>NC_083726.1:18046346-18658269 GCF_028564815.1 Eubalaena glacialis | reverse complement strand
ATGGTGAAGTCACTAGGAAGATAAGGGTGAGTGAACAAGGTTTGTTTGTACAGATTTTAGTCCCCCAATTCCCCATCTCTGGTGGTGTCTTCTTTCCTCCTGGTACAGGGAGGGCACCTTTCACATGGGAATTCTGTTACCTGTTTCAGGGAAGAAAGGCAAGGTGGTAGGGCAAGGGGGTCGGAGTGACCCTCCTGCTTCTGCCATTTTTTAAAAATTCCTTCAGTTTAAGACATTTAATGTGCCAAGGTGCTTTGTTTGGGGGTCGCGTGTCCTGAACCCCATCAAGGCCTCAGACCAGTAGCCATAAGAATGCTCGACCTGGAAGGATTCACAAGCAGAAGGCCTGCACCCTCTGCGTGGCTCACAGACCTCTCATTTCCAGGACCCTGAAGGCCAGCAGCTGGACAGCATTGACCCCCTGGGGGCGCTGTGAGGGCCGGACCTGCCCCAGCCAGACATCACCCGCCGCCACCGGGGCACCCGGAGCTGCCTCAGAAAGGCCATCAACTGTGAATCCTCAGCCCCAGTTGCCTGTGGGAAATGTAAGGTCCTTTAACGTTTCCAAGTATGAAACACTCAAGCCATACCTCATCTCTTTGGTTGATCTGGGGGATTATTCTGTTTCTGTGGGTGAGGGACCATGTTAAATCCACCCACCAACCCACGGAGGCTGCTCCCTCCCTGACTCTCTTCTGTCCTTCCCGTGTACCTTTAGTGGCCAACACTCTAGTGACCTTGTCTTATTTCCCAATTAGACTGTAAGCTCCCAAAGGCAGGGACCTCCCTCATTCGTCTTTATATCTCAGCACCCAGCACAGTGTCTGGCACGTGAAATGTGCTGAAGTATTGGTTACAGAATAGAAATAAAGTCAATGGAACAAATCCAGTGTTTTGGGAAACAAAACGACTGTTCGCCACAGGCGGGGTCAAACTTACTTTGAAGGTAAAACCAACTTGTTTGGGCTTCTTAGGGCCTTTTCAACTAGCCAACATCTGCCTTATGAACGCTTCTTTCTTAATTCTGTTGTTTGCTTGTGTGAAGAAGACATGAGAACCACATTGAGATACCACTTACACCCACTAGGATGGCCATCCTCAAAACCACAGACAATAACAAGTATTGGCGAGGATGTGGAGAAACTAGATCCCTCCTAATTTGCTGGTGGGAATGTAAAATGGTGCCCCCACTGTGGAAGACAGTTTGGCAGTTCCTCAAAAAGTTAAACACAGAATTACCGTGTGATCCAGAAATTCCACTCCTAGGTACAGACCCAAGAGAAATGAAAACATGTCCACACAACAAATTACAGAAGTAGGTACATAGTAGCATTATTCATAACAGCCAAAACATGGAAACAACCCAAATGTCCACCAACTTATGAATGGATAACCAGTGTGTCTAGCCACACAATGAAATAGCATTTCACCCTAAGAGGGAACTAAGTACTGATACATGCAACATCACGGATGAACCTTGAAAACATGATGCTCAGTGAAAGAAACCAGACACAAAAGACCACATGCCATATGATTCTATTTACATGGACATGTCCAGAATCGGCAAATTCATAGAGACAGAAAGGTGAGTGAGTGGTTGCCAGCTAGGGACTGGGGTAACTGCTAAGAGGTACGGGGTTTCTTCTGGGGGTACGAAAGTGTTCTGGAATTTTACACAAGTGATGTGTAGGCTCAGGCCAGTTCTTCACCGTGCAGGACTCTGCAAGGCAGGACGCCCACCACACCCTCAAAAGGCCCAAAGTGGCCTCTCCATCACTGTGACAACCCGGCACCCTCCAGCCCACCCACCACCCATTTCCAAGCTGCCCCTGGGGGTAGCACTGCCCATGCTCAGGAGCCACTGCTGGGGATGGAGAAGTGAAAGGCTGGGCTGAGCAGACCTCAGACTCTCCTCTCCATCGCCCTCGCAACCCAAACGACTTTGTTCCACATCATCAGGGTTTTTGCTGAGCCAAGTCCAAAGTCCAGAAGCCCCAGAGTCTCAGAAGCTTTCTCACAACTCTAGGAAAGGGAAGAAGCCCCCGTGGCAGGCACAGGAACAACTAACTCACCACCTCCTCTCGGACAACGTGCCGTGATGAGGGCAACGCCAGGTTTCCAGAAACTCTCTCCCCAAAGGAACGTGGGACCGATTCGCTAGTGAGTCCACCAACTCCACCATCAGAGGGACAGAAAGGCACGTGATTAAGAGGAAAAACAGCAGGTATCCGTGGGAGGAGTGAATGAGATGAAGTTCCTGGCACAACAAGAGGTCAAGGACATTAAGTTGAAACACACACACAATTCAGTTTTTTTAGAAGGCTCTTCAAAATATAAATTTATCCAAAACCCAGCAGTGAATTGACTTCACAGCATGCATTCCTAATTCAGTATTATTCAGTATTTTCTCCCCTTAAAAACACTGCTTCCAATTTCCAGCTTTCCTGGTAATTTGACTGCAGACAAACAGGTGGCTCACTGTCATCTCCTTGTTCTCAAGGAGGGAACAGGCTGTGAGAGACAGAAATTCCAGGTGGGTTACCTGCTGCCCACCTAAGGCCAAACGCATACCAATTTTCCTTCCGTGGCTTAATTACGTGGTCCTCAAGCTCTGAAGACAAGCAAGTGTGCTTTGCTGGGGGTGTGAGAACAAGGGTGGTGAGGAATGAACCATAAATCTTTCACCCTTTCTCTCAGGGATATTCTTTTTTGGGTACATTAGAATGTGATATGGCTTTGCCACTAACTGAAGCACACAAAACAGATGACTTAGAATAAACTGGACAATACAATTCAAACTTTTATTTGGCAACAAGTTCAAAGTCATGTAACATAAAATCAACATTTAGAATAAATAGCAAATTCACATTCAGAATAAACAGTAAGTCTATCTAATTTGCATTCATTGTGCCTGAAATTAATTAAACAGGCACAATCTGTCATTCTATTAAAAAAACAGTTTCCTAAGTCAGAGTTCAAGCCTGCAGTATAGAAAAGTACAGCGCACTGTTGTGGGTTGGTTCCCTGGAGAGCAGACACTGAGATGGAGATTCTCGTGTGGGAAGTTTACAGGGGACTGTCCTTGGGATCAATACCCGGGAAGGGGAGAGGGGATGGGAGGGGAGCTGGGCTGCAGTGCAGACACAGAGAGGCCTCAGCTGTGTGCCCTCCCCCCAGCTCTGGAGCTGAAAGGCCTTCAGAGTTGCTCCAGGGAGGGAGCTTGACCACATCCTCATCCGAGGCAGGACTTTTCAGCAGGGGAAGCTCCCAAAGAGGACTGACAGCTGCGGACGGTAAGCCAGCAGCACACCCAGCAGTTGGGGGGATTAAGTCCTTCGGTCCTGAAGGGTCTTCTGGGCATCCAAGCCCATCACACGCTACCAGCACAATCACAGATGAGTGCAATGAGAGGTATATTCAATGAATGCCGAGTCTGGCAGCTCAATTACACAACGACAATCATGCCGTGTGCTGGAAACACAGTATTTTACCACTGGCCATAAAAGTAAATATGCCCAGAGAGTAGCTCGTAGGGGAACATGGCGCACTTACCTACAGAACTTCTTTCTACTGGCTGCACCCAACTGTGGGCTGCTTCATCTGCATGCTTTCAGCAAGGTCATCTCGCCATTGCCACCAACACAATCCATCAGAGCAGGGGTCGGCAGACCATGGCCCAAAGGCCAAATCCAGCCTGCAGCCTGTTTTCATAAGCCAAGCTGTACTGGACCACAGGCAGGCCCAGTCCTAGAGAGGGGCCACAGAAAATGGCCCGCAAAGCTGAAAGTATTTACTGTCTGGCCCTTTACGGGAAAAGTTTGCTGAACCTTGCATTAGGGAAACTTCACTTCCTTTCTTTTCCTCAATCCACTAGGGTATTAAAGGTTAGCTGAACTTGGAGCCAAGCTCCCATATGCTAACGCAGAAAACTGGTACAAAAGGAAATCAATACTAAGAGGGCAAATCATAGGCTGGCTCCCTAGTAGTTGAAGAGAGCAATCAAGGAACCCTGCCTCTGGCCAAATTTAGTCTGAGAGCATATTCGAGACAAGGGCCCCCAAGTGGGTGCAGCAAATGAACATTCGGCTGAGTGGAATCCAATTCCAGTATTTAGCACACTCTCTACCACTTTAGAGCCCTTTGGGGACAAAAAGAGAGGGAAAGCTATTTAGGTCACCCAAAGCTAAATTAGCTAGGAGGAAAGATTACTTTTCATTTCTCCTTTGCACTAATTAAGAGGACCAATGCCTTCAAAGCAACTAGGAATTTAGTCTGAGATGTGCCTGAATCAGTAACGTGTGGTTTATGTTGGATGGCATTAACGGAACTGAAGAGAATTTTTAAAAGGGGAAAAAAAAAAAAAAAAAGAGGTCATGTTAGGAGGAAAGTGGGAGCTCTAAGCCAAACTCCTAAAATATATCACAAGCCAGGTTTCATCTATTAAAAACAACTCTGGAAAAACCAGCTGTGCAGGTTCCTTCCAGGGCAACCAGCTACAGGTACGTGAGCCTTGGGGGCAAGGACTGCCCCTGGACTGTGAAGTTTTGCTCACATCATTCGGAGAAAATCAGTCTAACTGATGCTAAAAACGGAAAATATTTTTTAATGCGTAAACTAATTTTATTCCGTTCACTTTCCAAATTGATGTTTTAAGTGGTAGAAAATAGACTCCCTTCCCTTGTACCCATATGCCTTCATCAGTGTGCGTACCAGAGGACAAACCGGGAAGAACAGAATGCAGTGCATCGTGCTGAAAACCAGCTGAGTCATGACAGTGACAAGTTAAGACTGACTGAGCACAGACAAGAACGCCTCTGTCCTGGCCCCAGCGCGGGTTTGCATCTGCCAGACGCATGCTCGGTGGGCCCTGCGCAGAGAGATCTCAATACTGCCACGTACTATGGCCCACAGACCGAAACCTTAATTGGTAATAAATCGTAAAATTCATTATTCACACCCAGAAAATCTATTTCTTCCCCCAGGCTTGGGTCACGTAACCTAGATGTACATGAAAGCAGGTTGTAAAAATAGTTGTACTTCATTCTTGAGTAAACAAAACACCCTATCACTGGCACCTAGGAGATATCTAACAGTTACCTGATTAGATAAAAACTAAGAAAATGTTTTAAAATAATACCTACTTCCTCACTCAGCTTCTCCAAAGCAGAAACTAACAGCCCAAAGCACCAGTGTATCCTCTGAGGACCCCAACACTGAACAGTTCTGGGCACCACCTGCACCCCTGAAACGCCAGTCTTCCAATGCACTCGGACGCTGAAAACCCCTGGGCGCTAACAAACGGCAAACAAAATGCCTCCTGCTGTCTGAAAAAGGAATGGACTACTGTGTTTATAATAAAATTTAGAAGGAAAACACGGGGGCTAATTGGGCCTATTAGGTCTAGAGAATCACCTTCGCTATTTTAGTTAAATACAAGAAAATATCACAAGTACACTCCCATTATAACAAGCAGTATTACAATGCATGCTATGGGACTCATCTGATTTCCACGCTCGGGCAGGTATCCTGTGGAAGGCCAAGCAAGCATTTCATCAACAACTGGCTCCATACATGAATCCATTAAAAACGCTGAATAAGCAAGCACTCTCTCCACAAGCCCCCTTCCTCCTGTACCTGCATCCTTTAGTTTTAAGGATGCGTGTCACCTGCCTTGTCCTCAGAAGGAAATGGGAACACTCAGCCAGCTAGGTCATTTCCAACTCTGTTTCTCTTAGCTTCAGTGCCCTTTATCCTCTCCCACCTTTAACACAGACACCTAAAGAAAACCACCCAAACTCCCAAAATAGACATACAAACATGGCAGGAAAGCAATCTAAGAGGAGGAGAGGGTGGCAGATGGCTAAGAGGAGAGGGCCACCTCCCTCCCCTCCTGCTAGATTCAAGCCCCTCTCCTCGGCTGACAAGTCAGGAGAGAGACAGGCATTTGCTCGTTTCCCTCCAACAAGGACGGCTTCTGGTAATACACATTTTAATAAGACTGCAACACAGCCGGTAGGCGTCATGGCGTGGCACTTCATTACAAGGACATTTTTTTTGGTTTCATTTTCCATCCTCCAATGATCACATTCAAGCAATATACGGGTAGCAGTTTCAGGTAAAATAAAGTCCTGGGAGACCCACCACAAATGCACTGGCATTTGTCTTCTGACCTGTTCGTTTCTCACAGCCTCATTCTACAAAGTCTGTTCTGCTGGCTGGAATTTAACCAGAAGCTCTTCTCTCTCTGCCCTCCTTTTCTGGGGAAAAGAGTGAACCTGCCTATCACTTGGGGCACAATGGTCCTTCCCCCGCAGGGGGCAGGACACGGGAAACGGATACTGAGGACCATCAAGGCCAAGGACTTGCAACTTCTCTTGTTCTTTCTCACGAAAGACTTCCAGAGAGGCTGAGTCTGCTTTCAAGTGAGGCACCAGAGTGCCAAAGCCCTAGTACCAGAAGATATCTGGGAACCGGCTGCCGTCTGGGGACCATCTCTGCCGCTGACATCGTGGTATGCTATCGGAGCGCTCGCTCAAGCATCAGCTTTCTGTGAGCAGTTCACCGGTGCACATCACTGGGCCCCTGCACTGCCTGTGAATGTTCACTTGTTCCATGCGTTTTGCATGGAAGAGTCAAGAAGAGTTTCAAAACGTCACCTGCTGGAATCCAGAGATGGTATCAAGAAGCCTCCCCGTCCCAGAAAATCTGACGCCGGTCGCGGTACCTTAGTAAACAAGAAGGGCGATCACAGGGTGTTGACAGGAAGCCAGCTGCTGTCCCCACACGTACAGGAAGGCAGTCCCCGTGGGCTGCGAGCTCCTGTCTTCACGAGCTGGGGGGCATCCTCCGTAATGTACAAAATAGATATCACAAGGCATGTCTGTAAGCGACAGTCACGTCCATGCAAAGTCTGCCCGGTGCGGGGCCGCCGCCGCTCCTGGCTCTTCGCGCCCAGGGTGCCTGGGCCGCTGGCTACTTGGCCTGGGCCTCCTGCAGGAGCGGCAGCCTGGCGGCCGGGGGCCTGTCGGACCAGGCAGGAAGCTCGTGCTGCAGCGGGGTCCTCCGGGGGTAGAATGTGTGGCTGACATCATAGCTCAGGAGGCAGCTCAGGGACGCCATGTAGATGTCGGCAAACCGCGACAGGCGCCGCAGGAAGTATGTGGGGTTCTGGTCTGTGCGGAACAAGCTTCCGAACTGGGTGTTGAAGGAACCTTTGGTCATTTCTCTGAAGAGGCAAGAGAAGAGCGAAGCAACAGACAGTGATTCCCAAAAGGTCTGCTTTTAGCTACCGAAATCAAATAAAATCAAAATCACTGTTTCCCAAAGAACAGACACGTGTATACGTATAACTGAATCACTCTGCTGTACACCTGAAACCAACACAACATTGTTAATCAACTCTACCCCAATATAAAATAAAAAGTTAAAAATAAATAAATAAGCTACAAGGATATATTGCACAGCACAGGAAATATAGCTAATATTTTATAATAACTATAAATGGAGTACAATCTATAAAAAATGTGAATCCCTGTGTTGTATACCTGAAACTGATATAATATTGTACATCAACTATACGTCAATAAAAAGATTTTTTTTTAAATCACTCTTTCACAGGCATAGGACTCAAATTAGCCTAGAGCAGCTCCGATTTCTAATCGAGAAAACAGTCTGTCCATTTGTCCATCAGTTGGCTCCGATCACATTCCCCACTTAGGCCAGCCAGAGAGGACACTGCTGAAGGCTCCAGCGGCAACGCGTGAGCCTCTAAACCTGCACACCCCATTTCCCAAACAAAAACAGAGGGCGCGGGAGCTGCTTCTGAAGCTCCACAGAGATGCAGAATGTCCTCAGAGTCTCCAAACTCCCTTCGTCTACAGAATGGGACGAAGGCCCCCTTTTCATGAGGTTCTATTGAGAACTAAGTAAGGAAAGAGAAATAAAAGCATATCATAAACTCAAAAGTACTTTATGTCTGAGAGATTAAGGATTATTTTATAGTGATGTAAACACACCTCCACCATCCATTACAGAGCTTCAAGCACCTCCTCAAAGCCTGGATTACAGGCATCTTGCAAGACTGTTCACCCTAACCCAGGCTCTAAGCCCCTGCAGGTGTGCAGACATGCGTCTGTGTGTAAAACAACACCCCGTCACACATACACGGGATATGCACACCACCCAGTCCAATGGCCAGGACCCCTACACACAGACTGTTCCAGCAAACTGGATAAATACCATTTGACTGTTAAAAAATCAGTTATAAACACAGCAAAAAACATAATCCTTTATACAACTGTGTGATAAAAGCCACTTGTTGGTAAAGGCCTTCTTTCGTCATATGGTGACAGCAGATGCTACAACAATAAAAAGTAGAAAATGGAAAGACCTCAATTAGGTCTGCAGGTGGAGCAATATAAATGGTTTTTAAACTTACTGAAAAATCTCATTGAGATGTGAGGCTGTTAGAGATTCGAATTCAAAACAAAATCTCTGCCGGGTGAAACGATTCCTTTCTCTAATAATTTGAGGTCCCTGGAGTGTAGGACTCAGGTCTGGCCTTCAGGGGCAAGGGGCCCAGAGTCAAATGACATTATATGCCCATCACCCTCTCACCCAACATTTGAGACCAATCATCATGTTGGAATAAGCCCCCAACAGCCAGCACGCTGAGAGGGAAGAGGAAGGATTGATTCAATACAGCTGTGGCTTCTGCAGCCCAGAGGGATGGACTCTGCCCCTCTCCCCGCACACCGGCCCCACCAGGCTGCCCACTGCTCAGAGGCCAGAACCCAGGAAGTGAGCACTACTTCCAAACCTTAGGGACAGCTGTGCCCGGGAGGGGGGTGTGGGGGGAACCACAAGAGCAGAAATGGTCACATCAACAGTGTTTACATGCACAGCATCCATCCTCTTCTACAGGAAAGCACAACTGTCCACAGGGCCTCTTAAGAATAATCGTTCCCTTAAAATCAACCTAAATGTCCATTGACAGATGAATGGATAAAGAAGATGTGGTACATATATACAATGGAATATTACTCAGCCATAAAAAAGAATGAAATAATGCCATCTGCGGCAACATGGATGCAACTAGAGATTATTATACTAAGTGAAGTAGGTCAGACAGAGAAAGACAAATATTATATGGTATCACTTATATGTGGAATCTAAAAAGATAATACAAATGAACTTATTTAAAAAACAGAAACAGACTCACAGACAGAGAAAACAAAAAGCGAAAAGGAGAGGGGAAGGGATAAATTAGGAGTGTGGGTTAATGGATACACACTACTATATATAAAACATATAAACAACAAGGATGTACTGTATAGCACAAGGAACTATATTCAGTATCTTGTAATAACCTATAATGGAAAAGAATCTGAAGCTGTACACCTGAAGCTAACACAATATTGTAAATCAACAATAGTTTAATAAAAAAAAAAAAATTCAAGAATAACCATTCCCTTAAGACACACACCCACCAAACTTTTCTGACAGCAGATGGGTTTTCTTCACCAATAAACATCACGATACTGAGTGACCGCACATTCCTAAAACAGCAGTGTTACAAATAAGCACCAGGATTGTAGAAGCCCCGAGAATTAATTGTGGCTCGGTGGCTACTGTCCCACTAGCCACGCTGTGCCACCGGCATTGCCAACAACTGGACCAATGGCTGCCCAAACGGGGAAGTTAAGTGGGCTGGAAGGAGGGATGGATGGGAGGAGGGATGGACAGACAACAAACTCGAGGGCAGGCGGCAGGTGTGAGGGAGCTCACTGCTGCCTCGAGGAAATGTCACTCATCACTAACGGCAGCTGGCTCGTTCTGGATGCTGGGGGGTCACAGTTACCCCTGGCAGCTGAGAAAGACTGTTTCGAAGACTGCTTCAGGAAGGCCTTGCGCCAGGCGTGTGGGCTGAGTGAGCGTGGCCAGGGTGGGGGATTTACTCTATCCAAAACAGGCCGCTCTTACCTCATCTCCTTCCTCTCCTTTTTCCACTCCTGCAAAACCAGCTGTGACTCTGCATCTCTGTGAACCTGCAGGACACAAGCCAGTTATTGAGAAGGTTCTGGATATGAATAAACCTATTAGGTCATGAGAATTTTCTAATGGGCAGCTCTTCTGGGAGGAATTTTATTCAGGTCTAAGAGACAGGCACCTGCAGGAAATAATACATTTTCAGACTTCCCAGCTGCAATGTGCCCTTCTCCACCAAGTGCAGATGGCATATTATGATGCCATTAAGCAAGGCTCCTATTAAACTAGAGATATTAAAGTATTATTAAAGGCTTTGTATAAGCACAATGCATATGCATCCACATAAAATATATGTGTATTATACGTGCTTAATGTATCCATTACACATGGATTATCCATTACACACATAAACATATACTTAATACAGGCTACCTAATACACATTTATATATATCATAAATATACGTATTATACACACACACAAAAAAACGGCAGTTAAGTGGAAATAGCAGGTTTAACAGTACATCCACACATTACAAGCATGTAAAAAACGTGTATATATTTGGAAATTAACATGGACATTTTTCTTTAATTTGTGCAAGGGTAGTTGAATTGTAATTGGCTTTAATCTTTTTCCTTAATATTATCTTTTAAAGTGTTTAAGAAAAAAAAAATTGTTTTTATAAAAGGCAAGAAGGCAGAGCACCTCACCCAGGCGGAGAAGCAGAGAATTTTCTGGGTGGGCTGAAATGTGAGCAAAAGGCAAAAAGAAAATGACAACCGTACACACCCTAACACATGGAATCTCACAAGTCTCTCTCCAAGGCTCCTGAGGCTAAACGGGAACCCTCGAGCGCAGCCAGAGGTGCACGTGACCACAGGGGCCAGATGGGGCTCCCTGCAGTCCATGGTCACAGGGGCAGCCTCAGGACCCGGAGGAAAACACCGAACAAGCAAACCATCCGCTTCTGACATGGCAGCCAGGGCCCTTCTGTTTATCACGTATGCCCAGGTCAACAGCTTGACTAAGTCACCTGCGACAGGCCTCTGCCACTCAGACAAAACCCTGAGCTTGTAATCTGGACTTCTGGCCCAGCACCACTGCCTACACCAGCCAGAAGCAGCCACCACTGAATGACCACTGGCCGTGTGTTACTGGAGCACCGGAAGACTGGGCCAGCACATCTGGAGGTGTTGAGGTAGGTCCTACGAGTGTGGTTTCAATTAGCGCTCACATTTTAGATCAACAAATTACTCACTACAGAACTTAGGCACTACGAAGTATGAGACTAGATCAAAACTCTGTAGGGTGCCACAAGGAATTTATTTATATAGATAGATACATGCAGATATACACATACACACATACACATGCACCCATTCATATACACACTTATACACAGATATACACGCATACACGTACACACAGGTGTACATATACATATTCAGCACCTACTATGTGGCAAGCACTGTGCTATCTACTGAAGATGTAAGAGAGGAAAAGATGGAGCCCTGGCGGGGGGTACACCCAGGTAAGCAGATCAGGACAAAACAATGTGATACCACACAGGATGGGGTATCAGTCTGTGGGCAGGAATTTTCCCTCCCACCTCTGCCCATACACCCTTCTTGGCCCACGAACTGCACTTGTGTCCAGTATGAAGGAGAAGCTTCTCCCGTACTTGCAGGAGGGGAGAATTCTCTGACTAGTGACCAGAAGAAAGATTACCAAAGTGAATCTACTTGCTCCCTCCTTTTGGAAACTAGCTGCCACAGGCCATGTGAATGCTCCTCTCCACTCTCCCCTCAGGTGGGCCCCCCACCTGAGGGCAGGCTCCGCAGACATGAAGAGTCTCCAAGTCCAAGGCACTTTCTCCAGCACAGCTTTTCCAGAATGGGGGGCAGCCAAGGATGACGGATCATCTCCAGCGAAGCCCAAGGTTGCCAAAGGGACATGCTAAGGAGGAACGCCCCAGAGATCTGAGCCGGGAGCATCCCCAGAGGAGGGGGCATATGGGCTCTGGGGGTGGGCACCTTAACCCAGCCTCCCCTCGCACCCTCCCATCCAAGGCCTACCCACACCCCCCTCCCACCTGCCCTTTCTCTATCATTTATCATCTCTCCCACGTGATCAACCTCCTCACTTGGATCCTTCCCATCAGCATTTAAACACGCTCAAGGCTCTCCCATCAAAAGAAAACAATTTCTCCTGAGCCACACCTTTCTCCAGCTCTGATCCCCCTACAAGGCCAAACTTTGTAAAACAGCAATCTCAGGTGTCTGAAATCTACTTGAAAATACTTCAAAGACTGGGTATTAATTAGTTATAATTAACCTTTAAGTGATACCATGTACTCAAGGGTGGGTAGTTAGCACGGGAAAAGACTAACCAGAAGCCCACACCAGAGGCTCATCCTACAGCCACCTCAGCCATCTTTAGCCACACTCATTAGTTAGCATACTCAGCCCTTCACGACTACAATCTACAAAAATGTACTGTACAGGCCGGCCCAGCCCTGTAAGAGCAGGATATCGCCATCTAGCCAGCAGCCTGACAGCCTGTGCCAGGGGAGGCCAAATCCAGCCCACCACCCGCTTTTCTATTGGCCTAATGAGCTTAAGAAAGGATTTTCCTCTTGAAACTGTTGAAAAAAAATCAAAAGAAAAATAATTTCATGATGCGTGAAAATGATACGAAATTCAAATTTCAGCATCCACCAATACAGTTATAGGGATACAGCTACAACCGGTTGTTTACATACTGCCTAAGGCTGCTTTTGTGCTACAAGCACAGTTGAGTAGCTGTGACAGAGACCGTATGACCCGCACAGCCTAACACGGTGACTAGCTGGCTCTTTGCAGAAGCCCGTCCACCCCGGGTTAAACGTGGCTCGGCCGTGGTTACCTGGGAAGCCTCTACACTATACACCACACCATCCACCGGCACTACGACCATAAGCCATACCACTTGAGGGTGCACTTCAAGGCTAGTGAACAAAAATTATTCTTCATGGCTACTTTTTTAAAACCAAAATTTCAACACTGGCATTTAATTCATCAGACTTGGCTCCAAACAACACCGCTGGCTTCCAAACAAAAAAAAAAAATCACACCCAACCTCAGAGGACAAATTTCTCTCCTCAGAAAACAGTCCAGATAATATGCTATGTGCATACTATCGGAAAAAGGGGAGCTATAGAAACATTTGACACAGGATCACTGGAATAATGTATAGTTTTCCAGGTGAACACAGAGGCAGAGGAGAGAGTAGATAGGGAACAGGGAGAAGTGATGCTCCTTTGGATATTTTTTTAATTATCAGCCACCCTCCTCTATGTCCTAGTGAATCCACCCTGACGGAATGCTGTAAAAAGTGTTAGACACCGAGGTGACACAGCACGGAGATGAGGGCCCTGGGGCCAGACAGCCTGGTCTAAGCCCAGCAAGTTAGTTTCTCCTCTCTGCCTCCGGTTCTTCATCTGTAAAATGGGGTGATGTCAGTGCCCGCTTCCAAGAGCTGTTGTTGAATGAAATGCCCGTAAAGCCCTTGGAGTCTGAAGCATAGTAAGTTCTTGCTTCTACATCGCTTGATTCTGCCGTCACTAACTTTGAGATTCTGGAAAAGTTACTTTTCTCTCAGCCTGTTTCCTCACCTGTAAAATGGGGCGGCAGCATAAACGTCAATCCCCTTTTCTTCCTTCCCTAACCCCACGCCTTATACAATTAACTCTATAAATCACAGAAATCTTCCCAGCACTTCCGTTCTCTAAAACACACACTCCTTATTCATCAAACTTTTTATACAGGTCAGAGACAGGAAAACAAGAAATAAATTTGTCCTCAAAGCTAAAATGCAGCGACACCATCTACCTGCCGGCTGCATCTGTGTAGCTGACCAGCTACCTGCATCACAGAGAGACCGCACCTAAGGCAAGGGATCCAGCTACACCCGAGAGCTCTAAACCGCACAGCAAAGAAGCACTTCAGTGCAGTGCTTGAAAGCAGGGACTTGGGCACCACGCAGCCTAGGTTCAAGTTCTTGCTCTGTCATTTTATGACCTTGGACATGTTACCCAACCTCTCAAACACTCAGTTTCCTTATTCTAAACTGGAAAATCGTACACTGGACAGCTGGGACGCGTTATGAGTAATGCTGCAGAGCAAGCATTCAGCACAGTGCCTGGCATCTGAAGAGTAACTATTATTACTGTATGACCTATGCGCAGACTTAAAGCTACATTAACCCAGAATTGATGCCTTTTATTTTTAGACAGTCACCTCACAGACAAACACAGGAAGGAAAACAGAACCAGTCCTCGTCAGAGAGGAGCCAAGGAGCAACGCAGCCAGAGCGCGCTGGAAGCGAGGCCTGGGGGACGTGTGAGGCCCCATATGCCCTGCAAGGGTGCACCCTGGAGTGAGGACCTGCCACTCCCCGCAGCCCTGCCCGAGTCTGTTGCCAGCCGGGCCGGGCAAGGCGGCTCCCAGCCCACTTCCAAAGCAGGCTGGCAGGCCGTGGGCACCAGGCCATGGCCAGAGGCTGCAGCCAAGAGAGCAAGCATCCATGCCCCTTAACCTACGAGAGTCGGCACTCACCCCGAGACAGCTGCGGGCCAGGCCAGCTGAACCAGGCGAGAAAGCAAGGTGCCTCGTGAGACTGGGGAGGGGTCGCAGCTGCAACACAGGGCAGCTTCCACGGGCCAGGAACTCACTGCTGAAACAACTTTCCTCACTAACTGCCCCAAACTGGCTATGTAACTTACAGAAAGAAAAATACACCACTGAACTCCAGTGAGCCAGCAAACGGTAGGTATTATCTTCAAAGTCAGACGGAGGCTGCACACAGGGATCTTGACTCTTGCTTTGAGACTCTTCCCAGTAAGCCGTGGTGCCCAGCCTGAAGTGTTCATTCCATTTTACAGATGGGGAAACAGAGGCCCAGAACGGAGAAGTCCCACCGCAGGCTAAAGGCAGAAGCAGGACTGGACCCAAACACTGGCAGAGGTTCTGGAATCCCACTGATCTCCCAGTGGGGCTTTAGTGGGGAAGTAAGGACACCAGATTTCCCCACAGAACTCTTTCTCCAAATGGCTTTGGGAGCCATTTTAAAAATTCTCTTTAGGGAAAATGTCAAGACTCTTTTAGGGGCAAAATCACCCCAGTGGTTATCCTGCAGGATAATTTATGCCTCATACTTCAGGACCACAATTAAACATAAAAATACCTGAAAATAACTTTGACCAGTGGACTAACCTCAGGTGTAAAGAAAAAGTAGGAGAGAAAAAAAATCCCAAACCTGCATCTGCTCCAATAACCCAGTCAAGGTCTGTAGCCAGGTCATAGTTTGAACGTACTGCTCCGTGTTCATGATTCTGAGCTCAGATCTTAACTCTGGGATAATTGCACCCGTTCGCCAGCCATGCTTCAGGGTCAAGTCCTGAATGCAAAGATCACAAGACATTAATCTCAACAGAATTTAAACCATTTCAAGACCTTTCCCCGAGGCAACATTCATTGAATTACGTTTTAATTGTAATGTTAGTTATTAACCAAGCCGAATTCAATGAATTACACTTAATTAAAACAAATTTAGCCTCAGGCTTTGACCATTTCACCCCAAGAAAGTTTCTGTTCCGGAAATAATTGCGGTGAATCACAGCCCCCACAGAAACACAGCATCTGGAATCATTAACCATGGTCTATAAAACCACATTTAGGTCAGGGGCAGAAAGAGGGTCAACTGAAATGCTACTGAAGGTCTTCATTCAATTCATCCACAGACCGCTGGGGAGCACCCACTGCATGCCAAGCCTCCTGGGTTATGGGGAATCTCAGACTTGGAATGATCACACAATACCAACATATATGACCACGTTTTCATTCCAAATATTGTAATCCCATGATATGACATTAATAAGCCAGAATATCTAAGTTATGTCCTGGAAAATCTAAGATACATAATCACCATAATGAATGGCTGTTAATTTTCTCATTTGAGTTATTAAATATTACAGTTTGCCAGGCCCTGTTCTAGATACTGACAATAAAGTAATGAACAAAACTAACAATTCCCTGCTCTCATGGGAAACAGAGACAAAAAATAAGCAAGTAAATACACAATGGCAGGTGGTGAGAAATACAGTGGACAAAAATCAAGCAGAATAAGAGGGAAAAGGAGTTACCATTTTATATAGAGTGATTAGGAAGACAAGGCTAATACATCTGAAGGTAAGGAGAGTAAAAGTATGCAAATATGTGGGAGAAGAAAAATTCTGCCTGGAAAAAGAGCAAGTGCAAAGGCTCCGGGGCAAGAACATGCTGGGAGCAAGGTGTGTTAAGAAACAGCAAGGCAGGTAGCCTAGAGCAAAGTAGGAGAGAGGGCAGAGGCAGGAGGTGCCTTCATAGAGGGAGGCTGGGGAAGGAGAGATCAAGCAGGGCCTTGAGGGCAATTATAGGAAATCAGGCTTTTACTCTGAGGAAGAAAGGGGCGCTTTTAAGGAGAGAGCTTTTAAGGGTTTTAAGGAGAGAAGTGGTATGTGGTTTACTATTTTGAAAATTCACTCTGCTATTCATCTAAAGCTAGAATCCCTGCTCTGTATGTCCTAAGGATGCCTACCTTCTTCAGTGGCTGAATTTCTTTAAACCTTTCAATAGTTCTCTTTGTCCTATAATATATGAGACCCTACCATACATCACATTCTTTTAAATATTCCCAGTGGTGGCAAACTTTTGAAGGTGGATCTTATTTCTGAAAATAGGTAAAAAAATCACTTGGAACATTCCTAAGACTAAAGTACATGATAATAAATTAATAATAATGAAACTAATTTTCTCCTATGCCTCAAATTGACTCTCAAATAAATCCAAAAGGGGCATCTAAATGTATTTTGAGAAACGGCAGCAATATTAAAGGATCTGCATTCTCAAGAGATTCCTTTGAAGGGTAATGTTCATCGCCCACATAACTTCTGACATGTTAATGAATTGGTCTGATCACTTTAAAACAGTGGTTTTCCAACTTTAGCATGAATCCAACTATATGTTGTCTCCAAGACATTTATTTTTGATCTCAGACACACATAGGTTGAAAGTGAAAAGATTAAAAAAGATATTCCAAGCAAATAGTAACCAAAAGAAAACAGGAGTGGCTATCCTCATATCAGGCAAAATAGACTTTAGATCAAAAACTGTTACAAGATACAAAGAATGACATTATATCATGATAAAAGGGTCAATTCACCAAAAATATATAACAATTCTAAGCACATATCAACCAAACATCAGAGGTCCAAAATATATGAAGGAAACATTAACAGAACTGAAGGGAACAAAAGACAGCTTTACGATAATAGCAGGAAACTCAATAGCTCACTTTCTACAATGGATAAAATAAGCAGACAGAAGATCTAACAGGAAATAGAGGACCTGAACAACACTACAGATCAATTAGACCTAATAGACATATACAGAACACTCCACTGAACAAAAGCAGAATACACATTTTTCTCAAGTGTACATGGAGAATTCTCCAGGAGCAACTGTATTTTAGACCACAAAACAAGTCTTAATTAATTTTAAAAGACTGAAATCATACAAAGTATCTTTTCTGATCACTAGGAATGAAACTAGACATCAACAGCAAAAGGAAAAAGTGAAAAATTCCGAAATATGTGGAAATTAAACAACACACTCTTCAACAACCAATGGGTCAAAGAAGTCACAAGGGAAATTTAAAAATACCTTGAAACAAATTAAAATGCAAACACAACATACTCAAATTTATGGGATGCAACAAATACAATACTAAAAAGGAAAATTAATAGCAATAGCCATTTACATTAAAAAAAGATCTCAAAACAACTTAACTATATACCTTAAAGGAACTAGAAAAAGAACAAACTAAACTGAAAGCTAGCAGGACAAAGGAAATAATAAAGATTAGAGCAGAGATAAATAGAATAGAAAAACAATAGAGAAAAACCAACAAAACCAAGAATTGGTTCTTCAAAAAAAAAGCAAAAAAAAACAAAATTGACAAACCTTTAATAAGAAAAAAAGAAGACTCAAATTACTAAAATCAGAAACGTAAGTGGTGATATTACCAGCAATTCTACGGGGGCGGGGGGGGAGGGAAGGATATAAAAGAGTACTGTGAACTGATCTGGGTGTACTGTGATGCTTTTGCAAATATGTTCCTATAAAAGGGTTTCATCTTCAAGGAATTCATGGAAAAGACTCTGACAAGTACAGGTTTCTGGTAACTGACTGTACTGCTGAACTGAATGAATAAGCATTTTCAGAACTCTAATGAAAAACTGATGAACTCATAAAAGTGCTAACAAAAGATCAAGATGAAAAAAAAAATTAATTACATGGGACTGAGTGAACTGAGGAGGATGATTATAATTTTTGTGACTTTCTGTTTGAATTAAAAAAAAAAAAAATCCCACAAGGACTCAGAGGCAAAGAATATACAAATCAATTTTCACTGCAAAGTAAAGGAGCTGTTACAGTGGAGGATTACTGGACTGAATGTGAATATTATGACATAGCATGAGTGTGTTTCGTGTTTGGTAATTGCAATCATTGTTGATTTTGTTGTGGTCATCCATTTACAATGCTTGGTGTCAGTCTATTTATCTCTTGTAAAAATTAAATACAGTGTGTGTGTGTGTGGAAAAAATAAAAAAATAAAAAGCAGGCCACCAGGCAGGTGAGCAGGAAGGAAGATCAGGGGGCCCCTGGAGGGAATGAGCATCCTGCACCCCTGCTTCCTTGGTGTAAACATGATGCTGGTAGAAGCAGCAGACACAAGGCCAGCATCGTGTGACTCCATTTTCTGAAATGTCCAGAACAGGCAAAGGCATAAAGACAGAGAGCAGACTGCTGGTTTCCAGGGCTGGAGGGGGCAGGGGCTGGGGAGAAACTGCCTAAGAGGCGTGAGGTTTTATTGGGGGATGAAAATGTTCCAGAACCAGATGGAAATGGTGCTCCCACAACATTGTGAATGTACTATATGCCACTGAGTTGTTCACTTAACAGAGCTAATTTTCTGTTGCATGAATTTTGCCTCAATTAAAAACAAAGATGAGGAAGGTTAAAAAAAAAAAAAAAAGAGTACTGTGAACTGAGTACTGTATGCCAACAACTTGGACAACCTAGATGAAATGGACAAATTCCTAGAAACACACAACCTACCAAGACTGAATTATGAAGAAATAGTAAATCTGAATAGACCTCTAACTAGGAAGGAGATTGAATCGAGAATCAAAAACCTTCCAACAGTGAAAAGCCCAGGACCAGATGGCTTCACTAACAAACATGTAAAGAAGAATTAACACCAATCCTTCTCAAACTCTTCCAAAAACTGAAGAAGAGGAAACACTTCCTAACTCATTCTATGGGCCAGCATTATCTTGATATCAAATTTTAGTGTGGAAAGCTGTGTAGAACACAGATGGCTGGGCCCTACCCCAAGAGTTTTTAACTCAGGAGATCTGGGGTGAAGCGGAGAATCTGCAGTTCCAACAAGTTCCCAGGTGATGCCGATGTCATGGGGACCACATTTGACAAACTACTGCATTCTTGACAAACTACTTCTCATAGTGCTAAGACATGTCTGTGTGTGTGTGACCTCATGGGGCCATGTACCTACATGCCTCCGGGGTAGCACACAGTTAGTTATATCCTCAAGGCCCACAGGCCACACAGCAAGAGGTACATGCTGTGATGCCACGTCACCTGGCCGGACATTCTGGGAGCGCCAACATCCTGAAGGGAGCACTTTGTTTCTACTTTACTAAGCACTTCTGTATATATTAGCTTATCTCACTCTTCTTACAAATGAAGACATCCAGGCTTGAGGGGTGTGCCCATGGTCACACAGCTAATCAAGAGCAGAAATGGGATGAAAACCTCAGTTTTCCAATTCTCCCACGATTCCTGCCACTAGACCTCAACCCATTGGACAGACATGATTATGTAGCACGTGTACTGGAGTCACCTGGGAAGGGTGTCACTACACACAGGCACTGGAATCAACCCTCTACCTTCACCACCTCTAGCAAGTTTGACTCCATAGACCTCAGTCGGGCTCAGGCACGTGTGCTCTGAAATGCTTCCCAGATGGCCCTACTGCTCAGCCTTTAAAGCTCAGCGTTTCGATGGTACAAGAGCGACACAGACGTGCACATGTGAGGCCAATCCAGTGTGGGCCAAAATACTCAGAAATATCAACAGTGGAGGAGTTCGACAGCCGGCCACGACATACTCTTGTTACCTCCCTGACACCGAGCTTCATTCAGACTTTGCAAAATGTGCACTGTGCAACCTCACCTGGAATCACTTAACAAACATAAATTCATTCCACACGGAACCAAGTGTGGTAATAGATGTGACTCACTCAATCCTGCGCCAATTATAGATTAAATCATAATTCAAGTCCTGAGACACTCTAGTCATTCCGAGGGGCATGAAAAGCCTCATTTTCACATAATAGCTATTTCCTGGAAATGCCAGTTTTGTACTCTTTCAAAATGACTGGCTGGCAAAAGAAACCCTGACTGATGTTTATGAGATTTTATGAAGCATTTGTATGTTTCTGATGCTTAATAATAAAAGGGAAAGGAAAGAACACGGACATTTATTTCTTACCATTACCTAAATGGAAAGATTTTTTCTGATAAACTGAGTAAATTGCTAATTTCCATCATTTCCCAAAAAAAAATAATGTATTTCATGACTCTGATCCATCCTGTTGCATAAAATGAGACATTAAAAAAAAAAGAAAGAAATGTGGCCTGCTCCTCACTTTTATGAAAGTATGAAAATGGTCTTAAACAAAAGATAAATTCCTCAATAAGTGGGCCTAACACTGTCCCCAACAAAGAAACAGGGAAAAAGGTTCCTCACCGCCAGGTCACTGTATATATGGTCACCAAAATACAACACTTTGGATCCCCTCCATCCAGTAAGCTTCAAAAATTCATATAAATTACCCTGCAATAACAGAAAAATATAGGTGTTATATTGTATGACAAATAAGAGACCTGTATAACCCATGGCCCAAAATATCTACTTTTCTTTTTTAATTTCTATTTATAGTATTTATTTATTTATTTATTTATTTTTTAGGCCACCCCATGCGGCATGCAGGATCTTAGCTCCCCAACCAGGTATCAAACACGTGCCCTCTGCATTGGGAGCACGGCATCTTAACCACTGGACTGCTAGGGAAAGTCCCGATATCTACCTTTTAAAACTTAAAAAAATGTTTTTGCTTTTACAATTTATTTTAAATATCAAAATATAAAGATAAAAAACATTTTTACGTGAAATCTTTTAGACCTTTCTTCTAAGTCAAATGTACTTTTCAGAAGGGCTTCATACTGAATATTTTGGTAATGATCTTTTTTTTTCACGCTTGACGATCGTTCTGTGACCATGTCAATAAATATTCGCCTGCCATGTAGTTTTAGCAGCTGAGACCTACCATGATTCGTTTTACCAATTATCTGAGGCTGGACATTTACCTTGTTATCTATTTTGTAAGTAACTTCATGATAAACATTCTTGTAGCAAAGCTTTAGCTACATCTTAATAATTTTCTTAGGCTCACTTCCTAGACTTGGAGGGCTGTTCAAAGCTAATCTTTCAGGCCTAAAAAATATACTTAGTGCTAAATCCAGCAGTTTGTTACATATCCAACAGGAATGTATCAGTACTTTAAAAAACAAAACAAAACTGTATAGTACTGTTCTGTAATTTTATGTTATAAATATTACACAAATATAAAAACGTTTAAAGATAAGATAAAAAACCTAATTTCAGTAACACAAAACTGGACAGCAATTCAATCATTTACTCAAACACGGGAGAGCTTTATATGATACTGAAATACATCAAAACTGTACATAAAACACAGTTCATCAGGAAATAATTACTAATTTGGGTACGATGCCATGTGATTAAACACTTACTAAAGAGAAATTTCCAAGGTTTACTACTGGCATCTTAAATTTTATATCCTATGGAAAAAATGCTTTAAAAATTTTTTTTCAAAAACTGTTCAATTCTGAGTTAATTTACACACAGCACATTGAAAATATATGGACTTAAGCTTAAATTCTGCCACTAAGTTATAAACAGTCCATTGAAGCAGAGCCCTCAGGACTGTGCCTGGCACATGGCAAGCCTCAGCGAATGTCAGCTGTTATCATTATAACCGATCACAAAGCACAGCAACAAAAAGGACAGATGGGTCACGAGATACCTGTTTATAAATCTGGCCTTTCTGCAACTTGTAGATTTTATCCCAGAGTAAGACGCCTTTCTCATTCACCTTCCGGAAAGGTCTAACAACAGAAACGGGAAACATTATGACGTGTGGTAGCAGTGCAGGCTGTGTGCTGTATGAGAAACTCCACGGTTACCCCCTGAGTACAGAAAGGAGCCAACCGAAACCGAGACCCCACCATCACGTTCCCGGGCCTCGTGCAATACACCCCAAACTTCGGACCCCGGTATCCAAAGAAGGTGAGTGAAAAAAAAGAACTCCAGGGTCAAATATATTTGGAAAACACTATCCACTATCCCCGTTCCTCCTTAAAAGTTACCGATGGCTCTGAAAAGCCCTCCTATAAAGAAACTCTCTTTAGCCCAGATTTTCTAAACGTATTCAACCGGGTAGAAAACTTTTCACACACAAAAAAAAGCTTATAGAAATACTGCTTAGTATATTTATCCAGCTTTGTACTTGAAATGCAGCCACTCTAGATACAAAATACATCAGAGATCAGAGAACTGGGCATATTATTTTATGATGGAAAAATAGGAAAAAAAGAATAAAGGCCTCACTCCTCACCCTGGGGTGTTAGTCCAAAAAACACAAGGTTTGTTTGTCCTTTTTCTTTTTTTTAGGTAACACTTATTTGGATTGCTTTCCTGGTTAGAAAAATATAAACTCACTGCAAAAAAATCTGGAAAAATGCAGAAAAATACAACGAAGAAAAGGAAAATCAAAATGCCAGTACCCAGGTAGAAACACACCATTTCAGTGGATATCTTTCAGTCTTTATGTATCTGTTATCTTTCTCTTTTTTATGAACATAAAATGAGGATCATTTGCAGATACTAATACGTATCTTCTTTTCTCCAAGGCTGTGAGCAATTTCCCATGTGATTATGTAACCTTCATACATCATTTTTTTCAGTCGTAAAACATGTTCACTGCCATTTAAAAAAAAAAAACAAACCTCATTTTTAATGGCTGCATAATATCCCCTCATATGGACGTTTCTTTAGGTTGTTTCTAACCTTCATCATTATAAATAACGCGGGGATGAATAGGGGTAGAGAATTCTTAATCCAGGCACCCAGAGTAAGGAAGAGCGCTGTGCTGGGAAAATCTAATCCAAGACAGGGTCCTGCCACTGAGTATAAACATGACAAAGGAGGGAGGTGAAAGGAGAGATGGGGCCCTTCCCCTGACCACTCCACCCCGCTGGGATCTAATAAGAAAATGCAGGAGAGCGTTTTATCAGGGACCAAACAGCAAGCCAGTGTTTACAGCTGTTTTTGATCAACACTCCTGTTTTTCCTGCATTCTCTTGATTTCTCAGTCTCTGCACATGGTGCTTGGGTGTGCCTCTTCTCCCAGGAGTCACTGTGACACTTGCAAAACTGGAGTTTAGCATCGTAAGAGGAATTTAATCCACTCAACACTAACTACAGGGCACCGAATTATTATGCTTTAAATCACCTAGCAGAGAGGGAAAGGCTTCATGGTTACCCACTGCAGAACAGAGAAATGTGGGTAAAAGTGTTTCAAAAGTAGGTCACTGTTATACAAATACAAATTATATTTATAATCCTAGTGCAGTAACTCTCAACACTACTGACACTTGTGGGGGATGACTCTTGGTGCACCGGTCTGCCCCGCACGTTAAATCACCTTTTAGGACCCCTGACCCTCAGTCACGAAACGCTAAGAGCACACCCCGGTCACCTTCACAACCCAAACTTTCCCATTCCTCTATTGCTCAAGGATACTGCAGCAGAAGGACTTTAAGTTTTGGTCTAGATTTACTCCACTTGATGCAAAACCTGTATTGCAGAGAAGTTCTGCAAAATCTAAGCGCAATTGTCAGTGAACCATTTAGAGCTCTATTTAAAGAGATACCCACCAGGTGGTTTGCTGTTGCTGTTTTGTTATGCTTCACAATGCATCTGCATCGAGAGATCTAATTTACTATGCGATGCTAAGTTTGGAATTTTCATTGTTGTCAATCTTTCTCTTAAAGCCTGACTCATAGGACTGAAGTAGCCCGAACTGAATTGAGAACCATTTCAAGAGGTGTAAGCTGCCTGCTATGTACTCATCCCACCTTCCTTGCAATTACTTGCTAGAAGGGTTAAAAATCAAAAGCTATGATGTTAGATGCTTGTGATTTTCCAACTGGATTTCACCAAGACACATTACGTAAGTATTCGCAGCAGCAAATGAATAAAATCTAGTCCCTAAAAAGACACTTACCTCCGCTTATCATTAAAGAAGTTTGGCTTCTCCGCCTGAACAATGACCACATCAAACAGGTCCCTCCAGTCTTTTCCAACAATATACCTCATCCCTTTGTCCCTAGAACAATATTTCAGCCAGGTTAGTCTAACACTGCAGGGATTAACTATTCTTGCAACTTTTTCTTTCGAATTTCCAACTATCAAAATACATGGAATACAGGAAGTGAGCCAGAAACTAGCCAGGAATCACAGAAGAACTTACACAAAGCTACTGGGGCTATTGGTGATGAGAAACATCTTCTTGCCGTGATCAGCCAGTTTGGCCAACACTGCACGGGTCTGCTCAGGGTAGCAGATGTACTTTTCTAAAGAGCAAGAGAAAAATGCACACAGGGTTTCAGGGTGAAGTCAGTCAATCTGCAAGCACTTCCTAAATGGGGCAGATGGGTCCAGCACTGTTTAGGGCACTTGAGGGGAGAAAAGCCTTCAGGAAGCTTGGTTCGAGGCAGTATATTGGTACCCGGTGCATCAGTAACCAACACCCTGCCTCTTCAGTCTAAGTGGAAAAAACTAAGTGGCTGCAGCTGCCAGCTCCTCTCCTTTCCAGTCAGGATTATGTCAAGTTCTGAGACAAAGGGGAGGGAGACACCTAAGGCGCAAGGATGCAAGGTCCCTGCACTGCACTCAGAAGAGGTCCTACAGCCCCTGCTCAGCACCTGGAGTGAGAGTAAAATGCCTGCGTAATTACACAGCTAAGGGAAAGGCTGATCGTCACAATAACATCCGGTACATACCGATATCTGCTTCAATTGCTCTGTACATGATTCCTTTGGTGTGCACGTCCCGAATTGAATCCTGTCAAAAGATACGTTTTTAATCAGTCAGAGTATAACTGAGACAGTCTGAGTAAGAGGACAAGCGAAATGGCCTTCAGGATAATGTCTGTCTGCAGAAGCCTGGCAACCCAAGCACTAAATGAAATCTAAATTCTGGTGCATTTATTACAGGTGGCCCCTGGGAAGAAACTTAAGTTTCCATGGTGATAGCAGCAGTTTCCAGTGCAATTTTCAAAAAAGCCACTTGGAGGAGGTAATTTGTATGAACAATTCTGAATAAAGTCTCACAGGATAAACAGTCATTTACATGCAGTATCATGATCAAATAATTCCAGGTCATCTGGACAAAGAGAATTATTGCTCTTTTCATCTTTGCACCCTTCCCTGGACCCCAGCAGCAGGTTCTGTTGGGCAGAGAACAATGATGGGATCCTCCTCTCTTCAGTGCTACCAAAGAGGCAAGGAACTGTCAAGGAGCTCGGAACTCGGGCAGAGATGTGGTCCAGCCGGCAGCCATGAGGAAGAGCCCAGCGGCATGGCAGCCTGATGCCTGGCAGGTCTCAGAGCACTGCCCCGCTCTCAGGTAGCTCTAAGCAGGTCTGCTACATAGGCGGGCACTGCTGGAGGCACATGGAAACTTTCTGGAGCCTGTAGCAGGGGACGGGGCTGCAGAAAAACTGGGTCATAAGCCTTAGAAAATTGGTAGGTGCTTATCGTCAGGAATGAGCACCTCTGGACTGTAAACTCAACCTCAGTTATCTTCCAGCACAGGCCTGTTTCCACTGCGCATCGGCAGAAGGCAGTGGTTAAGAGCAAGCCGGAGCCCAACTTCCTGGCCTGAAATCCAGGCTCTGATACTTACTAGCTGGATGTCCTTGGGCAAGTTACTCAACCTCTCTGTGCCTCAATTTCTCTATCTGCAAAAGGAGGGTGATAAGAGCTCAGGGCATTCTTGTGAGGATTTAATTAGTTAATATGCATAAAGCATTCAGAAAAATAGTGCCTGGAACACCATAAACTCTACATGTGTGTTCACTATTAGTGGTAGTAATACTTCATAGTAAAAACTGAACTTTCTAGTAAACATCTTTCCTCATGAATGCTAAGGGTTACATAACTACCAGTGATTCTTAAAGATTCTTAGAGATGAAGTATTTGTGTGAGCAAAACGGAGAACCAAAACTAAATATTTAAATTTAGTTCAAATAACACCAGACTGATATTGAGAAACTGTTCATTCATCCTATATCTTCTTAAAACCCATGATTCAGGGCAGTCAATACTTAAAATTAGTCATGAACACATAATAAAAACACTGTAGTATGTACATGTGGATCTTTTAAAAATACAGATATTTAAATAATATATATATCAATAGATGCTTAGAAATATGTATTAAAAATATATATTAAATAAGCAATATATAAACATATTTTTAAGTACTGATAAAAGTTCAGACAGCTTAAAGAATATATCTATAGACACATGCGAATATGAATGTAAATTAAAATACATAAACACAAAGTCATATAAATGATGTGTATATATATGCACATGGAAATCCAGATAGCAAGTACCCTCTTCTTTTACCAACCAATCTGACTTACTTCCAATTCTCCTAACATAACATCTTTCTTAGGACTTTTCAGGGTTAAACCACAAATAAAAGAGATCCCAAGCAAGGGATGATTTCAAAGACCCAGCCGACAAGGGAGGCCAGGGATTCTGTTACTTCTGCTGAGGAGCTAGAAGAGGTGCAGCATCATGGCACCCCATGTCCACACCACCTTGACGTCCTTGTACAGGTGCACAGGCTCATAGTCGATGTTGTTCTTCAGAAAGTACTCGTTCACACAGGACAGCAGGGTCATCTCGGGCAGGGAGAAGATGTCCATGAACTGCTTCATGGTGTTTCCGTGGGAACTCTGCAGGCAGGGAGGAAGGCTTCAGCAAGGGAGCCAACACCACAGTAGACTTTACATTCACCCAGGGGATTCTGGTCGTCAACATCTGGCTCCCTCCCCACAAGGAAAGGAAAATTCTAATAATGAAAAAGTAAAAACATTCACCTTGTTTCTCGTCATTCACGGCAGAGCTGACGTCTCACTCTAAGTGTAAGTGGGATTTCCAAGGAAATGCCCTGATTTCCCCCCAAAAGTCTAACCACCCTTCCCCTTCCTCTCCTTTGGCTCCATCCATCTTAAAGCTCACACGCTTTCATCACACACAGAGGAAAGCCAGCAAATTGATTCTTGCCCATGGAATGGCATAAAAAGCCACTAACTCTCCTGAATTTGAGCACCCACAGCCCACATGGGAGTTTGGAAAAGACCTTTCTCTGAACACCTGTGATTTATAAGACTAACTTTACCAGCTGATTGGGCATCTTCACTGCATTTTGATAATGCAAATAAGAGACCGCATCTAACAGTACAAGAAGCAAAAATTCGGAGGGCAAAGAGGACCACAAAAGTTAGAAAAGCAGAGATTTCCCTTTGGCACAAAGTGAAGTGCTGCGCTTAATCTCAGGGGAGGCAACAGCTGCTGTACGACAGCCCCCAGTGACTTAATCCAGAAAGTGGGGACACACACGGGGAGATGGTGGCAAGCGAGAGGGTACAAGGAAGGTATACAGAGCCTTCACCAGGTAGGGGGGAAAGGGCTGAGAAAGGAGGAGCATGGAAGAACCCAGGAGAGACTCTAACATACCCATCTCTCTCAAATCGAGGGTCTCTCAAAACACAACCCCAAATGTCCTTGCTGATTCCCTATGAGCAGAGAGTCTAGTATTCAAGATCCTAAAGCTACCAGGCCACGTTTCGAAAAGGAAAAAGGCAGGCTGCTTGAATTAAATAAATAATTTCTCGTTACCTTCCCATAAAAGTCGCTCATCTGTTCCAAAGGCACGTGGGAGCCCTCGTACATTTCAATGACTTCCTCATCAGGGACCACGCTGAGGCCTCTGGGAAAATCACAGGTGGGGCAGTTAGCATCAACTAGAGAGAGCAATAGTTTTCAGATCTCTGGCAACTGCTGGCATTTTTCAACTGAGATGCAAGACGCTGCTGTCACAAAGAGGCAGGAGGTGCCACCGGTAACTGCTATAAATAACAGGCATGATGCTCCTATTACTACTACCATTCTACTGGTAATGAGAGCAGGAAAAATAACAGCTAATACCACATGGCCCCTGCTGAATGCCAGAAATGAATTCCATGTAGTCATTCACTTAATTCTCAGCAATCTTAGGAGGGAGGCACTATTATTCTTCCCATTTTCCAGCAGAAGCCACCAAGGCACAGAAAGGTCACAGACCTTGCCCAAGGTCACCAAAGTAGAAAGTGGTGGGTCAGGACTGGGTCCCAGGCTCTTCAACCACCACGTCACACGGCCTCCCTCAACAAGGTACACGGCCTCCTAATGACCTGCTTTGGGGTGAGTTTTTTGGGTTTTTTTTTTTTTAATGTTTTTAATACATTAGGCAGAGAGAGGCTGGTCTGTCCCCATCATCCTCCTGCCCTCTGATACTCTACCTTAAGAAGGTGAGAGCTGAGGCAGAAAAAGTCATACACTAGGCTCCAGGCTTCACGTGGGATTTAATGGTCTCAGACTTCCTCCCCTGCAATAGCCCCTCTAGAGAACTGTGAAGGGAAATATGTGTTCCCCACCCCCTTCTCTAGAGGAGAAGGCACCTGAGAAACAGACACCAATGGTGAGGAAACCACAGAGTGAATGATGGAAACACCACGCTGTGCTACAATGGGCGTATAAACAATTCAACTCAAATTTTGGTTACTAATACAAACAGGTTGCTTATCACACTTGGCCAATATTAAACTACGTATAAAACATAATTTACATGTGACATGTAACTTTAATGAAAAACAGCTTCTTTCCTCCATTCTCTACCCTTATCTTAATTTTAAAAATAGCCAAGGGGATTCATTGATATTTTGCCTCTGATCTTGATTAACTTGAAACAACTACTGGCCTTTGAAAACAAAAGAGCACTGGACTTCCCTTTATCTTTGCTCCAGAAATCAGATAAGACACTGGAACTAAACCAGATCATTCTAGACAGGGACCTTGGAAGACAGCTCTGGCTACCGCAGCAGCAGTCAGCAGTGAACACCCCTAAGGCTCTGACACCTAGAAAGGGAATATACAAAGTAAAGGGATTCTGCCAGGGGAGTTATTTTTCTGTCCCCACCCTAGGGGCTGCCCGGTTCTTCGGAAGCCACTGCCACCTCTAAGACACGTTCACAGGCCCGTGGCCACACAAGCTGCATCTTTAAGGCCCACATAACCAAATGCCAGCTGAAAACATGCAGACAGAGCAGCACACAGACCTGCCGGAGCCAGGCTCAGGGAGACGGTCGGCCGCACCCGAATGCGGCCTAAACCAGCACTGAAATCAAAATAAAACTTTACATGGCCCTGTATGCATAAGAGAAATAGAAAGGGTAGGAGCACAGACCTGAAAAAGTCTGCCCTGGGTTCAAATCCCAGCTCCCTCACCTGCTGGGGGGATGACCTGGACCAGGAACAAGTAATTTAACCTCTTTGGGTGTCAGTGTCATTTTCTAAATGGGGCCGGGGGCAATAGCAGTACCCACCTCCTGGTGGTACCTACTGAGAAGATTAAATGAGTTGCTATAAACAGAACGGCACCGGTACATGGTAAGTACTATCCAAGTTCTGCTGCTGTGACTACGATGGGAACAATCCCAGCTTTTCACAAGGTTCCCAGTTAAGAACTGAAAACATGGGTATGAAACAGGACTGCGGCGGGGAGCCAGCCCGCCCCTCGGCCCAGCGGTGCTCACGCACAGAGCCCACACACAGCGGGAAAGCCGGCCCGATGCAGTGACCCTGCGGGGATCAGAGAGGGACGAGGCTGAGGCACAAGCATTCTTCCCTGCCGTCTGCTCATTCGTTACCCCTCTGGAGGGGAGAGAGGAGAGAAGTGACATTTTTGCCTGCCTATGCTGTTCCAAGCATGCTCTAGTCCAAATGACCGGCCGCCCTGGAGGTGGGTGCCGGAATCATGCCCATTTTACAGAGGAGTAAACACCAAGGCTTTGAGCAGGTCGATAACTGGCTCGAGGCCGCACACACATGAGCAGTGGGGCTGGCGTTCACACTCAGGAAGTGGGACTCCAGAGCCACACACGCACCACTGCTGCTTTGGCTACCACACCCCCTCTCAGCGCCGAGGCCCCAGCGACCTTCCCAGGACCTCAACCTGAGCACTCCTTCCCCTTTAAATGCCTCAGCGGCTCCTCCTGCCTGGCCCTGTCCGCACCCCTAATACGATGGATGATTTATCTACAAAAGAAGGAACAAGATAATCAGGAGCCACAGGATGGGATGGACCACAGGAGAGGAAGACCCTGTCAGGCTGAGAGGGTGAGGAGAGGCCTCAACACCAGTCAGCCTTGCAGAAGGATGGGTGAGATTTCAAGAAGCAGAGGAGAAGGAAAACCACATCCTGGGAGAACGCCAGCCTGAACAGATGCTGAGCAGTGAGAAAGGAGAACTCGGAGGAAAGGAATATTTGTGTTGTTGCACCTGCCTGGCATCCGCTCCCTGAGACTGGCTGAAACTGCTGGGAAGAGAAACTCCCCTTCTCCCCTTGACCTGGAGCTGGGGGTGGAAGCCTGGTACTGCCAGGGGTCACCACGCGGAGGGGCCTGCTGTGAGCTAAGCCAGAGAGGAGGAACGCCAAGAGACGGAAAGAGTACTGACAGCAACTACCTGGCCCCCTGGAGCCAGCTACACCTGCAACAAGCTCTGTCCCTAGACTACACAACTAGTGAGCCCAAACTGGGGTTTTTTAAAAGCCAGTTTGAGTTGGGTCTCAGTCACTTGCAATCAAGAGTCTTAACCAATCCAGGAAGTAAAGGAGGTGTGTATGGCAGAAGAGGAAGCTAAGGGTTTAGAGACGGTTGATGGAAAATTTAAGAGATCTGGGCTCTATTCTTCAGACGGTGGAGAGCCATCCAGGATTTCAGAAGAGAGAGGGGTTGTTGAAGGCAATGCTTTAGGTAGATCAGTCTAGCAACTACGTCCAGGATGGACTGCGCTGCAGAAAACCACAAGAGCCCAGGAGAGATGGGATAAGCGTCTGAGTCCAGGAGCAGAGGGCAGAAACATAACTGGAGGGACAGATTTGAAAGATCTGCTGAGGACTTCCAGTTAACCCTCATACATTCCGAAATGCCTGCTGCACACAGGCCAAGAGCACAGACTCTGGAGCCAGACTGTCTGGGTCTGAATTCTACTTCTGTGTGGCCTTGGGCAAGTTACTTATTAACATCTCTGGGACCAATAATAGTACCTACCTTATAAGATTATTTTGAAGATCACATGAGTTAACTCAAAACCTTTATGGCAGTATCTGTCTCACTGCAAAACTTATTTGTTAGTTGCTATTTATTATTACTAATATTATTATTATTCTCGTCACCACCACCACCTCTTCTCCCTCTTGAAACACCATTAAAATGACAGTAAAAGAATAAACTGCTCAAAATCAAAGGAAATGAGTGCAAAGATATCAGCAGATAAGACATTTCAACATGTTTTTGGAAAACAAACAGTTGGTGAGAAGGAGGCACCTGACTGAGCAACATTGAGAACGGGGCCTGCAAGGGGACACCAACAAGAGGAACTGATGAACGACCACAGATCCCCAGAATCAGCCGTATCCGGCGCCAAGAAGCTACTGGAGGATGTGCTCCAGCAAAATGAGGGAGTAAAGCCAGAAAGAGGAAGAGATGGGAACCAGGAAACAGGGAAAGTAGCAAATGGAAGTCCCAGAATGAACAAATGAACAATCAAGAGTAGATCAGAGCAGGAGGAGGTAGTCAAAAAAAACAGTAACTGAGAGATTATGTAACACATTTGAATTGTGGGGAAATAAATATATGCTTGATATCTGTGATGGAACATTAAGGAAAAAACTAGAGATACCTAACTAGAAAACTAAGCAAATAAAAAATGAGGTTATTATTAAACCTAAAAACCAAGCACTGTACAAGAAAACGATCTCAGTGCACTACTTGGCTTAAGAATGAACAAGACCTACAGAGTCATAATGCAAACGGTGAAACAATGAGAGAGAGATCTCAACAGGGTTAGGAGAATGAGGCTGGAGAAGGGGGTGCGTGTGCAGGAGAGCCAAATCCTCAGCCCTCACAGCAGGGACAATGTCCAGAATTAATAAACTAGGAAACAGAAGTGTAAGCACATTATTTAGAAATAGAAAGAAAAATACCAAATATATATGTAAATACAAACGACACTCCTAAATCCCACCCACAAATTTAAGAATTAGAAAAGGCAAAACCCTCCATTTCAAAGTTACAAAGATTTCTCACTGAGCTCAGTACTTCTACTAATTCTATCAATAATAAACAGGAGGAAAAGAGTCTTAATATCCAAACTACTCAACTACCATGGCGGGAACAACCACCTGCCCCCACCATCCCTCCCCATCCAAACCTCCTCTGCAGGACCCTCACTCAGGTGGCCACCATCGCCTTTGGAGAGCCCATCCTCCCTAGAGTCCTCCAAAGTGCTCCCTAACGGCTGAGCACACGTCCATCATCACCTGGGTCACTGTGGACTGCACTCATTGGTCTACTTGTGTGGCTTCCAACCTACATCCCAAGCTCCATGAAGACATCCTCACAAGCCAAACCGTTAGCATCTAACATGGTAGTGGCCTGATCAATGTTCCTGAATGAGGGAGGGAGTGGGGGAATGAGCGAATGATTCACAGATACACACACTGCAGCCCTCCCATCACTAAACAGTCAGGGGGTCTTGAAACCCAAAGCCACTTGGTTACTTTGGGTAAATTAAATTTACCTCCTCTCACTCTTACCTGTAGACAGTTCCCAGCTGGATGTAATGAAAAGCATCGATCTTCATCAAGACTGCCTTCAAAAACACAAGCACACACACAGGTGAATAATGCACAACAATTTGCATATTTAATGAAAATGCCAGGTGTCATTATAAATCCTATCGGGGGGGAGGGGCAAGATGGCGGAAGAGTAAGACGCGGAGATCACCTTCCTCCCCACAGATACATGAGAAATACATCTACACGTGGAACTGCTCCTACAGAACACCCACTGAACGCTGGCAGAAGACGTCAGACCTCCCAAAAGGCAAGAAAATCCCCACGTACTTGGGTAGGGCAAAAGAAAAAAGAAATAACAGAGACAAAAGAATAGGGACGGGACCTGCACCAGTGGGAGGGAGCTGTGAAGGAGGAAAGGTCTCCACACACTAGGAAGCTCCTTCGTGGGCAGAGACTGCGGGTAGCAGAGGGGGGAAGCTTCAGAGCCACGGAGGAGAGCGCAGCCACAGTGGTGCGGAGGGCAAAGCGGAAAGATTCCCGCACAGAGGAGCGGTGCCGACCAGCACTCACCAGCCCGAGAGGCTTGTCTGCTCAGCCGCCGGGCGGGCGGGGCCTGGGAGCTGGGGCTCGGGCTTCGGTGCTGGCCGGGAGGGAGTCCGGGAAAAAGACTGCAGCTGCCAAAGAGGCAAGAGACTTTTTCTTGCCTCTTTGTTTCGCGGCGCGCAAGGAGAGGGGATTCAGAGCGCCGCCTAAACGAGCTCCAGAGACGGGCGCGAGCCGCGGCTATCAGCGCGGATCCCACAGCAACAGGGACGCAGAGGGAAAAACGGAGAGATTCCCGCACAGAGGCTCGGCGCCGAGCAGCACTCACCAGCCCGAGAGGCTTGTCTGCTCACCCGCCGGGGCGGGCGGGGGCTGGGAGCTGAGGCGCGGGCTTCGGTCGGATCCCAGGGAGAGGACTGGGGTTGGCTGCGTGAACACAGCCTGAAGGGTCTAGCGCACCACAACTAGCCGGGAGGGTGCACGAGAAAAAGTCTGCAGCTGCCAAAGAGGCAGGAGACTTTTTCTTGCCTCTTTGTTTCGCGGCGTGCAAGGAGAGGGGATTCAGAGCGCCACTTAAACGAACTCCAGAGACGGGTGCGAGCCGCGGCTATCAGCGCGGACCCCAGAGACGGGCATGAGACGCTAAGGCTGCTGCTGCCGCCACCAAACAGCCTGTGGGCAAGCACAGGTCATTCTCCACACCGCCCCTCCCGGGAGCCTGTGCAGCCTGCCACGGCCAGGCTCCCGTAATCCGGGGACAACTTCCCCGGGAGAGCGCACGGCGCGCCTCAGGCTGCTGCAACGTCACGCCGGCTTCTGCCGCCGCAGGCTCGCCCCGCCTCCTCCGTACCGCTCCCTCCCCCCGGCCTGACTGAGCCAGAGCCCCCGAATCAGCTGCTCCTTTAACCCCGTTCTGTCTGGGCGGGAACAGACGCCCTCAGGCGACCTACATGCAGAGGCGGGTCCAAATCCAAAGCTGAACCCCGGGAGCTGTACGAACAAAGAAGAGAAAGGGAAATCTCTCCCAGCAGCCTCAGAAGCAGCGGATTAAAGCTCCACAAACAACTTGATGTACCTGCATCTGTTGAATACCTGAATAGACAACGAATCATCCCAAATTTAGGAGATGGACTTTGGGAGCAGGATATATTAACTTTTCCCATTTTCCTTTTTTTTGTGAGTGTAGATGTGTATGCTTCTGGGTGAGATTTTGTCTGTATAGCTTTGCTCTCACCGTTAGTCCTAGGGTTAGGTCCGTCCGTTTTTTTTTTTTTTTTTTTTTTTTTGGCTTAAAAATTTTTTTTTCCCTAATAAATGTTTTCTTAATAATTTTTTCCTTATTTTCTATTTTTAAAAAAATTTTTAATAAGTTTTTTCATATTTTTTATTTTAAAAAATTAAAAAATTTTTTTTCTTAATAAATTGTTTCTAAATAATTTTTTTCTTATTTTTAGTATAAAAAATTAATAAATCTATTTTTAAAAATTAAAAAAATTTTTTTTTCTTAATAAATTTACTCTTAATAATTTTTTTTCTTATTTTTTATTATAATTGCTTTATTTTATTTTATTTTATCCTCTTTTTTTCTTTCTTTCCATTTTTTTCTCCCTTTTATTCTGAGCCGTGTGGATGAAAGGCTCTTGGTGCTCCAGCCAGGCATCAGGGCTGTGCCTCTGAGGTGGGAGAGCCAACTTCAGGACACTGGTCCACAAGAGACCTCCCAGCTCCACGTAATACCAAACGGCGAAAATCTCTCACAGATCTCCATCTCAACATCAAGACCCAGCTTCACTCAACGACCAGCAAGCTGCAGTGCTGGACACCCTATGCCAAACAACTAGCAAGAGAGGAACACAGCCCCATCCATTAACAGAGAGGCTGCCTAAAATCATAATAAGGCCACAGACACCCCAAAACACACCACCAGACGTGGACGAACCCACCAGAAAGACAACATCCAGCCTCATCCACCAGAACACAGGCACTAGTTCCCTCCACCAGGAAACCTACACAACCCACTGAACCAACCTTAGCCACTGGGGACAGATACCAAAAACAACGGGAACTACGAACCTGCAGCCTGTGAAAAGGAGACCCCAAACACAGTAAGATAAGCAAAATGAGAAGACAGAAAAACACACAGCAGATGAAAGAGCAGGGTCAAAACACACCAGACCTAACAAATGAAGAGGAAATAGGTAGTCTACCTGAAAAAGAATTCAGAATAATGATAGTAAGGATGATCCAAAGTCTTGGAAATAGAATAGACAAAATGCAAGAAACATTTAACAAGGACGTAGAAGAACTAAAGAGGAACCAAGAAACGATGACAAGCACAATAAATGAAATTAAAAATACTCTAGACGGGATCAATAGCAGAATAACTGAGGCAGAAGAACGGATAAGTGACCTGGAAGATAAAATGGTGGAAATAACTACTGCAGACCAGAATAAAGAAAAAAGAATGAAAAGAACTGAGGACAGTCTCAGAGACCTCTGGGACAACATTAAACGCACCAACATTCGAATTATAGGGGTCCCAGAAGAAGAAGAGAAAAAGAAAGGGACTGAGAAAATATTTGAAGAGATTATAGTTGAAAACTTCCCTAATATGGGAAAGGAAATAGTTAATCAAGTCCTGGAAGCACAGAGAGTCCCATACAGGATAAATCCAAGGAGAAACACACCAAGACACATATTAATCAAACTATCAAAAATTAAATATAAAGAAAACATATTAAAAGCAGCAAGGGAAAAACAACAGATAACACACAAGGGCATCCCCATAAGGTTAACAGCTGATCTTTCAGCAGAAACGCTGCAAGCCAGAAGGGAGTGGCAGGATATACTTAAAGTGATGAAGGAGAAAAACCTACAACCAAGATTACTCTACCCAGCAAGGATCTCATTCAGATTTGATGGAGAAATTAAAACCTTTACAGACAAGCAAAAGCTGAGAGAGTTCAGCACCACCAAACCAGCTTTACAACAAATGCTAAAGGAACTTCTCTAGGCAAGAAACACAAGAGAAGGAAAACACCTACAATAACAAACCCAAAACATTTAAGAAAATGGGAATAGGAACATACATATCGATAATTACCTTAAATGTAAATGGATTAAATGCTCCCACCAAAAGACACAGACTGGCTGAATGGATACAAAAACAAGACCCATATATATGCTGTCTACAAGAGACCCACTTCAGACCTAGAGACACATACAGACTGAAAGTGAGGGGATGGAAAAAGATATTCCATGCAAATGGAAATCAAAAGAAAGCTGGAGTAGCAATTCTCATATCAGACAAAATAGACTTTAAAATAAAGACAATTACAAGAGACAAAGACGGACACTATATAATGATCAAGGGATCGATCCAAGAGGAAGGTATAACAATTGTAAATATTTATGCACCCAACATAGGAGCACCTCAATACATAAGGCAAATACTAACAGCCATAAAAGGGGAAATCGACAGTAACACAATCATAGTAGGGGACTTTAACACCCCACTTTCACCAATGGACAGATCATCCAAAATGAAAATAAATAAGGAAACACAAGCTTTAAATGATACATTAAACAAGATGGACTTAATTGATATTTATAGGACATTCCACCCAAAAACAACAGAATACACATTTTTCTCAAGTGCTCATGGAACATTCTCCAGGATAGATCATACCTTGGGTCACAAATCAAGCCTTGGTAAATTTAAAAAAATTGAAATCGTATCAAGTATCTTTTCCGACCACAACGCTATGAGACTAGATATCAATTACAGGAAAAGATCTGTAAAAAATACAAACACATGGAGGCTACACAATACACTACTTAATAACGAAGTGATCACTGAAGACATCAAAGGGGAAATCAAAAAATACCTAGAAACAAATGACAATGGAGACACGACGATCCAAAACCTATGGGATGCAGCAAAAGCAGTTCTAAGAGGGAAGTTTATAGCAATACAAGCCTACATCAAGAAACAGGAAACATCTCGAATAAACAACCTAACCTTGCACCTAAAGCAATTAGAGAAAGAAGAACAAAAAAACCCCAAAGCTAGCAGAAGGAAAGAAATCATAAAGATCAGATCAGAAATAAATGAAAAAGAAATGAAGGAAACAATAGCAAAAATCAATGAAACTAAAAGCTGGTTCTTTGAGAAGATAAACAAAATTGATAAACCATTAGCCAGACTCATCAAGAGAAAAAAGGAGAAGACTCAAATTAATAGAATTAGAAATGAAAAAGGAGAAGTAACCACTGACACTGCAGAAATACAAACGATCATAAGAGATTACTACAAGCAACTCTATGCTAATAAAATGGACAACCTGGAAGAAATGGACAGATTCTTAGAAATGCACAACCTGCCGAGACTGAACCAGGAAGAAATAGAAAATATGAACAGACCAATCACAAGCACTGAAATTGAAACTGGGATTAAAAATCTTCCAACACACAAAAGCCCAGGACCAGATGGCTTCACAGGCGAATTCTATCAAACATTTAGAGAAGAGCTAACACCTATCCTTCTCAAACTCTTCCAAAATATTGCAGAGGGAGGAACACTCCCCAACTCATTCTACGAGGCCACCATCACCCTGATACCAAAACCAGGCAAAGATGTCACAAAGAAAGAAAACTACAGGCCAATATCACTGATGAACATAGATGCAAAAATCCTCAACAAAATACTAGCAAACAGAATCCAACAGCACATTAAAAGGATTATACACCATGATCAAGTGGGGTTTATTCCAGGAATGCAAGGATTCTTCAATATACGCAAATCAATCAACGTGATACATCATATTAACAAATTGAAGGAGAAAAACCATATGATCATCTCAATAGATGCAGAGAAAGCTTTCGACAAAATTCAACACCCATTTATGATAAAAGTCCTGCAGAAAGTAGGCATAGAGGGAACTTTCCTCAACATAATAAAGGCCGTATATGACAAACCCACAGCCAACATTGTCCTCAATGGTGAAAAACTGAAACCATTTCCACTAAGATCAGGAACAAGACAAGGTTGCCCACTCTCACCACTATTATTCAACATAGTTTTGGAAGTGTTAGCCACAGCAATCAGAGCCGAAAAAGAAATAAAAGGAATCCAAATCGGAAAAGAAGAAGTAAAGCTGTCACTGTTTGCAGATGACATGATACTATACATAGAGAATCCAAAAGATGCTACCAGAAAACTACTAGAGCTAATCAATGAATTTGGTAAAGTAGCAGGATACAAAATTAATGCACAGAAATCTCTTGCATTCCTGTATACTAATGATGAAAAATCTGAAAGTGAAATTAAGAAAACACTCCCGTTTACCATTGCAACAAAAAGAATAAAATACCTAGGAATAAACCTACCTAAGGAGACAAAAGACCTGTATGCAGAAAATTATAGGACACTGATGAAAGAAATTAAAGATGATACAAATAGATGGAGAGATATACCATGTTCTTGGATTGGAAGAATAAACATTGTGAAAATGACTCTGCTACCCAAAGCAATCTACAGATTCAATGCAATCCCTATCAAACTACCACTGGCATTTTTCACAGAACTAGAACAAAAAATTTCACAATTTGTATGGAAACACAAAAGACCCCGAATAGCCAAAGCAATCTTGAGAACGAAAAATGGAGCTGGAGGAATCAGGCTCCCTGACTTCAGACTATATTACAAAGCTACAGTAATCAAGACAGTTTGGTACTGGCACAAAAACAGAAATATAGATCAATGGAACAGGATAGAAAGCCCAGAGATAAGCCCACGCACATATGGTCACCTTATCTTTGATAAAGGAGGCAAGCATATACAGTGGAGAAAAGACAGCCTCTTCAATAAGTGGTGCTGGGAAAATTGGACAGGTACATGTAAAAGTATGAAATTAGAACACTCCCTAACACCATACACAAAAATAAACTCAATATGGATTAAAGACCTAAGTGTAAGGCCAGACACTATCAAACTCTTAGAGGAAAACATAGGCAGAACACTGTATGACATAAGTCACAGCAAGATCCTTTTTGACCCAGGTCCTAGAGAAATGGAAATAAAAACACAAATAAACAAATGGGACCTAATGAAACTTAAAAGCTTTTGCACAGCAAAGGAAACCATAAACAAGACCAAAAGACAACCCTCAGAATGGGAGAAAATATTTGCAAATGAAGCAACGGACAAAGGATTAATCTCCAAGATTTACAAGCAGCTCATGCAGCTCAATAACAAAAAAACAAACAACCCAATCCAAAAATGGGCAGAAGACCTAAATAGACATTTCTCCAAAGAAGAGATACAGATTGCCAACAGACACATGAAAGAATGCTCAACATCATTAATCATTAGAGAAATGCAAATCAAAACTACAATGAGGTATCATCTCACACCGGTCAGAATGGCCATCATCAAAAAATCTAGAAACAATAAATGCTGGAGAGGGTGTGGAGAAAAGGGAACACTCTTGCACTGTTGGTGGGAATGTAAATTGATACAGCCACTATGGAGAACAGTATGGAGGTTCCTTAAAAAACTAAAAATAGAACTACCATATGACCCAGCAATCCCACTACTGGGCATATACCCTGAGAAAACCATAATTCAGAAAGAGTCATGTACCAAAATATTCATTGCAGCTCTGTTTACAATAGCCAGGACATGGAAGCAACCTAGGTGTCCATCATCGGATGAATGGATAAAGAAGATGTGGCACATATATACAATGGAATATTACTCAGCCATAAAAAGAAATGAAATGGAGGTGTTTGTAATGAGGTGGATGGAGTTAGAGTCTGTCATACAGAGTGAAGTAAGTCAGAAAGAGAAAAACAAATACAGTATGCTAACACATATATATGGAATCTAAGGGAAAAAAAAAAAAAAGAGGTCATGAAGAACCTAGTGGCAAGATGGGAATAAAGACACAGACCTACTAGAGAATGGACTTGAGGATATGGGGAGGGGGAGGGGTGAGATGTGACAGGGTGAGAGAGTGTCATGGACATATATACACTACCAAATGTAAAATAGATAACTAGTGGGAAGCAGCCGCATAGCACAGGGAGATCAGCTCGGTGCTTTGTGACCAGCTAGAGGGGTGGGATAGGGAGGGTGGGAGGGAGGGAGATGCAAGAGGGAAGAGATATGGCAACATATGTATATGTGTAACTGATTCACTTTGTTGTAAAGCAGAAGCTAGCACACCATTGTAAAGCAATTATACTTCAATAAAGATGTTTAAAAAAAAAAAAAAAATAAATAAATAAATAAATAAATAAATAAATAAATCCTATCAACATCAAGTTGTCGTAAACAAAGAAGCATCCTGTATGTTTCTGAAAGGTTTGCTTGCTGAGTTCCTCATTAAGGAAACGGCCTGTCTGCAAAAAAAGATATTACAATCACCTTGTCCTCATAATGTTGAAAATGACTGACTATTGGAAATAAGCAAGTATCTCCCAGTGGCTAAATGCATTCATGCTCTTCCAATACAGTCTCTTGAAAAAGACTTCATCCAAAGATGTTTTGGATAGTTTAGTTCTTCAGCCCCAAAGAACATAATTTAAAATCAATTTACACGTTCAGCAAAGAAAAGCATCAAGAGTACATTTTACCCCCGAACATGTTTAACTGTAAAAAAGGATGAGAATTCAACCTACCCGCTGCACGTCATAATGCAGTCCACGGATTGCAAAGTTTGGGTCATACTCATACTTCCTGATTTCCGCGGGATACTAAGAAGGAAGAAAGGAACCGGTTTCAGTTGGCGACATACGAAGTTCAAGACAGCATCCACACTTGGCCCCTGTGCGAAGGCTGAGGTGGCTCGTGCACTTGGGTGGGAAGCTGGGGTCAGAAGGGACAGGCCACAGCTTGCCCTCCGCTTCCAGACCAAGCGCTTCCAGGCCACAGAGCACCCCTTCTGCCCTACTCTGTGTTTATCTGCCCACACACAGGTGAGGCCTCAGCCCCCCAGCTTCTTCAGCCCCCCGGCTTCTCTGGCCTTAACTCTCCCCTGTCCTCAGCTGCAGGGACCCCTCAGCCGTCGGTACAGCCTTCCTCCCACTCGGGCCAGAGACACCCTCTCTCAGCGCCCGGCTCCCGGGTACAGCTCCAACCCCGGTTCAGAACACACGGCCTGGCTCCCCTGCTATTTCCTAATCATTAACCTGTCCCTCCTACTACACAAATATCCCAGTCCCCTCCTTATCCACTGCACCTGGCATCCAAGTCCTTCCCTCTCTCCCGAGATCTCAGAATTGGAACACCAGTTACCTCGCTGGTAGCACCGACGTACCGAGCACACTGTCTGCTGCTCTGCACAGCTGGCCCCACCATGCCCATTTGACAGATGGGACCTCAGAGGCTCCGGATGAAACAACCTGGCCTGGGCCACACAGCACGGGGCGTGGTGAGGCGGGGGGTCAGGCTCTCCCCACTGCCCCTGCCCTCAGAGCGTGCACCTGCGGGCCAGAATATCGACTTCTGAGTCTAGGGAGGCTGTGTCCCCAGGATCTCCCAATCATGATGTGAACTGCTTACGTAAAAAACCTCCACAACTGTCAACGGGCACAGGAAACCCCTCTACATGGCTGCACAGCTACCTCCCAGTGCACGGCCAGGGTCACGCGTGTGCAAGAACATCTCCTGGAACCACCAGGCTGACCCGCATGCGGCAAGTTCTCCAGCCAAGCTGCACAAAGCGCTGAGTCAAATGTCACATTCGGGCTCATTTATCTAACACCTGCCATGAAATCCCTCAATGCTATTTCCCTCCTGGGCAGAAGGGTATAGAAACAAAGTTCTCCAAAATCCACACAAAACATGAAGCCAAGGCAAAATGACCTGCATCAGGCGATTCTACACCAAGCACTATACTCTCACTTAACGGTGGAATCCAATGAACACGTCAAGTATTTACTGAGCGAGTACTTTGTGCCAGGGCCTGGGAATTTGGCAGTGAACAAAACTGACACTGTCAGGACTTCCCTGGCGGACCAGTGGTTAAGACTCCACGTTTCCACTGCAGGGGGCCCGGGTTCGATCCCTGGTCGGGGAACTAAGATCCCGCATGCCACATGGCGCAGCTAAAATAAACAAAAACAAAAGCAACTGACACCGTCTCTGCCCCTAAGAAGTTTCCATTCTATGGTGGGCAGGCGAACCATAAACAAATCAACACATGGTACAGTGCCTCGTAGTGATAAGTACTACAGAAAGAACGCAGTACAAGGGTTCAGAGATCTAGGGGAAAAAAAGCAATGAGGAGCAAGGCTTCGGGTTGCCTGGAGCCAGGCAGGAGGTTCCACCAGAGGGGCTGGCAGGTGCAAAGGCCCGAAGGTAGGAGCGTGTCTGGCGGTTCAAGGAGCGGCGAGGCAGCTGGAGCACAGCGAGGGCAGGTGGGAGGAGAGGAGGCTGGTGAGGAAGCCTGAGGCCCAGAGCACTAGAGGCCTCTGCTGTCACTCCAAGTGTGATGGGAAGGCTCGAGGGGGTCTTGAGTCCAGGACTGAGATGACTAACGTTTAAAGGTTCACTCTTGCTGCCAAATGGAGAACAGACTAAGGGGCAAGAATAGAAGCCAGGGGACCAGTCAGGGGGCTACCGCACCATCGGGCGGGAGGTGATGGTGGCTTGGACCAGGGTGCAGGCAGTGGGGGAGGTGAGAAGTGGATAGAGGCAGGCAGGACATATTCTGAATGAGTGAAAAGAGAGCTCACGGTTGCAGAGACTGACTTCCTCCCAAACGGTACAGCATGGGAAGGGAGATAAGAGTAATTTTATAGTGGAGAGACCTGGTAAACACTACCTCAGCCAGATGGTCAAGGCCAGCATCGTCAGTGGTAAGTCATGTTGACAGGATGTGATGAGAATGGAACTCTACCTCCATGGTCTTCCTCCCCAAATCCACAAGCCCAGTCTAACCAGGAGAAAACAGGAGACAGAGCCCAAGAGAAGGGCATGCTAAAATGTACTGACCAGGACTCTTCACAACCATCAAAGTCATCAACGGGTCATCAAAAATAAGGAACCTGTAAGAAACTGTCAGAGCCAAGAGAAACCTAAGGAGACGTGACACCTAAATGCAATGCGGTGTCCTGGATGGGATCCTGGACCAGGAAAAGGACATGAGGTAAAAACTAAGGAAACCTGAAGCAAGTACAGACTTTCATCAATAACAATTAATTAATATCAGTTCCTCAGTTGTGATAAATGCACCGCAGTAATGTAAAATGTTAACATTAGGGGAAACCAGCCATGGGGTGTACTCTCTGTATTACCTTTGCAACTTTTCTGTAACCCTAATACTCTTCTAAAAGGAAGTTTATTATAAAAAAGAGACAGCATGTGTTGAGAGATCAGAGGCGGAACAGAGGTGAACTGAGGAGTCGAGGCTGGTGTTAGGCTTTGGATCTGAAAAACCGGGTGAATGTCGGTAACCATTAATAATCAGGAACACTGACTGATGAGGGTGCAAATCTGGGAGGTGAAATTAAGAACTCTTCTAACACTGTCTTTCCATCCCTTGGGGCGGACGTACCGAATGAAAATATAGATACAGTTATTATCCAATATTTATTTCAATTTTTGTAAAAACTTATTCTCGTGAAAAAAAAAGAGAAAGGGTAATTACGAAAGGGCTGGAACATTTACATTTGCTTTTGGGGAAGATGCTTAATTGCAAACTTACTGCTCTATTACTATGCATCTCAAAAGCAGATGTCTTTCATCTCTACAAGTACTTTTAGTCTTTGGCAGGAAAAAATGGCACCAAACTCAATGCTTCCAACAGCATCTTGGAAGAATTATTTTCAAATCCAAAACAAGAGAAAAATCTGCATTAGCATAACTGCCTCTATTAATATGCTTGATATAATTAATGTTAGGACATATCTCTTTTATCAAAGCAACAAACAGACATAATGAGAATGAAATAAGTATCTTAAATCTAGAAGCTTTTCTAATCATAATGATTGCACCTTTTTCCCATCTATTTCATCTCTCTTTTCTCTCCAAATTTCATAAATTTTTCATCGTCATGAATATTTTATTTTCATACGAACAACAAACCCATAGGGTAGAAAGAAAAGGTGTTATTAATCCCACAAAAGGCAACGTGAACAAAGAAGAGAGCATCTCTGCCTTGGAAACAGGCAAATCTAAGTTTAAATTCTGGTTCTGCCTCCTACTGGTCTTGTGGCCTTGAACTACTAGCTGAACTCCGTAAGCCTCAGTCTGCCCAACCGTAAAACAGAGTGAATATCCATTTGCAGGGCTGTCATGCAGATCAGAAATAACAGTAGTAATAGCTAACCTTTACTGAGTGTATTCTATGTGCCAGGCATTTTACAGAAATTAACTCCTTTAATTATCACGATAACATGTGAGAAAAGTACTGTTAACTGTGCCCATTTCACAGAGGAGGAAACTGAGGCTCAGAGACATTAGGTCAGTTACTCCAGATTACCTAAGAAATAAGTGGTAAAAGCCAGGATTCAAACTCCAGCAGTCAGGCTCCAGAACCTGTGCTTTCGGCACTGAGCAGACAGCCAACAGTTGGTGCTGTTAGTATAATGACCTTCGTTTTGTAAGTGATATCAGTCACAGCAAACGTTGCAGACGACCTGGGATTAGAATGCCAGCACCAGTGCAAGACCCCTTCAGCTCGCTCTCCAGTGGGGTGGTGGGGAGATGGGATAAGCCGACATATAGGAGAGCAAGAGCAGGACCACCTCGCTCTTATCCTGCTTCCATCCTCAAAGTAAAGGGAAAGGACCGTGGGTTAGACCGAAGAGAAGAGAGTCTCTTGAACAAATGGAGAAATGCAGCTGGATGGCAAGTGGCTAGATGGGTTTACGTCTGATCAAGTGGCCATAACTAAAGAAAGCTTGGTGGCTGAAGGGAATGTTATTTTTGGCAAGTGCCATTTCTGCATTTTGAATAAGGACAAACGAGTTTCTTATTAAATCCACTGATAACCAAAAGCTGAGGGGATCAGGAAATATACTGCACCAAATGGTGAGGATCCAAAACTTTAACAGCATTAATAAAGGTAAGATACCCAGAACCAGGAAGGTGATGGGCTCCCTCTATTCCACACTAGTCAGACCCCACCTGCAGTAACATCTTCAGTTCAGAGCCTCACATTTGAGAGGGATAAACCAGAGCACACACAAAGAAGGGTGACCAAGACGATGAAAAGATGAGAAAAGACGCCAAGTGAGAATGGTTGGAAAAACTAAGAATGATCCAACAGGTAAAAGAAGTCTTAGAGGGCATAATGGTCCACATAACACCCAGCCCATTACTCAAATAGTCAAGTATAAAATATCAGTCTTCATGATTTAGGTTTCTAGGTTACTCACACCCACCCTCCCCCACCCCCAGCCCACCTCTGTGGATAAACTCCTTCCAGATTCCACTGAAATATCACCTCCTTCGTTGTTCCCCAACTCCCTCGGGCAGAGAAAGTTGTTCCAACCATCCTCTGCACACGCCTAGCTCTCTGTTCAGATGTCTGTAGGGCTCCACCAGGCAGAGGCTTCATAATTTACCTGCCTACAGGATGGACTCCCCCACTAGACTGTTGGTTCTCCAAGGACAGCACCTGTATCCTACTCACCTTCATCCTCCCTGCTTCTATGACAGAGCTTAGCACAGAAGAGGACTGAGTAAAGGGAGAATGAACGTGTGAAGGGATGAATGACGAGAAGAGATCAGTGGTAAAAGCTGCATGAAGGCAGAATTTTTCAACCCGTGGAAGAATCTCCCCAAATTCAGAACACCTCCAGGAGCGATGCACTCCAGTCACACTTCTCAGGATGCTGTCAGGGGTTCTCAAAGGGGACTGGTCCAGATGACCTCTGAGGATGCTTCACATCCTGGTTCCTGAAACATGTACTCAAACTAGACTAGAGAAAAAAACCACGTTTGGTTTTGAGTGTTTTTCTTCCTTCCCTATTATAAGCTCTCAACAACACTACACATCAAAAGACATTCAAATATTCTTTATCTAAGAACGCGATTCCGTTCAGTGATGAGAGTAAAACATTGCCCATGATTTCAAGAATTCCTTCCAACCAGAACTTGACAGTCTGCCAGTGCATCAGGCTTTGGGAGAACCTATGTCACTGCTCCATGAGAAAGGAGAGGGCAAACGTCCGCGGCCGAATCTCCACTCATGAGTAACTTGGGACCGTCTTTTTGTCAGAGACAGCTAAAGATTCTTTATTAAACAAACAACTATCTTCCAGGTACAAAGTTTCAGTTAGGCAAGATAAATGAGTTCTGGAGATCTATTATATAGCATAGTACCTATAGCTAACAATATTGTATTGTATACTCAAAATTTGCCAAGTGGGTAGATCTTATGTTAAGCGTTCTTACCACACACACACACACACACACACACACACACACACACAAATAACAATAATGATAAATAAAGGGGGCAGGAGGAAACTTTGGGAGGCGATGGATAGTTTATGACCTTGATGATGGTTTCACACACTTCTCCTGAACCTCAGTGAGTTATATACATTAAATACATATAGCCTTTCACGTGTCAATCATACCTCGATAAAGTGGTTTTTTAAAAAAACTATCTTCCAGATGGAGTCATTTGGAACGGAACCAAATCTACTCATTCATTCAGCAACAATTTACTAAGGGATGTCTACTGTGCCATGCATGAGGCCAGGTCAGCTCACGGCTAGTCTTCAAACGCCAGCGGGGAAGGGGAAGAGGACTGTGAGGTCCCCACGCTCTTACCCTGTGTTCGTTGATGAGAAGGTCCCGAGCTGCATTAAATATCAGTGTGTGCAGGTGCTTGGAATAAAACACCAGGGTATAATCATAATCAAAGCCGTAGATTTCAATGTCCGACAAGCTCATCTCATTGTTTGAGAAGATGGCATCTGGATTCAACAAGTTGCTCATAATTGAAGGAACCAATTCTAGAAGTAAAGGGAAAAAATACATTATACCCTATGATAAATAAAGGTTAGTATGATTTCGAAACAAAATGAGTAAACTGAAGTGCAAGAGTGATTCGCCTTCCCTTGAAAACATTATGCTAAGTGAAAGAAGCCAGTCAGAAAGGAACACATATTGTATGATTCAATTTATATGATATGTCTAGACTAGGCAAATCCACTGAGTCAGAAAGTATCAATAGACTGGTGGTTGCCTAGAACTGGCGGATGGGGAGAAATGGAATGACTGCTAATGGGCATAGAATTTCTTTTGGGGGTGGTGAAAATGTTCTAAAATTGATTGTGGTGACGGCTGAACAGCTGTTTTGATTACACTAAAACCCACTGAATGGGAAACTTTAAGTGGGTGAATTGTATGGTATGTACATAACATCCTAATAAGACTGTTATAAAAAAAATATTTGCTTCGACATCACGAAAAGATTTGTTTCTGTTTAAAAAAGAATACATGCCAGTTAGAGATTTTAGAAGATAAACACGTAGATAATTAAATATCACCCACTGTAACATCACCCAGAAAAAAACTACTAACATTTCCTGTATTTGCCGCCCATATTGTTCTATGTATGTAGTCTACATAGCTGACCCCACACGATATACACAGCTTTGTGTTCCACTCTAAACTTAATATCCTATCATAATGTGTTCTATCATTACAGACTTTCTAAGAATATAAATTTAAATCATTATATAGGGCTTCCCTGGTGGCACAGTGGTTAAGAGTCCGCCTGCCAATGCACGGGACACGGGTTCGAGCCCTGGTCCGGGAAGATCCCACACACTGCGGAGCAACTAAGCCCGTGCGCCACAAGGACTGAGCCCGCACTCTAGAGCACGCGAGCCACAACTACTGAAGCCCACGTGCCTAGAGCCTGTGCTCTGCAACAAGAGAAGCCACCGCAATGAGAAGCCCGCGCACCGCAGTGCAGAGTAGCCCCCCCTCGCTGCCAACTAGAGAAAGCCCGCGCGCAGCAACAAAGACCCGACACCGCCAAAAATAAATAAATAAACTAATTAATTTTTTTAAAAAACCCATTATGTAAGATTCTGGTATATTGTGCCACATCAACCTTTTACTCTCTGTTACACACTTAGGGTTTTTTCCTGTTTAAAAAAAAAAACAAACAGCATTAAGTACCTTCAGATGTTCATCTTTGCCTTTCAGATGATTTCCTTCAGATGGTTTGTTAGAAATGTGATTATCCCCAGGATACCATCAGGGTCCCCTGGATCCTATGTTAGTTTTGAGCTTCTTTTTTGAGCAGTTCTGACTATTTGTGAGGATTGCTATTTTCATGACTTTTATTCTTCCTTGGAGGTTTTCCAAAAACTCATCCTACCTTACAACTTCCATGAGCCCACTGGATCCTTTTAAAAATCTAAGATGCAATATGGGAGGTTAGTGATCTTAGTTTCCAACATCTTGAAACATTTTCCTATTTTATCATTGCAGGCATTATTTCATCATTACCTAGCAATTATTCCCACCTATGATTTAAAAAAAAGACTAAATAAAGAAAGCAGGATATGACAGGAGATTGCCCAAGATGTTGCAATAGTGAAACAAATCATCGCTACCACGTCATCCTTCAGCTTCCTCATTGCCCTGCCCGAAGTATCACATCATTTTCAGGAAGGTATATCAAAGAGGTCTGAAGATACCATCTCTGCAGTCATTTTTTTAGCTTTCATGGAACACAGTTGAGAATTCATAATTCTCTATTTTCCAGCATAAAACTGACAGAAGAAGACATTTCACAATTATTAGATGAGTCAGAAGATGAATGCAAAGAGATAGAAAGCAGCTCTCTAGAGTCAGGTAATGACAGAGATTGCACAATATATTTCTAAAGACAAAGAGGAAGTACAATATTCTCATCCAGTCACTTCACACGTAGTCATTTAACACAAAGAATCTCATCATGCAGCACTTTGCAACAAGAACACAGACCGTCCCATTTTGCTAAGAGGATATGTAACAGCATTCTCTCACCTTCTATGATGTTTGTGCACGAAAATTTACCCGAAGCAACTCATCAGTAAACAAATGCTGAAGGCAGGTGACTTCCTGGAGATAGGTACAAAACCACCAACACATGCAACACGAAAAGTGAACTGTCCACATCTTACTACTAAAATTGAACTATCTGTATTTTACTACTCTTCACATTACTAAGGGCCACCTCCTGGCTCTGTCGTAAGAGCTAATATTTATTTAGCACTTACCACGTACTATATGCTCAGAAGCACTTTCTACCACCTCATTTAATCCTTACGACAACCTCATGAGGCGAAGGCTCTACTATCCCCATTTGATGTATGAGGACACTAGAAGCACACAGAAATTATACAATTTGCTGAAGGACACACAACCACTACACAGCAGAGCTGGGATTTGAACCTGGTAAGTCGGGCTTCAGAATCTGCACTCTTAATGCTCTTCTCCAGGATTATGGGAATCAACAAGCATTTGAGAAGGGTGCATTTATTTTCTCAATAAAACGGAGTCAATCCTTCCTCATTTCAAGGCTTACCATAGAGTCTACAATGCTTCCTCCTTCCCTTCTGCTACCTTCTTTCTCACATTATCCACTTCTCAGGGGCCACCTGACATACCCAAAAAGTACTACTTTCACAGGGTGACAACTCCAATCAGGGCACCGTGCCAGCCACAATGACGTATTCTGAGCCTTTCAGAAGGCTCCTTATAGCTGTGGGGCTTGGATCCCTTTGAGAACCTAACAAAAGCCATAGAATCCGCTCCACACAGAAAAACACAAATAAAATTTCGTGGAAAACTTCAGGAAGGTTGACCCCTGAAGCCTATTCATGGTCACCAGGTAAGATGCCATAAGTTTCTCTCCCAGTAAGATGCCAAGTTTCTCTCCCACTGACAACCTAGATATGACCAAGTCTACTGAAAATCCAAATAGCCAAGATTCACCAACAATTCCATTTCTTCTTAGTTTCCTTTGTCAAAATCAGTGAGATGGTAACCTTGGCCTTTTTTTTTTGCAACTAAGATCCACTGGAGGATAAGAAAGACAGTAACTTGAAGGCAGACAGTTCACGAGAACTAGTCCTCAGGAAGGGAGAAGCCAGCAGTCCTAAGCTCTTCAGCATCCAACACTGAAGACCATCTGGCCTTACAGCATCAACGGGCCACTGCAGAGGATGTCATTTTCCGAATAGGACCACATGGCATCGTCTGTACGAAGTGAAGCGGGATCGCTTACAGAGTGACCAAAAGCTCTTCTTTCACAAATGACCTTTCCAAGGAAGTTCTCACGGCCTGTTGACCTTAGAAGTTTCTATTTAGAAAGGTGCTGACAATGAAGTCCACGTCCCTTTCTGCTACCTGAGAAGAAGTTGTGAAGCCCTCAGGGAACACGACTGTTTTGGAACATGGTGCTGACAGTCAGCACATCTCCAGAAGCTGCCCAGGAATGCACTCCCCACCGGAGGGGAAGCTCAAGGTGCATCAATCACATGAACATCATCACCGGAAAGCTTGCATGCTTAATTTGTCATCACTCGAAATAAACACGAGGGACATCAGCAGCTTAAAAGGATCTCAGCATCCCATGCAATCACTTCAAAAAAGTGCTAAGAATAAACGCAAGTCATTACAAGGCAAAAGAAAAGAATGCCAACCATTCAGAGAAATACGGTCTGTCTAAACTGAATCTAAACTCAGTTGTCTAAACTTTATACTTGTCTAAACTCCAAGTATAAACAGAAGGGCCCTTGACTAGTCAGTTATGTACTTCCCCAAAGCAGACACAAGAGTGGGTACGAATTTAGAGAGCAAATTCCTTTTGCTCCTAATGGATGATGACAGCAAGACTATACAACGGGGACAAAGACATGGAGAGACAGCTCTGCTGCTCTGCCCAAAGCTCCGACCAGAGCTGGGTTCCAAGGCAGCCACCCTGAGCTGGGAGGTGAGCGCCTTTCCTGGGATCAGGCGGCAGACTGGGCGCCCCCTGCACACGCACCAGCTTCCGGTTACTCACCTGCTCATCCCACAGAGCACACGCAGTGGACCACTTACAGGAAACATCTGTAAGCTTCCTGGGGTTCTGTGTTTGCTTATTTTTATTGTGGTAAAATATGCATAACACAAAATTTACCATCTTAACCATTTTAAGTGTACGGTGCAGTGGCATTAAGGTGATTCACATTGCTGTGCGACCATCCCCACCATCCAGCTTCAGAACTCTTTTCATCTTGCAAAAGTGAAACTCCATACCCATTCCATTAAACACCAGCTCCCCATTCCTCCTCCCCCAGGCCCTGGCAACCACCCTTCTATGTTCTGTCTCTAGGAATGTGACTCCTCTAGGTACCTCATATAAGGAGAATCATATAGTATTTGTCTTTTGTGAGTGGCTCATTTTATTTAGCATAGCATCTTCAAGATTCATTCATGTTGGAGCACGTGTCAGAAGTTCACTCCTTCTAAAGGCTAAATAATATTCCACTGTAAGTATATCCACATTTTGTTTATCCATTCATCTGTGATGACACATGGACACTTGGGTTGCTCTCACCTGTTGGCTATCATGAACAAAGCTGCTATGCATGTGGATGGACAAATATCTCTTTGAGCCCCTGCTTTCACTTCTTCAGGGTATATACCCGGAAGTGGACTTGCTAGATCATATAGTAACCTGATTTTTAATTTTCTGAGGGCCCACCATACTGTTTTCCATAGCCACTACACCATTTTCTGTTATTTTGGTTTTTTGGTGAGTTCGTTTTTGTTTTTGTAAGATCACCACAGAAGAATTCCTTCCTTGCCTTAACTTTATCTTTACTTCTGAGTATGAATGAAATCAGAACCTAGGTATAGAAGTCAGACATTTTTCCACCTATTCAAGGAAAGATTTTTAAACCGTGTAAAGATCTGAGTTTGGGAAATACAACTTTTGATAAGTACTGTGTTCCCTGTAATGTTCAGAAATGCACAGACTCTCCCTTAATAAAGGCCCCCAGCCTAATGGAGCAGTGTGTGGGACAGTGCCAAGTAGAAATCCATGGCCTGAGTCATGTCAAGGAATACTCCTGATGTCCTCAGAAAGGCCACATGACTGTCCCTCGGCCCTTGGGGACACCACTGGGAAGCTCTAAAGGGATACATCCCCTACTCTCAGCACCGTCCCAGGAAGAGGTCAGATAAAGTCAGGAGGAGAGGCATAAGGGATGAGTGAGACCAACTGAGGTCCTCGAGGGAGCCTGTGGTAGGCAGTGACTGTGGGTCCTGGGCATGTGTGCTACCCAGCGAGGCTGGGCCACCTCGTGCTGACTCACATTCTCTCCTTCCAGGCACATGGGGAAGATTACAACCCCCCCTTCACCCCTAACCACCCCCAGTCCCACTCTGGCCGGCTCTGGCCAACAGATTGTGGGCAGAAGTGACACGGGTCACTTCCAGAGCAGAGCACACTCCCTCCCCTGCTGTATCAATCATGGACACATGTGCTATGGAGACACCACAAGATGGAGAAGCCTGGAAGGCTAGGCCACCACATTGAGGGCAACTGCCCTGGAGAAGTGCCTGAGGCCCCAGGAGACTGCAGGAGTGAGAAATAAACTGTGGTTACAGCTGCCAATCCTAAACCACTGAGATTTTTGGTGTCACTTGTCACTGCAGCATAACCTAGCCTAACCTGACTGACACACCTTCTGTTTCTCCAGTATGCTCAACTGCTCTGGGAAACCGCCCCTCCCTAACATTCAGACTATGTGGTCCTGGGGAGGTTCTGTTCCTGACTCTGGGAGGAGATCATGTGACCCAAACCTGGCCAAAGAGAACCCCTGAATTCCCTCACCAACACGGATTCATTTGAGGCAGGCACAGAACCACCTCCAGCCAATTATCCTCATATGTCCCCTGTAGCCACAGAGAACCAATGAGTCCAATCAAGGAAATTTCTGGATTTATAAGGGAATTTCAAGAAAGAGACATTCGTTTCTTCCAAACATGGACCTAAGAGTATATAAATCTGGAGATATGAGGGGCCCCCTCTAGGAACCTGAAAAAGAGGCCAGTGGGGAGGAGAGCAAGGTCAAGAGATGGAAAGAAGCCACCCAACAACATCAACTGAACTTGGATCAAGGCAAGCTTGAAGCTGGTACTACCTCTGGATTTTTCAACTGCACAAGCCCATAAAATATCTTTTCAATTTTTTGCTTAAATTACATCAGTTTGACTCAGGCTTTTTTATTTTTATTGCTTGCAGCTGAAGGACTCCTAACTAAAAGTTCATTTCAAGGATATTCAGCCACTCAAAATTCTCACTGCCTACAAATTTCAACTTTTAACATGGCATCAAAGGCAGTCCCCACTTAGACTTCAGTCTGTCTTCCCAATCTTAAATCCTCCTTCATATGCCCTATTTTCAACAAGATGGGCAATCTACTACTCTGTGTTCTCCAGAATATACTGTAATTGAATAGTGATGAATAAAATTCACCTGGAATAGTCTATCTCTCTGTCTAACTAACTAAACACTGTTTAGCTATATGGAAAAGGTGTCAAGTAAGATGTTCCTTCACACTATGCTGCAAAACAAACACCATGTGCATCAGAGTTAAGTTTTTTTTTCTAAATATTAAAAAGGTGGGAAAAATATATAGACTACTCTTTACTTCATCTCAGGATAGAACATAACTTTCCAAATGTAAAAGCAATAGAATAAATCAAAACAGAAAAATATCAACAGATTTACAATATAAAAATTTTAAACATCTGTGTATCAAAAAATATCACAAATTTGGGGGGGAAGGGTTATATTAGACAAAATTAAAAGATAAACAGCAAAAGACTAATATCCTTAATGTAAAAAAAGAAAAAGCCATACAAATCCAATAAACAAAAAGATAAAGACTATATCTCACAAGAAAGGAAATTAAATGGCTAATAAACAAACGTTCAACCATTCCAATTATTTTTTTAAAAAGCAAACTAAAACAATTAGACAGGGACTTCCCTGGTTGCACAGTGGTTAAGAATCTGCCTGCCAATGCAGGGGAAAATGGGTTCTATCCCCGGTCCGGGAAGATCCCACAAGCCATGGAGCAACTAAGCCCGTGCACCACAATTACTGAGCCTGTGCTTTAGAGCCCGCGAGCCACAACTACTGAGCCCGCGTGCCACAACTACTGAAGCCCACACGACTAGACCCCATGCTCCGCAACAAGAGAAGCCACCACAATGAGAAGCCCGTGCACCGCAAGGAAGAGTAGCCCCTGCTCACCACAACTAGAGAAAAGCCCGCGTGCAGCAACAAAGACCCAATGCAGCCAAAAGCAAATAATAAATTTTTTTTTTAAATAAGACAACTAGACAGTTAAGAGTAGCTCTCTCTGAAAGGTGGGATTATCAATGGTTTTACTGTTTTTATTTCAGTTACACTTTTTTCTATTATAAGCATGTGTCACTTGGCTAAGAAAAGTAAGACACCATTTTTCTCCAATGAGACTGCAGTGGTGTCTTCGTTGCTGTTGTTGTTATTTGTATGTGGTTTTCTTTGTGGGGTGGGGTTTCTAGCCTTTTTGTTTTTAATGATAGAACACAGAGTGGGTGCTGGTGCTGGGAATGCGCAGCCTCACTCCTTGCTGTTTAATAAGAGTATAAATCAGTTCGAACTTTCCGGAAAGCAGGGTGGCAATAAGTACCAAGAGATGCAGATAAAGATTTATACCCAAAGATTTCACTGCAGTTATATTAAAAAGCAAAACCTGGGGGAAAACATGCTCCATTTGGAGGCCCAAACATACACATCTCAGATATCTGAACTCAGGAACCAAACATGTTAACAGGAAAATGTTCAAACAGAAAAGCTGAAATGCACTTGAAAATTCTTGAAGTTCAATTTTTTGGTAATGGAAAAACCACAGTCCCAGAGACATTAAAAAAAAAAAGTATATCTATGTGTTAAAGGAAACTATCAAGAAAATGAAAAGACAATCCACAGAATGGGAGAAAATATTTGCAAATCATATATCTGGTAAAGGTTTAGTTTTCAGTATACAGAACTCATATATAGATATATATAAATAAAAACACAACCCAGTTTAAATATGGACAAAGGATTTGCATAGACATTTCTTCAAAGAAGATATACAAATGTCTGATAAGCAAACGAAAGATGTTCAACATCATTACTCTTTAGGGAAATGCAAATTAAACCCACAATAAAATACCACTTCCTGGGACTTCCCTGGTGGCATAGTGGTTAAGACTCCGTGCTCCCAATGCAGGGGGCCTGGGTTCGATCCCTGGTCAGAGAACTAGATCCCATGTGCATGCTGCAACTAAGAGTTCACATGCCACAACTAAGGAGCCTGCCTACCACAACTAAGGAGCCCATGTGCCACAACAAAGGAGCCTGCCTGCCACAACTAAGACCTGGCACAACCAAATAAATAAATATTAAAAAAAAAAAAAAAGATACCACTTCCCAATCTCTAGGATGGCTATATTTAAAAAGACATATTAACAAAGATTGGCAAGGATGTGGAGAAATTGGAAACCTCAAATATTTCTGGTGGGAATGAAAAATGGTACAGCCGCTGAGGAAAACAGTTTCTCAAAAAGTTGACATATAATTACCATATGTCCCAGCAATTGCTAAGTATGCACCCAAGAAAATTGACTTGTATACAAATGTTTATAACAGCACTATTCGTACCAGCCCAATACTGAAACCTAGATGTCCACTGACTGATGAATGGATAAATAAAATGTGATATATCTGTTAAAAAAAAAAAGATGTCATTTTTCTTTAATTAATTAGACTTTTTCATTTTGGAATATGCTATAGACATCAAGCTGTTCTCTTAGAAAAAGAATATAAAGATATGAAGCCCCTGAAGAAGAAAAGAAGAGAAAAATGGGGGGGAAAAAACTTTTTCCCAGAGAATTTTAGAGCTTCAAAAAACAGAAGAAAAGCCTCCTTTTTCCCCCATTTACAGTCAGCCCTCCATGTCCTTGGGTTCCACATTCACGAATTCAACCAACTGCAGAATGAAAATATTCCCCCCAAAAAATTTTTTTCCAGAAAGTTCCAAAAAGTAAAACTTTCCCACATGCCAGCAACTACTTACACAGCCTTTACACTGTATTTACAACTATTCACACAGCATTTACATTTATTAAGTGTTACAAGTAATCTAGAGGTGATTTAATGTATATGGGAGGATATGCTTAGGTTATAAGCAAATACTATGCCATTTTATATAAGGGACTTGAGCACCCGTGTATTTTGGTATCCTCGGGGGTCCTAGATCAAATCCCCTGGGGACCTAGGAATGACTATACTACCACAAAGCTTTCTTTGAATCTTCCCAGTTCTCAATGGACCAACAAGTTATCCTAGTGGCTAATAATTATGTGCATTTGCGATGTGCCAGGCACCATATGAAGCAATGTGAATGGACCCCACTTAACATGAGACACTAGTTATTATCCCCACTTTACAGGAGGAAAATGAAGATGAGACAAGATTACCAGCTCGAGGCCACATTTCTTAGCTCGTGACATATTTCTATGTACCTACATCAACAAAAGTTAGAGCAGATTTCAAATATTTATTTTCCCTAATTTGATCAAATCTTAACTTCTGCTTATATTTCACAATACTCCTATATTTCATGAATATTAATATTCAAAATATTTTATGAATTAGTTCATATTGACTTAACGCAGCTTCAAATTCCCTTTTTAAAGGTCACGTATAGATTGAAAACAAGGTTTCAAAATTTCTTTTAGAAGTATACATATAGGGGCTTCCCTAGTGGTGCAGTGGTTAAGAATCCGCCTGCCAATGCAGGGGACATGGGTTAAAGCCCTGGTCCGGGAAGATCCCACATGCCACAGAGCAACTAAGCCCATGTGCCACAACTACTGAGCCTGTGCTCTAGAGCCCACGAGCCACAACTACTGAGCCCTTGTGCCACACCTACTGAAGCCTGCGTGCCTAGAGCCCGCACTCTGCAACAAGAGAAGCCACCACAATGAGAAGCCCACGCACCTCAACAAAGAGTAGCCCCAGCTCACTGCAACCAGAGAAAGCCCATGCAGCAACGAAGACCCAACGCAGCCAAAAATAAATAAATAAAATAATTTTTTTTTAAAAAGTATACATATAGACTGAAAATACATGAAAAATAAAAGTGCAGGGACTCGTATCTAAGGTGAAGCAGTATTAACATCTCTCCCACTGTTTCCCCAAGTGAACTCAAGATTCCACAGCCAAATTTTAAACCCTTAAACTTCTCATCTATAACTGTCAATTAAAAAATAACAAGAAAAAGACAAACCCCACTATAGGTGATTTCTCTCTTAGCAAACTTCACCACATTACAACTTCCTTCTGCGAAGTAACACTTGGGCAAAGGCCAGTCAGTTCTGCCACTGACAATTTCACATTCTCTGAAAAATGTGAATTTGTTTTGGTGCAACTGATACGTTAGGGAACAATTTGACCATAACACAAGTTTCACATGTATATTTAGACTGCTGTTTCGTGCCAACAAATGTTATTTGATATGATTATGTCCACGTAATACTCTTTCTGCTGATAATCAGTTACAGTCAGGGAAAGAAAACTGAGGAGCAAGTGTGACTTGGGATCAGACAATTTATAAGAGCGTACTACTATCAGACCTTACAGATTTTAAGACAACTCTTTTTATACAGATGGCCAATAGGCACACGAAAGATGCTCAACATCGCTAAGTATTAGAGAAATGCAAATCAAAATGACAACGAGGTACCACCTTACATCAGTCAGAATGGCCATCATCAAAAAGTCTACAAATAATAAATGCTGGAGAGGGTGTGGAGAAAAGGGAACCCTCCTACACTGTTGGTGGGAATGTAAATTGGTGCAGCCACTATGGAGAACAGTATGGAGGTTCCTTAAAAAACTAAAAATAGAACTACCATATGACCCAGCAATCCCACTCCTAGGCATATATCAGGAGAAAACCATAATTCAAACAGATACATGCACCCCAGTGTTCACTGCAGCACTATTTACAATAGCCAAGACGTGAAAAAAACCTAAACGTCCATCAAGAGATGAATGATAAAGATGTGGCACATATATACAAGGAAATACTACTCAGCCATAAAAAAGAATGAAATAATGTCATCTGCAGCAACATGATGCAACTAGAGATGATCATACTAAGTGAAGTAAGTCAGACAGAGAAAGATAAATACCATATGATATCACTTATATGAGGAATCTAAAATATGACACAAATGAACTTATCTATGAAACAGAAACACTCACATCGATAGAGAACAGACCTCTGGTTGCCAAGGAGGGAGAGAGGTGGGGGAGGGATGGAGTGGGAGGCTGGGGTGAGCAGATGTAAGCTATTATACATAGAATGGATCAGCAACAAGGTCCTACTGTACAGCACAGGGAACTATATTCAATATCCTGTAATAAACCATGATGGAAAAGAATGTTAAAAAAAAATGTGTGTGTGTGTGTGTGTGTGTGTATATATATATGGATATATAAATAATTGAATCGCTTTGCTGTACAGCAGAAATTAACATAACATTGTAAAACAACTATACTTCAATTAAAAAAAATTTTTTAATAAAATAAAAGCAACTATTTTTAGCCAGAAACTGTTTTCCCCAGTATCTCCAAAAACCGTTCAGTTGTTAACCACTTTTACTTCTGCAACAGCCCAACGAAAGATGCCAAGATGAAACCAAGTATCTAAGGCATCCTATCCTTTTCTCCACGAAGGTGAACATCTATGGGGTTCCCTGCCTAGCACGCCCCAATCCTCAGATAAGCAGTGGCCCTTCCCCACCTCTGAACACACACATTCTGGGCTCTTCCAGGACCCTGCCCCACCCCTCCAGCCACAGCTGTTCAGACTAGAACACCTGACTTGCACTGGACCACTTCCAGGGTCCCACCTCCAGGGTGGGTACCTACCTCAAGCCAGGCTAAACCAGAGTCCTTCCCTCATTTCTTTGTCTTTACTATATAGCTTTATTGAGGTACAAATGATACATAATAAATTGCACACAGAGCATACAGTTTGATGAGGTTTGACATACATACACACCTACAAAGCCATCATCAAAATAAAGATAATAAGCGTACATCTAACATCTCCAAACATTTCCTCACACCTTTTTGAATCCCACCTCTCCCTCAGTCCCTCAATCCCCACCCATCCCCAGGCAACCGCTGTTCTTCTTTCAGTCAGATTCGTTTGCATTTTCTAGAACTTTATATAAATGGGAATCATACATGTGTAATATGTTTGTAAATTGATTTTCCCGCTTACTAAACCCTCAGGAATTTTTTCAATAAGCACCCACTATGTGCCAGACACTGTACAGAGGATTGTGCAGGGATTATTAAAAAAAATAATAATAAAGCAAAGGCTCTGTAGTGAGCAACATCCCAGGCAGTGGGGAAGACCAAGAAATATCACTCTGACAGGTGGAGACAAGAGGAACTTAACACCGGGCTGGGCAGAAGTCATTCTATTGCGTTTATTCATCTCAAAAGAAGCTTTCATTTTTCCAGGACTTTAGATATTTTGCACCATCTCCAGGGAAAAGCAATCCATGACAAATAGAATTAGTCATCCAAATAATTTATAATACACATGACATTTATACTACTCCCACCAAAAGTTAAACTTATATCTTATTACTTTGTAATATCTGTAATTCTGACTGCTCCATAGAAATCCATCAGGCTTCCTAAAGTTCCAAACATAAAATTATATGCAACTGCACTTGAAATAAAATTATATAAAGTAATGGTTTAATGACACCCTAATCTTAAGTCATTTAATAAAAAACAAAAAACTATTCAAAAGAAAACTACATTTGTTTCAAGGGAAAATCTTAAAAAATTTAGTCATATCAAAAGATCAAATACTAAGCAAAACTATCACAATTTTTCATCAGAGCATAGAGGAAATAGAGAAGAATAAATATCAGTGCCTTCCATATGCCACGCACTGCTTCCCTCCACTTTGAAACAGTCGAACCACATGTGGCCTCCTGTGGTCAGGACCAAGTACCAACAAGGGATATCAACAAACACGAGTGAATGTAAAAGCGAGCTTCCCAAATAATGAAGTCAAAGGGGAGGGCTAGGATGACACACCATCACCATCTTCTTGGAATTACCTACTCTCTGTGACTCAGGCCATCCAAAATAAAAATTGGCAGCCTTGTGATCACATGGCAAACTCAAGCAGATGCCGGGTGGCCATTAGCGAGGGCTATGGAAAAGGGATTCCTTCTCCAAGCAGAGGACTGGACTCCATGACCTCTAGCGGCCCCTCTGGTTCTCTATTTTAGGAACTTCTTTCCTACGTGAAAATTATTATGTGGCATGTTTTTCCCTTAAGCCCTTTTGCTATTTTTTCCTGTAGCCATGGATCATCAACATCACACACCTAAACAAAAGATTTCTAAAGAATGTGTCATGTTACTGTTCTAAGATACACAGAAAGGTATAAAAATAATACAAACAACACCCACGGCCCCACCATGCAGCTTAGGAACTAAACCCTCTAAGACGTCACCTGCATTCTCCTCCTGCGGAGGGGGTAACCACTACCCTGACTTGGGTGTTTAACATTCTTCCTGCATTTCTTTAGACTTTGACCACATGCACGTGTATCCCTACAGGTGATCTACAGTATTTTTTGTGTTTTCAAATCTTTTATAATTAGTATATGTCTGCAACTTGCTTTTTTCCACTCAGTCTTGCTTTTGTGAGACTCATCCATGTTGATATATAAGCACAGCTTAAGTTCAGGAGTCAACATACATCTTCTATGAAGGCCCAGTCAGTAAACACTGTGCCATACAGTCTCTGTTGCACCTGCTCAACTCTGACATCATAGCACAAAAGGAGCCAAAAAATATATACATGCAAACGAATGAGTGCGGCTGTGTTCCGATAAAACTTAACTAGAGGCTAGATTTGGTCCGTGGACTGTAATTTGCAACTCTTCCCATAGTAAACATTATTTCCTTTCAACGCCATTTCGGTACTTGTCTGATACTCATACAAGCTGGTTTTCTTTGGTTTGCATTTGCCCGAGATGTTTTCTCCCATTCTGTTAACTTCAACCTTTTCTACATCTTTGTTTTGGGGTGTATCTCTTTAAACAGCACCTAGCTAGATTGTGTTTCTTATATCTGATCTGACGATCTTTTAATCTGAGTTTATCATGATCACTGATATATTTGGAATTATTTCCACCATCATCCTTCATGGTATTTCCTGCTTTTTCTCAGTTTCTTTTACCTCTTCTCCTGCTCTCTTTCAGACTGATTTCTATATTGTCAATGTGTGTTTAGATTTACTCACAGGTCTACCAATTTCTTTGCTCTCCCTTTGGGGCTAGGTTGAAGGTCTATTCATCCAGGAAGAGTTTGCATTTGCTTCTATCAGGAAACCCTGGATGCTATCACCCTGGAACCACATTTAGTTAATTTCTCATCTTGAGATTCCACAAGCAGACCACGCAAGCAGAATAAATTCAAACCCAAGCCCATGTGAGGACTAGCCTATGATTACAAGTCATGGGGAGACTTTCACAACACCCCACGCACACACAGGAAAAAGTCTAGAGCAGAGACCAAGAGTGACAAATTTCCCTATTGTCTCTGCATGGAAGGTAGCCCTTTGTAGGTCCCAGATTCTTCACTGGATAGTCTCAGACGGGTGTGTGTGTGTGTGTGTGTGTGTGTGTCCTCCCAGCAGGATAGAATTTACTAGTCTCAGACGCGGGGGCGGGGGGGGGGGTGTGTGTGTGTGTGTGTGTCCTCCCAGCAGGATAGAATTTACTAGTCTCAGACGCGGGGGCGGGGGGGGGTGTGTGTGTGTGTGTGTGTCCTCCCAGCAGGATAGAATTTACTAGTCTCAGACGGGGTGTGTGTGTGTGTGTGTGTGTGTGTGTGTGCCCTCCCAGCAGGATAGAATTTACAGGCATCTGTGTGTGTGTGTGTGTGTGTGTCCTCCCAGCAGGATAGAATTTACAGGCATCTGTGTGTGTGTGTGTGTCCTCCCAGCAGGATAGAATTTACAGGCATCTGTGTGTGTGTGTGTGTGTGTGTCCTCCCAGCAGGATAGAATTTACAGGCATCTGTGTGTGTGTGTGTGTGTGTGTGAGCGCACACGCACGCACTCCCTCCCAGCAGGCACGGCCAATAAAACTCAACAAATTCTCCCAAGACTGTAACACCTTCAGGGCTGCTCACTAGTCTTCATTTTTAGTCCCTGTGATTTCTCTTCAGTTTCTCAGAGCTCAGCTATACAGGCAAACAATGTTCTTTGTATTTTTCACCTGCATGTGAATATCCCGTACAAAAAGGTTTTGAGACTATCTAGTCTGCCAAACTGCTGGAAGCCAAAATCCAAAAGAACTTTAAAATACAGAGCATGTCTGTGTTTCCACATGTCTTCAAGAGCTCAATTAAGGATTGGTTTCCAACCCCAGCCTGTAAAAACACAGATTCCTAGGCCCTGGCTCCATGCCTTGTGAATCAGAATCCCCAGGGCTAGGGCCTCGAAGTCTTGGTTTTTAAACAAGCTCCCAGGTGATTCTGATGTGCCCATCAAGTTTGAGAACCACTGAAAAATGTATATATTTTTAATTCTACTTACCTTCAAAAACTGGCAACAAAATTATCATTTCATCTCCTTTTTATATTTTTATCTCCTTTCACATCCTGTTTATGCTACCCAGGATGCCCTAATGAAAAAGGGAAAAAAATTCTAGATTTCAGCCCCTCCATGCTGATGGGTCACCCTACCACCTCCACACAGTTTCAGAAAACCTCAAACATGTCAGGCCCCAAACAGGTCATTATTCCAGACAGACTTCTGGATGTTATGTGCAAATTTTAATCTAGAAAACAGTCCCCATGCTGAGTTCCACCTCCATTAGCATCCCATCGCATGTCAGTCCTTCACGCTTTCTTGCACGATAACAGAGGGGATAAATTAGCAGTGGACTCGCCAAATGAGACAGATGCTTCAGAAACCACTTGGAATTATATACAAAATAGTCTGTGTGTGTGTGTGAGTGCTTGTGTTATGTGCGATAGTACAAATGTGTATATTTTTCTAAAAACAATATACAGCTTTCTCCAGATTCTCAAAGGGTCCCTATTATTCTCTCTGCTGCATAGAAAAAGCATGTTTCATTCTCCAAAGAAAACACACAGACGACCAACAGGCACATGAAAAGATGCTCAACATCACCAATTATTAGAGAAATGCAAATCAAAACTACAATGAGGTACCACTTCACACCGGTCAAAATGGCCATCATTAAAAAATCTACAAATAACAAGTGCAGGAGAGGGTGTGGAGAAAAGGGAACCCTCTTACACTGTTGATGGAATGTAAATTGGTGCCACCATCATGAAAAAACAGTATGAAGGTTCCTCAAAAAACTAAAAACGCAGTTGCCATATGATCCAGCAATCCCACTCCTGGGCATATAACATATAATTATTAATTATAGAGCTATAATTCAGAAAGATACATGCACCCCTATGTTCACAGCAGAACTCGTCACAATAGCCAAGACATGGAAACAACCTAAATGTCCGTCGACAGATGAATGGACAAAGATGTGGTACATATATACGATGGAATACTACTCAGCCATAAAAAAAGAATGAAATAATGCCACTTGCAGCAACATGGATGCAACTAGAAATTATCATACTAAGTGAAGTACGTCAGAAAGAGAAAGACAAATACCATATATATCACTTATATGTGGCATCTAAAATATGACACAAATGAACTTATCTACAAAACAGAAACAGACCCACAGACAGAGAACAGACTTATGGTTGGGGTGGGGGGTAGGAGGGAAGGACTGGGAGTTCGGGATTAGCAAATACAAACTATTATTATATACAGGAAGGATGAACAAAAAGGTCCTACTGTATAGCACAGGGAACTATATTCAATATCCTGTGATAAACCATAATGGAAAAGAATATGAAAAAGTATGTGTGTGTATATATATATATATAACTGAATCACTTTGCTGTGCAGCAGAAATTAACACAGCATTGTAAATACTTCAATAAAATAAATTTTAAAAAATAAAAAGCATATTTCTGGTTACAATTAAGGATTTGGACATTATTAATATACATTCTTGTTACAGATATTATTAGAACTTCCTAAAGTCTTCTTTAGAACATCTATTTTGAACTATTAGCTCAAAAAAAGGGGCTCCAAAATTTATTTGGGAAGTACTGTACCTCTGTCCTCCCCCTTGGAGAGTCATGTATTTTAAAGGCTCTCATTCACTAGCTCTGATAAGTCTATCGGTAAAGAAGCTCCTTTCACATACATTTTGCACATTTCTTTAACCACGTCTCTCAGAAGATGGTGGAACCCAGTCTGAGAAACACCGGCCTAATTTTTAAATTATCTTACAGGTATCTCTTTAACCCGCTGCAGTTCCTCGAGGGAAGCGTTTGCATTTTGTGCTTATTCTATATACACTAAGCTCACACCACTGAGCTACACACAATCCTCACCAAACATCAACCAAGAACTCTGAATAAATCCTTCAACACCCTGTAAAGCCTTCTTCTAACGCTTCACACTTATCCCCGTACTTCTTTCCACAACTTAATATACTTCATAGCCCCGGCCAAGTAGCCAAATGTTCTAAAAAGGGCAGGCTCTGGGATGACCTCTGAAGGGGGGAAAATCCACCAGGCTACCCAAACGTATGGCTGGAGTCACTGCTCTTGAAGGCACAAGAATGTTCCGTTCGTATGTAACAGGACAGGATAATTACCTGATGGGCACACAGGGAAGGCCAGGGATTAAGTTCAAAGAAGTCGCACACAACGTATAACAGACCACACACAAATATATTCATCCCTTTAAATTATAATCACACAATGATTTCTTAGACTTTCACCTTTTTAGGGCAAGGTTTCTCAATCTTGGCACTACTGACACCTGAAGCTGGATTTTTCTTTGGGGGGCGGGGCAGGAGAAGGTACTATATATTGTAGGATGTTGAGCAGCCCCCCGGCCTCCACCCACTACAGGCCAGCATCACTCCCTTTCCCCCAGTTGTGACAATCAAAAAGGTCTCCAGACATTGCCAAACATCCCCTGGGGGGGTCAAAATCCCCCCCTCCCTTACTCTGTTTGAGACCCACAGTTCTACAGGAAATTTTTGCCAGAGGTAACCAATAAGGAAATAAACCAGTATTTCTTTTCCTAACAGTATAAAGAACCTTTTCTTTGGGCTGAGTTTGACTTAAGATACATAAATATTACATGAAATCTCAAGTTAAAAAAAAAAAGGAACAAATTCCAAGTGAGGGACATTCTACATAGTATGTGAGCAGTACGCCTCAAAACTGTCAAGGTGGGCTTCCCTGGTGGCGCAGTGGTTGAGAATCTGCCTGCCAATGCAGAGGACACGGGTTTGAGCCCTGGTCCGGGAAGATCCCACATGCCGCAGAGCAGCTAAGCCTGTGCACCACAACTACTGAGCCTGCGCTCTAGAGCCCTCAAGCCACAACTACTGAGCCTGCGTGCCACAACTACTGAAGCCCGCGCACCTAGAGCCTGTGCTCTGCAACGAGAAGCCACTGCGATGAGAAGCCTGTGCACCGCAACGAAGAGTAGCCCCCGCTCGCCGCAACTATAGAAAGCCCACGTGCAGCAACAAAGAAAGACCCAACGCAGCCAAAAATAAATAAATAAAATTTAAAAATTTAAAAAAGAATTGTTTAAAAAAAAGAAAAAACTGTCAAGGTCATGGTAAACAGGGAAACTCTAAGACACTGTCACAGCCAAGAGAAGCCCAAGGAGACATGATAACTAAATGCAGTGTGCTATTCTGGATGGGACCTTGGAGTAGAAAAGGACACTAGGTTAAACACTAAGGAATTCTGAATTAAATATGGACTTTGGTTAATACTGATACATACCGACAATGTATCAATATTGGTTAACTGTGACAAATGTACCTAAAGGGTTCAGCACCCAATTCCGATGTGAGTTTTTTCCCCAGGCCACCAATTCTTTGACACAGCGGGGTGTCCTACAACACAACTCATTTCTGACACCTCCTGGGGAGACCATCAGATCCTACAGGCTAAGGGCTCAGTCCCACAAGACTGCCCCCTGCCCAACTTCAGTTCCAAGTCCAGGTGGTCACCTGTGCCTCTGACAGACCGGCTATAGACTGGAGGTTCCACTGACCCCCCTCCTTGGGGTCAATTAATTTACTAGAGTGGCTCACAGAACTCGGGGAAACATTTTACTTTGTAGATCACTGGTTTACTATAAAAGGATACAACCAGCAAGAGCCAGATGGAAGAGATGCAGAGGGCAAAGTACACAGACAGGGCAAGGAATTTCCATGCCCTCTCTGGGTGTACCACTCTCCCCAAATCAATCTCCACGTGTTCACCAACACAGGAGCCCTCAGAACCCCATCCTTCTGGGTTTTTATGGAGGCATTTAAGGAATCTTCATTACACAGGCAATGATTAAATCATTGGCCATTGGCAATCGATTCAATCTCCAGCCCCTCTCCCCTCCCCGAGGGGTGCGGGTCAGAAGACACAAAGTGCCAACTCTCTAACCACAGGGCTGGGTTCCCTGGCATCCAGGCCCCACCCTGTGGTTGCCCTGAGGTATTCCAAAAGTCACCTAATTAAAATAACAAAAGACACCTTTATCACCTCTGTACTGTACTTAGGAAATTCCAAGGCTTTTAGGGGCTCTCTGCAGTATTTCTGATTATAAATCTCAATATCACAGTCCCATAGTCATGAGAGAGGAAAAACTGCATATGGGGTTTAGAGAAACATGCAATTTTCCTGTAAATCTAAAACTGATCTAAAAAATACAGTTTATTTTAAAAAACTTATTAAAATGTTGAAAAAAAACAAAAAAAGAGGGTGGGAGAGAAAGGGTAAAACAAAGAGTAAAAATCATCTCTTTCCTGAGCAGGCTTCATTCTGGGAACCTCTTCAAAGAGAAGACACCTGAAGGGATTGTTTGGATTAAGGCAAGAGATCAAACACCAGAAAGCAATAATCAGGAAGGGAGAAAACAAAATTCTTTTGTCCTCTAGTAAACCGAAAAAAAAAAAAAAACCTGTATATTTTTGTATGAGCATCAGTACTTCTTCTGAGCCCTCACTCCTACAAACACAGTGTCGAGCATTTCCTGCATCCCCTGGGGCCATTATTTATCTTCCCCGAGCTGGACTGTCACTTATCTGTTTACCAGCCTCGCCATCCGCGCAACTCGGGTCCCTCTCGCTTGGCCCGGGCAGGTGCTCAGCCACTGTGGGCCCCTCCCTCTCACATGCGTCCATCTGTGAATCAACAGCTTTTAAGCCCACTGGTACGTGCTTAATAAATGCCTGGTGAATGAATGCAAGTTGGGCATGTGTACAGACTTCAGCTAAAGGAGGGTAGGGGTGGTGCAGCCCCAGAAAGGGTGAAGGAAAAAAGTCCCTGAGTTCTCTGGGGTTCACCCAGGGACTACGTGGGCATGTGCTGGGGGCGTGGAGACAGGATGGGGCACCCGGCATACTGATTCTCAGACCTGTAACACTTGAAAAGGCTCACATATTATTTAGTCCAGTGGCTTCACTCTACAGAAAGAAGACTAAAGAGACTAGGTGGCTTGTTCAACACCGCATGTGGCACTGCCCTAAGCTAAAGGAGACCTAGACCCTAGTGCTAACTAACTCACCTCCACCATTACTAAGCGTGTCAAAGACTGAGTTATTTAATAACCAGCTGCAATAGCTACTATCTCCTGAGCATCTGCTGGGTGCTGAGCCCACACTAAAAATCCTCACTTTATCCCCACATTACAGTTGGAAAACTCAGGTCAGAGAAAAGTAACTTGCCACCAAAGTCACAGAGCTAACAAATCTCAAAATCTCCCTCAAACTGCCCTACTCCAAAATCCCCCTGGGATTATCCCACACCAAAGCCCAACTCTGGCCTGAAGCTGATCTTTATCATCCAACCCTTCAGCTGTCTCCTTTGCCAGGCACTGTTCTAAACACCTTTCATGGATGGACTCACTCATTCTTCGCCACAACCCTATGATGTTGGTATCACCAGCATCCATCCCCATTTTACAGATGAGGAAACTGAAGCTCTGTGATGTCCCCAGAGTCTCACAATCTGCAGCAGCAAACCTTGTCTGTAAAATGTGATTCTACCAAACGTTCTCTCCACCAAATATTCTCTCCCTGTCTCTCCACGCCACCTCCACCACCACCACCACCCCCCCAAAAAATATCAGTATAAAAATTTCTATTCTAAATCTTCCCTGAAAAAAGCAGCACCAATGGACTATCACTGGCCCTTTACACCAGTTCCCAAACGATCAGCTGCTACTGCAAGGCAGTGCAGGAAACAGGACAATGGGTTAGGGGCTGAGACAGACCCGAGGTCAAAGCTTCTTAAACTTGAGTCTGGCCTGTCTCATCTATAAGATGGGGATGTGGCACCTCCTTCCTAGGTATGGGGAAGAATTCAGGGAGACAATTTATGTGTCTGACATTAGTATTTACTGGGTCCTCTTTCCGTCCCTCCCTGTTTCCCTTACCAACAATCAAACCAAGCTCATTTTATGTTCATCTGACCACGAAGTGGTCACTCCCTGGAATCACCTCCTCGCTGAGGTTAGTAGATAACTCAGAACACTCCCAACCCGAACCCCTCCAATTTCAAGAGCAGTAAATCCTACCCCATCCCCTAAAACAAAGAAGGAAAATAAATCAGCCTCCGGACACTGCCACCTGCCTAGCAGCGGAATCCAGGGTAACCCGCCGCCTGCCGGACTCCGGCGGTTACTATTATTGTTGTTTATTAATAACAATACCTAACGGTGCCTGGGGGTGACCGTCTCCCAAGTGATGTCCGTGGAACCCCCAGGAGAGCCCAAAGCGCTTCCGATGCAGATTTCTGGCTAAAAATCACAGGAATTTATAAAAGGGCTTTCCCGACAGGAGAAAGGCAAGAGTTGTAAAGTTTGTGGAGGCGCATTTTTCCGCGTTTCCCGGAAATCGCACTGCAGAGGCGATGTCGCCCGTAGTTGGGGACAACCGCGGGTCACGATGGGGGGCTCTGGAGGTCAGCAGCGGACCCACGCGGGTCCGAGGGTGCCGGCTTCCCCGATGGCCGCATGGGACGGGACCTGGCGCCCCAGCCCGGCGGGGAGGGGCCCTCTCACGTACCGAGGGTGCGGGAGGGCGCAGCCTCACTCACCTGCCGTGCTCCTCTTCGCCTCCCGGTAGCGCTCCCGAAGGTAGCGCTTCATGTCCGGGGTGGTCCCAGGTGCTGTGCATAAGGGCCGTGCGGGGCCCGCGCGCGACCGCCCCCGAGCCGCAGTCCGGCAGCCGCTCCGCAGGGCCGCCACCGCCCTTGCACCGGCCCCACGAGCCACCGCCGCCGCCGCCGTAGCCATGCCTGCCGCCACCCGCCGCGAGTGGCGCCTGAAGACCTGTGCTCTGCCCGCACTCTGCCCGCTCGGCTGGCGGTCCCTACGTCGGAGCACGTGGGGGCGCGGCCCGCCCCTTCGGCCGCCGCGGGGGCGGGGCCTTGGCGGGGCGGGGTCCTGGCGGGGAGGAGTCTTGGTGGGGCGGGGCCTGGGGGCGGGGCCTAGGCCGGGCCCGGTGTGGGCGGGGCAGCAAGGGCTTGGGCACCCCGGGTAGTCGCGGCCACGCGCGGAGCCTGCTACAGCCGCTTCTTGACCGTGTGGCGCGCCAAGGTGGCTGTGCGGTGGCGCGAACGCCCCGTCAGCCGAGGTCACATGGAATAGGATGACTCTGCTGGCCCTGGACCACGAGACTTGACCCCGGCGCCGCCCGCCGAGCTCCGCAGCACCTTCCTCCCGCAGTCTGTGACCGTCCCCCAACCCTGGCTGTACTGACATGGTGTTTGTGACTCCGGCTCCAGGAGGCGACCTCTCCGCATTAATGGCCTCTGCAGTCTGGACCTCCCCTTGATCGCGGGGGCGGGTCTGGGACGTCCCCCGGCCCCTGGCTTGGATCCTTACAGTCCCACGGATGAGCCAGCAGCTGGGACCAGGGCCCACACGTGGTCTGATGTGCCTGAAGGGCACCCCGACTACACAGCCTGGAAGGCCAGTGCCCCTCCCGAGATTTCTGCCTCGCGAGGGAAGCCCTCGGGACACCACTCCCCCTTCTCATGCCCACGCTGACCGGCACGGTGCACCTGTCTTCTCTCAGACCTGCGAGGCTACACCCGTTCTGTGCGTTGTGATTCCACCAAAGCCAAATAAACAGTAAACCCCACCACGCGACACTTCTGTGTGGATTAAGTCAGACTTGGCTCCTGCAGGAAGGTCTGATGCGGCCCACCCAGAACCCGTCTGGGAATCACTGAACTGCGAGAGCTTGCCGAGCTACTCCGTGGTTACGGCGGAGCAGGGCACTTGGTGGAGTGCAATGAATAACCCTCAAGGCTGGTTGTCTGCCTGGGAGACCACACTGCCATCTGTGAAATAGGTGGGGCACGATTTAAGACAAATAACCCAAAGCATTAGTGTATGCTTAAGTTGTGGGCTGGAGGGATCAGGAGATGTTTTCATGGAAAAAGGTGGGCTCTGGGTTAGACCATGACAGACAGTAACTACTATTTATTGAAGGCTTGCAATGTGCATTTTCTCATGCAGTCCTCTCAGTAATCCTAAAAAGTAAGCACCATAATTTCTCCCATTTTATAAGTGATGGAACTGAAGCTAAGAGAAGTGACATAGCATTTTTATATATATATATATAAATTTATTTTATTTTATTATTTATTTTTGGCCACATTGGGCCTTCGTTGCTGCGCACGGGCTTTCTCTAGTTGCGGCGAGCGGGGTCTACTCTTCATTGTGGTGTGCAGGCTTCTTATTGCGGTGGCTTACTCTCGTTGCGGACCCCGGGCTCTAGGCGCGCAGGCTTCAGTAGTTGTGGCATGTGGGCTCAGTAGTTGTGGCTCACGGGCTTAGTTGCTCGAAGGCATGTGGGATCTTCCCAGACCAGGGCTTAAACCCGTGTCCCCTGCATTGGCAGGCAGATTCTTAACCACTGTGCCACCAGGGAAGCCCGACATAGCATTCTTAAAGTCACACAGCTGAGCCCATTCTTCCACTTGGATTCCTAAAGTAATAGGTAGGATTTAGTTGGGTGATAAGGAAGAAGGAAGCCAGTAAGTAATCCTCAACAGTTAATAGGTAATATCTTACAAATCACTGATAAAAGAGAGGCAATTACAATGTTTAAAACAGATATGGTATCAAATCCATGGACTCTAGTACTTTAAACTTACTTTATGGTTTTAGTTTACTTGAATTTATATCTTTTCTTATTCATGTTACTTTAAAAAGATGTGATAGCAATTGCAAATTTTGTTCACATGAAACATTGTCATAAATTCACAGATAAATGATAGTAAAAGTTAACACAATTAGAACTTTAATAACATTGCTTCCATATATTTTTAGATATGGAACACTGTGAGAGCAACATTCTTCTACCTACCACAGAAATATGAATCACTTAAAAATTGTTCTTTTTAGCTACAATCTGTTAAAATATTTTAAGCGGCTAATAAATAAATAAAAATCCCAATAACCTTGATTATCACCTTGATTATTTTCTTGATTAGAAAATATCTCATCAAAGAGTTCTAAATAAAGACAAGTAGAAAAAAATTACTGACACAGAAGAGCCCATGATAATTTTTATTCTTTATTAGTATCATTTGAGGTCTTCATCAATTTTATTTCAAACTGAGATCTTCTCTGCAAAAAACACTTCACTGAGAAATTGAACTGTAATCTGGGCTATGAAAAAGCCACTTCTCTGAGATGAGCTCAGATAAGGATTCTCAGGGATTATTTGTGCTAAGAGACCCTAGCAGGGGATGCTGGTAAACTGCGGTAATTTGGCGTCTTTCACTCTCGCTTTTAGCTGACAAAATCCTTTGCTGTGAAAGCTTTACTGCACCATCCATTTTATCCAAAGATAAAATCTTAGAGGAACAATCTTTCATGCCATATTGCAACATTACTTTGGGTCTTCAGTCAGGTCTTTTCCTCAGCAGAAACGGAAATAATGGGTCGCAAGAACTTTTTCCCTTGTCCTGAAGCATATTTTGATTTATCTGAAATTGTATGAGGCACCAAGTCCAAGCTTTTAGCCCCCTGTAGCTTATCTGCCCTGGTGCACATTGCCGAGCTCACTGTGTCAGAACTCTGAGCGCTGTGATAGTTTAACTTAAGCAAGTGCTCCCATAATGAGGCGCCATTCCTGGGACCCTCAGAATATTGCTGGCTCATGCCTTGAGGCCAACATCTCCTACCCCGGATCCACTCAGTTTCCCTCAGGAGGCTGCAAAGGATCAAAAGTTGTCAAGAGGTCATTTATAGAACATGAATAACCTGAAGCCTTTTTCTTGTTGAGACATAGAATAGAAACTCACTGCAGGATTCCACGGATCGATGAATGAGAAGATCCCAGGTAAGTGGCCCTTAAATCAAGTGATCTGTACAAATAGCCCACAGCCTCCATCATGACTTGATGACAGGTCATTTATCAATAATTGACCTGCTGGATATTTGAAAATAAGAATATTAGAATTTTTTTAAATGACTCCTGGCTTCACACATTTAAAAGAGAACGATAAAAAAACATTTATAAAAGGTGGCATTGGAACATCACCTGTTGTAGTATTCCTGCCAAAAACATTTAACCTGAGTCTAATTATCAGAAAACAGATACAAACTGAAGGACATTGGGGCAGGGAGGGTAGGGTAGAAACTGACCTAGGCTCTTCAAAAATGTCAGTGTCATGAAAGGCAAAACAAGCCCTACTTAAATGTTCTAGACTAAAGGAGACAACCAAATGCAGTGGAAGATCCTCAACAGAATTCTGGATCAAAAAGTAAACAGCTATAAAGAACATTTACTGGGACACTTGGGAACATTTGCATATGGATTGTACATAATACTCTTATGTAATGGTTAAATTTCCTGGGTTTGATAATTGTACTGTGGTTATGTAGGGGAATGTCCTGTTCTCAGAAGACACATGCTGAAGTATTTAGAGATAAAAGTGTCACATCTGCAACTAACTTTCAAATAGTCCAGAAAAAAAAAAAAATGTATGCATGTGTATGTGTGTGTATATATGAAAGAAAACATAAGTATGACCAAAATGTTAACAGTTGGTGACTAAAGGTAAAGGGTATATAGGTGCTCATTATACAGTGCCATGTGCCATTGTCAATAATTTAATGTAATTCTCTAAAATGCGTGAAAAGTAAAAAAAAAAAAAAAAAATTAGTCAATTTGCAAGTGGCACTCATTTATTCATTTTACCCATTTACAAGACTGCTTTTTTAAAAAATATTTATTTATTCATTCATTCATTCATTCATTCTTCACTACCACGTGCCGGATCTTTTAGTTGCGGGATCTTTTAGTTGCTGGATCTTTAGTTGCCGCATGCGGATCTAGTTCCCTGACCAGGGATCAAACCCGGGCCCCCTGCATTGGGAGCGTGGAGTCTTAACCACTGGACCGCCAGGGAAGTCCCTACATGACTACTTTTAAGGGACTAAATTTATACCATTGATTATAAACATAATGTAAGGCCGGTGCATGTAGGGCATCAATCTGGATACATGATAAGAGACTGCTGGGTATTTAAAGGTAAAAAACACTGGCAGATGACCCAGCCAGCATCCCTGTATTAATATTAATAATAATAAACACTGCAAATTAGCTGAGTACTATCAGGCCTGTGTTATCCTACAAGGTATAAACTATCATCACTTGTCTTTTATTTTTGTCATTTATTCTTTTTAATAGGATGCATATCCACATGATTCAAAAATGAAAATGTATAAAGGTATGAAGTAAAAACTGTCTCTCCCATCGTGGTCTTCATCTGGGCAGTCTTCTCCTAAAACGTGTATCCTTCCAGAGAATTTTTTGTGCACGTTCATTGACTTTTAAAGATGAGAAAATTGAAAGAGGTCAAGTAAGTCACTCCAGTTTGTGGTAGAACGATCTTGGGTCAGCCTCATCCACAAGCCCATGCCCTTTACTGCTATGCTAGGCTGCCTCTTCACCCCATACTGGATTGTCCTTCTGAGTATCCGCGCTACAGCTTCTGTTTGCAGAGATGTTCTCTCTTGTAGCTCTGCTTCATGGGTCATAGCACGGATCTCACACTGCCCACAGCTTCTGCTGAAAATCTGAAGGGGAGTTCCAGCTGTTGGCTCCACTTAGCAATCAGTGGCTATTTTTCTTGTTTTTGAATTATTTTCATGACTCTCTATGAGGTTCTCAGTTGCCCCAACATAACTCAGCAGAAAGCACTTGTGAATTACCCTGCTCAGGATGGCCATGTTGCATTGGCCTTAACAGGCCTTAAAAGGTAAAGTGGAGAATAGAGTCAGAATGTCTCAGGTCTGGCTAGGCAAGAACTCATTCTCAGAGTTCCTCTGGATGCCAATAACCAGGCCCGCAGACTGTTCGTTCTGCCTGAAGGCCCTTTAAGAGGCTCTGACTTGCTGGGAGATTGAGACTGGTATCCGGACCAGCTGCTGATGCCCTTGACATACACTATTTCATGCTTGCGCTCCCCACACTCCCTCTTGGCCACACACCTTGGCTCCTCAGGCCCTTTACCCTCATGACCCATCTGGACCTGTACCGATAGCTTTGACCTCAGAACTTTCTTGAACACAACCTATCTCTTTCTGGCAGCAAGCACAGTAGTTGCCAGGAAAGGACATTATTAGCTCAGGCCAACCCCAGTCCACCCCATCTTTCCTCAGGGTCGGTACCAGCTGGACAGCACTACTCAGCCAGGTCAGTCCTTTCAACCCTGAGAAGAGGAAAGTCCAGGATGAGTTCATTTCCATAGGAGAGAGGTCACTGAACCTCCTTCCCACTTCAAATCTTCATTCTGGACAAGGAGGGAACCTAATATTTAATTGTAGACTCTGTTGGTTGTTTTGCATATAACATCTCATTAAATCTTCAGAATAACCCTAGAGGCAGAGATTATTATCCCCTTTTGGCTACTGAGAAACTTGAGACTCAGAGAGTTTATGTCCACAAGCCCAGAAAATAGCAGAACTGGGATTTAAACCCAGGTCCCTAGATCCAAGGACCCTAAGTTCTAGAAGTGGGAAACGAGAACACTATTCTCCCTCTCACGCTGGTTCCTTAGGAGATTTTTCTATAAAACCACAGCTAGACAGGAACCATCTGTTATCGTTTCCATTTTCTACATCTGGACAGCCACACCTACCCTATTTCCAAGGGAGTGTGAATTGGGGATGAGAATGAGGGAAGGTCCCACTAACTAACTTCCTTGAAAAATCTGTTCTCAGATTTTAAATGGTAAGTTTTCCTAGTTTCCCCCTTTTTTTCAGTGCTTAATATTAAAAAATAAAGTAGTATCTTTACTATTTCCTCTGGAAAAAGAAAGATATTTTATCCAAAGACAGTCCACTGCCCTTTTAAGTAATCTTCTAAAGTACAACTTTTTCTAATCTTTATTCTACTGAAATTTAAGCCTATTCCTCTTGCTTCGTATTATATTTGCTGTCAACTAACAGGTAGATTTTTACAATGCCAGTCCTGTGTTCATTTCCTCCCCGGGGCCCACAACTATAATTCAGGTTGTTGTCACCACGTAACAAGGAAAATCGCAGGTGTTGGTGGAGAGCCTCAGGAAGCGTCCCTGAATGAGTCCAGACTCTGTGGACCCTGACCAACAATGAGCTTCCCCACTGCGCTGGGAGCAAATGGGTAAAGAAGTGGAGACAATCACAGCCTATATTCTCCATCCAGAAGACAGGCTGCCAATGTGTAATGAGGAAGGAGGATTATGCAGGATTTAAAGGTTCTCTGTTGAAAGTTTCTTTTTGTTTGGTAAGTACACCATGTCTAAAGTTTGTCAGAAGTCCTTCAGTTTGAGAAATTAAGCTTGTTTGCTCGTTCTTTCAATAAACGTGTGTCTATAAACAGACTGGGGAGGGAGAAAGTTGTCAATCATTGTCCCAAATGGAGTAAAAGGTTGCAATGGGATGTTTCCATGCGTCTTCAATTTCTGCCCTACAGAAAACAATATGGGGAGGGGATGGCTCTTTCCCTGCACCCTCTTCACTGAGACCATCGGCTAGTCTGCTCAGAGGGACCTGGCTGCAGATGACCTCTGTCATCACCCCCAGTACTGCATGAGCTCACTCTACCAATTCAAGGGGCTGAGCCGTTGCAGACCCCACCTTTGGGTAGAGGGAACAGATTCACTATTCTCTCTTACACAGGCTGTTGTCCCTACCATTCCACCAAAATTGATAGTTCCCTGTGACCGTTATGTTGCTAAATGCAATCGTCTATTCTAGATCTGGTGGTCAGCTCTCAGCCCTCTCCATTTTTTTTTAAATTAATTTTTACTGGAGTATAGTTGCTTCACAATGTTGTGTTAGCTTTTACTGCACAGCAAAATGAATCAGCCATACATATACATATATCCCCTCCCTTTTGGATTTCCCTCTCATTTAGGACACTACAGTGCATGAAGTAGAGCTCCTTGTGCTATACAATATGTTCCCCTCAGTTGTCTAGTTTATACATAGTATCAATAGTGTAGGGCTTCCCTGGTGGCGCAGTGGTTGAGAATCTGCCTGCCAATGCAGGGGACACGGGTTCGAGCCCTGGTCTGGGAAGATCCCACATGTCGCGGAGCAACTAAGCCCGTGAGCCACAACTACTGAGCCTGCGCGTCTGGAGCCTGTGCTCCACAACAAGAGAGGCCACGATAGTGAGAGGCCCGCGCACCGCGATGAAGAGTAGCCACCGCTTGCCACAACTAGAGAAAGCCCTCGCACAGAAACGAAGACCCAACACAGCCATAAATAAATTAATTAATAATCTGAAAAAAAAAAAGGGTACTTCTTCAATTAAACAATTAAAAAAAAAAATAGTGTATATGTGTCAATCCCAGTCTCCCAATTCCTCCCAACCCACCCCTTTCCCCCTTGGTATCCATACATTTGTTCTCTATGTTTGTGTCTCTATTTCTGCTTTGCAAATAAGGTCATCTATACCATTTTTCTAGATTCCACACATATGCGTTAATATACGATATTTGTTTTTCTCTTTCTGACTTACTTCACTCTGTATGACACTCTCTGGGTCCATCCACGTCTCTACAAATGACCCAGTTTCGTTCCTTTTCATGGCTGAGTAATAGTCCATTGTACATATACCACATATTCTTTATTATTCTGTTGATGGACATTTAGGTTGCTTCCATGTCCTGGCTATTGTAAATAGCGCTGTTATGAACACTGGGGTGCATGTGTCTTTTTGAATTATGGTTTTCTCTGGGTATATGCCCAGTAGTGGGATTGCTGTGTCATATGGTAGTTCTATTTTTAATTTTTTAAGGAAACTCCATAATGTTTTCCATAGTGGCTGTATCAATTTACATCCCAGTGTAGGAGGGTTCCCTTTTCTCCACACCATCTCCAGCATTTATCGTTTGTAGATTTTTTTCTTTTTTTGGCTGCATTGGGTCTTTGTTGCTGCGCGTGGGCTTTCTCTAGTTGCGGCGAGCGGGGGCTACTCTTTGTTGCGGTGCGCAGGCTTCTTATGGCGATGGCTTCTCTTGTTGCGGAGCACGGGCTCTAGGCGCATGGGCTTCAGTAGTTGTGGCACACGGGCTCAGTAGTTGTGGCTCACGGGCTTTGGTGCTCCACGGCATGTGGGAGCTTCCCAGACCAGGGCTCAAACCTGTGTCCCCTGCATTGGCAGGCGGATTCTTAACCACTGCACCACGAGGGAAGTCCCAAGATTTTTTGATGATGGCCATTCTGACCGGTGTGAGGTGGTACCTCATTGTAGTTTTGATTTGCATTTCTCTAATAATTAGTGATGGTGAGCATCTTTTCATGTGCCTCTTGGCCATCTGTATGTCTTCTTTGGAGAAATGTCTATTTAGGTGTTCCACCCATTTTTTGATTGGGTTGTTTATTTTTTTGATATTGAGCTGCATAAGCTGCTTGTATATTCTGGACATTAATCCTTTGTCAGTTGCTTCGTCTGAAAATATTTTCCTCCATTCTGAGGGTTGTCTTTTCATCTTATTTATGGTTTCCTTTGCTGTGCAAAAGCTTTTAAGTTTAATTAGGCCCCATTTGTTTATTTTTGTTTTTATTTTCATTACTCTAGGATGTGGGTCAAAAAAGATCTTACTGCAATTTATATCAATGAGTGTTCTGCCTATGTTTTCCTCTAAGAGTTTTATAGTGTCTGGCCTTACATTTAGGTCTCTAATCCATTTTGAGTTTATTTTTGTGTATGGTGTTAGGGAGTGTTCTAATTTCATTCTTTTACATGTAGCTGTCCAGTCTTCCCAGCACCACTTATTGAAGAGGCTGTCTTTGCTCCATTGTATATTCTGGCCTCCTCTGTCATAGGTACATAGAGTTTATCCCTGGTCAGCCCTCTCCTTTCTTAGCTTCCATGATTTTACTGATTCTCTGCCTACTTCTAGAGCCATTCCTCATCTCTTGCTACAACTTTTTCCTCTGCCCATCCCTTAAATACTGTACAGCATTCTCCCAAGTTCTATCTCCTGCCATCTTCTTGGCTTTTATTCTTCTTGGCTCTTTCAACTATTCTACAGGGTTTGGCCACCATGTGTGTACTAAGGACTCCCAAATGTTTTTCTCCAGTTCAGTCTTCTAGCTCCTAAGCACTAGACTCATATATTCTTCTGCCTACTGAACGTCTCCACTCAGATAAGAGATTCAAATCAACAGGCCCCAAATTAGCTCATCATGGCTCCCATCCCACCTCTCAACCCTGTGCTTCCTGCCGACAGCTCCATCCACCCAGTTGCACTGGCCATGGGTATAGCCATAAACTGGGGAATGCCTCAGACTGTTCCCTTTCCCTCACCTGGTATCCAATCACACACTGCTGGATTTACTGACTAAATCGCCAATACACCACTTTCTCTCCATTTGTCTTGTCCTCTCTTAGTTAACACAGGAGAGTCTCCATTCTCCTCTCGACCAATTCCATCCTCTATTCAGCCACGAGAGTATTGGATCTAAAATGCAAATCTACGGACTTCCCTGGCGGTCCAGTGGTTAAGACTCTGTGCTTCCACTGCCGGGGGCATGGGTTCAATCCCTGGTCAGGGAACTAAGATCCCACATGCCACACGGCTCGGCCAAAAAGTAAAAAAAAAAAAAAAAAAAAAAAAAGTGCTGATCTACTCATGACCCTTAGTGCTGGAAATTCTACAGCACCTCCTCTGATGAACCCTTTACCATGGTAGACAAGATTTGCCATGCCCTAAACCTTGCTGACTTCTCCAATATCACCTCCCAACCCTCCCCATTCCAGAGGTTCACACCCCCCTGAGTCACCCTCCCTCACCTTTGTTCATGCTATACTTTCTTGCTTGAAATGCTCTTCCTCACCTTCTTTACCAGACAAATGCCTGTCAGGACTCACAGCCAGGTCACTTTCTCTGGAAAGGCTTACTTGTTGCCTCCTTTATATGCCCCCACACCTTCTACCAATGTCTGTCACCACACATATCACATTGGATTTCAGTTCTCTTTTATGTGCGTATCATCCCAACAAGACCACAAACTCCTGGAGCCCACGAAGGGTAGAAAGAGCACAGGATTTAGGGTCAGAGGACTGGGTTCCAAGTCATAAGTGTACTACTTACCAACTGCAAAGTTCTGAAATGTCACTTGGTCTTTCTGAGCCTCAATGATTCTATTATCTAACTGATAGGATTCTCAGATCACCTGTACTGGGCTAAGTCATATGACATATCTGCTATTTCCTCAGCTTTAAGATAGCTGAGTAATCTCTAGAGTCCCTTCCAGGTTTAAAAGTTTTCTAAGCTTATAAGGGATATTTGACATTTTCCTGCAACCAAGAGAATTTACAAATACATAACCTGTTAAAAATTATTCAACACACACAACAAGTAAAAAGGAAGCTCTGCTAACAGACATAAAATAGACTGCTGGATTAACCCTCTATTTATTAAGTAGGGCCCTCTATTTCCTCTGCAAAACTTTCTACCTGATGCCCAGGGCACACTAAATGCCTGCAGCTAGCAGGTTCATCCCCACTGTGCTGGCATACTTCTGCTCCTAACTAGCATTGGTTCTAGCATGACCAAGAGTCAACTGAATTTGTTAGTCTAATTTTGGTCATTGAATTTAGTATGGTACAAACTAGGAAGATATGAGGGTGAAATGAAAGAGTGGTTTTCTATGAAAAACAGGCTGAATGCTTTGGAATTCTTTCAAATCGTGAGCAAACAAAAAAACCGTAAAAGATTAAAGGCAGGAAAAGGCAGCAATCAAAAGTATCCTGCCCAGAAGCATCACAATTGCCTAAGTTCTTACCTTACAGAAACCAAAACTAGAAATTGTGTGTGATGCATTTTGAGAAAGGTGACATCCAATTCCAATCAGAGGACCCATTAAAGGCAAAGACCTTAACTCCAAATTTTTAAGTTTAGGTAAAGAATTACATATATATGCTTAAGTTAAAATGAAAATGTAAAGTTTGTCTGTATCACTTACCTGACTTTTGGGATTAAGGAACCCCCTGCTATAGAGAAGAGGACTCTGGCTGAGACAAGCATTTTAAAATCAAATGAGGAAAAACGGACCGACTCACCCCACTGAAAGTCACCCTGTAGAGCCTTTGTTTAATTTCTTCCTTCTAAATGTGACTGAAATGCTTGATATGTCTTCTATAAAAGAATCCCAGGGAGAGGGAAGTAACATAATATTCATCTACCATACTTCATCCAAAATAAACAATTCCGTATAGAACCCTCAGCTGATAGAACGGAATATGAAAAGCCACATTTCTGCTTTTTCCTCCCACTGTAATGATTTCTCAATAGGCAGATTTAAGCACTTATCAGAGAAGGAGAACAAAAAAAAAAGATTGGTCTGTGTCAGAGGTAGTAGGGAACATACATCACAAAAACCCTCTTTTCATGTCAGGATTAGTACTAAAATCTCTAGAATTAGCAGTTTCATGAGGTTAAGGTTTGTTCTTGAAACTGGATCGAAGAAGTTGAAAGGAGATGAGGAAATATTTCAAGGAAATATTGAACAGAAAGAGATTTCGCTTTTGAATAAATGCCTCATGAAAATGTGATCAGAAGAAGAAACAAACTTTAGGATTATCACCCTCTCACAAATCCACCATTTTAATATGTGCTTAGTATAATCTCATGCATTAAAATGTTGTGAGTATAATTAAAATCTGAATGATCATTGCTGGAAGCCCACTATTTTTATACCCCTTGGAAGATTATACTGTATTCTATACATTGATTAAATGTAATAATAAAAGACTAAGGAAGGTGCAGGTGCCAAAACTTTCAAGCTAGCAATTAATATCATTAATCTATAATCCAAACTGATATCTAAAAAGTCACGTAGGGACTTCCCTTGTGGCGCAGTGGTTAAGAATCCGCCTGCCAATGCAGGGGACACGGGTTCGATCCCTGGTCCAGGAAGATCCCACACGCCGCGGAGCAACTAAGCCCTTGCGCCACAACTACTGAAGCCCCCACACCCTAGAGCCCACACGTCGCAACTACTGAAGCTCGCGCCGCCTAGACCCCGTGCTTGGCAATAAGAGAAGCCACCGCAATGAGAAGCCTGCGCACCAAAAAGAAGAGTAGCCCCTGCTTGCCACAACCAGAGAAAGCCCGTGCGCAGCAACGAAGACCCAATGCAGCCTAATAAATAAATAAATAAATAAAAAGTGACCTAAAAATTACTGTTCTCAATAGGCTAAAATACAATTTCGGTCACTTCTTTTAATGTTGTTAGCCTGGATCAGAGCCATCACTTCTGTTGGAAAGCCAGGCAAATTGTGTAACCCCCCAGAAAGAAACTGTTTATCCACTTTCCTCACCCTTCCTGCATTGACAGAGCACTTACGCACAGCTAGCACTCTTTGTGATGCTTTGAAGATACAAAGAATAAATAAGTCCCCTGCCCCTGGGAGTTCACAGTCTGTTTGAGAGGTCAAAATACTCACAGTAAAAAGAAATAGAAATGAGGTCAAAAAAGGGTTCTTTGAGCTCCTTCATGACTCTGGATATACAAGATGATTTTAGCATGCTGTGTGAGAAATCTCTTGTGATGATGATGCTAGAGGAATGAAGGACCCTATGTTCCTAACACTCCCTCACTTTGCAAAAACCTTGCACTGGCTTTCAATTGCTCTTTTTTTTTTTTTTTAATTTTTATTGGGGTAGAATTGATTTACAATGTTGTGTTAGTTTCAGGTGTACAGCAAAGTGAATCTGTCATACAAATACATTTATCCACTCTTTTTTAGATTCTTTTCCCATATAGGCCATTACATAGTATTGAGTAGAGTTCGCTCTGCTATACAGTAGGTCCTTAGTAGTTATCTATTTTATATGTAGTAGTGTGTATGTGTCAGTTGCTCTTCAGGTAGCACCCCAAATCCCTGACCAGGCCTCGGGGACTGTGACACCTCTCTGACATCCTCCTCATGCACCCTCTCCCCCCCACATTGGTCTCTGCATACTAGCCCCACTGGCCCTTTTTGTTCCTTCCAGATTTGCAAATTCTGTCCTCGCTGCCTAGATGACTCCTTTCCCTCCCCACCACCTTACTTAACAAGCAAATCCACCTCCACATTCAGTTGCAGCATCATTTCCTAAGAAGCACCCCCGACCCATCCCCCTCCATCTAACAGATCAAGGTCCCCTGTTAGCACTTGTATTTTGCTATGATAGCACTTTGCACAATTGTGGTGCAGCCATTGTGTGTTTAGTTGTCCAACCACAATCTCTATAGTGGCATTTTCCACAACTGCAGCTAAACAGTCTTGTATTTAGTTGTCTGACAGCTGTTGGTCTCAATGTGAGCTCAGTGAAGGCAGTGTGGGTCTCTACCTGTCCTGCTCACTGCTATATCCCCAGGAACCAAAACAGAGATTGTCACCTGGCAAAGATTCTCTCATTAACCAAACTCTACTCAGGCTCTCTGAACTCTTCTTCAGCTAGGCTTGACTTTTGGGTTTCTATGTTCAACTCTATGTAGTCCAATTTTAGCAAGAATCCTGCTGAGTTTAGCCATCCTCAATACCTGATTACCCTCAATATCTAGTCAAGTTTCTCATTCTCCACCATCCCCCAGGTGATGTATGATCACCCTGGCCTGCCTTCAGCAAGAATCCTGCTAGGTTCGTTTAGCCAGAATTCCCCTTATCCTTGGTGTTGCCTCTTAGTAATTTTCTATCCACTGACCCCCACCTTACTCCTTGGCTACAAATTCCCACTTGCCCATGCCCATATTTGGAACTGAACCCAGTCCTGTACTAATGTCTCTTTCCCCCTACTGCAATAGTCTTGAATAAAATCTGTTTTTACTGCTTTAAGGTTCAGTAAATATTTGTTGAAAGAATTAATGAATGAATTATAATACACATAATTAACATTAAAATACCCTTAATAATAAATACTTGCTTTTCTAAAGTGGAAGGGTAAATCTGAATTAACAAAGTCATTTTCTCCATTATATGTTCATTCCCTTGGCAAATTTTTACTGAGAACCTACTATGTGCCAGCCACTGTTCCAGAAGCTGGACATACAATGGTGGAAAGACAGATCAAGTTCCTTCTTTTTAGCAAGAAAGGCAGATTTTTAAAAAAACTAATAAGACCTAAATAGACATTTCTCCAAAGAAGACATACAGATGGCCAATAGGCACATGAAGAGATGTTCAACATCACTAAGTATTAGAGAAATGCAAAACTACAATGAGATATCACCTCACACTGGTCAGAATGGCCAACATCCAAAAGTCTACAAATAATAAATGCTGGAGGGAGTGTAGAGAAAAAGGAACCCTCCTACACTGCTGGTGGGAATGTAAATTGGTGCAGCCAATGGAGGAAAACAGTATGGAGGTTCCTTAAAAAACTAAAAATAGACTTATCATATGATCCAGCAATCCCACTCCTGGGCATATATACAGAAAAGACGAAAACTCTAATTCAAAAAGATACGTGCACCCCAATGTTCATAGCAACACTATTTATAATAGCCCAAGACATGGAAGCAACCTAAATGTCTGTCAGCAGATGAATGGATAAAGAAGATGTGGTACATGTATACAAAGGAATATTACTCAGCCATAAAAAGAATGAAATAATGCCATTTGCAGCAACATGGATGAACCTAGAGATTATCAAGCTAAGCAAAGCAAGTAGGACAGAGAAAGACAAACATCACATGATATCACTTATATGTGGAATCTAAAAAAATGATACAAATGAACTTACTACAGAAACAGACTCACAGACATAGAAAACAAACTTATGGTTACCAAAGGGGAAAGGTTGAGGGAGGGATAAATTAGGAGTTTGGGATACAAACTACTAATAAAATAGATAAACAACAAGGAACTACTGTATAGCACAGGGAACTATATTCAATATCTTGTAATAAACCATAATGGAAAATTTTATATATATATATATATATATTTGTTTATATAACTGAATCACTTTGCTGTATACCTGAAACATTGTAAATCAACTATACTTCAATTTTTTTTAATGGCAAAAAAAACTAATACACAAATACATAATTTTAGGTAGTGTGCTATGTGCTATGAAGGAAAATAGAGCTGAGTGAAGAAGTAATGAGGGTGGACGTTCATTTACACAGGATGCACAGGGAATTCACTTCACTCTGAAATTGTAGACAGACTTCAGACAGCCTTGCTGAGTTCTCAATAATTCTAAAGAGTTTCCAAAACAATCTCCTAAATAGAATAAGACCACGAAAGGGTAACTGGCCCCCAAGCCTTCTTCAGTCTTAAATCTCCACTTGCCCGTGGACAGAACTGCCTTCAAATCAGTGCACTGCCTCGATTCTCCCACCACTGCCTGTTTTCTTACGTCTTCACCTCCCATCCCACCCTTCCTCATAGCCCCCCTGCCAGCTCCCAAGTGGTCTTCTCCACGTCTTTGTTTATTCCTACCTTCCTACCCTCGTTCATGCAGATCCCCTGCCTAGCCGTCCCTCGTCCTCGGCCAGCTCACACCCTCCGTCTCCCTTAGGCGTTCCTCCCGAGAGGCTCTCCCTGGAAAACCTCCCGCTACGGATCGCTGTCTCCCTTAAATGTAAACATGGAAGAGAAACCCTGCAGAGAACCTCAGAGAACCCTATATCCTTAGTTACAGATGGAGCCCAGAGACAGACCTGGGCCAGAGCACTTGTGACTTGGCAAAGGTCACATAACTGACTGTAGCCAGGCAAAAACTAAAACCCAGTTCAGCCTCCTCCAACCAGGCGGTGCTTTAAATCTTTCATGTGTTATATATTTTATAATAGGTTTGTTTTGCCTCCTAACAAAACAAGAATTTGCTTGAAGGGAGAAATTAACTTCGTTTGTTTTTGGATCCCCCAGATACAAAACGTAGGATGGTTCTTTGAGCACAGGGGACAGAGTTCCCATCTGTCCCATCCCATTTGTCTGTCTATTACCACATCTAGAAAAGACCAAGACAAATTGTCATTTGGATTGAAATACAGGCCATACGGCATTCATAAAATTCATGCTGGAGGACCTAGGAGACCATTTCAAAGTAGTAAGCAGCCCCTGCAGAGCACCTGAGGAACTGCCCCCACAAGGAGAAAAACTCAGACAAAGGAAAGCTTCTTACAAGACCCTCCAATCCAGAGTCACAAAGGCAGATGCAAGCGATGACTTGTGATTGGGTGATTGGGCTGCCACTCACATGGGCAGCTTCAGGCTGAGTGTTGGGGGGTAGGGTGCGCAGTAGGAGGCTTGTTTATCTTAACCGGGTGAATGAATCTCCCAAACCACCCCAGACCGACAAACTAGTTAGGTTAAGATAACACATCCTTAAAATTCTGTCATGCATTACAATGTATAAAGCACTAAATCCTCACTGAATAGATACAGTGTAAGCATCATACACCATAGTTCTTTTCTTCCCTCAGTGCAAAAATCCTTAAAGAGGATCGCTTTGATGACTAACGTTCGGTAACACTTTTACTACAGAGGCCCCAAGACTTCTTTAAAAATGACTAATAATGAGTCCCAGCTACATGTGGTTCTGGCTTCCTTCTTATTTTATGAGTTCCTCAGGCACACTCCATGTAGATAGACATTTTCCATTAAAGGTAGATAAAGGGGATCACAATATGCCACCCCAAAGCAGGCCACACTGACATTAGAATTATTACGAGCTGAGGCATTTGATTCCTGAGATCCCTTATGTGCCTAAAAGCAGAGCCTCCCAAAAGGACTCAAGTGTTGTAAGTCCCCTCCCTGGGGGAGGGGGCGGGGGACAGGAAGCCAGCACCACACCCAGACAGACACTGCCACAAACTACCATATCACCTATTCTCCTAAGGGCCTATTTATCCTTCCAAAGAGTCATGTGCTTTTCCATGAGGGCCTTTTCTCCCCCTCCCTCTCCCCTGCTAAGTTAGTATATAGACCCCAAGTTCAAGCCACCCCTTGGAGTTGCTCATCCCTGAGTAGGTGTGTAAGTGTGATGCACACATGAGTAAACTTCTGTTTGATTTTTCTCTTGTTAATCAATCTTTTCTCAGGCTAATTTTACAGGGCCCCAGCAGAAGAACCTAGGAGGGTAGAGGAAAAAAAATTTTTTTTCTCCCCTACAGTTTTGGTGATAAAGGTGGAATTCTATCGTCTAGTACTCCTTGCTTGGTCCAGAAGCTGCTGTTAAGAGATCCTGGGCTTCTTAACAAAAGCCGCAGGAGATAAAATTTCTTACCAAAGTCAGCCTCTCAAATTTCTGCCTGCAGGGTCAGGTGGAATGAGGGTGGCGAAAGTCTGCCTTTTCAATTTAATTTTCAGGCTCAGCCAGGGACCCTAAGAAGATGGAAGAAATGTTTTTCTGCCCCTACATAGGAAAACTAAAAATATGTCAAAGAACAACTGATTCCGAGGTCTCCGTAAACTTAGGCTACCTTTCCCTCCCAGGGCTCTCATCCTCCTGTACTGAAGACACCCATCAGCTCTCACCACCGGGGACTGAAACAAAAGCACAAGAATCCTGCCCTGACAGCTGACTTAACCACGCACAATGTACCTGTGAGCCTGGAGCGGGCCTTATGTGAAATGAATCAACTTCAATCACCAGCAGGTGGGAAGAACTATAAAATGATGGCAAGAAAGTGCTCCTTACAGAAAAATACTTGACCGTAACCACGTTGAAAATTGACTGCAAAATGGAAACCTATCATAAAGAATTATTTAAGAAGTCACCAAAACACTGTGATTGCCAGAGACCCTCTTATCGGAAAGTAAATGAATATGTTATACTTTCACCATAGACAAGCCACTAAAACTAGTAACAAAAATTTAGGCAAAGCAACCAGATCAGGTAAACTAGTTCCTTTCCCATAAATGTTCTCTAGATTTGCATCTGCAATTTCTGTTTAGAAACAAAATCTTTACTCAGCCTGGACACCCTTACTGGAAAAAAAAAGTACACACACGCACACATACACACGCACACGCACACACACACACACATACTCCTAAATCTGTAGAGTGAAAATAGAAAATATTCTCTCCCTGCAGATATCAAGTATTTTAAGCCTTTTTCGTCAGCAAATGACTAGGCTGAGAGCAATCCTGTTTTATTGTACTATGGATGATAAGCATACATGCTAGGGAAAGTGGTTGATTCAGGTCAGGGTTTCCTAGTCTTAGCGCTGTTGACATCTTGGGCTGGGTAATGTTTTATTGTCGGGGACTGTCCTGGGCACTGTAAGATGTATAGCAGCCTCCCAGGCCTCCACCCACTAAATGTGCACTCCCCACCCCCAGCCATGACAATCGAGTTTCTCCAGACTTTTTGCCCTGAGGGTCAAAATCAGCCCGGGTTAAAAACCACTCTTGAAGGCTGAAGTAGATTGTGCCCTGTGGCAATGAGACTTCAGGAGCCCTGACAGTGTTTCAAAATTTTTCCAGTTGTAGCATTTATAGAAAATGAGGTTTCTAGTGTAGCCTACTGAAAGAAAGAAACAAAGCTGCCCGAGGGCGGAGAGGCCTCTGTTTGACCCTCACTGAACCCTCACTCTATTTGAACCCACTCACTGGAGGCACAAAAGTTGGCAAGTGCTGTCTGTGGGAATCACATCCCTGACTACGCCTATCCCACCCTCCAGCCGTGGCCTGTCCCCAGCCTCCTATCCAAGCGTGATTTGCAGCCTCCAATTCAACTCTCGTTCTCCTCAGTTCCCAAGTCTGGCAGAGATGCTCGAGGCAAATGACAGAATTCATGTGTGGCAACTATTTGCAGAACAAGCTAATGGGCTACTGAGTCAAATAAGTACTGAGGCAGTAAAAGGTGAGGTCCTGCTACCCTGGTCCCTGGCAATAGCAGAGCCTGGAAAGCAGGACCTTTCTCTCAGAGGCCCCTGAGTTCTTCAACAGTGACCCTGGAGGACCACCCTTAAAATGTCAGTAAATTCCACCTAACCAATCTAGCACCAGGGATGAAGAGACTCAACAGTCACTATAAACCACAGGTAATAATATCAACATTCTGGTGGAAGAAACGCAGAGGAAGAATCAGAACTCCTCCCATGAAGGGAAACAGAACAGTATAACAGAAGTAACAGGGAGCAAGAGGAGGCAGAAGACCCAACCCCAATCCTCCTGATAAGATTTAAGGGCCAAATTTTTCATTTCAATTTTTTTAACTTTTGTTTTAAGTTTTAAATGTTTATCTTTAATCAGACAATGCCTTCAAATCTCTGCACCAGATCTGAGGCACTGAGTCCCATGAGTAAAATCAAAAGTGGGCCCATCGTGTTATTTCTGGTCACGTGTTACTTTAGCGACACAGGAATAAGTATGAAACGGCTACTGCTATAGAAACAGCATCTTAAAACAGAACTGGAAGGAAGAAGGGAACCTACACTGACAGGAGAGGGGTGTGGTTGGGCATGGTGCTTTGCCTACAAAAGAATGAAAAATGGGATGGAAAGGACTTTTAAAAGATACCTTTCTGTTGTGGTATGAATGTTTATGTCCCCCTTAAAATTCTTATGTTGAAATCCTAACCCCTGAGATGATGGTATTAGGAGGTGGGGCCTTTGAGAGGTGATAAGGCCATGAAGATAGAGCCCTTACGAATGGGATTAGTGCCCCTTATAAAAGAGACCCCAGAGAGCTCTCAGCCCCTTTCTTCCACTATGTGAGGACACGGTGAGAAAACAGCTGTCTTTGAACCAGGAGATGGGCCCTCACCAAATCTGCTGGCACCTTGATCTTGGACTTCCCAGGCTCCAGAACTGTGAGAAATAAAATTCTGTTGTTTAACCCACCCAGTTTACTTATAGCAACAGACTAAGACACTTACCTAATGAGGGAAGGTAAATAAGCTGCAAAAAAAAAAAAAAGTTGAAAGTATGTGGAACAGGAGTTGCTTGCTTCAAAAATGAAGGCTTTTTTTCGGACTTCCCTGGTGGCGCAGTGGTTAAGAATCTGCCTGCCAGTGCAGGAGACACAGGTTCGAGCCCTGGTCCGGGAAGATCCCACATGCCACGGAGCAACTAAGCCCATGTGCCATAACTACTGAGCCTGCACTCTAGAGTCCACGAGCCACAACTACTGAGCCCGCGTGCCGAGAGCCCGTGCTCCTCAACAAGAGAAGCCACTGCAATGAGAAGCCCGCACGTCGCAACGAAGAGCAGCCCCCACTCGCCACAACTAGAGAAAGCCCACACGCAGCAACAAAGACCCAATGCAGCCAAAAATAATAAATAAAATTATTTTTTTTAAAAAAATGAAGGCTTTTTAAAAAATAAGCAAAGTATGCAGGTGAGACGGAGGGAAAAGTCATCTGCTTCTAACAGAAATACATCAAAGCAATTACCTGATTTACACAAGGTATCACTTAGGCTAATGCTCACCTGCTTCCTGACGAGTGAGGAGTTGGCCAGAGTGCCTGCATTTTCCTTTATTTTTATCACTTGTTTATAATGTTCAATTGCTTGCTTCCTTTGAATCTAGAAAAGAGAAATTTAATTAAAGCTTTGCATCCAAGAAGCATGGCATTCATCCATTTATCCAACAAACTTCACGGAATGCTGGCACTGGGGCTGGGGTTCAGAAATGAGGAAGACTAACCCTTGCCCTCAGAGAATTTCCCAAGGTAGGAGGAGAGATTGGAGGGTGAAATGGAGGACCAACCACCTGTGAAGGACACTGAGTGCAAACCTAGGGGTTTTGGACTTTAATATTGAAGAGTTTTCATTAAGACAGTGATGTGATCCGACTTACATTTTAGAAAATTCACCTAGGTGCAAATGCAGAGGATAAACTGAAGCAGGTGAGGCTACGGAAGGGGAGACCAGCTGGTCCAGAGGAAGAATGATAAGGGTCTGAGCTAATGCAGTGGCCACAGATGTGACCGGAGACCTGCTAAGTCTTGGCGTCACATGGAATGTGGTGGTCCTGGTGCTGGGAGCGCTGGCATCTGCACATGCAGTAGGATGATGAGGTTAGGAGCTTGAGCTCTGAGGTCAAGCGTGCCTGGTAGTGACACGGTGGTTAGGCACCACTGCTCTGCAATCAGACTCCCCTGGTGCTAATCCTGGCCTTACCATTTGAAAGCTGGTCAAGCATCCTAATCTCCTAAACCTCGGTTTTCTCGTGTTCAAAATGAGGATAACAGAGCTGTTGTGAGGATTAAATGAGAAAATGTATGGAGTGGGTTTAGCATGGTGACTGATAATAAACACCACGAAAATGTGTCGTTAAGATGGTGTCTGTACTGGGTGAGATGGGAGAAGATGCATTTTGTCAGGGAGAGGGGTGGATGTTTTCAGGCTTGAGAATGTTGACTCTGAACTGCCCGAAGACTTTGGATACCCAAACGGAGACGCCCAATAGGCAGATGGATGCACACGTGTGCAGCTGATGATGGAGGTCTGAGAAGGAGATGGAGACGAGAAGCCATCGCCTTAGGGAATGCTGGCTGAAGCCCTGGGCACGGGCGAGGTTGCGGCACCGCGGCTGACACATGTAGAGTCCAAGAACTGAAACCCAAGAGCACCACCATCTGGATGAGAGTCGGGAAGAGAAAGAGGAAACCCACGAAAGAAACCGAGAAGGCATCATCAGAGAAGACGGCCATGAGGGTGGGTAGCTCAGAAACCAGGAGAGCGTATTTCAGGAGGGGAGCAATGGATGCTGTCAAAAACTCCAGCAGCAGACGACCAACAAGATCAAAGTACAAAGAGACACAACGAGGAAGTCCCTGATTATGTTCATGGGAGTAGGCGGAACGGAGTTGGGTGGAGGGAGAGGCGAACGACGTCAACGGGAAGTGAGGCAGCTGAGACACTTGTCTGTGGAGGGGACACTGATGAAAGGACAGCTGCTGATGAATGGATACAAAGTTGAGAGAAAGAGCGATGACATTCACTGATTTCACTGAGAACATATCCCCATTCCTCTTAAGCCAGTTTGCTCATTCTTCTCTGTCCTGGGGGCGGGGAGGGGAGGGGGGAGTTGGGGGAGGGTTACTTTTAATTTTATAATCTGACCTCATGAATCCATCCCTACCTATCCCCACTCTCCAAGGCCCCTTAGGACCCTCTGATCATTTCCCTAGTGCATGAGAGCTGTCTTGAGGGCCCCTGGCCACCAAGACAAAGGATCTCCACATGTTTGAGAGGTGAGTTGAGTGGCACAGCAAAAATCTCCCAGTCTTAACCAACGTGGAAGATGCGGCCACCTAAGGACAACCTTCAATAAGGATAAAGGCTTCTCAGTCGTTTCGGAAAGCTGACCGTTGACAATGAGGTCTGGGAAGAAGACTGCCAAGTACGGTCAGCTCCTCTGACACAGAGGCCATGCACGTTGAACGGCAGCAGTGTTAAGTGTCTGATGAGTCACACGCTGCCAGCCCTGGATTTATGGTGGGCAGCCCAGGAGGTGGCGATGACTCAGTCAGTAAGCTACGTGTTTAGATTTCTCTTTTACGAGGCAATGGTTCTACTGTCAAGCTTTTCCCTTCTCTAAAGAAAGTCCTGTTCTCTGCTCACAGTGCTGACCTTAAGAGGAACAAAAGTAGGCTTATGTAGTGTCAAGTGCCTCAAAAATTCCCTGCTGGGGAGCAAAATAATAATACTAAGAACTCAGTTTATCAATTCAGTGCGCCAGGCGTTCTTCCAAGCCCTTTACATAGAAGCTCTCTCAGTTCTCACCGGCATCCTGCAAGGAACACACTATCACCACTCTCATTTTACCAACGAGGAAACAAATGAGACACCAACATGTTAAGTGTGCACCCAGGTTCTCACTGTTACCAAGCAGCAGAAACAAAATATGAATCCAGGCAATCGGACCCCAGAGCCCAACATCTCAGCACTACTACAGAGCACTGGTAACTTTACCCTTAGAAACTCCTTTATTGGGGCTGCTCTTTTCAAAGTAAATAGTCTTCGAAAGGGTTAACACTGATCTGCAGTTCAGCGTTAGAGATGACTCACATCACATTCTTCTTGGGAGCAAAAGCCAGAAGAGGTCACCTCCCTGGTGAGAGGAAAATTCTCTCAAGGATGGTGGAAAGGGAAAAGTGAAAGGCAGGACAGCAAACAGGGAGGGGAGAGGGAGGAGCTACAAAAACAAAACCTCACAACTTTACAATTTCACCGAGAGCGTCCCTGGCCCTTCAGCCAGCTGAACTGGCTGTGCAAGGGTGTAGGCTGGGCCAAAGGAAGGGTGTGGTGGACTGACTCTCTGTGGACTCACAAAGAACCTTCTCTCATACCAACCTGGCAAAGGAAGAAGTGGTCAAGCTTGGCAAATCCTAGCACAGATTAGATGCAGACGGTAATACCTACAACCCCTCTTTTAAACACAGACGCTGACAGTCTCTCCTGACCAAACTCTACTCAGGCTCTTCCGAGCAATTTTCAACTCGGCCCCAACTTTTGGACTTCGCTGTTCATGTCTGCATTGTCCACCCAGCGAGAACCCTGCTCGGTCAGTTTAGCCATCCTTGATATCCGATCACCGTCCGTATCTACGCAGATCCCTCACCGCCACCATCCCCCAGGTGGCGTCTGATCACCCTGGCCTGCCTTCAGCAAGAATCCTGTTACGTCTGTTTAGCCGGAATCCACCCCCATCTGTACCCCTGATGTTTCCTCTTAGTAATTTTCCGTCTACTGACCCCGCACACCCCGCTGCTTTTCCGTGTATTCGGAGGTGAGTCCAATCTGTCTCTGCCGCTGCAGAACCCCACTGCAGAGGGGTCCCTACACCTATCACGAAGGGCCTGAATAAAGTCTGCCTTAACAAGTCTTTCTTTAACAAGTGTCACAAATATTTTTTTAACAGCTTTAGCAACGCCTTGTATGGAGAGCCGAGGAAAGCCCCACACGTGGCAAGAGAGTGAGAGGTCTTCCCCGGCGAGGAGGGGTGGCAGGAAAGTGGGGTCTGAGGCACTGCAGGCTCTGGCCTAGGTCTTGCAGAAGACAGCCCAGTGGGGTGTGGTACCGGAGACACAGTCCACAGAGGCCTGAAGTACAATACATACATCTTCCTCACAAGGCCCGGGGTGATGTTGGGAGACACTCACGATGGCACTGTCCTCCTTTTTACTTTTCCTCCTACCAAAACCGCTACACGGTTTGTGGGCTAGGAGCTCCTTTCAAATATATCATGGTCAGTGTCCTGACAAACAGATCAGGGCAGAACTCTCAGGCACGGTGAGTCTCTCTGCACAAGGCTGGGACCAAAGAAGTGAGACGCCCCGATGAGTGACCCCTGACCTCCCTGCCACTAGTGAGGTTTTTTGGGGGGGACTGGGGGTGGGGAAAGGAGACACACTACTTGAAACATTTCATAAAAACTTACCTTTCACTATGTCTCAGTGGGAAAAACAGTAAATCCGCTAAAAATTCCATAATTTCTCCAACTAGGATGTTTTTCTCACCAAACTTCTCCTGATATTTAAGCATTCTTGAAATTTCATTTTTGCAAGAGAAGCGTTTCCGGCAGCAGATCTGAAAATAAAATGCATGTGCGTGACTTACTGGGCACGATACATGTTGGCTACCTTCATTGTGCCACCAAAAATAATGCTCATAAACATCCTTTATTCTATACAGGATGATGCAAAACAGCAGAGCAGTTTATATTAGCAGAGACTTGAGACTTTCAAAGTGATTGATAAGATTTGTGTACATCTTTGTAAGAAACTAGGGGGCTTCCCTGGTGGCGCAGTGGTTGAGAATCTGCCTGCCAATGCAGGGGACACGGGTTCGAGCCCTGGTCTGGGAAGATCCCACATGCCGCGGAGCAACTGGGCCCGTGAGCCACAACTACTGAGCCTGCGCGTCTGGAGCCTGTGCTCCGCAACAAGAGAGGCCGCGATAATGAGAGGGCCGCGCACCGCGATGAAGAGTGGCCCCCGCTTGCCGCAACTAGAGAAAGCCCTCGCACAGAAACGAAGACCCAACACAGCCATAAATAAATAAATATAAATAAATAAATAAAAGATTACTATAAAAAAAAAAAAGAAAAGAAACTAGGGCACTACTCTCAACCACAGCATTATGGACATTGGGGGTCAGATAGTTTGTTGCGAAGGGTCCTGTATAATGTTTGCCAGCTCCCCTGGCCTGTACCCACTAGTTGCCAATAACGACGCCCCCAGTCATGACAAGCTAACGCATCTCCAGACGTTGCCAAAGGCCCCATGGGGCGCAAGCCTGCCCCCGGTTGAGAACCACTGAATCAGAGGATGGAAATGTTACAATTCAGCCTTTCTTAACCCAATCAGTTAGTTGGGAAATGGATGAGCGAGTACGGGTTAAGTATATTAATCATAACAATAACAGCTAGTACAGAAAATAAAACATTTTCAAGCAAAAACACACGTTTACATCAGAACACCTTCAGCGTATTTCATGGTAGCCTGGTCACAGGTGTTGCTGTCCAGTAAGCTGGACATTTCAGTAGCACATTGCAGAATATGATTTTCTTTTAAGTACTCCTTAAGATGCTGACTTTGCCAGGTTGTTCAGCACTCTGCCTGCAGGGAAAACATTTTGGCAAAGAAGATGATGCTCAAGGCTTTTTTCCACAGAAGAGTTAAGATGTCACTAGGCAGAGCATTTAATATCATTTCTTCCTCGCTGCCAACAGCTGGGTTTTTTCTTAATAAATCAATTACTGACCTACATTACATGGAGTTGGTTTTTCTACAACGAATTTGTGTGTGTGCAGAAGTTATAGGGCTGAGGAGCTGAGGCAATAGATTGAAACCAAATCCAAGTCCATTTTGCAAATGAACAGGTCAGAAACAGAGTGAGAATATGAATGTAGTGAAACCAGCCGTCACCATGGTAACCAAGTCCTAGAGAAGGCAAGCCGGTACAGCCTTGCAACAAGAAACAATAAAATGGTACAGCCTTACAACAAGAAACACGTGAATAACCCCATAAACCTAATTAATAAGTAATGGGCTGTACCTAGATACACACTGCCTAGGGAATGTACCCTTTGCAAAGGCCTAAATTTTGCTAGTTATTGAGAGTTAGATATTCTAACAATAATAGACTTCTAAAAGTAGACAGTTTTACGGTTTTCTAAGCCATACTTTGTTATGGAAAGAGATAAAAACCATAATTATATTTCAAGAAGGTGTTACTAGAGCATTGCTAGCAGTAAACAAAGCAGATTTAACTCCCTATGCTAAGGAATTCAGTATTAATTATAAAGGATTACCATTAAATTATCAAAAAGCATCTTTCCCATCATCAATAGCACCCCATTCATTGCTCAGTGCCCACTCCAGGGCCTCAGGCCGTGCATCTGCACACCAGGGAGGGGCAGCCATGTACGTGGTCTCCCTATGTCCCCTCTTAGCCAGCACATAATCCATTCTCCATACAGCAGCAAACGTGACCTCAAAACAGAAATCAGGCGATGTCATCCCCAGCCTAACTCCTGAAAGGCTTTCCCTCGCACTGATAATAAAATCCAAATGTTTCCTGGGGCCCGAGGCCCTGAAGGATGTGAGCCCAGCTGCCTCCTGTCCTTTGTTCACAAAGGCTTCTTTTTTTTTTTTTTAATTTTCTTATTTAAGTATAGCTGATTTACAATGTTGTGTTAGTTTCTGGTGTACAGCAAAGTGATTCAGTTATATACATATATATATATACACACGTGTGTACTTGTTCAGATTCCTTTCCATTATATGTTGTTACAAGACAGTGAATATAGTTCCTTGTGCCACACACACAGCAGGTCACAAAGGCCTCTTTTCATCGCTAGGACAAGCCGAGCCGTCTCCCACCTCAGGGCTCTGCACACGATGTTCCCTCTGCCAGGAATGCCCCCATCCCCACCACATGTGGCTCCTGCAGTCTGTCACGTCTCAGCTTCAATGTCCCCTCCTGGAGAGGCCCCTTGACCACCCTTTCACAGGTGGTCCCTCCCCCTGCTCACGCTCTACCACCATCTCTTGTTTGTGTCTCTCACTGCATTTAGTACAGCCTGTAATTACTGCATGTGTCCGCTCCCTTGTGTGTCACGTGTCACCTCCTTTAGGGGGCAGCGTTGGTGACTCTGTCCTGTTCAAGCTGCTGGACTCAACACAGTGCCTGGTGCACGACAGGTGCTCAGTAAAGAGTTTTTGAATGTGTGAGCCCTGATCAGGCTGGAATCCCCTCCCCTCCCCCTTTATCTGCTTGCCTAGACCCTGAATCCCCACCAGACCCTCGTCAAGAGACCGCAAGTACAGTGCACTCCCATCAAAGCTGCTGCTAATGACACTGATCTACCTCTGAGCATTCCCGTTCACCAGGAGCCCACCCCGCCTGCTGTTTTCGCCCCCTTGGAGAACCACACTTGTCTATACCAGGCCAAGGTCTGCCGAAATCCTTGGAACTCTATGCTTTGGACGGCCCGGCTGGCTCTAGAAGGCCAGTCCCAGAACCCACAGAAGCGTCCCTGGTTCCCACACTGGTTTCCTCTGCTCACCAAGGTCCCAGCATGTCCTTGACCAGCCCTGCCTACATTAGGATGACTTAGAAGCTAGCCTCTGTGTATGGAGGATTAGAGCTTTATAAATGCCGATGCTAGAAGAGATGCCACATAGCAAGGAGTAATGCGGACAGGCTTTAGGGTCAGATAGGCCTAGCTTGGACCCCCAGCTCCAGAGGTGCTAGCTGTGGGAGCTGACGTAGTTGATTTCATCTCTCTGACCTTCAGTTTCTTCATCTGTAAAATGGGGTAACTATACATACCACGTGAGGTATATTTGAAGGTAAAAGAGCTTGTGAGCATCAAGTGCCTTGTACATTGTAAAAATGAACGAATGATAACTGTTACTGTAAAAGTGGATTTACACTCCAAAATATATAAACAGCTCATGCAGCTCAATATTAAAGAAACAAACAACCCAATCCAAAAATGGGCAGAAGACCTAAATAGACATTTCTCCAAAGAAGACATACAGATGGCCAAGAAGCACATGAAAAGCTGCTCAACATCACTAATTATTAGAGAAATGCAAATCAAAACTACAATGAGGTATCACCTCACACCAGTTAGAATGGGCATCATCAGAAAATCTACAAACAACAAATGCTGGAGAGGGTGTGGAGAAAAGGGAACCCTCTTGCACTGTTGGTGGGAATGTAAATTGATACAGCCACTATGGAAAACAGTATGGAGGTTCCTTAAAAAACTAAAAATAGATTTACCATATGATCTAGCAATCCCACTACTGGGCATATACACAGAGAAAACCATAATTCAAAAAGACACATGCACCCCAATGTTCATTGCAGCACTATTTACAATAGCCAGGTCATGGAAGCAACCTAAATGCCCATCGACAGACGAATGGATTAAGAAGTTGTGGTACATGCATACAATGGAATATTACTCAGCCATAAAAAGGAACGAAATTGAGTCATTTGTTGAGACGTGGATGGATCTAGAGACTGTCATACAGAGTGAAGTAAGTCAGAAAGAGAAAAACAAATATCGTATATTAACGCACATATGTGGAACCTAGAAAAATGGTACAGATGAACCGGTTTGCAGGGCAGAAATTGAGACACAGGTGTAGAGAACAAATGTATGGACACCAAGGGGGGAAAGAGGCGGGGGGTGGGGGTGGGGGTGTGATGAATTGGGAGATTGGGATTGACATGTATACACTGATGTGTATAAAACTGATGACTAATAAGAACCTGAAGTATAAAAAAACAAACAAAAAAACTAATACTAAAAAAAAAAAAAAGTGGATTTACAGGTGAAATGCAGAGAGGTTAAGTAGCTTGCCCAAGGTGACCTTTGATCTTACAGTAGACTGTAAAAACAGCTGTGATTCCCCATGCCAACCTGTACCCAACTCCCCTTTGCAATGCCACTCTGCACCAGAGTCTCTTTCTCTGCCATGGAATAAAGCCTGATGACTTGCTGTGACCAATCAAATGCAGCAGAGGGGGTGTCATGCCAGTTCTGAGCCCAGGCGTAAACCTGTGCTCTGCCTCTCGGAATTGTGCAAGCCACTAGGTGAGCAGGCCTGGGCTGTCTTCCGAAGGATGAGGAGCACGTGACCAGAACCCTGTCACCCAGCCAGACAACCACCAGACATCTGAGTGAAGTCCTCTGAGACCAGCCAGCCCCACTGGCCCTGCCAGCTGATCACAGATGTTTGCATGAGCCCAGCCCAGATCTGCTGAGCCTACCCTGGACCAGGGGGATCCCCTTGGTGGCCCATAGACATGGGCAGTAATAAGTGGCTGTTGGTTTTATTTTATTTTATTTTATTTTGCATGTGATAGAGTATTTATTCTAAACCAGGTACTCTACATCCTTTTTTTTTTTTTGTTCCTTGCAACAATAATATGAGGTGAAAACCATTAGCATTTTAGAGTTAAGGAAACAAACCGAGGTACAGGGAGTGTCACTATGTTGCCATGGGTCATGACAATGCAACTAGTAAGTGGTAGAGACCCAGGTCTCTCTGTCCTAAAGACTGAGCTCTACACACCCATGAGTTAACCTGTCATAGAAAAGTTCCTTCATATTCATATTCATCTGTATAATGCAGCCGTTGGACTAGATGATCTTTTGCTTATAGTTCAAAAAGAGTAGGATTGTAGCTCAGAAAGAGTATGATTCTTTGTTGGCTGTTGGTTTTAATCTGTTGAGTTTTGGGGTGCTTTCTCATACAACATAAGATAATTGACACAGCCATTTAATATGACATAAGTCTAGACATTATGTTTAGTCTGACTGTAAGTCAGTGAGTCAAAAATGCTTAGTGTCTGCATTCACTGAACGTTCTTTGTTCTATTAGTGGTGCCATAGCAGCGTCGGGCATCAAATACTGGAGAATAGAAAAACGAGCTACCATGAATGAGTACTTGACTATGTGTCAGGCACCATTCTGTGTGCTTTACGGTCTCCCTTGAATGCTTTTAGTCTCACAACGACCATGCAATGTAGGTGCTATTTTTATTCCTATATTTTTACAAATATGACAACTGTGACCCAGAAAGGCTAAGTCTTGTGTCTAAAAGCAAAGAGCCAAAAAAATAAAAATTAAATTAAAATTATTAATACATAAGTAAATACATTTTTAAAATAAATAAATAAATAAACAGCAAAGAACCAGTAAGTGGAGAGGTGGGATTTGAACCCAGAAAGGCTGGCTTCACAGTCGAGCTCTGAATGGCCCTCTTACTATTCAAAGCAGTGTGAGGTGCATCACAACAGCCTTCCACATTCTAAAAGGGTGGCCTGTCACAGGAGGAGTGCTCATGGTCAACCCTCACACGCCCAGCAGCCCAACAAAAAATCAAGCAAGCAAGGCACACACGCCCGTTTCCCTTTCTTCACAGGTGGGAGGAGCCCAGGAGTCTGACTCTGGACCACAAGGGTTTATGCCCCCTGCACGTGCCCACCCTACCTTTCTGCTTCACTAAGTCCTGGTTGTCTTTTAAGTTACTGGATGAAAATTCCATCAGGTTGGACCACGCTTTCTGGAAATACTGGAAGCCTTCCTTCCTGAGTCATCCCTATTTCCAGATAGAGTTCCCCGATAGCATTCTGTACTTTGGGAAGCATTCCTGTCATGGACCAACTCTACATAAAATGAAAGAGAACACAGTCCTGAGGGGACACAGCGTTAGACTAAGCACAGCCGCCTGACACCCGCCCAAGAAAGGCTCATTTCATAATGAACTTGCAAAAGATTGCATGCTTTACAGCATTTCTTGCGGAATTCTAAATACTTATAAAATGAGAGTTATAGCGAAACATTTATGGGGAGACACTGCAAACCAAAAATAAATTTTGGAAAATGTTTTCACAGGTTGTTAGTCAATGGTAATGAAAATTTTTGAAGGTAAGAATAACATGAAATGTCTTGCAGCTGTTAAAGCTCCCAGAGGAGGTATTATCTAAAATCCAAACGAACACCTAAAAACGCTGTCTATGTGGACCTTGAATTCAAGTGTGACCAGAGATCTGCTAACTTTACGTTTGATACACTTTTGCTTAGAATTTCAATTCCCTTTCCTGGTTTAGCATGTTTATTTCAGGGGTACTTAAACTTCATTACCTTAAATCACTCCTCTATCAAAATCTTATCAATGCATAAGAATACACTAGTTGGTTATACTCTTTTAAATGAGAGTTAGGGGGCTTCCCTGGTGGTGCAGTGGTTAAGAATCTGCCTGCCAATGCAGGGGACACGGGTTCGAGCCCTGGTCTGGGAAGATCCCACATGTCGCGGAGCAACTAAGCCCGTGAGCCACAACTACTGAGCCTGCGCGTCTGGAGCCTGTGCTCCGCAACAAGAGAGGCCACGATAGTGAGAGGCCCGCGCACCGCGATGAAGAGTGGCCCCCACTTGCCGCAACTAGAGAAAGCCCTCACACAGAAACGAAGACCCAACACAGCCAAAAATAAATAAATAAATTAAAAAAAAAATGGGAGTTAGTTATTTAAATAATAATGAGTTATTATTAATATCTCATTTCAGAAAACTTAATATTAACAAGACTATATATGAATATGTTTGGTAACTAATAAAGCCCTATTCAAATGGTCAGTATTACCACCATCACTGGTTATGGAATACTTTATGCTGTACCGAAATGTTAGCCCGGGACAGGACTGACTGAGCCTGGCTCCCTGGCGGGAATTCTTTCTGCTCTCCTGCACCTACTGAAAGTGACCGTCTACGGCTTGACCCAGAGCTTTCCAATAAGTGTCTTGCAAACAGGTTACACCTACTCTGAGATACTGATCTCAGCCCTGGAGGCAGCTGGTTGTGGTGTGGAATCCCTGGACCCATAGTCTTTTATACTCTCTCACGGGTATCTTCCAAAGTGCCCCCTTCTCGGCAGCTATCCTAGGTCTCAGCCCTAGTGCTCACACTTCCTATCCTCCATTTCAAGATGGCCTGCATGCTGACTTTACTGAGATCAAACCTACTCTGAAAGATTGCCCTCGGATATTGGTTAGGATCACGATTGGCTGCAGTTAACAGAAAACCCAAACTAACAGTGGCTTGATTTCTCCCTCATACAAAAGTCAGAAAGTGGATGACCCAGGGCTATAGACACACCACAGTGTCAGAGACACGGTTCCTCTTATCTCACTGTTTGACCTTGCCTGACCTCCATTCCCAAGGACACCTCTTGGTCTAAAATGGCTGTTGCATCACCAGCCATCACAGCCACAATCCAAACAGCAGGAAGGAGGAAAGAGGAGAGGGAGGGCACACCCTTCACTTCATGGAAACTTCTCAGAAGTTATCCATAGCACCTCCATTTACATCCCATCAGCCAAAACTTAGGCATGTGCTCATATCTAGCTTCAAGGGAAGCTGGGAAATGTAGTCTTCTTTCCAAACAGTCCAGGAGGGGGGTGGGGACATTACTTACTACAAAAGGGGGACTAGATATTGGGAAATTATAGTCTCTGGTATACCTCACTTCCCCTTTTCTTTTAAATTTCAAATTAGCAGTGTTTTCACCTATCTTCTTCCTTCCTGCCTATGCCAGAGGAAGGGATGCCCAACCTCCTTACCAAGGACCTGCCCCTTCCCAAGCTCTCGAAGTCCTGTATTCCTCACAGAGTCCCCACCAGCATCTCCAATCCACCTCTCTCCCTGGCTCGTTTCCTGTTCCACACAAACACATAAATCCTGGATGAAACCTAACTTGAACCTGGTACTATCTTGACTTTTCATCTTTCTCCTTTTACTGACACACTTCTCAAACAGGTATTAACACATGTGCTTCCCCATTTCATTACCACACTCTCACCTATTAAAGCCCTGAAGTTTGGCTCCTCCCACATATACCCCCTTCTATCTCAGGGGTTACCACTGACCTTTGCTCACCAGACCCAGGGGCCTTCTTTCAGTCCTCATTTGCCCAGGCCTCTAAGGAGCAGTTGATGCTGTTAGCCACTCCCTCTTTGATTTGGGGAAACTAGGATATCCTTATTCTCTTCCAATCTCTCACTCCTGTACAGGTTTCTTCCCTTTCCTCCTTTTAAGGATAAGTAATTTTCCAATGACCAATTCCTACCGTCATTCAGAGATCTTGTTTCCTCATGGTTTTAGCATTCACATGTATGTAGATGTCTCTCTAGTCTCTTTCCAGACTTCTAATCCTATGTTTCCCCAGCTGGCTGGATACTCCCCTTGGGTATTTTTCCTGAACTGCAAACTCAGCAGTTTAAATGTTAAAAATTCATCATCCTCTCTCCAAATCCAGGCTCCTCTTTGAATTTCCCCACGTCTATCATCAGACTCAAATCCTCAGGGTTTCCTTGATTTCCCCCCATGTCATGGCCACGTTTCCAATCAGTCTGAGTCAGGCAGAATCCCCTGTCGCAGGGAGGATGACAGCTCCCCATCTACCACCAGCCCCCAGTGGTCCTTTGACCCTTGAGTCTCACTGCCCACATTGCCCGGAATACTAATCGGCATGTCAGATGCAGCCAAATAGTGTCAGTATCCTCTTGATGAAGACATGTCTTTTATTCCCCTCTTACTCCAGGCCATCTGCTTCTTGAGGGCAGAGACCCCACGATCCAAGAATTGAGTTCTGTGCTTCATGGGTATTCAGTAAACATTTGTTGATATGCCCAGTGACTGTGAAGCATTCTTAGGTCATGGACTATACTGGCCACACCTATGGAGCCCTGACCGAGCAAAGCTCTTAAACTGCATAACCTCAGTAGATATTTGCAGAAACCCTAGGAAATAGGGATTATTACTCCTCTATTACAAGCAGGGAAACTGAGGCTCAGTGAGGTTAAATCAATCCCCCAAGCTCACGTGGCTAGCCAGTAGGAGAACAAGGGTGTCCAACCCAGACCGGCCTATCTCCAAAGCTCTGCTCTGCACATTTTCTTAACAAGTGAGCCTCTGATGCATAAACAGAGGCCCCTTCACAAAAGTATCCTTTGGTTTTCCTGCAGCCTGATGCACCTACTGTGAAATACTAGGGGGAGAGTCATGAGACTTACTTTCTTAACAAGCATACTTGCTGCTATAAATCAGGGTTTCCCAGCCTCAGCACTACTGACTTCTGTGTCATCTAATACTTTGACATGGGGGGCGGCAGGGCTGGCCAGTGTCGTGTAGGATGTTTAGAGCCTCTACCCACTAGATGCCGTTAGCAAGCCCCCCACCAAGCTGTGACAACCAAAAGGTCTCCAACATCACCAAATGGTCCTTGACAAACAAAATTGCCTCCCAGTTGAAAACCTCTGCACCAAAACTTTAAAATAACCTAATCTGAAGAAATTACAAAAGTGGTTTGGCACGGAATGTATATAGCACAAATAATAAGCTCTTTCCCCTCAAGAATGTTCAGTACATATTTCAAAGAAGTGGTTCTTGCCCAAAATCGTTTTAGAACTTCTCTTTGGGAAGGGCCTTCAGAGCTTAAAAAAATTATTTTGATAGTGTCCATGATGGTTAATCCCAAAGAACTGTTGCAAAAATATTTTGAGAATAAAATCATAAGATTGATGCCTCTGGAAGGAGTGCTTTGAAGTGGGAAGTCCTCTCTGAACGTCTCAGCTTTGTCATGCTTCCCGTGCAGCCATCTTCTCCCTTCACCCCACCTACTCCACAGGTTACGCTTCATCATAGTTGGAGATGCTGGCAGTGACTGGGAGCTCCATGAGGGCAGAAACTGTGCCTGCCTTGCCTACTGCTATCACCCCAACTCCCAGCACAGAGCTCAAGCTGGGCAAGGCCCTCAGGGAATGTTTGCCGAGTGGAGGACTGAGTGAATGAATGAGTGAGTGACTCAGTGAGTGAACGAGTGAATGGTTGAGTGAATGGCTGAGTGAATAGATGACTGAATGAGTGAGTTAATGAATGAATGAGTGAATGAGTCAGTGAATGGATGAGTGAATGAAGGAGGGAATGACTAAGTGAATGAGGGAATGGATGAATGAATGAATGAGTGGATGAATGAATGAGTGGTCGACTGAGTGAATGGCTGAAATCAGGCACTCAGTGATGACCTAATAAAATAATTGGTGCTTTCCAGAAAGACACATGTCTGTGATGAAAATCTGGACCTCGTGGGGAAAAAAGTATTTGGTGCAGGGGGACATTCCATAATCAAAATAAGATATCAGAGAATCACTGGACTCTACTCTCTGAAAATGCAAGAGTGGTCAAAATAGCTTAAATCAAACTCTTATTATCTCTAACCTAGGCCTCAGTTACTTTTTAACCCACGGATGGTAATAACAAAACAGCTTAAGCTCTCACTGTGAGCCACGCATTGTTTGAAGTGCTTTGAGCTCCTGCTCACTTCACCCTGTTCACAGCCCCATGAGGCAGATCTTAGAACCCTCAACAATGAGAACTCTCAGTCAGAGGTTCAAATTTTTGCCAAAGTCGCACAGCAGGAAGTGCCAAAGCACTTTAAATCTGGGTCAGTCTGTAAACAGCCCCCAGGCTGATGCACTACTCCACACTACCTTCTAAGGACACAAAGTACTGGCAAATTCAAATTGATTCATTGATTCACTTGTCACATTTACTAAGCACCCAGAGGTTGTAATACACCATGGTACATACAAAAATTGGTAAACAAGCATGGCCTCTGCAATAAAGGGACTTGCAGATCTTGAGTCTTATAAATCTCTTTAGATAGAATTCCTTCTAGAAAGATGTATGTTGATGGAGCAGAGACAGAGCTTTATGAACATTTGAAGGCCTTTGTTTTAAAACAAACATAGCTTTGTCTTGGGTTACATTACCCTTGGTCCATAAAATACTACAATCGGTAAAAATTTATAATTTTTTAAAGGACAGTTAAATGTCATCCTAAGAATAGTTACAGTTACATGTCATGAGGGAAAGTTTCATTGTATTCAACAAGCCCAAAAGTTTCTGTTTCAGGAAAAGTAAATCAATAGAGGGACAAGATCATCAATCAACCTTCCCCAACATCTTTATGAAAATTATAACCACCTAGAGGGGTGGGATAGGGAGGGTGGGAGGGAGGCTCAAGAGGGAGGGGCTATGGGGATATATGTATGCATATGGCTGATTCACTTTGCTGTACAACAGAAACTAACACAGCACTGTGAAGCAATTATACTCTAATAAAGATGTAGAAAAAAAGAAAATTATAACCAACTCTTTAACCAGTATTTTATTAGTTTATTTCAACCTACTACTCTCATTCCCATTTTGTTTTACGAACATTCCTTTTTTCCCTCCAAAATGACACCTATTGGTATTCATTCATTCAATCGTGACTCCCATCTATTTACTGGTTGTCGTCACTAATATACAGCTTGGGACACAGATTAAAATCAAAGCTTCCTCACTGATGAACATAAGTAATAATTATTTATTATTCATTATTCATTAGTTCCTCTATTTGTGGACTAAATTATAAACAAACAAAGGTAAATGATATCTGAAAATACCTAACACAAATTGAATAACGTTTGAAGGATTTAAAAAATTATTTCCCAATTTACCTGCACTAACATGTTCTCAGCACTCAAGAATAACTCTTCTGCTTCATTGGTCTTGCCCAGAAGCTTCAGAAATCTCACAATAAAGAACATAATCGGCATTTGTCAGTGGCAGTAACCTCAAAAAGTCTGCATTCCAGCACTAGAATGGAAAGAAAAGTAAATAATCCTAAAGCATATTTGGAAAGGAACAAAGAGTGCTTACCACTTAATCTTGATAGAAGTTAAATATTAAATACATTTTCTATATTCCGCTGTTTCTCTCTCAAAGGATCAGCACTTTGTTTTTATTAAGGTTTACATATATTACCAAGTATCTTAAACTACCACATGAAAAATAAGTCAAGGCCTTTAACTAATCCTCATATGTAAATTTTGAAAACCAGAGAGTCAAAAAAGAGTATTTCTCTAGCTCAACCCATATATTGTTGTCATTTGTATTTGGGAGTGATTTTCAGGCAAGAAATAAAAGGCGTTTAAATTTCTTATACAATTCTGCCCTCTGTTGCAACTGTCTTGAATTACTAGCTTTAGCAGAAAGAACAAAATGTTAAAAGAACAAAATAGGGAGCATACCTCTGTGTGTGTGTGTGTGTGTGTGTGTGTGTGTGTGTGCAGTTATACCTTATCATATACAAATGAAAATATACAGAATTTTTGAACTTGAAGACTCAATTAAATACATGGTACCACAAAGTCATCATTTTCAGAATTTCTCTTTCCAAACATTCCAGTATCTAAACTTCTACATTTGTCCATTTGTTACATTTCAAACTGTTGTGCCTAATGTGTCTGACACAAATATATTCTTATTTCTCATCTGTTCCTTTGGACAAACCAGGCCACCCAGACCTTGGCTACACTCTTGCTTTCTTTCTGCCAACTTTTCCGTGGATCCCCATTCATGCACGGAATAAATGTTCAGTGAACACCAATGTGTCAGGCAGCATTCCAGGCTCTGAACACCAAGCACAGCAGACGAGGGTGCAGCCCTCAGCATCAGGGAGGCCGCCAGGAGCCTCTGAACCATAGTATGGTGCCTCGGATTGGGGAGCAAAAACTAAACAGAGCCAGGGGAGAGAGAGTGCTGAGGGCCAGAGTCCAAGACATTTGTCTGCAGGGGCTGTGTGAGCAAAGGGGCCTGAGGTGGGTAAAAGAACTGAGGGGTGGAGCTAAGTGATGCGGGACCCTAAGAACCAGAAGTGGCTGCTCAGAACAGGCAGAAAAGGGCAATGTGGACACAAAGCTAAGGGACAGGATCCTGTCTAGAAGTGGGACTTTCACACATTCCAAGAGGTTTACTAAGTCCAGATTCCTGTCAAGAGCTCAGGTTGGGATGGATGGTGTTCATCACTAAGGGGCCATTCAGCACCCACACCAAGCCTGGTGTTGCTCCAGGCACTGGGGATACAGCAGTGAACACGAGAGGTAGAGCCCTGCTCTCATGGAGCTTATATTCCAGCAGCTGGGAGGGTCGGAGGCAGGGGAGAGGGGAGCAGAGATAGACAATTAAAAAAGGAAACAAGACAAAGCCTGGTAGCAGTAAAAGCTATGAAAAGAATTAAAACATGTTAACATAACAGAGAATGACTAAGTACAACGTTAGATTGGGAGGTCACCCTGAGAGGGTGACACTGCAGCGAGATCTAAATAACCAGAAAGAACCAGTACTACAATGAGTGGGAAGAACATTCCTGGCAGAGGGAACAGTTGGTGCCAAGGCCCAAAGGCAGAATGTACTTGAAGGACAGAAAGAAAGCCAGGGTCTTACAAAATGATGCTACCCAGGCATGCAAGGGCCAGATTGTATAAGGCATTGTAGGCTAAACTGAGGAGTTTAGATTTTAGTATAAGTGCAACAGCAGACCAGTGGAGTTGTCTTAATCTGCAAAGTGACATGATCTGGTTTACATTCTTAAAAACTCATCTTGGCTACTATGCAGACAATGGACTTTGTAGGAACAAAAATGAAAGTAGGAAGACCAGTTCAGAGGCTGTTACAACAGGCCAAGGGAGAGGGGATGGTGGCTAGGGCTCACTAGAGTGATGCTAGTGAAAAGCCGAGGTTAGTATGACACCTCTAACCTCTCCTCTTCAACATCATCCTGGGAGTCCTAGCTAGTGCAATAAGACAGGAAAAGGAAATAAAAGATATAGATATAGATATGTATATATCTATATATATTAGGGAAGGAAGAAATAAAACACTCTTTCTTCACAAACAACATGATAGTCTATGTAGAAAATCCAAAAAAATAAACAAAAAACCTCCTGGAAATAATAAGCATTTATAGCAAGGTTACAGGATACAAGATTTATATTCAAAAGCCAATTGTGGGACTTCCCTCGTGGTCCAGTGGTAAAGAATCCGCCTTCCAATGCAGGGGACATGGGTTCAATCCCTGGTCGGGGAACTAAGATCCCACATGCCGCGGGGCAACTAAGCCTGTGCGCCACAACTACTGAGCCCACACGCCTCAACTAGAGAGCCCGCGTGCCACAGCTACAGAGCCCACATGCTCTGGAGCCTGGGCGCTGCAACTAGAGAGAACCCATGCACTGCAAGGAAAGATCCCATATGCTGCAACTAAGATCCAACGCAGCCAAAAAAAAAAAAAAAAAGGTCAATTGCTCTCTTATGTACCAGCAATGAACAATTGGAATTAGAGATTTAAAACATATTACTATTTATAATAGAACACCAAAAATGCAGTACTTAGGTATAAATCTAACAAAATATGTATATGATCTATATGCATAACACTACCAAAGTCTGATGAAAGATATCAAAGAAGATCTAAACAAACAGATATACCATGTTGATGGATTGGAATGCTCAGCACTGTTAAGATGTTTGACCTATAGATTCAATGCAATCCTAATAAAAATCTTCTATAGATGTCCAACCAACCTTTGACAAAGCAGCAAAGAAAATTCAATGGAGATAGTCTAATTAACAAATGGTGCTGTAATAATTGGACATCCATGTGTAAAAAAAATTAATCTAGACACAGACATTACACTTTCACCAAAAAATTACTCAAAATTGATAATAGACCTAAATATAAAATGAAATACTATAAAACTTTTAGAAGGAAATGCAGAAGAAAAGCTATGTGACCTTGGATTTGGTGATGAGTTATTAAATACAATACCAAAAGCACAATTCATGAAAAAATATTAAGTTAGACTTTATTAAAATTTAAAATTTCTGCTCTGTGAAAGTCACTATTAAGAGAATGAAAAGACAAGCCACAGATTGGGAGAAAATATTTGTAAAATATATATCTGATAAAGGATTTCTATCCAAAATACACAAAGAACTCTTAAAACTCAACAATAAGATATGTAAAGATGCTCAACATTATTTGCCATTAGGGAATTGCAAATTAAAACAACAATAAGATATCACCACACACCTATTAGAATGGCTAAAATCAAAGAAGTTGACAATACCAAATACTAGCGAGGATACAGAACAACAGAAACTCTCATTCATTGCTTGTGGGAATGCAAAATGGTACAGTCCCTTCAGAAGACAATTTGGCAGTTTCTTATAAAGCTAAACATAGTCTTACCACACAATCCAGCAATCATGTTCCTAGGTATTTACTCAACTGATTAATAAACTTGGCATGCAAATGTTTATAGCAAACGTTTGTCCTTCAATAGGTGAATAGGTAAACTGTGGTACATTCGTACCCTGGAATATTATTCAGCATTAAAAGAAATGAGGTGTTGGGATTTCCCTGGTGGCGCAGTGGTTGAGAATCCACCTGCCAATACAGGGGACACGGGTTTGATGCCTGGTCCGGGAAGATCCCACATGCCGCAGAGCCACTAAGCCCGTGCTCCACAACTACTGAGCCTGCGCTCTAGAGCCCGCAAGCCACAACTACTGAGCCCATGTGCCACAACTACAGAGCCTGTGCTCTAGAGCCCATGAACCACAGCTACTGAGCCTGCGTGCCACAACTACTGAAGCCCTCATGCCTAGAGCCCGTGCTCCGCAACAAGAGAAGCCACCTCAATGAGACACCCGCGCACCACAACGAAGAGTAGTCCCCGCTCGCCGCAACTAGAGAAAGCCCGCGCGCAGCAACAAAGACCCAACACAGCCATAAGTAAATAAATAAATAAATAAAAATATTTCTACTACTAAAAAAAAAAAAAAGAAAGAAAGAAAGAAATGAGGTGTCAAGCCATGAAAAGACATGGAGGAATCTTAAATGCATATTCTAATCACAACTGTGTATAACGTTCCTGACAGCTTAGAGAAGGGCAGTGATGGTGGAGGTGGACACGTTTGAGAAACATTTAGGAAGTAAAAAATGCCAGGACTCAGGGATGAAACGTATTTGGGAAGGGGATAAAGGAGAGAAAAGTGTCAAGGATTACTCCAAGGTGGTAAATTTAGAGACAGTCCCTGGAACAGACCCTGTTTTGGAGGGATGTTCATGAGTTCAGTTTTACATGTGTTGGGTTTGAGGAGCTTTGAAGACATCACCCAAGTGGAGAGTTAAGTAGGTCGTTGGGTATGTGAATCTGGGGCTCAGATGATAAGCATGGCTGGGGAAGTAAATGTGTGAGTCACATACACATGAACAATCACTAAAGCCATAGACACAGGTAATATTCTTACATTGGAATTAATGAATGAGAGAAGAGCCTTAAGGAATTCTAACACTTAGAAGCCAGGTAGAAGAGGAGGAACTAAAAAAGAGACAGAAAAGCCACAGCCAGAGAGATGGAAGATGAACCATGGGAGTATATACCAGTAAAACGGAGACCAGAATGTTTACAAGAGGAGGGCCAGGTCAAAAAATCCATTGACGCTAAGAAGTAAAGTCAGACAAGGACTGAAAATGTTCTTTGGATGACCTGTTTGTGATCTTACCTATTTTCATTGCAGTGTTCATCATTTTCTTACTGATTTTAAGAGCATTTTTACATATTAGAAATATTGCTATTAATCCTTTGCCTGTTGTGTGTGTTACAAATATTTTTCCTAGTTATCACTTGCCTTGTAGTTGTGTTTCTGATTTTCTCAGAGTTGATTTGTGTTGTTTTGTTTTACAGATGGGAACTTCATGTGTTTATTTAGACAGATTTATCAATTATCTTCTCTTTCATGATTTATTCTTTTGCTTTCTTGCTTAGACTCATCCATATTTTCTTATAGTTTTCTTTATATAGAATTTCACTTTCTTATATTTAACTCTAATCCTCCTGGAACTTATTTTGGTGCAATGTTTCAGGTAACTTAACTATTTTTACCAAATAGCGTATCATTATCACAGCACTATTTATTCCATAATCCATCTAATTTGAAAAGCTTCTATCATTTACTAATTTCTTATATCTGCACCTGAGTCTGTCTGAGCGTTCTATTCTGTTCAACTGAGCTATTTTTGCTGCCAGTAGCATTTTTAAAATTATTATTATTGCTTCATAATATGTTTAAATAACTTGAAATTCAAATTGCCCTCATTATTTTAAACTCTTACTCTCGTATATTTTTTCTCCAAGAATTTTGGAATCATTTTGAAAATTTAGAAATGTTTTCATCCCATTGGGGTTTCAGTTAGAATTGTCTTATGTCTATAAACCAATTGGGGAAGAACTGACAGCTTTATAACATTGAGTTGCCCCGTCCTAGAATATGGTGTGTTTCCCTACATACTGAAATCTTATTTTCTGTAATTCTGAAGCTTTTTTATAAGAATAAAGATTGTGCACATTTCTTATTAAATTTATTCTTAGATATTTCATATTTTCTGTGGCCATAGCAAATTGTGCCTTTTATTCTTTTAATTTTTCTGTAGAGCTATTTTGTCCCATTTACCCAAAATATTTAGAGATTCTGAAGGCATCAAGGGCAAAGATTCATACATTAATCATGAAAAGCTGGCATTTTCCCATGTACTACAATCTTCTGACAAGATCCTGGAATGTAATGCACTTATCCTTTGCCCTAATAGGAAAGCCTGCCCCTTAAAAACAAGATGATTCTCCTCACCCCACCCCATCCACCACCTGGAGGGCAGCCAGCCAGCCATCTGTCAAGATGGAGCCAGGCTGGGACTCATCCTTCTGCCACATCTTCTTCTCACCTTTGACACTGTCCAAAAATGCAACTGCAGCCAGAAATGGGTTTTCTTCACTTTGATGTGACCCAGGGCTCCAGCCAAAATCAAAAGTATCATGTCGAAGAGAACCTATAAAAACGGACCTGACCATAAAAGTTGTCTTCTTGACTCAAAGACCTCTCTACTGGCCTATCAATCAGAGGTGCAGCTTCCCCAGCCGGCGCTGCTGGGTAGGGTTGGGGTGGGGGGTGGTCAGGAAGCATCAAGGGAGAAGGGAGTCCCAAACTGAGAACTGCACATCGTTCCATCAAGCCAAGAAATTAGGCTTCTTGTTCTTGTTGCAGCCACCAGAGGGAGCCAAACCACACAGTCGGGAGGGAGAACTGAGAACAGGGCATACAGAGCAACAGCCTGGTGGACCAGGAGAGATGTCAGACTGTCTTCCACCCGCAGTCAAACTAATGCCACTGGGCACTCTTAGAAAACTCTCACTTTTAAAGGAACCTACCAGAAGCAGGTAGGGGTCAAAAGTATAAGTAGCTTATTTACCTTTCAGAACAGAATGCAGATAAGGAAGAGGGAGCCTCAAGAAGAGAATTCTTAATCATCTCCCGCATGGGGAGGGAGGCTAGGCACGGTGGTTGGAAGGATGCTCTGAGGTCCCCATGAATCGGGGCTTTCTTGCTACTTAAGGGAAGTGTGCCTACGTGGAAAGCTCCTCTCCACCCAGCAGCAGGGTCTGGCCCTTCCTTCCTCAGGTCACTTCTCCCCGCTGGTGGATCTGGGGAAAGGAATTTCTGTCCTACATCCACTCCCCAGCTGGGCCAGTCCTGCTTCTCAGGCGTGGCTGGCTCTACCTGTGCTCTTGGCCCTAAACTCCTGCTCCCACCAGGGCACCTTGCCCCACCTGGGCTTGTGCTTCCAGAAGGTGGTGGCTTCCCGGGGCCCTCTGCTGTCCCCTCTGACCCCCACTGCCCTGAATGTGGAACACGATGGCTTCTCCCTCCTGCCCCCAAACAGTTTGTAACAGACTTGCTAAAAATGTAGGGGCATCAGAGCAGAGTTTCAACATGGCACAGAGAAGAAAATCATTTAAAATGGAATATTAGACACTCAACGAAATGCATTTAATTGATATCCATCCTCACTTTGGGAATTTCTAACTCCCTAGTCTCCTGGTTTTCCTCCTATCTCTGTAACCCCTCTTTCTCTTCTCCTTGCTGCGTCCTTCTCTGCTCACCCCTCGGAGTTTTGCCCTAGGCCCACCTCCCTTCTTCCTGTCCCTGGATGCCCTCATCCCCTCTTCTGGCTTCAATGCCCACAATATGCATGTATCCCTGGCCCGGCTGTCTTTCCCTGAGCCCAGAGAATATCTCTTCCCAACATTCTTCCATCACTCCATACTCAACACAGCTTCTGTCCCCTAAAGCTGCTCCTTTGGGAGTGTTTCCTGTTTCGGCTGATGGACAGTCGTTCCAGTCAGAACCATGGGAGTCATCTTTGACTCCTCCATCTCCTGTACCCACCTCATGATTAAGTCCTGTGGATTCTACTTCCCAACCTTCCCCTGCGTCTCCATTGCCTCCCCCTTGTCGGAGCCAACATCGCCTCTCACCTGGGTCATTACCGCTATCAGATGCCTGGCAAGCCATGCTTGTCCCTTTTTTATTTCATTCTTCACACCGCACCCAGAGCAAACTTTCAAAACCAAACCTGGCACCATCTTGCTTAAATCCCCGATGGCTTCCCACTGCTCTTCAGATCAGAGCCAGATCCTTAGCTTGACCCTCCATACTTGGGTGCCTGCCTGCCTGCCTCTGCAGCCCCGGGACTCCCTTCATGCCCACCTCTCATGTGCCCATACTGGACTTGTTCAGCCCTTCACGCTCCCCACTCTTCCTCCCGACTCTGGGTGGCTGTTCCCTCTGCCCTTTGTCCAACTAGCTCTCACTCATCCTCCAAGTCTCAGATGAAATGTCACTGCTTTGGGGTGACGTCCACTGTCCCTGAGGCCAGGTCATACCTCCCCGCTCTAGGCTCTCTGCCACCACTGTGTACCACTCCCCTCAGGCCAAATTGCTCCACAGTGTCTATCTTTTACACGCCAGCGAAAGCTCCATTAAGGCAGGAACCACGTGTCGTATCCATCGCTGTATCCCTGGCATCTAGCATCATGCTTGGCATAACCTAGGCACTCAGCAAATACTGTTGAATTAAGTTGGAGGAGTGGCAGCATTTGCCCAGACCTTTCAATAAAGAGGGCAGCTCTCCTGAAATCGCAGACTATAAAACAGGGTTTCTCGAAAACCTCTTTGAAAGAACATTCCAGCTGCACCCAGGAGGGCAGATTGACTCCAGGTTGTGTGCAGCTGCATAACCATGGCAGAAAAACAAATGTTTGAGGAGGCCCAGGCAGCCAATCAGACCTCCTGTGGTTATTATACGGGATTCCTGCTATAATTAAACCTTGTTCTGATGAATCTAATGCATCTTCTATTGCTTAGCTGATGATACTTGGCCTTGTGATTTGTACTTTTAGCAACCCCAAAAGGAAAAAAAAAGGAACCTACATAGTCCTGGAGGGACTTCAAGGATCCCCCCCATCCCCCAGCCCTGCACACACACATGGCCATGGGCTGACTCTGCCAACCCGGTGGGAGGTAAGACCCAAAGGTGGACACAACTACCACACGCAGTGACGTAATGACAGCTTCGCTTCATGAAGATTGACCAGAGAGGGGAAATGAGGGTCAGGTAGAGATGACAGAATGGACATGAAAGGCTCTACAGAAGGAAGCTTTACGAAGATTGACCAGAGAGGAGAACTGAGGGCCAGGAAGAGATGACAGAATGGACATGAGCGGCTCTATGGAAGTAAGCTTTATGAAGATTGACCAGAGAGGGGAAATGAGGACCAGGTAGAGATGAGAGAATGGACATGAGAGGCTCTACGGAAGGAAGCTTTATGAAGATTGACCAGGGAGGGGAAATGAGGACCAGGTAGAGATGAGAGAATGGACATGAGAGGCTCTATGGAAGTAAAATCTAAGGACTTGGCCTTGATTGAACATGAAGGGTGAGGAAGATGGAAGGTGTCAAAGGCAGTGATGGAGGCCAGGACTCCCTGCTGAGCAGGCCCTGGGGGCCAGGGTAACACAAGAGACTAACCAGCAGCATCTCAGGTGATTGTACAGACAACAACATGCGTGCAGAATCACCAGAAGGGCCCTGTGGATGGCTCCAGCCTAGTTCAAAGAGACACATTCTGAACTAGGTCCATTTACATCTTGAAAATCCTCACACATTGAAATGTTAGGCTATTCCCTCTCACTTTCAACCCAGCCCCTGGCCCCTTCCATCACCATGACAACCATGTGATGACAAGCTACTAATAGTATTATTGCTTGATCAACGTGTAGCATTATCAATTAGAAGCATTATCAGGAAGGACTTCTACCCCACCTTGGAGATCTGATCTTCCCCTGGCTAGCATCCAGCTTCCTATGACACACAGAACTTCCCCACCTTGTCTCTCACCTCCTATCTTCTTCCCCCACCCTACATCCCTAAGCACTGACACATTTCCTTATGGACCCTGGCTTTATTCAACACGCTGGTATCCCTATGAGTATCACTTGGGTCCTTCCACATGGAGGATGAGTGGATCAGACAAATTCCAAAATTACATAAATCGTACATGGTCATAAGAATAAAGGTAAAGCCTAGGTGTCTCAGGACAAAAAGGGATGGAGGTATGGTATCACCCAAATCCATTCTCAACTATCTGAGACACCTTGGGCAACTTACCTCACTTCTCTAAGACTCAGTTCCCTTAATTTCAATAAAAATATTAATAGTATTAGAGAGGTCTTATGAGAATTAAAATAATACATATAAAGTGCTTAACTTAGAGCCTGGCATATGACAAATGCTCAAAATCTGTTTATGATCACTAAATGATAAACCCCATATGGGGTGTTTTTAGAGCAGGGATTAGTTTTTGAACTAGTTTTGAACTAGTTTGCCTAGTTCGTTGCTATGTCAGCACTGCCCAGTGAGTGCATGTCCCGGGGAAGGAGCACAGTTACTATTTGTTGAAAGAATGAATGAAGGTTACTACTGTTTAATAAGCAAGGAAATAAAGGATGAAGGTGGGGGGGGGCAAGGGGGGCTACTATGGAGAGCAAAGAGCAGAAAATTAACCAAAGTGTTGTCTAAACCCAAGCCAACAGGCAGAAGGTCAAAGAAGAACTGTCCCAATGTGGGTTGAGGCCATCCTTGACAGTAATTGCATGTTCCCAGCACTGAGTGACAGAGGGAGTTAGTGGCACCCTCAGTAGAGGGAATATAGAATGAAGAACAAGCTTGGGACGGGTGGGTCTGAAATCATTTAGGTTTTGCATCTATTTAATTTGAAGTGGTTACTCAGGAAAGACGTTGATCAAGCAATAATACTATTAGTAGCTCTTGAGAAGTGGGGCATGGGCCCTGATACTCTGAAAGGAGGTCAAGGCTGCAAACACGGATCAAGAAGGAAGATGTCAGGGGTGTGGTTGAAGCCATGAGAAAGGAGAGAGAAAGAACACTACTGACGCTTGAGAAGCAGCCACTGCAAGACGGCAAAGAGGAGCCGCTTCAAATTTAATGCTAACACGGCCTGCCTTCAGAAATTGTTGGTTTAAGTGGTGGGAAGGAGGACTCCGAGGTCTGGAACAGACACAGTAACACAGTAACAGACACAGACACAGTGTGTGTTACTGTGTGGAACAGTAACCCTGGGCCACTCTATATCCCAGCAGAATGGACTACTGAGACATCGCCACTCACTGTACCTGAGAGTGTACATCTCTTCCTCTTTTTCTGGTACTGATGTGCTTTGATCTTGGCCACTGTGAGCAAACAGGCCTCGGTAGCATCATATCCAGCTTCTGACAATACACTCCAGTAGTGGATGAGGTGCAGCCTTGTCCAGAAGCTCGGGCTTTGGGTCTTTGATATAAAGTCTGTGATACTTGTAACACAATGTATTAATGGAAGTCGCTGTAGTATTTCATGCCTTGAAGGCAGCTATTCTATTTACCACATCCCATTAGCCTCTTCATAAACTTCTGCACTATTATGACTTTAGTAGGTCACCAGATAAATGCGAGCCTGTCACTCTTCAGCGGTCGAAGCCAATGCCCCTCCTCTGGCCAGGAGGCCCCTCCTCGGGTCAGGGTCCCTGAATCTGCCAGGCCGAGCCAGCCCCTCCCTCTTCCGAGCTTACCCAGGTCTGTGCCGTTGCTCCAGTGAAGCATTTACCACCATGGACAGCAATTCTCTGGCTCCACACCTTCCCTACTAGATGGAAAGCACCTAAGGCTTGGGGCCGTAGCTCCTTCACTCCTGCATCCCCAGGGCCTGGAACAGCGTGGGAGACAGAGAGGGTCCATGAGAGATGTTTGCTGAATGAATGCACAGGAGGACAAGAAAGAAGGGGAAGGGAGGGAAGGGAGAGGGGTGGAGGGGAAGAAAAGGAAAGGAAGGGAAGGTGCTCGGAGGGTCTAGCAGGAGAACATGGCCACTCCTGTATCCTCGCTCAACTAGTCCTCCTCTCCCCCGAATGCCTCTTATCTTTGAGAGGAATCCAGTGGGAGTCAGGAAAGGAAAAGAACGCTCTGCAGAGCCAGATGATCAAATGGAGTAGGCCCAGGGATCCATCGGCCATAGAAGTTGATGTCAAGTGATGGTCCAGTCCGAATGAATGAACCGGTGTCGAATGAATATATGAATGGATGTGTCTTGCTCAAGGGAACCGTGGATACCTCAATGCAGCGCTTAGCAAAAGGAAAAGCGAAATCTGCCGAACACGATATAAAAACAAGACTTACCTAGGACTTGAGAGAAAGCTGCACAAATCCTCCCAGCAGCTGCTCATCTTCATGTGCCAAGGCAGCTCTTGATACACTCTCCAGAAAGCCGTTTGCCTTTGGAAGTATTTGACCAAGATTCGGTGGAAATGTGCTTTCTTGTGATTCGTTGAAAGGCATATGGACCGCTCTCTCTGGCGGGAGTGATTATACCTATTTAAAAATCAGTTACAGTTACTTTGCTATACAGCAGAAATTAACACAACATTGTAAATCAACTACACTCCAATAAAAAATTTTTTTAATTAAAAAAAATTTTTTAATAAAATAAAAATCAGTTACAGTAGAACACATCTGACTTTTTAGCCTATGAAGACACTATAGCAAACAGATAACAGCTCAGTGGCCATAATTAGAGACAACAAAAGTCAAGGTAGCTGGAAAAAAAACTGAAATATTAAAAATGTATCCTCTTATAAGGCAGTCAGAATTCATCAAAGAATTAGTTACAGCTATGATCACTGACCTAGATTCTGAGAAACTTTGTGAGCATGTTGACTTTTCACGTTGTCTGCCCCCTCCCCCAAGGAAATACTTGTAACCTACCTTTCAGTTTTAAATATACACCATGGTTACTGCTTAAATAAGCACTTTGAAATATTTGAGGGCATGCATTTTGGAGAAGTTAATCTGCTGCCTGCATCTCATATAGGGCAAGGGGTAGCCGAGCAAATTGAAAGCAAATTGGATGTTGGAGCCAAGATTACTATACTGCGTTTCCAAAGAGAAATGGTTCCAGTAGATCATAATACCCAGAAACAAGCTTCTCTAAAACAAAAGGGTTTTGTTTAATTCAGTCTTGGTGACATATATTCTTGAAAACTGAAATAGAAGTATTTTTAATTTCCCGCTTGACACTTTTTCTTGCAAGACAAATAGGATGCACAGCTGGATGACACGCCAAGCCCAGTTCTTCAGAAGAAATATAACAAAAAGGGAGCCCGTTGTTCAAATTACCATTCTGCATTTCCGCTGAAATGAATTTTAGGTCATCTACCCACTTGGAGAGGCGCCGTGCTAGCTGGTCTAAAATGTGCAGATTTGCCCAGATGGCATGTGTGGTGCTTAAAAGACAACTCCCCTCCCCCAATGGGTGTGGCAAAGACATTTTGTGGGTAGTAAATTGGTAAAGTGGGTGGGGAATGAGAGAAAAAGAGAACTGGGACAAACATTACCCTGACTCCAAGATTTGGAGTGTTAAACACAATGCTTAAAGTATACAAAAACATTTTCATATCAAACACTGCATTTAATGTTATCTTTTTACGACGTAACCTCTTGAGGAGGATATGGAAACCCCTGTGCTGGTTCATTTTACATGTTCACTGACTGGGCTAAGGGGGCCGCAGAGAGCTGGCAAAACTTCACCTCTGGGTGTGTCTGTGACAGTGTTTCTGGAAGAGATAAGCATTTAAATTGGTAGACTGAATAAAAAAGATTGCCAGCCCTTACCAAAGCAAGTGGGATGAGGGCCTGAATAGAAAAAAAAGCAGAGGACAGGCGAATTTACTCTCTGCTTGAGCTGGAAGAACATTTATCTTCTTCTGCATTCAGACATCAGCACTCCTGGTTCTCGGACCTTCATTCTTGGACTGGGACTTATACCACTGGCTCCCCTGGTTCTCAGGCCTTTGGACTTGGACTATAGCTGTACACACCATGGGCTTTCCTGGGCCTCCAGCTTGCGGACGGCAGATCATAGGACTCCTCAGCCTCCATAACTGCATGAGCCAAACCCTCATAATAAATCTCTTTCTATAAATCTGTGTATCTATATATTGTCAGCAACAAACTGGCACTTGCCATTGGCACTTGCCATCTGCCTCTACAAGGATTCAATCATGTGCTGCCGCAGCTGCTGATTTTCAACACCCCCTGAAAGGAGTTCAGGGTGCAGATCAGGAATGAGGTCCTCTGTGCTCCGGAAAAAACTGACAGAACAGGTCTTCAGATAGTCAGATATTTTCAGGAGACTTTATGAGCCCAATTCTTGCATCTCCTTGTATCTAGAATATCACTAAAATCCTTCTTGGTGACGTCTGCTCCTCGTGACTAGCAGTAACCTTCACGAGACTAGCAGAAACCTTCTGCAAAAAATATGTGCTTGATTACATGTACTCCCCCTTCACCAAAATCACATATATACTGACCTTCCCCCTTACCTCTTCAGAGCAGTTTCTCAGAGCTATCTGAAATGCTGTCTCCTGGGCTATAGTCCTCATTTTGCCCCAAATAAAACCTAGTATTAAATTAATACCTGTTTGTTTGTTGATCTAATTAATATAGACATGTCTTTAGAGTCATCAACATTAAGTATAATACTTTTATTATACCTAGGTTTAATATAAGCTAAATAAAATCTTGTTATATCTGTTACAAATTTGTCAGCAAGGAAAGTAACGATGTGAAGAAACTTTTAAGGAAAGAAAATGTAAATGAGATAAGAGCTTTTAGATAAACTCTATCAAGAATAATTATGCTTTAGGAACATCTATCTAAAATAGTCTCTCCAGATTCTGGTAACTTGAAATCCTAGAGTTGTGCTAAATTAAGTTAAGTGATGGAAGCTTATTGAATAGCTAGGTCATTCCCAAATCAAATAAGATACTGAAACATTAATTACTGAACACTGGCTTCCTCTCACAGAGAAACAAAAGGTATTTAGGACTATTAATGAATATATTTGGTGCCATGTTCTCTAAAGACAGCAAAAGTTTTTACAAAATATCACTGTTATTTATGTTCACCAATCTACAGGATGCTGATGTAAAGGACAGTTCATAATTGCTTACTTCTTAGTTTTCACAAGAAATCAAGGTTTTAAGAGCTGAGGATTCTAATTTAAACATGTAATTAAAGCTAATAGAAATAATAAAGGAAACATTTCAGTATACAGTAGGAAAGTAGGATGTGTGTTTAAAGTAAAGAAGGTATGAAGAATGGAATTACATTTTATTAAGGGAAAAGTAAGTAAGTCTGACTTACAGGTGGCTGTTCCTGAATGGGAAAATAAAGTGATGGATACAGAAAGTGAGGAAAGGTTTGTGGAAAGTGGACTCCGAGAAAAGAGCTTTGTGCATGGTCAGGATTGACTAAGGTTAAAATAAATTTAATTGAGTAAATGAATTGTAAAAGTAAGCTGGTGCAAAACTTGGATTTGGCTTTTCTCTCTGTTAAGAGGACAAGTTTTCTTAAGATGTTGAACTGCCTTTGATAACAGATTTTAAGTTCTTTACCTTTTAAGTGATCTGTTGTGTATTTGTCTTTGAAATCTTTTCTTGTTCCTTTGGCTAAGTGAATAACTGTTGTTTCACAGTGACCTATGATCCTACCTGAGTGTTCTAAACCCTTTAGATTTTTTTTTTGAAAAAAGCTTCCTAAACCAAATTCTAATGAAGTCCTCTTGACCTCTAGCTAAATTTGGGATGCTTCAAAGGGCCCCTGAAACATCCCAAAGAGAGATATTAAACTAATTAGGTTCATTTGGTATGTTAAATTACATGGGAAGTATTGTCAAATGAGTAATAAATCTTCTTAGGTTACATTGTATGGTAAATGTTACTAATATAGATATCCTAGAAATTATATGGAGTTCCTAAACTTCTAATATGCCCTGGTAAAATGTTATCAGTCATAATTCTAGTTATTATCTTAAAGTGTTGTATGTGACAGCAGTAACCAAGTTTCTTTGTCAATCGCATTGTAATCAGATTTTAAACATGCTTTCTTAAGTCTTTTGTTATGGTTTTATTCTGATGCCTTTGCAAAAATGCTTCCTCTTCAAGAAGATTTATAAAAAGGACTTTTGGATAAATACAAGTTTCTGACTTTCAGACCATAATGCTGAACTGGGTAAGAAATTAAAGAATCCTAATGAGAAACCTGATGGCTTCATAAACTGTTAACAAAAAGAGTTAGTTACATAAGACTGAGTGAACTGGTGAATATGGTTATAATTTATCTGGTTTCTATCTGAAAAATTACTGGTTTAAATCTGTGTTTTCCAGGTATAAGGAAACCTTTCCCTCAAACTAATTATGACTTCCAGTAGTTTGGTAAATTATACCTTTGTAAGCAGAATTGAAACATTTATCTTTTTTCTCTATCTGCTCCCTCCAGAGATTGTAAACCCTTAGGTTCCCGGAAGCTTTATCAGATAAATTAGGAAGGCGACTCACTAACAGGTACAGAAAACTCAGGTATTTCAGGGACCTTAAAAAGGGAGTAATTCACCAAGATCTGTCAGGCAAAATCTGTGATAAGTCCTTGGCGTGACTTTTCTAGCCCTGAGAGGTCTTTTAAAAGTTCAGTATGAGACTCCTTATAAAAGTTTCAGCAAAGCAAAAAGCATATATGACCAATTACAGTTATATAAATTAGCAAGCCAAGTTTTTGAGACTAGACTTATCTTGCAAACAAATTAGTCTTAATTTGGTTATATTTGGTAGAAATGAGGGTAATTTTAGAAAGAGAAAGATGTTTCGGTGAATGTTAAATCCCAGTCTTGTTAATGGAGGTCTGTATTTACTAAGACTCACTTCCTGGATAGTTCCTTGCTGTTACATTATATTAATGTAAAGTTTAACTGAATTATTAAAAGGACACTCTAAGTTTGTTTCTGAAGCTTATCTCAGTCATCTATCTTTGGATGAAGATCAGATGCCCCACGACCTGCAACCAGGGGATTATGCATACTGGACAAGACATAATTTAAAATACTATCTCCAACCTGGATAGAAGGACCCTTATCAGGTACTCTTAACTAGCTCATACACAGCAAAACTGAAGGGAATTGACTCTTAGATTAATTTCCAATTACAAAGGGTCCCGGCACCGGACGGGTCTGTAGAGAGGACGGCTGACCTCAAACTCACCTTAAAACGATGCTCAAACAGAGGAAACTACACCCACACCAGGACGAGAAGAAGACATCAGAAGTAGACAGCTGACCCAAGATGCTGGACCTGATTCGCATGATCATTTATAATGTTCTCTTGACTTCTTGGACCTTTGCATATAAATCACGTTTTTCTATCATGGACACAATCCTATGCTAGTTTTAAAAATCAATCCAATTGTTGGGTTTGTGGCCAATTACCTGTGTCTAGTACTTCTGGATTACGTTGGTGGATTTCTCCACTCCAAGGCTCTAATTGGATGGCCCTTAGGACTTTTTATTTTATTTTATTTATTTACTTATTTTGGCTGCATTGGGTCTTAGTTGCAGCACGTGGGATCTTCGTTGCGGTGCGCAGGCTTCTCTCTAGTTGTGGTGTGTGTGTTTTTTCTCTCTCTAGTTGTGGTGTGTGTGTTTTTTCTCTCTCTAGTTGTGGTGCACGGGCTCCAGGGCTTGTAGGCTCTGTAGTTGTGGCGTGCGGGCTCTCTAGTTGAGGCACGCAGGCTTAGTTGCCCTGCGGTATGTGGGATCTTAGTTCCCCGACCAGGGATCGAACCTGTGTCCCTCTGCATTGGAAGGCGGATTCTTTACTACTGGACCACCAGGGAAGTCCCAGGACATTTATTTTACTTTATTTTATTTATTTATTTTTGGCTGTGTTGGGTCTTCGTTGCTGCACGCGGGCTTTCTCTAGCTGTGGTGAGAGGGGGCTACTCTTCGTTGCAGTGCACGTGCTTCTCATCGCAGTGGCTTCTCTTGTTGCAGAGCATGGGCTCTAGGCGTGTGGGCTCAGTAGTTGTGGCTCACAGGCTTAGTTGCTCCATGGCATGTGGGATCTTCCCGGACCAGGGATTGAACCCGTGTCCCCTGCACTGGCAGGCGGATTCTTAACCACTGGACCACCAGGGAAGTCCCAGAACATTTATTTTAGAAGAAAGAAAGTTCAGTCCTGTTCAGGCTACTCTTGATATTGCTAGATGGGATCCCCTCACCTACCCAATTAATAATACCTGCTCTGACCCTGGCCATAAAAATGAATTTTCCCCTAAAGTTACTCAAGCTCAAGCAGAGCAACAAGCAAAATTTCAGCCAACGAATAAAACCGCCCACAATTATGGGATGGATTTATGTGGTTAACACCCGGCTATGGTCATTTAAGTTTTAAGGCCCCCCCTTTATCTTGGGAACAATTAAATTATACTAAGGATAACCAGGCTAGTAACACTAGGAAATTGGGCTGGGAGCCTTATGGACAGTGCCAATATATCATTTCCCTGAAAGATAAGGATTGGTACAGAATAGACTAAGTCAGGTGACCTGAGGATATACTGGGCTGCACCTAATGGAAGTTCTTGGCTTAATTCTTACTTATGACTTTAATAATACTGCTAGCTATATTATTTGTATTTTGCCTGTTTTACAAGATTGTTGTTTCTTACATTACCAAATGTGTGACTGAGCCTCCAATATATATAGTTTTATATGAGATCAATGATTGTAATAGTGTAACTCTAGAAATCGGAAGATACAACAAGAGGGAATTTTCCTGGACCATAACAGATTAGTAAGACAGGTGGTCCAGAGTCCTTATTTACTGTTAAAAGACCTAGTCCAGTCATAGCACATTTAGTGGCCTATCAGAGAAATCTTTGCCAGACCTAGGAATGAACCTTCCTAGCACAGTGGGACGAAATGGTCATGAAATGCCTCTCCAAGCATGGTCGAATTTATGACCATGATGGGGCCCTGTCAACTACAAATTGGCACTTGCCACTGGCACTTGCCATCTACCTCTACAAGAATTAAATCACGAACTGCTTCAGCTGCTGACTTCCAACACCCCCTGAAAGGAGTTCAGGGTGGAGAGCAGAAATGAGGCACTCAGTGCTCTAGGAAAAATTGGCAGAACAGGTCTTCAGATAGTCAGATATTTTCAGGAGCCAATTTTATGAGCCCAATTCTTGTATCTCCTCATATCTGGAAAAGCACTAAAATCCTTCATGGTGACGTCTGCTCCTCGTGACTAGCAGTAACCTTCATGAGACTAGCAGAAACCTTCTGAAAAAAATATGTGCTTGATTACATGTACTCCCCCTTCACCAAAATCACATATATACTGACCTTCCCCCCTACCTCTTCAGAGCAGTTTCTCAGAGCTATCTGAAATGCTGTCTCCTGCACTATAGTCCTCATTTTGCCCCAAATAAAACCTAACTCACAACTCTCATGTTATGCAGTTTTTTTAAGTCGACAGTTATCACCTACATTGTCACAACTCCATGTGTGTCAGCTACGGTTACAAACTGGCAAGCTTGCCAGTTATGACACTTAGCATTTCTGCTGAACAGTCTTTATTAAGATTTCCAATATCAGATTTGCACGTATGGGTGTGAGAGGGTTTTCTGTATGATTGCTGTCCTGCCACACATTCACACACACACATGAGCCAGCCACTCATTACTCACCGGACTCTCAGATTTTTTCCACTGTAGCTGGATTTCCCACTGGATCAACCAACTCTAAAAAGATTCTTAAGACCATGGAGAGAAATGACAGCAAGGTCTATCATTCAACATTGATTTCCTATGCTAGGATTGGGGAATGAGCCCCAAATACCCGCGATCTTTCAGCAGAGGCAGCTGTTCAGACCCAGCTGCACAAGCTTCCTGCGAGGTTTACCCCAGTTTAACCAAGCTCTTCCCGTACCTGTGGCTGAGCTCCCTGGGCCTGAGTGGGTGTCAGTGGGCAGCACTGGGAGGAAGAAAGTCACCTGGAAAAGGAGCAGTCCCTGGAGAGGAGGACCGGGCTTTCCTGCACAATCCTGGAGGCGTGGGGATAGCCAAGGGCACAGCCGTGGATGGTTCTACCTGAAGGATTCTTCCCTGGGCACAGAGACCTTGTTTCCACCTCCCTGCAGGTGGGGAAGGGCACAGTAAACTTGAAGTTAACTTTCTTTGCAGAAATGCAAACTCTAGAGCAAAACAGTGGGACAGGACGATATGCTGCAGCACCAAACCACGTGTCTTTCATTCCCAGCATCTTCTGCTTCTCTCTCCGCAGCCCTACCTCCCCATCACTGCTGCATTCTAATTCACTTAGAAGAAGGTTGTTACAGCAGAAATGAAGAGAGAAAAACTCACGTTTCAAGAGACTTCTGAAGCTCATAGTAGAGCCAATGGCTCATGAGAACAAGCTTGGGCTCTCGAAAGCCTGATTGTTGAATATCAAAAGACAGATTCCTGGCCAACTCCTGGAATAATTTTTTTTTTTTAACAACAAACAACAGACTCAGACAATTACAGGAAGATCTAAAGATTTTTTTTTCCCACACAGGAAGAAAAGGATTTTGCTGAACTCAGAAAGGCGTTAAAAAAGAGACAGAGACACAGAGAGAGAGAGAGAGAAAGCAATTAAGTTGCTTAAGTGGGTTTCTGAGAAGGGGCCTGTGCCCTCCCCTGAACGCAAGGTAGCTTGCAGCAGGGAGAGATTGGCCTCTGGATGCTTCTGAGACCTGATAGTAGGGAGGACCTGAGCTCTGCTTCCCGTCGGAAGCCTGGAAGGCAGCAGCTTTGCAGATTTTCCAATGCCACCAGGAAGAACCAGAGAGGAGAAATGGCTGTGGGGACAATGGGGGAGACCTATAGGGCCTGGGCCTCCAAGTGGTGCAGTGAGCGGTGACATTCTCTGTTGGGAATGTTGAGTACCTACAAGACTGTAGGCTCAAGAAGAGTGCAGAAGGGAGCTGAGGGGTGCACGTGAGGATGAGGGAACATGGCAGCAGATGGCAGCACAGATGGAACAACCCAAGAACAGATGGGACCACAGGAATCCCCGAGGCTGCCAAAAACGGGGGCACGTCGGTGTCTGTGGACCATGTGGAGCCACGACCACCTTGGTGGAAGATGGCAGGAACAGATGACAACCAAGGACACCCAGCACCAAGGCCCTCAGATCTAAGCACAACCCAACAGGGACACAGCAAGGTAACAAAGCCTCACTTGACTGAAAAAAATCCTGAATTGACTGAAAACAAACTAAACTGATGAGATTAACCTGAATTAACCTAGTTTCTGCCATCAGTGGGACTGTAGGCTCAAAAGAGAGATTAAATTGAAGTACAGAAATAATAAAGGCTCACTCCTTAGACCCCTGAGAAATGTGACTGAAATTTGTACTTAATACATTTCTGCTTACAATCAATACACACAGCTCCCTAGATAGGGCTGCCAGATTTAGCAAATAAAAATATAGAGCCTCCAGCTAAATCCAAATTTCAGGTAAACAATAAATCAATTTTTGGCATAAGTATATCCCATGGAATATTTATTTGGCATATACTTATACCCAAGATTATTTGTTACTTATCTGTAATTCAAACAATTTTTAGTATAAGTATTTCCCATGCAATATCTGGGATTCACTTATACTAAAAGGTTATTGGTTGTTTATCTGAAATTCAGATTTAACTGGGCATCCTGTACTTTCTCTGACAATCCTCTCCCTAGACCCTCGTCCCCAGGTGGAGTCTTTCTCCCTGTGGAATCGTACCAGGTTGTTAATACTGGCTAATGCCTACCTTCTCCTGATGCCACAGTGTCTGAATTTGCCTTTTTTTGTTTCAAAGTCCAACTATAGTCTTCAGTCCAGTGTTTCAGAATCAATTCCCAGAGCTCCTGAATGGGGACCACCCCCAAGTACTCCTTCAGACACTGAAACTCATTTCGGTAGATTCTGCATTCTTTCAGTTCATTTGCCAGCACTGTGAGTTTTAAAGGACTCAGGTTTGGTTTTTTCCTCAAGCTGTGTCTGCTCTGTCAGAAGGGGTCTTTGCTGGGAAGGGGGAGATACTGTCTAAAGATATGTAGTTTTGCTTCTTCATCTTCTGTGCTGATAAGCTCCACTGTCCTCACGTCTGGGCGGGCACACAGCGACTTGTAGGACAGGCTGGAGGAGACAGTGCTCATGATAAACCTGCAATGAGGAGACAGCGAGCCTGGCAGCCAGGAAAGGTCTTTTGCCTGACGGAAAGAGTCAAAGACAGTTGAAAATGTCACGACTTTAAAACTACTTTGCTGATGGTTTTTAAACTTAGAGTAGGTGGTGGAGAAAAAGGAACCCTCCTACCCTGTTGGTGGGAATGTAAATTAGTGCAGCCACTATGGAGAACAGTATGGAGGTTCCTTTAAAAACTAAAAATAGAGCTGCTATATGATCCAGCAATCCACTCCTGGGCATATATCCGGGGAAAACCATAATTCAAAAAGATACATGCACTCCAATGTTCACAGCAGCACTATTTACAATAGCCAAGACATGGAAGCAACCTAAGTGTACATCAACAGAGGAATGGATAAAGAAGATGTGGTACACATATACAATGGAATATTACTCAGCCATAAAAAAGAATGAAATAATGCTATTTGCAGCAACATGGATGGACCTATCATACTAAGTGAAGTAAGTCAGTCAGAGAAAGACAAACATCACATGATATCACTTACATGTGGAATCTAAAAAAATGATACAAATGAACTTATTTACAAAACAGAAATAGACTCACAGACATAGAAAACAAACTTATGGTTACCAAAGGGGAAATGGGGGGAGGGATAAATTAGGAGTTTGGGATTAACAGATACATATTACTATATATAAGATAGAAAATCAACAAGGACCTACTGTATAGCACAGGGAACTATACTTAATATCTTGTAATAACCTATAATGGAAGAGAATGTAAAAAAGAATATATATATATATACACACACACATATATATAGATATATGTATAACTGAATCACTTTGCTGTACACCTGAAACTAACATATTGTAAATCAACTATATTTCAATTAAAAAAAAATTTTTTAAATAAACTTAGAGTAGGTGGCACATACGGTAAGTGTTAGGGTTACAATTATTAACAGTACCTTGGATAGCAAGCAGTATGGTGGTAAGACAATACCAATTCACACTCCATATTGACTGACTCACCTATCTATTATGAATTTGATAGTACAAATGCGGACTCTAAAAAGAAGTTCCTACAAGCAAGTACTTTAACAAAATCACAGACTTCTGAAGAATGACCTATGGTGATGAACAGAGTAAAACCAAGAAAGTTAAAATTGAACTATTCAATTGAAAAAGAAGACACTGTTTTATGCTGAAGAATTGTTGCTTTGGGCAGCAATACTATAAGTTAAATGGTTTTATTTTGGAATAAAAGAAACACCTAATAAGATCTTTCCAGATTCCTTTAACAGGCTTTCCCACCCCTCTTTGCCTAATAATAGCAACTATCATATCCTGACTACTTACTCTGAGCCAGGCACTGTGTTGAATGTGTCATCAGGTACCAACTACATTAGGTACGTTTTAAAATTTTCTGTATCTTACGTTATTTTTATATCTCTCAGAGGGGGCCTTACAGATCCAGGGAGAGATTGCTCCTCCCAAGGCCAGCCAATTCCTGGGAGTGGTGGACAGCTTGTTTGGAACATGCCTTCTATGTGCAGACCAGCCAACCCACAGCTATGCTCCGACCCACCTTATCTAACTCTCGCTCATCAAGCCAATACTTCCCCTGCCCTAAATCATCCCACGGCCAGATACCAGACAACTAGGGAAAGCCCCTAAGCCCCAAAGCCCACCGGGATTATCCAAACTAGCCAATCCTAGACTGTTTCTCTGCCCTACCTTGCCTTTCCCATGAAAACCCCAAAAAAGGCTTTGGCCTCAGCTTTCCCCCAGCTCCTGTCTTCTGCCTCCTGACCACCCTGATACTTCCCCCTGGGCCCTGCGAGGCAAGGCACGTCTCCTCCCCGGAAATGTAAATAATACATTCTTTTTTCAACACCATTGGTTTGTTTTTCCATGCCATCACTCAGTCATCCCTCTATAACTTAAATCCCGGGTATAATTTTAATTCATTAACTCATTCAGTCCTCCTAACAACCCTCTAGAAAGGCAGAGGAGGAAACTGAAGCACAGAGGGCCTAAATGTCTCATCTAATTCATTCTGATGGGAAGCGGCAGAGCTGGGATTCAAACCAAGGGTCCTCACCACTGCACTGATGCCTCGGGGAACTGCCTGGACAGTCCCTCCTCCTCCTGCAGAGCTCCGCCTGTGGCCCCTCTTCCAGGAAGCCTTCTCCAAAGGTCAAGTGCCTTCATTAGAGGCCCTCACACTACTACATACTGATCCCTGGCAGCACTCATCACAATTGTAATTTTATACTTACTTGTGTGATGATAATATTAGTATCTGCCATTCCCTGCGAGAATGAAAGCTCCATTTCTTTGCAGGGACCATGTCTGTCTGCTTACGGTGCTTTTCCCATACTAAACGGTCAATAATTACTGGTTGGATGTATGGTGGTCGCCATGTACTGAATTAAAAAACAGATTACAACATAATATGGTGTGTAATTTCATTTACATGAAGATATCCACAGGAAAAAGAAGGCTTAACAGTGGTGAGGCTGTGAGTATATTTAATTTTCTATTTTCTTCTTCTTTATCATATTTCCTGTGAGAAACATACATGACTTACATAATTTATAATTATGCACGTAGAAGTTTTAGAGAAAATGCTTCACAAAGTAATGACTGATGCTAAGAAGCATTAGAGGTTCCATTGATCCCATATCACTTCAAACAGAAAACTAAAGATAGCAACCCATCAATGGGATTTGGTATGTGCAAAATCAGTGTAGACAAGGCAGATCAAAATATGCAACCTAAAGAACATAGTAGGGGCCCAATAAATGTCTGATCAAAGTATAAAATAGAGGGGCAGAACCGTGCAGGAGTAAAGGCCACAGTTTCTAGAACAAGGCTGCCCACGCCTGAATTCCAAGTCCACCATCATCTTAGGACCTTCAACAAGTCATCTAATATCTCCAAGTCCAGTCCCCTCTGTGTAAACAGGGATGATGATCACAATTTCTCTATCACAGGGTTGTTGTAAGAATTAAATGTTAGTATCTCTAAAGTTCCTAGAATGGTACCTGGCCCATTGTAAGTGTTATATAAGTATTCGTTCCATAAAATATTCAGCAGTAACTAGCAGCAGTGCTGGCTGTAACTATAGATAGGAAATGCAATGGAAGGGTGTTATGTACATTCTAAATTAAGGGGTTTTCTTTTTATTAAATAGTAATAAAATAGGTATTATTTTAAAAAGAGATTACCTTCTCTCCTGAAATCCCATAAATGCCAACCAATTCTTCGATTCCATCTAGTACAAGTATACATGGCTTTACACTGATGGAAGCAATGAACACTTCTACAAGAAATGAAAAGACCAAGATATTTACATCTTCATGGAGAATATCAGTCTCAAGCTGGGTACCTACAGCACAGAAATGTGCTCAAATCAGCTGAAAATGTTTCCATCATTGCTAAAACATGTTAATGGGATGAGGCGGCAGAAGGGGTTGGGAACAATGAGTGCTACTCACAGCTGTACAGCTGACACATATACTGATATGTGTGATTAGCAGCCTCAAAATATTCAGCCCAAAACAGGTAATGATATTTACCACCAGATGTCTCCTATATATTTTCAGGATTTTATATAAAAAAATATTTTGTATCATCTAAAGCACTACTATCACTTTCCAAAATGCAAATGTTGATCATCACAAAGAGTTGGATGGGAAGAAAGAGAAGTCGGGCTATGTGACCTGTGAAGCTTCAGCAGATCCTTAACATCAGGTACCTGCTTAGGGGTCACGGCCACCACCCTGGGTGGTCCAGCAGTGCGCGCACACACAACACCTCCCACCCACCACCTAGTCTCTTGGGTCCTGGCCCATTTTTAAACCTAACACAACCAGTCCTAAATTTCTCAGCCCATAGTAATGAACTCCAGAGCTTGGATTCTGGAAATTCCCAGGGAGAATTAAGTTATGAAGCAGCAAAGAATAAAGGAAGTAATTTGAGAGGACCAACTTGCAGACTGTGATTAAGTGACACAGTAGCAGCAACCCAAAATTGTAATCAACTACCTAATATTCTAAGAGCACTTTATTACATACAACTTCCGCCTTGCTTTTAATTTTCAAAAGCAATATTTTTTGAAGAAATTTAGGCATGTTAGGATCTAGGAAATCAAGCTATGCAAAGAAGCTGGAATGGATTAAGTTTCTCAGATATATGAAGATGCTGTTAGAGTCATTGAGAGTAATTAGGTTTAACAAATATTTATTGGTTGCCTATTATGTACAAGGTTCTGTGTTAGATGCCTAGGAGATAGACGAGATAAAATGATCTATAATATAAAGTCAAAGCTAAAGGAAGTGGAAATGGGGTCTGTACACACAGTTTAAGGCAGAATATGAGTCTGAAGGCTACTGGAGTTTGATGCAGACCCATCACAATAAAGAAAATCTTCATGCAGAAGACATTGGGAATGAGCCTCAGAGAATACACAGGTAGAGTTGAGGGCAAGGGTATCTCAAGCAAGACAAGGCAGAGATGAAGGCCTGGAGGTAGGAAATCCCACGAACATTCAGAAACCAGGAAGTCGCTTAGAGCAGTGGTACTCACCAGCGGCGTTCAGGGACTCTAGACATCCCACAACACAGTCAGTCACACACAGTGAAGCTCTGTCCCGGGGTCTGACTTTCAAACGTTCTGTCAGACAGTCACATGGTGTGTGTGTGGAGAGGGACTTTATAATCACTAACCTAGAAACAGCTCTATTTTACACACAAATGCAAAGTGCTTTTCGCGTGGGTTTAAAACACACTGAATTTTCTAAGAACGTAACTACCATGTGAGACTGATAGAAGCTAATATGTTGTTTTGTCTGAAATGATACCAAGATTTGTTCACCGTTGCAGAAAATCACAACCCTGAGAGAATATTTCTCATGATGTTTGTGCCTTGAATACAGCACACCCACGTCAGTCTCGACCGTAGCTATTGCTTTCAGGGTCGTTTCCCACACAGAGGCAGGCACCAGCCTACTCCACCGTGTCTTCTGTTGGAATCATGTCTGCGCGTTTACATGTTGAAATACATATTATTTTATAATAAATTACTTTCTCTTTGTCCTTTGTATTACAGTAGAGAGTTGCACTGATATTTTTATTGAGGTATAATTGACATGTATCATTATATTAGTTTCTGGTGCACAACATAATGATTCAATATTTGTATTCATTGGGAAAAGATCACCACAATAAGTCTAGCTACCATCCGTCACCATACATAGTTATAAACATTTTTTCTGGTGATGAGAACTTTTGAGATTTACTCTTTAGCAACTTTCAAAAATGCAATACAGTATTGTTAACTATAGTCACCAAGCTGTACATGACATCCCCATGACTTATTTTATAAGTGGATTATTGATTTTTAAAGATATTTTTATATCAGAAAATGACCATAAAATCAATGACTTGGAAGTCATATACGAATGTGAGATATAAAGGAGAAGGCATCAAAAAAGGCAGAGTTTCAGCTTGTGTTACACAATTAAAAATATTTTTCAAGAATGGGAAGAGAAAAATTAATCTTGATGCTTCATCCTTTGAGTTTAAAAAAACATTTAAAATATGGGCAATGTTGAGATGTCAGGCCTTCGATGACAGAATTTTAGAACAAAAGGGGTTCTTGCAGATCTTCTAGTCTCATCTAAACCCCTCATGTCGCAGATGAGGACACCTTGGCCTAGAGGTGAAGGGACTTGGACACACAGATCATCAGGAGCCTTTAAAACACTTATTTTTCTAATAGCTTTTCTTCAAACAACAAGGAACTATGTAAAGACTACTCCATTTGAGTTTCCAAGCTGTGTGGGTCAACATTTCTTGTGCAATCACAGGTAGGAGGTATGGATTGTCTGTCTCACAAAACTGGTGTAGAGGTTAAGTAACAAAACGGAGGTGAATGAACCTCAAAAAATATACACAGCCTGACAATCATAAAATGTAATATCACTAACAATAATCAGCAAAAAAAAAATTCTAAGAAAAAAGTATTCAAGGATGATTCTTGTGGATTTCTATCCTTGTATACGAAGGAAAACATATGTTCAGTGTTTTAAAAATCACATTTTGGGTGGTTAGAATGATTTCTCCTCAAAATGATGTTGAAGACAAAGTAAGTCAGCATCACTAGTATTGGAAAATGATCCTAAACATTTCTCTTTATTCTGGCAGAACAAAACTGTCTCTACTAAATGACAACCGCCTGTTGCCTAATTTAAATGGTAACAGCTTAAGTGTTTAAACACCCAGTTGGGATAGCTAAATTAATGGGGAAAGAAAAAAAAGTTGATTGATGCAATTCCATGATACTTAGTAACAAAGTGGCTTAGTGATTGACTAACTTTTTCTCTTTGGGGCAATGTTGTCCTATTGTCTCTCATTATTCAATATGGATATATTGAGAACCTTCTACGCGTCAGGCTCTGTGCCAGGCACTGAGTATGACAATGGCCAATAAAATAGACATGGTCCCTGAACGCACAGGACTATAGAGGGAGACAATAAAACGTAGAATGACAGGACCAGCTGTGAGTCACCCGAGGGCCCAGAAAGGCAAGCTGACAGTATTTGCAGGGAGACATCCACATAAACTAGAATACACTGGGACTGGGGCTATCCTTGCCATCTGGCCAAAGTTAGGGGTGAGGGAGACAGGCACCCATCAGCCCCCCTTCTAGAGAGGGTGACCTTTAAATAGGGCTGTAAGAGATGAGAAGGATTTCCCTGACCTGAGGAAAGGGGAGGGCATTCCAGGAGAAGGGAACTGAGTGGGCAGACTCAGAGGGATGGACATGACTGGCTCCTCCAAGGAAACCATCCCCGTGGAGCAAAAGGCTGGAGAAGTCAGCCAAGCCCAGGGCACAAGGGTTTGGCAAGGGCTGCCGAGGATTCCTGCTAGTATTTCCACCCGTTCCACATCAATGACCTCTCTGCAGGCTCTCCTGATAATTGATGCTGGCAGAGGACCCCGATGGAAATCATCCAAAAGAGAGAAATGTCCCTCTGTTGGCTCAAAGGGGCAAGACAGTGCAGTAATGAGGAGTCGGGGCTTTGAACACAACAAAGACCGGAGTTTGAACTCCCTGCTCTGCCCACATGTAGCTGTGTGACCCAGCCATCCGTCCCATCTCTTTATCTGGGACGATAATGCTGTCAAGGGCTTACTGAGAGCATTAAATGAGATGTCAATATTTTATGGTATGTGACACTTAATCATACAGTAAAATTTACTGACTAGCATTTTTTCCTCTTAAAAATTAAGAACCTGGCTATAGACTACAACATGGCTTGAAATGCTACGTCTGCATGATAAGTTAAAATGGAAAATTTATAATTTGTGCTCCAAAAGCTTATTTAGAATTTTTCTTGCACTGTTTTGTATAATGCAGAATAATGATTTTATTTTTACAGACTTGTAGATCCTAACATTTACGTATCTTTATTTTCATATGTATAGTTATTTTACTTTAAATGACTAAATAAGCTATTTTATTTCAAACACAGTTGAGTTGGTTCTAATTATTGAACTGTCTATGCACTGTATGTAGCAAGCATTTTTAATCTATTGTGTACAAGTGGAGAGGGTAACTGTATTTCACAGAAGTGTAACTGTACTATTATATCCAGAAAGACCTCTTGGGGGCTTCCCTGGTGGCGCAGTGGTTAAGAATCTGCCTGCCAATGCAGGGGACACGGTTCGAGCCCTGGTCTGGAAAGATCCCACATGCTGCAGAGCAACTAAGCCCGTGTGCCACAACTACTGAGCCTGCCCTCTACAGCCCGTGAGCCACAACTACTGAGCCCGCATGCTACAACTACTGAAGCCCGTGCACCTAGAGCCCATGCTCCGCAACAAGAGAAGCCACCTCAATGAGAAGCCCGCGCACTGCAACCAAGAGTAGCCCCCGCTCAACACAACTAGAGAAAGCCCACGTGCAGCAACGAAGACCCAATGCATCCAAAAATAAATAAATTAATTAAAAAAAAAAAAAAAGACCTCTCGGGGAAAAAAAAAAGAGAGAGATGCTGATGAAGCCCTTAGCCACAGCACCCGGCACTCGGAAAGCCTTTAATAAATGGAACTCCTTGTTAGTCAGGGCTGCCACCAGGGTCCGGAGTAACAGGGCGAGGAAACATGTAAGTAGGAAAAGCGGTGGCTCTACTTTGACCTTCTGTGAAGCCTGTCACAGCGGGGATGTCAGCTGCAGGGCAGGCAAGGGCACTTGGGTTGGGAGAGCTGGCTACGGGTGGGCGGGCAGTTCTCCTCTACTAGATCCCTTTATCCTGACCAGCAAGGGTGCGGACGGGGAGCAGAAATGACAGCTTCACCCAGGGGCATTTTAGCATCCCCACTAGGGAAGGGCCCAGGCTCACAGCCCACGCAGGAGCTGCAGCTGTGGACAGCTGAGGCGGGCACGGGAAAATGCTCTCTGCAAAGAAGCTGAATCTGCTCGTGACCTCCCAGGCCCAGCTGTGCTCTCAGCAGCCACTCCTCCTCCCCTGCCCACGTCTACCTCCCCTGGGTGAAAGCCAGCTTCGTAGCCGAGGCAGTGATGCTAAATGATGCTGGAGCCAGCCGGCCCTGCTTGCCCCGGCTTCCTCCTGGGCTGCCGTGTAGCAAGAGCTGCAAACTCTCTTGCTTTCCCTCCTTGCTCTCCTTAGTCTAGATAATGAAAAGGAGCTTCTTGTTTCTCTCAGCAGTCCCCCACTCCCTGCCTCTTTCCCCAGCTCACTGAGGAATAATAACAACAATAATAACGGCAACTATGTGCCAGGGACCCGCTTAAGTTCCTTACATGTATTATCTGTTAATCCTCACACAGCTTTATGTAGGTACTATTAATCCCATCCCCATTTTAGAGATGAGAAATTGAGGCACAGATTGCTGAAGTAAACTGCCCAAGATCACACAGCTAGTAAGTAGCGGAGCCAGAATCGAAGTTCAGAACTACAGCCTTTCCGGTTAACAAGGGAAGGTGTTGCCTCGCTGTCAAGTTCTCACAGGCTGTTCCTGATTTTATTTAGCTTTATCAGCTTAAAGGTCTGTTTGTTGAGAAGACAGCAGCTGTTTTGATTAGGAGCTTTCAGCGCCTAAAAAGACACTCATTAAAATAACAATTCACTTCGGAAATAAAATCATAATTGGGCGTGTGCAGTTGAGCTGATATCATCAGCTTGGCCAGACTGAACGCCTTTAGGATGTGCCTGAGCGGGGTTAGTAGCTTTCTTTTAGAACCAGGCACACCTGCTGCTACTGATTTTGATTTTACCCACTTGACACACCCTGAGAAATGCAACCACTGAGAACTCACACCCACGTGTTCACTTTATTTACTCACAGACAACGCCCCTCCACACACACACAGAAGGAAGCTCAAATATCTGTCCCTCCGTAGAGAAATGATATACGTCCATCAAAACTCACCAGGGGCCTCACACGCCCACTCAGCTCCCAGAGGCGCACATGGGTACAAGCCCCGGGTGAGAAGGGATGAATTCTCCAAAGCAGGCAGTCAGACACATACAAACATGTAAATACACAGCAGTCACCTAATAATAATAATAATAATATCTAATATTTATTGGTGCTTTCTATATGCTAAGCACTGTGCTAAGTGTCTTTTGTTTCTCATACCGTATCACAGTTCATCCCCTCAACTACCTATAAGACACGTTTTTTTTATTATCCACATTTTACAAATGGGAAAATTGAGCCAGAGAGAGTTAAAATAACTTGCCCAAGATCACACAGCTAATAGAAGTGGTCAGGCTCCCCAGCTGCTCCTAGAACAGAGGTAGATCCCACATGATTGTTCTCTCTCCCCATATATACCTTGTACCTTCAATATCTCACGTCCAAAGCAGAACTCTTGATTCCCCTCGAAACCTGCTGCCCCATCAAGTTGTCCCACTTCAGTGAACAGCCCTCACCATCCATCTAGTTTATTTAAGTCCTCCTTCAGGTATTTATTCAAATGCCCTTTTCTCAGTGAGGCTTTCCCAGACGACACTTTTAAAATCCTAGCAGTTCTTATACATATACACTGCCTGCTTTCTTTCTCTGATTTTTCTTCGTAGAACGTACCATCATCAAACATTCTGTATTTTTTATTTAGTTAACTCTTTGTCTTCCTCCCCTCTCCAATAACAGGAAAACTCCATGAGGGTAAGGACTTCTGTCCATTTTGTTCACTGTTGTATCCCCACTGGCACATAAGGTCTCAATTAGTATTTGGGGAAGGAAGGAAGGAAGGGAGGGAGGGAGGGAAGAAATTTAATTCTGTGAGTGGAAGAGGTGGGTAGATATGTAAGCAAGACTATACAGGATTTAGATTGGAACAAGAGAAAAACAGCCACATGGGCAGAAGACAGAATAATTAAAAATTTTTCTGAATGAATTTCAAAGTTTGATTCCATTACCATAGCTTTTGTACTGTAATTCTGTGATGAAGTAATATATCACCAACAGGATGTCACTGCTTTCACAGGTGCTGCCCACAAAATGAGGGATCAGCAACACATTTGGATGTTTCTTTCTGGAATAGTTCACCCAGTTGGCAATCAGACTGGACTTCCCACGACCATGTTCTCCAGACAAGAGCAAAATAGACTTGTAAGTTGGAAGAGGATTTATTCTGAAAAATAAAGACAGAAAATGTAGTCAAGAATAATTACAAAAAAAGAGAGACAGGGAGGGAGAGAAGGAGGGAGGGAGGAGGGAGAGAAGGAGGAAGGGAGGAAGGGAAAATACTCCTGCATACGTTTGTCTCTAAGAGATAGGAAATTCTAGTCTCTCAACTGTGACCTCAGTCGGCTCCAAATAAACCATTCATCCTCTGGGCTTCAGCCCTATCCTATGTAAAATTAGGAGGGTGGCAAGATGGTAACCTCAGAAGGCTCTTCCACCTACCACAGACTCTAGAGCTGTCCAATATGAACCTGGGGTTACATCAAGGGCCCAACCTACCCAAAGGCCCAGGGCAGGAGACTACCCAACCAGGAGAGAATAAAAAATTGAAACACTCACATGCCAAGGATTCCCATAATCCTGATGACCATGACATTAGGAATTCAACAAAATGACCATAATTGTTAGTTACTCACTGAGAAATAGCCCACTGCTCTATGGGGGTGTTTTGGCTTGTAGTAATGAATAAATATGATTTCTCTGAACTGGCGTGAGCACAATACAACTTGTCCTGTTGCTTAAATTTTTTCAGTGAAAAGCTTCTGGAAATGCAGAGGAGTCCCAGGTCCATGAGTATCACTGCATAAAGACTCCAGCCCTGTTCCTCACGTAATTTAATAAATATGTGTCTAGTGATTTTTCATTGATGTAAGTTCCAAGTGGGCACTTACCAGGCTTACCTAACTCACTACTGGATTGTTAGTGGCTGGCACAGTACCTGATCATAAATTGTTGATGGAGTGAATGAAATAAAATAAATAAACCTGACACTCAGGTTCAGCAAAGCAAGAGGATCAGTCTGAAAACCTATTGAAATAGAAAACCTATAGCAGGATCATTAAATAGTAGTTACTCCATAAGAATTCCATCTCCATGACTATGAGTTAGGAATCAATGCCTTATTGCTTTAGTCATTTCACCATCAAATTTGAATGGCAGGATTGGATTGGATTTGATGTCCCACTTTCACCTTTGCCCTCTTTCAGTCTCTCCTCAGCCAAGCCACCAGAGTGAACTTATCAAATGTCATATAGGTCATTGCCCTGCTCAAAAGAAGTAAAAGTCTAAGTCCTTACAATGATGCATGAGAACAGACAAGACCCTCCTCTCATCCCTTACACATCTCCAACCTCACCCCATCACTCTCCCTACAGCTCTGACTTCCTTCCAGCTGTCTGGCCTCCCTGCCGTTCCTCCACCCTCAGGACCTCTGTGTTTGCTGTTCCCTCTGTCTGGAATACTCTTCCAACTCATATTGGCAAAGCCTGCTCCCTCACCTGCTTCTAGCAGTTACCCAAATGCCACCTTCTCTCCTACCAGCTGGCCTATTCCCTTTCAGGGTTTCATTTTGCTCCATAGCACTTACAAGCATCTAGCCTACTACATATTTTCCGTATGTTTCATGTCTGTTGCATGTCTCCATAATACAAGCTCCATGGAGGCAAGGATGTTTGTCTTTTGTTCACTGCTGTATCCCCTGTGTCTAGAACATGTTTGGGCACTTAGCAGGTAAAAACCAATGAAGGAAAAATACAAATATAATATACCCCCATAAATAAGCTAGGGTCTTAATGATTTCTTCTCAAGAACAAATAGAAAATGAAAACATTACAAAGCAAACTGTGGCTCCCTTCAAAAGAGAAAAAAAAGAGAATGCTATTGCTCTAGATGGTTGGTTATTAAGAAAATGCTTTGAAACTCCAAAAGAACACCCTTTTCTCTTAGCTGCACACACTATTCAGGCACTTACAATACAAAGCGTTGTTTCCAAATGGCAAAGCCCTGTTTCCACACAGCTAATCTCAAAGGACTTATTTAATTGTTGTGTTTTGATTGGGCACAACTGGAGTTGTGTAATTGCAATAAAATTTATTAAATGTCTCATCCACTCTGAAATACTTAAAATTATAACCTAAGTGAGATATAATTCACATACCAAAAAAAATCCACCATTTTAAAGTATACAGTCGGTTTTAGTATACTTAGTATATAGTAAATATCACCACTATCTAATTCCAGACCATTTTCAGGACCCCAGAAAGAAACTCCAGACCCATTAGGGGTCATGTCCCGGTTCCCCTCTACTCTCATCCCCTAACAGCCACTAACCTACTTCCTGTCTCTATGGACTTGCCTATTCAAACCTAAGATTTTTAACAGATGACATATATTTCATACTCTTGTAGTTTCAAAAACCTTCACTGAGCGCCATGTTGTTTTAACCAATTAAATTGTCTTCCTCTTGGCATGGGTTCCCAGAACCACAAGAACGCTGGTAGCTCTGCACATCATAGTGGGTGCTGAGACCGGGGCAGACATGCTGGAGCACAACCCAGAGCCACCCTAGCCACTGTGGGTTTATTTCAAATCCCCAAACTCTCACAGAATAAATGAGATCTGGAATAAGAACTGGAGGATGAGGATGGAAGAAAATAAAATGATCCCAAGAACCTCCCTATTTCTAGGGTTTAGACTGGAAAGGACACCACAGACAAACCCAATTCTTTCCTCACGCCCCAGTCTCTTCATGCCTGTGGCTGGCGAACAGAGCATGTCAGCACCCGGAGTGGGAAAAGATATGGGGGTTTTAATGCAGAGGACACTGGATAAAACAGTGAAGGAGTGCAAACTTTGGGTAAGATAACTCGATTCTCACAAACGCAAATAATGTTATGGCCCATAGTCGGCAATTAACAAGTACTGGCTGAATATCTTAATGTAATTAATAATGAGCTGATGATGTATGTCGAAGCTCTCTGTAAATTATACAATACTGTACAGATGCATTATTCATATTTCCTAATCCAGTTTCTTCTCCTTAAAATCATTCCATCACTGACAGGAATGAGAGACCAACTTTGATCTATGGGATTAAAAAAGAAGGCAAGGGCTTCCCTGGTGGCGCAGTGGTTGAGAGTCTGCCTGCCAATGCAGGGCACACGGGTTCGAGCCCTGGTCCCGGAGGATCCCACATGCCGCAGAGCGGCTGGGCCCGTGAGCCACAATTGCTGAGCCTGCGCATCTGGAGCCTGTGCTCCACAACAAGAGAGGCCGCGATAGTGAGAGGCCCGCGCACCGCGATGAAGAGTGGCCCCCACTTGCCGCGGCTGGAGAAAGCCCTCGCACAGAAACGGGGACCCAACACAGCCATAGATAGATAAATAAATAAAATTTAAAAAAAAAAAGAAGGCAAGCTCTCTGCCCTCCAGCATTTATAATCTTCTTAAGGAGACTGAAGGGAAGTAACTTGGCAGTTGCAGAGTGATATCTGATAAGGAGATTCTAACCTGGGGGTGACTTTTAGGGAGCCTCTCTTGCAGGCATGGATGGACATGGAAGTGAGGGAAGAAATTCCAAATTTGGGGGATCATATTCACTAAAGTCAGGCTGCTTTGGTTGGGATTTCTTGACATCTTACCTGAGAACAGATAAGCTGGAGCCTGCTGCGGCATTATTAAAATCAAATTCCACATCCTGTAAGGCAAATCTTTCCAAGATTTCAAAGGTTCTGTTGGACTCCTTGGAAATAACAAACACTTCCTTGCACTTTTCAGTGAACTCTTCGTGATAGAAATGTTCAAAGTTGTGCCTGAAAAGTCTTTAGACACAAAAAGATGTTTTAATACCTTAGATTTATAGTTTTGCATTTTCCATTACACATGGTTATTATGAATACCCAGGAAAGTATCTCCCCTTCTGTGTCTATACCACCTTCTTTCTATGTTAGCACCAAATTTCATAGCCCATTCTACATTCTAATGAAAGGAAGCTACAGGCAAGCAATTTAATCTTAATGCTATTTGTACATGAAATCCTACGTAGGATTCCAAGTTATTTCATGACCTCAGAATGACCAAGGCAAAAAAAAAAAAAAAAAAAAAAATTGGATTTGCTACATATAGCCTCTTGTATTTTTAGATTGTTAGCTAAATATGAAGTTACCTAATTCAATCTCGTGGCATATGTGTATGTTTCTATCCATGGCAATGGTTGGGGGAGTGAGGTGTATTTTTTTTTTTTTTTTTTTTTTTATTTATTTATTTTTGGCTGTGTTGGGTCTTCGTTTCTGTGCGAGGGCTTTCTTTGGTTGTGGCGAGCGGGGGCCACTCTTCATCGCGGTGCGCGGGCCTCTCACTATCGCGGCCTCTCTTGTTGCGGAGCACAGGCTCCAGACGCGCAGGCTCAGTAGTTGTGGCTCACGGGCCCAGTTGCTCCGCGGCATGTGGGATCTTCCCAGACCAGGGCTCGAACCCGTGTCCCCTGCATTGGCAGGCAGATTCTCAACCACTGCGCCACCAGGGAAGCCCGAGTGAGGTGTATTTTTAAGATAAGATGCCCAATGACAACCATGGGTACAGTTGCAACTCTGCCACTGGGCAAGTCCCTTAAATTCCCAGGTAAAATAAGTGGCAGGGCCAGACCACTGGATCTCTGAGACTCCTCCTAGTTTCAAGGCACTGCGTTTCTAAACTCATTGCCTAATTAAAGTCAAGGCGTTCTGGACTGCCACAATGTCCTCCTGTCTCTGGAGACACCTACACCTCCCAGAGTTTGGGTGGGGTTTTTTTTTTTTTACATGCGGTGAGGCAGGAAAATGAACATCAGGTAGTTTAACCTGGTAAGGTCTCAAGCTATCTTATACCCCCATAGTTAACTGGGCTGCCCTGTGGTTCAGGTTAGGGCCAGAATAACCTAGAGGACCAACAGTTTGGCCAAGGTCAGCTCCAAATTTCAAGATCTTAGACAGAATTGGAAATGATCCCACAGTCTAATGGATCTCTTTAGCTCACCTTGAACCTCACCCACTAGTCTCAGGCATCTCCAAGGACCTCAGAGTGCTTCTGAAGGTCAAGAGTATGAACTGATAGCTCTGTATTGCCTTATGATAACTATCAGCTACCCACATGGCCTACTGCTACCCCAGCTGTGAGATTTTGGAACTATCTGGGTGATTAAAGGGTATTGGGGCTTCCCTGGTGGCGCAGTGGTTGAGAATCTGCCTGCCAATGCAGGGGACACGGGTTCGAGCCCTGGTCTGGGAAGATCCCACATGCCGCGGAGCAACTGGGCCCGTGAGCCACAACTACTGAGCCTGCGCGTCTGGAGCCTGTGCTCCGCAACAAGAGAGGCCGCGATAGTGAGAGGCCCGCGCACCGCGATGAAGAGTGGCCCCCGCTTGCCACAACTAGAGAAAGCCCTCGCACAGAAACGAAGACCCAACACAGCCATAAATAAAAATAAATAAATTTTTTTAAAAAAGGGTATCGAAGATCCAAAAGAAAAATAATTTAGCCTTTTTTCTGAAGATTTTGTAATAATCCATCCATTCTGTACCTTCTACTGCAGACATGTAGTCCATATATTACACATTCAAAACTAAAGTCTAAAACAAGCTAATATTTCAATAATAACCAAAATCAAAGACTAAGGAGAATACTATGGAGAAATAATCTGTCTCTAACCCAAATACACAAAGAGGCTTGATTCTTGAACATGTTAGTAAATATTAATGAATGCAGTCCAGATTGAGACTAGTCAAAGAATATCACTATTAACCATACTTCAGGCCTTAGCCAAATATATACTATATTCTTCCAGGACTCATTTTTTATGATTCATTCTCATTAGCCTAATATGTGTCAGGCACTGTTTTTTAGGTGCTTTACACACATTATTATACACATTACCTTGAGAGTTCAAGGTCGTTAATGCTAACTCAGTAAACAGAAGAAACCAAGGCTCACCAATATTACGTCATTTTCTCAAAGTCACAGAACTAGGAACTAAAAAATCTTGGATCTGAGAGCATTTCTGTTGTCGGACATTCTAAAACTCCAAGCTCGTAGTAAATATTCAGGATATTTTGGGGCTGCCCAACTTCTATTCACCCTACCCTAATTCCAGTAACAGCCCCAGATTATCATTTGGGGTCCCACCTTGTCTCAACTCTCACTTCATGTTACTGTAGTGGGTCTGACTCCCTCCAGCTCCAGACGTGGCATATGACCCAAGTTCAGCCAATCAGAGCATCACATTCTCTTGGCACCAGTGACTGAGTCAGATACAAACATATAGTCCAAGTCTCACTAATCAAGAGACAGAAAGACTTAATCCTAGGACTTTGAGCCATTCCTGCTGGACTTGCACCTGGAGCTGCTAGAGCCATCTTCCCTCCATTACGGAGGAGCCAAGGAGTTGAGGCAACATCAGGACAGCAGAGCCATGCAGAGAAATAGTGAGAAACCCGGGCCTGGTAACCTCATTTGAGCCAGTGGATGAAGCCTGAGCTGAACACAGACCTAATCCTGGGCTTTAAAGTTATATAAACTAAAATTCCCTATCTGTTGGAGCCAGTCGGAGTCACTTTCAACCCAAAGAGTAACGATTGATACAATATTCTTTTCTAGGACCCCAAAATAATTTGGCTTGTAGGCAGAGTTTTGTTTGACCAGCACAGGTGGGATTTCATGCCCCACCCCCAACAATGGATGTGAATGACTTTAGGTGGGTCAACGCCCTCCCATTCAGCTGACTACAGATCCATCTGCCCCTATCACATTAGAAGGACTATGCCTGCCTGGTCCCTGAAAGCATTTGAGAATGCACCACCTGCATTCTGCACTCCCACATTAATTGGGCCCTTACAACAGTAATTCACAATCTTTTTTGGGTCATTAAACCTTTTGAGAATCTGATCAAAGACACAGGCCAACTTCCTACCCGCCAAAACACACATCTGCATATAAACATTCTATTTTTCATTTAAATTTAGGGCATCACAGATCCCTCCCAAAGGCTGTCTAGGTGAAGAATCTCTGCCCTGCTCTGATGTTGTTCCTCCCTTTTTAATCTGTACATGTCCGTGAGACACTATTTTCAGAATAAATGTAATCATTTCATTCAGAGGCAACAGGATGCCAGGCAGCGCTTCTCAAACTTTAATGTGCCTGCAACTCACCTGGTCATCTTTATTAAGATGCAAATTCTAATTCAATAGACCCAGAATGCATTTCTAGCAAGTTCCTAGGTGATGCCGAGGCTACTGGTGCATGGATCACTTACCCTCTGAGTAGTAAGGGTGAAGGCAAACGAGCATGGATTTTGTAGTCAAAAGGACTTGGGTTCAAATCCTAGAATGACCCCTCACTGGTGAAGTGACATTAGGTAAGTCACTTAACTGCTACACAGCAGCTTTCATTTGTTCATCTGTAAAACAGGAATTATAGCACCTACCTTGCAGGGCTAAACCTTGAAGATTAAATGTGATAACGTGCAAAAAGCACTTGACAATTAATAAAAGTTCTCTCCTCTTTAGATCAGGATTTCTCAACCTTGGCATTATTGACATTTTGGGTTGGAAAATTCTTTGTCATGAGGGGCAGTCCTGTGCACTGTAGGATGTTTAGCAGTGACCCTGACCTCCACCTGTTAGATGCCAGTAGTACACCCCCAACTGTGACACCAAAAACGTGACACCAAAGATGTAGCCAAAAGTCCCTCGGGGGCAAAATCAGCCCTGGTTGAGAACCTCTGCTCTATATCTACATGTTAACTGCCAGATATTTTAGGTCTTCTCCCAGCTCCTTGACTTCCTAAATCCTCTTCCATGACCCACTATTTGCTCTCAGTTTCAAAAATCTTCAAATGAAGAAATGCATGTTACAGGAATATGGTAATAATTTTAAATGTTTAAGGAATATTTTCAACCATTTAAAAATTCCTTTCACAAGGAAGACATACAAAACACATGGACCTATGACAACAGACTTAGCTCTCTCCATATTCACTAACCTGTATTTTCCATCATTAACGCGGCTGGGTAAAGTTTTTCTACCACAACCAACCAGTCCTTGAGAACCAGGCTCACCCAACTCATGGAGATCTCTGTACAACCTGACAGGTAGCCCTTTGCTAATAATCTTGGCCTTACGCTTTCCAACCTTTAATTTTTCCTCATCGTTGATCAGAAAGCCTGCAGACAGCATCTCCTCCTTTTCCTCGTCCACAGGCTTCAGCAGCATGGTTCCCGTCCTAAAGTAAAAATACTGAAATTGAGACTCATTCAGAAATGCTGCTTGGACGATCTCTAACTCCATCGGACTGCGGTTGGGATTCTCCAGGACCCAAGGATAACAGTTTTTTGCAGCAACATAGAGATGCTGTTCCACTATGGATAAACTTGACAAGTCAGTTGCCTTGGAGAACATGACAGGTAAGTAGTCTGGGAGAAAGTCTCCGTATGTCTGACCCAGCAAGCAGATAAAAAAGGGAAAGCAGCTGTTCACGCAGTCCAGACAGAGCTTCAGATGTTGCTAGTGGAGACAAAAATGTTGTCTAAATAGATTGGAGGGTAAGGGCGCCTGGGCCTTCAACGCTGACCATGTCAGGTCCACAGCTTTGAAACACGCGCCCCGGGAATTGTAGAATTTGTTCAGCTGAGGGAAGATGTAGTTTGCCAAATAGTCTCTCTCTTCCTGAAAATCATCCAGAGTCGAGCAGATGTAAGACTGAATGGGTTTCCGGGGCTTTAAAAGGAATTGGGCAGACCTGTCTACATTCTCATTTGCCTCCTGGCTCATTTCACTTTGCTCAGAGATGACATCACCCTTAAAACAAAACAATTTTCATCCTGGTGCAGCCACTAACCTCCACTGCTTCTATGACTTCCCCCTAATTATGTTCGCTATAAACAGATTGAAATCTTTCCCCAAAACGCCTTCTTTCTCATAGATATTTGAAGGTGAGTGATGCCAACCAATGGACAGATCAGAGTTGAGACACAATCTAGTTTAAGTTAGGAGTGAAAAAAACACATTCTTTTTTAGGATTACAGGAAGTCCACGGCTCCTCTGTTTCCCCAAAGCTTTTGCGGAAGAGCTGAGAACCACGGGTGATGAGTGGGCACTGGATACAAGGCTCTCCCTCTTTTCCTCAGCCCCCCTTCCACCTTCCCAGTGTTCCATTGGCCACCTGCTCCTTCTGCCACCCTGTGAATTTGAAAACTATGCAAGGGGACTTGCTAAGAGTGTGAAAAGGAAGGCAAATGCAGAAAAGGAGCCTAGCGTATCCAGCAACAGAATAAGCCAAGACCCATGACTGGGACCAGAAGCAAGAATGAAAATAGGTATGAAGTTGAGGTCAGGACAAGAGGAACAAATCAAAATATAATAAGGGCCAAGACCAGTAATGCACCTGGCATCTGAGAGGCAAAGAAGTCTGGATCTAAGAATCTGATGGAGTACTGTGATCATTTTTATCTTAAGTTGTGCAGGCTCATACGACACTCCATTCACCTACATGCACTGGGAATCCAATTCCACTGACCTAATGGAAAAACACATGCCCTCCAGCAATGATGTAGATATGCTTGCACCTTGCTCAGAAGCAAAATATTCAATGAAAACTACTTAGCTTTACGAGCTTTTTCTTGATGCAACTTATTTCCATACCAAATGTTGCTTTATTGGTTATGTTTGTTGCTTTCACCTATACAGAAACATACCGTGTTATCATATATAGGGCAATTTTCCATCAAGACCACCTGACTAGAATATAACAATACATTACCTTTTAAAAAAAGTGTTAAGGGCTTCCCTGGTGGCACAGTGGTTAAGAATCCGCCTGCCAACGCAGGGGACACGGGTTCGAGCCCTGGTCTGGGAAGATCCCACATGCCGCGGAACAACTAGGTCTGTGAGCCACAACTACTGAGCCTGCGCATCTGGAGCCTGTGCTCCGCAACAAGAGAGGCCGTGATAGTGAGAGGCCCGCGCACCGCGATGAAGAGTGGTCCCCACTTGCCGCAACTAGAGAAAGCCCTCGCACAGAAACGAAGACCCACACAGCCAAAAATAAAAATAAAAAATAAATAAATAAAAATTTAAAAAATTAAAAATTAAAAAAGTGTTAACCCTTTTGCATTTAATTGTCACAATAATCCTACGATAGATAATATTACCACCCTACTTTACTGATGAAGAAACAAAAGTTCAAACAGGATAAGCAACGTGTCCAAAGGGACCTGGCTAGTAAGTGAAGAGCTAGGATCTAAAAACAGGTCAGCCTGACTCCAGGACACATACATTATACTGCCTCCATATAATAAAGATAAGACTCTAGGTCTTGAAGATACCACAAATCAATGGGTACGAAACACCTATGCAATAATGATACTGTAATAAATAGGCGACAATTTGAAAAAATTAATTTAATTTAATCTCACACAAACAAAATCTAAAAGATGACAGAATAGGCATCATGGACACTTTATTAATAGACTTTTTCACCTGCCATGTAGGAGGCTAGAATTAGATTATCAGACCTTGAAAATATCCACGTTTTCCTATTCCCAAATGATCAGAGGTAGTAATTTCTATCTTGGTCTCTACCAGGTCCCCAACACCTAGTATAAGGTCTGACTCAGAGTAGGTGACAGGTAAATAATTGTTGAATGAAAGAATTTAATGTAAGTTTTAAATGAAAAGAAAACATAATTAAATATTTATCAAACCTGGAAAGGACTTCCAAAACTTATAAGCTGTAGAAGAAGTCACAAAAGAATAGATAATAACTACATTTTTAAAATACTTAGGGACTTCCCTGGTGGCGCAGTGGTTAAGAATCCACCTGCCAATGCAGGGGACACAGGTTCGATTCCTAGTCCGGGAAGATCCCACATGCCACAGAGCAACTAAGCCCATATGCCACAACTACTGAGCCCGCGCTCTAGAGCCTGTGAGCCGCAACTACTGATCCCGTGGGCCACAACTACTGAAGCCCACACGCCTAGAGCCCGTGCTCAGCAACAAGAGAAGCCACCGCAATGAGAAGCCCTCACACCGCAATGAAGAGTAGCTCCCACTCGCCGCAACTAGAGAAAGCCCATGCGTGCAGCAACGAAGACCCAATACAGCCAAAAATAAATAAATAAATACATTCATTGAAATAAATACATCAAAATAAAAATACTTAAGGTAAACAACAGACTTTAAAAATATTTGCCACAAAAAAAAAAAAAAAATATTTGCCACAAATATATTTATCTTTATTCTAAGAAAAATACTGATATCCTAGTTGACATATAAGCAAAACATACAAACAGATAAAAAGAAAAATAATACAAGAATACATATAAAAGCATATTTAACCTTTCCAGAATTCAAAGAAATTTAAAAGTAAGCAATGATACAGAATTTTTTAAGTACGCATAGTTATCTAAATATTGGTGAAATTTATACCTCACATATAGCTATGGAATTGTAAACTGGTAATTCTGGAAAGCTACTAGAAGGTATATTTGGAAGGTAAATGGCAATATACTTCAAAATATATTAAAGTGTTTTTAATTTTTGACTCAATGATTCTACTTTCTGGGAATCACTCCAAGGAAATAATCAAAATAGTGAGAAACTATAGTCACTAGATGTTCATTGTTTATGATAGAAAAAATAGTAAAAGAAAGAAAGAAAACTAAATGGTCTCCGCAAAGGACATAACTAAGAGGATAAAAGTATAGGCACTGATGGCAAGTGGTACATATATTAAAAAGACAGTTACAGACTTCTGCTTCCAACCATGATAAAGTAACAGGGACTAGACTTACCTATCCTCTTCAAAAAATCAGAAAACTGGACAAAATATATGAATTAGCTGTTTTCAGACATTATACATCAGGCAGTACAGAAGTGTGTGATCCCAGAGAGAAGTAAACTAGAGGAGCTATATTATTATCAGAAAAAGTAGACTTCAGAACAAGTGTTACTGGGAATAGAAAGTGACATTACATAATGATAAAGTAGTCAGTCTACCAAGAAGACATAATAATCCTAAGTGTGTAGGCACCTAACAAGAGAGCTTCAAAATATACAAAGCAGGGACTTCCCTGGCGGGGGCCATGGTTAAGACTCTGTGCTCCCAATGCAAGGGACCCAGGTTCGATCCCTGGTCAGGGAGCTAGATCCCACATGCATGCCGCAACTAAGAGTTCACATGCCACAGCTAAGAGGCTGCATGCCGTAACTAAAGAGCCGGTGAGCTGCAACTAAGGAAACCACGAGCCGCAACTAAGGAGCCTGCCTGCTGTAACTAAGACCTGGTGCAACGAAATAAATAGATACTTTTTAAAAAAACTTAACAATCACTTATTTAAAAAAAATACACAAAGCAAAACTGGTAAAATGAAAGGAGAAATAGATACACCCTTAATACAGTTAGAGATTTCAACACTCCTCTCAAGTAATCGGTAGTTTAAGTAGACAGATAATCAGCAAGGATACAGAAGATCTGAAAAACACTATCAGGCAACTTGATTTTTTTGAACATTCCACCCAACAACAGGAGAATACAGATTCTTCTCACATGCGCATAGAACAAGCACCAAAATAGACCAGGTTCTAGGCCAAAGGTCAGCAAACTACAGCCTAAAGGCTAAGGCCCACCTGTTGCCTGTTTTTATAAAGAACATTTTATTGGAACACAGCCACTTCCATTCATATTAAGTATTTCATATTACAACAGCAGAGTTGAGTAGTTATGACAGAGATCAAAGGGCCCACAAAACCTAAAATATTTTCTATCTGGCCCTTTAAACAATAAGTTTGCCAACCTGAATTCTAGGCCATAAACCAAAACTCAACACATCTGAAAGAACTGAAATTATATAAAATATGTTCTCTAACCCCAATGGAATATTTGAAACTGATAACAGAAAGATACCTGAAAAATTCACAAATTTTGGAAATTAAATATTATTTCTAAACAACTCATGGGTTGAAGAGGAAGGCAAAAAAAAAAAAAGGTGACAGAAAGCAGATCATTAGTTGCCTTGTGGAGCATGGGGAGGAAATGACTGGGAAGGGTCACAAGGGAACTCTTCAGGGCAACAGGAATGTTTTCTATCATAATTATAATGGTAGTTAGGTGTAGGCATTCATCAGAACTTACCAACTGATCACTTAAAATGGGTGCAATTTATTTTATATAAATTAGACCAAAATATAGTTGATTCTTTAAAAATCTGAGAACTATATAGCAAGAGAAAAAGGTTTATAAGCGTTAGGTGAAAAGGAGAAAAAATAAGTATAGGCCATAATAATAACAGTGCTAATAAAACACAGCTAAATATGGGAAACAGCACAGTGCAGAAGTGAAAGGTCCAAGTTCAGAAGACCAGTTCCCAGGATTCAAGTCCTTACAGTAAGTGTCTTAAATTCACCATGCTTCAGTTTCCTCATCTGCAGAACAGGGATAACAGAATCTATATCATAAAATGCTTAAGAAGATTAAACAAGTTATTGGATTGCAAAATGCTAGCAACAGTGCCTATAACGAATAGTCAATGAATGTTAAGTATCATTATTAGAACAAATGCACATGAGGTAAAAACAGGAAAGAAAAATGATATAGTAGCTGTGTTAGAATGGTAAGGTTAAGGCAAATCCATTTCTCTAATCATAATAACTATAGCTATATTATTTTATAATTAAAATTTTAAATGAAAAAACAGTAATTCCACAACTTGCTCCACAACTGCTGATAAAGAACCCTCCCAGTTTTTGCAGAAATAGGGGATTAATGGTGGGGGGAGAGGGGAGAGGAACAGAGGAGACCTAAACAGAAGAAGGAGTTATTTTGGAGTGGAAAGAAGACAAAGAAAAGTAGGACATGACTTTTTATTTTTCTTTAAAACAATGTAAGTCAAAAAATTTAACTAAAAACTTTTCATTATTACTGTAAGTGCAAAACCCTTATTACATGTCACAAATAGATAGTATCCATAAAAATAAATGCATTAAAAAGCAAACAGTGTTGAATAAATTCTATTTAGATACACTTCTCGTTTTATGGAGAAAGTAGATTAACATGTACTTATTAGAGAGGCATTCAAGACAAACTTGGACCCAACTGACTTTCTCTTGGTATAATCAGAAACACCGAAAAAGAACTGAAAGGGTCCAACGTCTGTGCCAGAGAATCAAAGTTACTTAATATTTGTCCCTGGCCCACCTGATAGCAGCAAGTGGTATCAAAGTGGCATCTCCCACATTGTCGGGGATACAGAGGTTGCACATGGGCTTTGGAGTCATATAAAACCTGCCCCAAGATCTCACTCTGACACTAGTTCCTGCAGCTGTAAATCTGGAAACAATGACCACACCCATGTGGCAGGATTAAATGAGACTTTGCATAATAAGCACCTAATAAACTTTTTTTTTTTAATAAATTTATTTATTTATTTATTTTTGGCTGTGTTGGGTCTTCGTTTCTGTGCGAGGGCTTTCTCTAGTTGCGGCGAGTGGGGGCCACTCTTCATCGTGGTGCGCGGGCCTCTCACTATCGCGGCCTCTTTTGTTGCGGAGCACAGGCTCCAGACGCGCAGGCTCAGTAGTTGTGGCTCACGTGCCTAGCTGCTCTGCGGCATGTGGGATCTTCCCAGACCAGGGCTCGAACCCGTGTCCCCTGCATTGGCAGGCAGACTCTCAACCACTGCGCCACCAGGGAAGCCCTAAACATTTTTTAAAATAAAAATTTGTTTTCTTTTAACACTGCTAAGGTGGACACTTTAAGAAAGAACATTCCCTAGTAAGGGCTGACGCATCCTGTTGCAGTGCCCTAGAGAGAGTGTCCATGCCACTGGGACGCCCATTGCTACCCTGGGTCCTGTCGATCCTGAGGCCTGGTGTCTAGCTTTTCCTTCCATTCTGGGACCTGCTTCACTGTCTCTTCACTAAGTCCCCTGCTCTTGAAAGAGGAAGGAAGGAAGGAAGGGAGGGAGGAAGAGGGAGGGAGGGAGGAAGAGGGAGGGAGGGAAGGAGGGAGGGAGGGAAGGAGGGAGGGAGGGAAGGAGGGAGGGAAGGAGGGAGGGAGGGAAGGAGGGAGGGAAGGAAGGAGGGAGGGAAGGAAGGAGGGAGGGAGGGGAAAGAGACAGACTTCTCAACAGATTTCTTAAGCAAGTTATCACGGCTTAGTTTACATTTTAGAATCTGCAAGGTACATACGAAGTCCTCAGTCAATGTTTGCTATTCCTACTGCTGTTGTCAGTGTTAACATTACCTCTATTGCAAATGTTTGACTTCAAATTTTGCCATAAAGTAGCCTCAATCGTATCACTCTATTTATCACTGCACTTGAGAACTAGAAGTTATAAGAATATCTACTAACTGGTCAAAAGTTCCTCCGGCTTTTTTTCAGAGATTTCTCTCAATATTTTAAGGCTTCGGGATTTCTATATTCAAATACCCCACCCCCAAGCCCGCCCCCAATGACCACAGCATCTAACTTTAGTAATTTTACTCTGACAACGCCAGGCTGTACTTTTACTTTGCTTTTCTTCTCTTTTTTTTTTTTTAAAGCTTTTTATGCTTAAAATGTAAAACAGTGGGAATATAAATTGGTACAACTCTGCTAGAGTGTAATTTGGCAGTACCACAACCCTTTGAAACACAAGTCACATACCTTTACCAAGCATTTCAATTTTAAGAATTTGTTCTATTTGTCTATAAGGGTTTACATCTAAGAATTTTCAGTGCAGCAATATTTATAATGGTTTAAAGATTGGTAAACTAAAGGGCTAACAATAATAAATCGATAATTATGGCACAGTCATGACATGAAATAGTGTACACCCACTAAAAGATATCTTGTAAAAATATTTACATGGAAAAATGTTTACCATATATTGGCAAGTTAAAGACAGTTACAAAACTATTATTGTGTGATCCAATTTTAATTTTAAAATGTATATATTAAACATTAATGAAGACACTAAGATGCTAATAGTGATGTATCTAGTTAAGGCATATGGGTTATTTTAATTTTCTTCCTCAATCTTTTTTTAATTTTTTAATTTCCAAATTTTTTCATAATACACATAAAAAAATAAAATTTCTTTAAAAAGCCTTTCAAACTTTTTCAAGTAGCCAAGAGGTACGTGGTACCTAGAGCAATGTAAGAAATGTTTAAAATATGAGTTCCACTTTGTTCTACCAAGAGTTAACTCTGAGACCGCATTTCTTTTCTCTGGACCTCAAATTTCTTTAGCTTTTTTTAAAAAGAAAGGGAGGAGCCTTGAGATGGGAACATAAATTGGTACAGCTTTTTCCACCCCCCAGAGAATTGGTAAATATCCATAGAATTTTGAAGGCACATACTCTTTGACCTAACTATTCCAAAACTAAAAGTTTATCCTCCAGATAAACTTTCACAAATAAAAAACCTGTGCAGATTAAAGCATTCTCTGCAGCACTGACTGTAAGAGCAACAAACTGGAAACAAAACAAGTGCCTATCAAATAGGGAAGTAGATTTTAAAAAATGAGACATCCAAGATCTATTAAATGGAATAAGCTAATGTGTATTGTTCCATTTATCTTTTTAAAAATTAAGAATTTCATTTTTAATTTTATTACACACATATGTACATTCACAAACACACATGCATGCACACATACACACCCACCCCCCCACACACAATTTCTGGAAGGATGCATAAGGAACTTCTATCAGTAGTGACCTCTAGAGAATGGGAACAATGGGGTGGGGAGAACCTGGAACTTCTACCTTTGATCTTACACTTTTCTGTACCAATTGGAGTTTTTTTAAACCGTGAAAATATCTTAGTTTTATAATTCAAAACCGAGAGGGTGCGTTGTGGAACTACATGATTTCTAAGACTTCTTCCAGCTCTAAAACTCCTATTAAGTCCCTAATGTAACTTATCATCAACATGGCTGATTGGATCATGTAAAATATCAAATTTATTACAATTTAAAATTTAACAAATCTCTTATTTGAAATTCAGCTCCTCTTGTGCTCTGCTGGTGTCCAAAGTTGACAGAGGACAATTGGACATATATATATATATATATATTTTTTTTTTTTATATTTATTTATTTGGTTGCACTGGCTCTTAGTTGCAGTAGGTGGGCTCCTTAGTTGTGGTTCATGGGCTCCTTAGTTGAGGCATTCGAACTCTTAGTTGTGGCATGCATGTGGGATCTAGTTCCCTGACCAGGGATCGAACCCAGGCCCCCTGCATTGGGAGCACAGAGTCTTCACCACTGCACCACCAGGGAAGTCCCAGACATATATTTTTTAATTGATCTGTTTTTCTAAGGCAGAGACTAGGGAGATGTTCATTTTTAAGTAATAGAAAATAAAATGTAAACTACAAGACCACAGGTGAATTTAATTTAAACTCTCTGATTGCATGTTAAGAGTCACAGCACCCACAGATTTTATTAGCAAATGCAGGTAACCATTTTATAAACCCATAGGCAATTCTCAGGCAGGGTAACGTGGTGTGAGTTGGGGCAGGGCCTAGGGAGATCACAAATAATCCACATTTGTGGTTAAAACTAGTCAAAAAGAAGACATAATGTAAACTAATGTAAACTGTAGTTACAATTACGTTAAATATTTAGAAACACATTTTTCTGTTCTCTAGTCTAAAATAATACAAGTTCCACATTTCGGAAACATTAAACACCATATTAATTACTTGATGAAAAACTACCAAAAGGTTAACATGAGGAAATAATTATGGTTAATGTCTTAGCTGAAATATTGGGATTTTTGAAATCCAATATTTGAACCCCAATATTAAAATAGGACCAAGAACATCTACATCTCCTATATAGACCTACACCTACTTCCACATTCTACCATGAAGGACAATTCAAAGCAGAGCAACCTTCCTGCCAGAACAGAGAAGCTGGATAAGATACTTGAGGATTTATTTAAAGGCATCAGACAGCTACTCAGGCAACCAGGATTTGAGAAGACAAGATTCCAGAAAGGAAGGGTTAAGAAGTGAACCCTACATTCTCTGTTGCTTTTCCCCTCAAAATGCTTGCTGATTCTTACACCATGCAGAGCTAATACTCTTAGAAAGCAGCACAAGGCTGATACACTACGCAACACTCAGCAGCCTCATGGTGACAGTGCTAGTTAGACAAAAACTGGAGTTCCGGGCCCACCAGCGAGGAGCCTGGTAAACACTGTAGGCTTTCTGTTGTATTTTCTGGATGCTCAATCTTGATTAAGTAGGTCTCCCCCATTCTTAGTGTGCACTCACAGGCTTTCTTATTTTCTCCTAAACTGGATTTCTTTTTTTATATGATGTAAGATAGGTGTCAACTTTATTTTTCTTTAGATGGATAACCAGTCAAGGCCAGCATCATTTGTGAAACAAACTATCCTTTCTCCTCTAAACTGAAATATCACTTTTATCATGTATTACATTGAAACAATCTATCTCTGGATTCTCTCTTTTGCTGCACTGTTCTGTTTGTCTATTCAAACACGTAGTGAACATTTAGCATTCTTTTTGACTGTGCAACATCTGAATCCCCTTCCTATTTTGGGGGAAATCCCCACTTCTGGTTCTTATCCCCCATTTCATGAGCCCACTCCTCACAAATGAAGCTGAAGATGCCAGCTAGAACCTTTCTCAGCTTCCCTTGCAGCTAGGGTATGGTAGCAGGCAGCTTCTAAAATGGTCCCAGTGATCTCTGACTCCTGGTTATTAACCTCCTTGTGTAATCCCCTCTTCTCACTGAATAGGGTTATTGCAGAAATGATAGTATGTGATTTCCAACGTTGGTCATGAGTTATCATGGCTCCTGCCTTGTTTTCTGACTTGGATCACTCACTCTGGGGAAAGCCAGCCACCATACTGTGAGCACACCCAAGTAGCCCAATGGAGAAGTCCATGTGGTGAGGAACTGAGACCTCCTGCCATTACCTATGAGTGAGTCATCATGGGAGCAGATCCTTTAGACCCAGCCAAGCCTTAGATGACAGCAGCCCACGCAGACATCCTGACTACAGCTTCATGAGAGACCCTGAACCAGGACCACCCAGCTAAGTACTCCTAGATTCCCCACTACAGATACTTTGTGAGATAATACATGATTATTGTTCTAAACTACACAGTTTTGGGGTAATTTGTTACATAGCAGTAAATAATACCCTATAGGGTATGGCACTAGACCCAACTTCTCCATTTGTTTTATACTCTTCAATAAGATTTTATGGTTTTCTTCATGTTGGAGCTATGTCTTTCTTGTCAAGTTTATTCCTAAGTATTTTATGGTTTGGGTCTCTAATACGAATGAAATTTTTTAAATTTCCATTTCTTTGTTTTTTACAAGATTAGAGCAATTCTATTGATGTTTACATATTTCTTATAGTCAGTAATTTTTTCCCCTAGCTAGAGTCTCTTGAGTTTCTGGATAGGCAATCATTTCACCAGTGAGAAGGGATTTCAAAATAAAAAAACCTCAACTTTTCTAAAATTAATTTCAGTTAATTTTCTTAGACCCTTCTAAACAGTGTGGGACAATACTGACAATAGCGGGCATCTCTGTCTGCTTCCTCCTTCCTACTGAAATGGTTTCAGTGTTTTGTTGTTTAAATCAATGGCTGCTATTAGGGTTTCTTGGATTGAGGTATAATTTATATGACAAAATTCACTCTTTTCGAAGTATACAGTTTGATGAGTTTTAACCACCACCAAAATCAAGATCAAGAGCATTTCCATCACCCCCAAAAGCTCCCTCACATTCTTTTGCAGTCACTCTTTTATATCTTTGCTTTGGTTTAAATAAGATACATGCACTTATGCTGCAACTCCATTAATATTTGTTCAAGCTCTGCACAGACACCATATCAATATTGCTCACCCCTCTATTGCATAATACCTGGCACATACCAGGTCCTCAACACTTGCTGAATTAATAAATGAAAGAATGAATGAACCAACTGACCAACCAAAAAAATTGACCTTGGTGCTCAGCCTCATTCCTCAATGCTCTCCGATGCCAACTGCTTTCCTGCCTCGATCTCCCAGTCTGCCTCCTCCCTGACTCCTCGCTGCTGGACTACACCTGTCTACCAGTTGAGCTATCCACTGTTCCTAACGGCACCCCTTTGCCTCGCTGGTGTTTTCTCCCAAGTTCAACTGCAAAGGAGGGTGCTGTCTAGTGGGGTTAGCTGTGCTCAAGAAAAAGCTTAACAACAACAACAATAACAAAAACAAAGGTAGCTATTCCCTGTAGTAGTCATGGGCATATAATGTCAAAAGGAAAAAACTAAAATTAGGAAGAGGGAATCAGATCCAAAGGTCAGGAGCTTAAAAACAATCTGGAGTGTAAGTTCTGGAGGAGCTAGCCAAGATGGGACATGAGGATCAATCATAGGTCAAAAGGCAGAAGAGGTGGAGACTACAGGGGAGAAACAGCAAGGCTGGGAACGGGGTAAGCTGCCCATTACCTTCACAGGGTGCATAGCCAGGGATCATGTCTTAAAGGGGCAGAGTTGAGCCTGACAACAACCAGCCATATTCTTCTGCCAGGCTATCGTCTTGTGTTCTGCCTGCCTCATACATTCCCACCGTTATCTGCAGTAACATCTACCCACAAGCAATGCATCTATTCTGGAGGGCCTGCCTCATTCTCAGTTCCCTTCAGGTGCAGCATAAACTACCCACCACTGACCAGTTAAGATGGAATTTGCAGTTTCAGAACTGGTTGCTTACTTGTTCAGAGCTAGAGAAAAAGGGGAAGAAATGTTGTGAAATGCAGAATAGTGAAGGAACTCATCTTTTTCTAAAAAGAAAAAATAAACAAGAGTTAAAACACAAAAATGCAATTATTTGAGATTTCTGAATGTAATTCACACCCTAGTAACTCTTTTTAAAAAAAAAAAGCAAGCACAGAAGCAAAACAAAAGCTTTGTAAGCTACCCTTTTCTTACTAATAACAAATTCAGGTAATTTGGGCAGATGTAAATAAGGCACCACCACAATGTGTAAGTGCTGACCACAGAATTAAGACTGACGAACCTCAACAGGGGAAGTTATAAATATATACGATAGCCTGTCACTGAAAAGCTTGTCTTCAGGAATTCGGATGATTATCTGAAAACAAATTCGAAGTTCAATTAACCTGTAGGAAGCAGTAAGGAAGGCAGTGTTTTTGTGGAAACGTGGTGCGGGTCGGGTTGGGGGGTCTGTAAAGGCTAAAGAGCCATAGAAAATATTTCCAAAGGCCCAAGCTTTGGGTGAGGGACTTCCCTCACACGAAAGACACCTGGTGTTTTATGTCTTTCTGTATTTCTATGAAGTTACAAAGCTGTACTCTCTCTCTCATTTGCAGTCCCACAGGTTTTGCTTTCAAAGATCTGCAGGTGTATCCTCCTGCCCCCGTCAAACTGAGAGTGGTTTTTTTTTTCTTTTTTGTGCTAGACTGGACTTTAATACCATGCTCTTCACCTGACTTACAGCAGGGACTCTGGGACCACCGGTTCACCGCCTTTGAACTCTCCGGAGGGAGTCAAGGCATCAAAGTTGCTCGCGATTTCCCTCAAGGGAAGGGGGGGGAAAAAGCCCCGCTACCCTCTTCTGTAAATCGAATCAGAAGGCCTGGGATTCCGGCTGTGAAAGGTGCAGACGTACCAGAGGCTCCGGCTGCCCACGTGACGCACGAGAAGCCAGATTCGGAAAGGCGCGTTCACGAACCGGAGGCTGGGCCGGACTCAGGCCGACCTCCAAAACGCTGGGCGGCCTCGGCCAAGGCCTGGCGGCTTCTAGGTTCTGAAGGCTGTGTACACTAGAGAGTCTGGAATACGTACAAATTTCTACGGCAATGGGAACGAGATGTAAATTCTAAAACACGCAGCGCAGACTTCCCGCAAAGACGCGCTGGGAAAAAGGCAGAAAAAAGGGCCAAACTACGCAGCTGATCAAAGACTACGATTCCCAGCATGCACTACAGTGTTTCCCCCTAGTACGTTGCATGCCGGGAACTGTAGTTCCTCACCAACCCCATCGAAAAGTGCGCCGGGGGATTTTCAACTTCTCACGTTTGTCTCTTTTCCGAGAAGCACTGCCAGATAGAAAGCTGACTGCGAAAAGTCGCATTGGAATCATTCCCAACGTGACCCCACGCATGGACAGGGGAAAGGTGAAGAACGCGTTACCATGGCTACCGCTTCCCCTGGTCACGGAGTAAGCGTGCTCTAGGATCCGGAAGTGGTTCCGCGTGACCTCTCCGCAAGGAGGGATGTGTTCTGTGCTGACGTTCATTGGATGGTTTCCCTTAGAGACCAGAGCAACCCAGGCAAAGGGGCGGTCCCGCGTGAGAGGGGCCCGCGGAACCAGTTGATTGGAGAAAAGGAGCCAGGATTGACCAATCGGAAGGAGCCACGCTTCGGGCATTGGACACCGCACCTGGACAGCTCCGATTGGTGAACTGCGGTCCCCCCCACGAGTCCCCATTGGGTACAGGTGGTGCGTGGTACGGCACGATTGGTGGATTCGTGTTTCCCGTCCCCCTCCCGCGAGAAGTGGGGGTGAAAAGCGGCCCGAGCGGCTTGGGGTTAGTGGGCGGATTGCAAGGCTTGAGGTGTGAGGAACGGAGCCTGGCGTGGCGCGGGGCGGAGGCGGCTCCTGCGATCAAAGGGGACTTGAGACTCACCGGCCGTGCGCCATGAGGGCCCTGTGGGTGCTGGGCCTCTGCTGCGTCCTGCTGACCTTCGGTGAGTGATCCTGGAGGAGCGGGCACCCCTGGACGCCCCCCCCTCCTCAAGCGCGGCCTCTTCTTGAAGGTTCTGGGGGCGTTGAGCCCGGGCGGGGGATTACCGGGCCTGTGCTTGGTCTATGGGGTGTCCATTGCTTTTCCTCGAAAGAGGCTCAGGGGATTTCGTTTACTTTCTCTTTCCTCTGGAAAGACAAAAGGAGAACGGAGTCGTTTCAGTCCCTTACACATCTCCTAGTATCCGCTCCTAGAGGGCTCAGCCTCCTCGCGGTGGGGCCTCTCTCGGGGTCGTGCCCCCCTCCCCGCCCCCCCCCCCCGGGAGCATTGTGTGTGCCCTTTCTGGAGTACTTTTGTTAGATGCCGCAACCTTTGGCCGTCAGAGTTTGAGGACCTCCCGCCCCCAGGCTTCGACGCCTCGCCAACGCGAGTTTCCTTTCTTAGCCGCTGGGCTGTGGAGCGTGAGGCCCGGGGGCAGCGAACCGGCAGTGTCAGCGTGTTTGACTCACTTTTGCTCGAGCTCCTTAACATCTTAAAATCTCTTAACGTCTCTTCGCTTTCTCAGGCCCTGGGCCCTTCAGTTCCCCTCGCTAGAGGTTGCACAAATCCTTTTCGTGTTTTGACTTGTGATATTGAAGGCCTAAGTTTTGGCATGGTCAGTTTGGAGGCCTTGTCTCGGCCTGCGCGCAACACGTGTGAATGTAGAAGGGGCCTGGAATCGAATCTGCTAAACAGTATTTATAAAGGATCCCAGGGCCACCCTTTAGAAGTGATGGCTGCCTCCGTATTTCAAAATCTCCTGGGAAACCTCAGTATCTGAACTTACATAAGAAATACGCTTACGTGGGTTTACATTGGATATTTAAACCAGTGGATCCATTCTTCCATCACCCCCTCCCGTATTTGCCAAGTGGATTTTGCAACTACTACGCTGGCCCTGTTTGATCTTGTTTCTTCTGAGAAGTACATGAAGCAACGATGTTTAAGAGTTCTGTGGTGTTAAATCTGCCTTCAGGGTCTGTCCAGGCTGACGATGAAGTGGATGTGGATGGGACAGTGGAAGAAGATCTGGGTAAAAGTAGAGAAGGCTCAAGGACAGATGATGAAGTAGTACAGAGGTTTGTGTTCTTCTGAAACTACACAGATAACCCCTTGGGAACTTGGAATACAGTAGCTTTTTTGTATCTCTTCTCAAAAGATCCAGATGAAGTTTAATACTCTGAATTTAAATAGAGAAAACGTTAGGGGTAGCAAGTGTGTGCATACATAGTATCTTCTAACTTTGCCACTAAGAATGACTGGTCAAAATGAGATGAATTCCGTTGAAAACTATTTTGATAACTCTGTTTCAGAATGCTAGCACTATAGCCTTCCTAAGACCTTAGAAAAGGCTTTTCCTTTGGTTTTATACTCAGTGTGTACACGTAGTAATTTTAAAAAGGAATTCTGTCAGTTGAGCAATGTTTTGATTCGGCTTCTTAGGACTTAAACTTTTGTAGACCCTTAGAAGCCAAAGTTTCCCAGGCAGAGGGTTCCCTGTGAGGGAACATAAATGAATGTGACTTTGCTTTTTAGGAGAGGGAATTTGGGTTTATTTTTCTGACAATGTTAAACACAGAGTATTTCCAACTTGCTGTTAAAGGTAATGTACTACTGTGATAAAATAATAATGAGATGGTAGACTAGTAATATAAAGGTTTGCATTGTAGCCTTTTAACCGTTAAGACAACCTTAAGAGATCACTGTGCTCTCATCACAGATCCTATATTTTTGGAGGGAATTAAGTAATGCATTATTAGTTGATCAAATTTATTTCCTTAGAGAGGAAGAAGCTATTCAGTTGGATGGATTAAATGCATCCCAAATAAGAGAACTTAGAGAGAAATCAGAAAAGTTTGCCTTCCAAGCCGAAGTTAACAGAATGATGAAACTTATCATCAATTCATTGTATAAAAATAAAGAGGTAAGCAACATGTGGTTATGATAATGTTGTTTTGTTTCTGTATGGTAGCTAACTTGTTAACTTTCATAGTGAATGTGCTGACACAGCAATTCCAAGCAAGTAGTTGGCAAAGTTTAAAAACCCAGTATGTACAAGAATCACTACTAGATACCTATTTGTGTGTGTTTGGGGGAGGGTTGCTGAACATTTTCCCTTCTTTTTTTTTCCCTTTCCCCTCCAATTGTGTTCATGGCCTGCTAAATAGTTGTGAGTCTTAAGTTCAGTTATAACAAACTAAGCCTCGAGTATTGCATACATAAAGGTCATTAAGAAGGAAAATAAAATAGAGTATTAACTACTCTCACTGGTTCAGGTGTTCCTTATAGCTGCCACAGGCCTTTGTGTAAAGAGCTGTACCTCCTTTTACCAGGAGAGTAAAAGCCACCTCTGTACCATAGAAGTCTAGTCCTTAAAGAGTGCTTTTTCAGAGTACAGAGTAGAAATAAAATGAGTTTGACATTAAATTTAATGTCTCATGTACCTTGAGGCTAATCTAAGTGTATTAAATCTGGCTTCTATTTAGATTTTCCTGAGAGAACTGATTTCGAATGCTTCTGATGCTTTAGATAAGATAAGGCTAATATCACTGACTGATGAAAATGCTCTTGCTGGAAATGAGGAATTAACGGTTAAAATTAAGGTAAGCTTAGAACAATTTTCTTTTTAACTAGAAAGAATTCTTAGAGATAGAGAATCCATATCAGTCAAGATAGGCTAGGTTAGGAGCAATAACAATTAATTCCCAAGTGTCAGGGACTTAAATCAGGGGTCAGCCAAATATGGCCTGTGGGTCAAATCTGACCTGCTGCCTGTTTTTATTTTTATTTTTTTAACATTTTATTTTATTTTTTTCTTTGGCTGCATTGGGTCTTTGTTGCTGCGTGCGTGCTTTCTCTAGTTGCAGCGAGCAGGGGGCTACTGTTCGTTGCGGTGCACGGGCTTCTTCTTGCGGTGGTTTCTCTTGTTGCGGAGCACGGGCTCTAGGTGTGCGGGCTTCAGTAGTTGTGGAGCGAGGGCTCAGTAGCTGTGGCTCATGGGCTCTAGAGCGCAGGCTCAGTAGTTGTGGCGCACGGGCCTAGTTGCTCCGCGGCATGTGGGATCTTCCCGGACCAGGGCTCGAACCCGTGTCCCCTGCATTGGCAGGTGGATTCTTAACCACTGCGCCACCAGGGAAGTCCTGTTTTTATAAATAACGTTTTTGGAACACAGCCATGCCCGTTTGTGTATTATCTGTGACTGCTTTTGACAGAGACCGTATGGCCCACAAAGCCTAAAATACTCTCTGGCCCTTTTCCAGAAAAAGTTTGCCAACCCCTGTCTTAAATCATCAATCACGGGCTGCCTGTGGCCTTTGCTTTGCATCATCTCTATGACACAGGCTGATTGAGCAGCCGCCATCTGAAGTGTAGCTGGTTGCCACGGTGCAGAGAAAGCTTGGAGGGTCTCGCATCAATTAAAGGCTCCAGCCTGAAAGCCACGCTCCTGACTCCCACTTGCAACTCATTGGCCAGAGCTAGTCGCATGGCCTTATCCAACCATAAGTGGAGGAAGTATATTCCTACTGTATTTCTGGAAGGCGGAGAGCTGGGAATGTTTAGTGAAGAACATTGGTCACCACAGATTCCAAAGACAGAAGTCATTCAAGTTTTGAATCCTTTTATTTTCTATCAAAGAAATAGGTGGAACATAAAATTTTATCTTTCTTGAATTTTTTTTTTTCATAAATAGCTTGCTTCGTTTAGGTCTATCTATGCCCTTTGACATTTAGACCAGTCTTTGCCCTCTTTATATGGATACTTTATCAAATACACTGAACTTAAAATTACTCTCTATAAGGATGCTTGTGCTTAAGATGTACGCTTTTTGAAAAGGCCATAAAATACTATATGGAGGAAAATATCTCAGTTTTGTTTTCTGTATTGGAATTGATGTGGTCCAAAGCTGGTAGTTTCTCAATATATAGCTCAGTATTTCCTTTTTATATCATGAGTATTGAGCAAGTATAACTGTATTGTTCTTGTCTTGGTTTTAGTGTGACAAGGAGAAGAACCTGCTCCATGTCACAGACACTGGTGTAGGAATGACCCGGGAAGAGTTGGTTAAAAACCTTGGTACCATAGCCAAATCTGGGACGAGCGAGTTTTTAAACAGAATGACTGAGGCACAAGAAGATGGCCAGTCAACTTCAGAACTGATTGGCCAGTTTGGTGTCGGTTTCTATTCTGCCTTCCTTGTAGCAGATAAAGTTATTGTCACGTCGAAACACAACAACGACACCCAGCACATCTGGGAGTCCGACTCCAATGAGTTTTCTGTAATTGCTGACCCCAGAGGAAACACTCTAGGACGGGGAACGACAATTACGTGAGTATTACTAATTCCTAATGAGAATTAATAGTCGTAACGAGGATCTTGATTCTCCAGTTCTGGCTCTGAGCAAACGGCTTATTCTGGGCCTTAATTTCTTTGCCTATAAAAATGAGGAACTTGAGCAGTTTTCACCACTTGAAGTATTTTGAGGCCTTGCTAAGGGCCAGACTCAGAGTTATGGTGGCTGCTGTCTATGGAGGGCTTGAAGGAGGAAGGGTTAGCTCTTCAGGGAGAAGGCAGATCGGAGGCCTCACAGACAAGTGGCTTGTCCAGGTTTTCCAGGTAAGCAGGACTTAGAAAAGTGGTGTCAGTCTGTGGAGCATCATGGATAATGGCGGTGGCACAGCGTGTTTACAAGATTCAAGGAATTCCTTTCAGGTGGTGGCAGTTACTGATGGAATTTCTGATGAACTTTTTTAAAGTTTTCTGAAGGTGGTGTGGAGGATGGCAGGACTGGATGAGAAGAGACTCTTGGGGTAACCTGGGTAATGGTTGAAAACATTCCAAGACAGTAGCCAGGGTTGGGGGCGGGTTGGAGAGCACAGGAGCAGATAAAGGACTTGAAGAGAGTTATGAAGGTTCTTTGGAAGGAAATGTCTCATTCGAGGATAGTTACTAGTTATTGAATTTGATATGGAATTCATTTTAAGCCAGTACCTATTGTTGGTGTCGATGAGACAGATCTTATGCCCAATATCTCCTGGTGCTTGCAGCACTGTGAAGTGTGAAGCAGACAGGCGACAGGGCAGCTTTCTGCCTTTTGGTTTTTTTCTCCATCTTAGAGATAAAGCAATTCCAATTTAGAGGTCAGTTGACTTGCCCAGCTCTGCCAAGTGAAAATGTGCCTCCAGCCTTGATTTTTTTCTTAATTCAGTTTAAAATTTTCTCAACATTAAGGATTTTTAAATATTCAAGTAGGAAACAATCATACATCTATCATTTCGACCAATTTTCTTCATCCCAGAAGACATTTCCTATCTTCATCGTCAGAGATTTTCCTTTCATGAAACTAGACAACTGCATTTTAGTATTTTTACTAATTTACTGTTCTAAATTTACCTTCTCCTGCCTTTCACATCTCCTGATCTCTTTAGGAGGCATCCCTAATAGTTATACCCCAGGGCCCTCTCTGTTAGGTGGTAGGAGAATACAGGTAAATCACATCTTTTAACTAGAAAGAGATAGAAAATGATGTCCCAAGAGGTGCTAATGTCTCAGGTTGCTAAGAGACAGGTGAGACATCTAGATGGAAGCTCCATGTGAGCAAACATTTTGTTGATACTCCATTCCCAGAGCCTAACGCATGACTGGCAGGTATTGGTATGAATGAATAAGGGTCATCAGGATGGTTTCATACGGTAGCATGGATGGTTGGTCAGTAAATGAAATTTTACAACAGGTTCTCCTTTCCTTGGCAAAATTACCTCTTTTCTTTAAGCCCTCCTTCCCAATCATTCACTCAACAGATATTCATTTGAGTGCCTGTTACCTGCTAGGGTTTAGGGCTGCAGTGGAGAATAAGACAGTTGCTGTCCCTGCTTTCACGTGGCTCATTCGACTAAGGAAGAAAAAACATGAGATAATTTCAGAGTGGCAAATACCAGAAAGGAAGTTAAGGGATACCTCCCTTATCAGAAGGTCTTTCTGAAATGGTAATAAATTAGGTTCAGATATTCTAGGCAGCAAGCACAGCATGTTGGAAGTTCCAGAGGCAAGAGGCCCATTTGAGAAACTGAAAGTCTAGAATGGCCAAAGGGAAAAGGAGAGCAAAGGCAAGGAAGTGACAAGGTTAGGATCTTGCCCTGCATACATATGACTTCATCTTATGTTTGACTAATAAAGTAGAAACCATCAGACAATTCAATTTCCTCCCTACTCCTGTCTGTACCCCTAAATTAGCCACCACTGTACCCTTATGAGAGATTTAGTGAGGATTAAATGAGATCATGAAATTAGCATCCTGTAAATGCTGTGAAAATTGCTTCTGTCCCTCCTACTACCATGAGGGAGTATTCTACATTTCTCCCCAAAGCTAGTCTCTGCTTCTCATCTGTTGTCTCTCACGCCACCTCCTCAGAGACTAAGCATAAACTGATTCCTACCATGTCTTTTAAAGTCAGCCTTTCCTGAACACCTTCCTCTTTCCCATCAAAGTGTAAATGTACTGAAGTCTCTGGGAGAAGGAGCAGAGGCAGGCAGGTGGTGCCATGCCCCATGCTACTGTCAGGCATGCACTCTCTTTTTCTCCCCCATCTACTGTTGAGCTTCTCAAAAAAGTATACTTGCCTTTGTTGCTACTTCACCTTCTGTTCACAGCTCAGCCCACTGTGTTTTGACTTTATCCATCATCTTTCCATTGAAATAAGTCACCAGTAATCCTTGTTGCTAAATCTAGTGGATTCAGGGTTACTTTAGTTGGTATGGCTCCCAGCAATAGGTTCTTTTTTTTTGTAGTTTTTCTCTTGTGTTTTCTACAGAATTTGCATTCTACTGCTCATACCTTAAAACAATCCATTCAGTACTTAGCTTCATCTTTTTAAACTTTCCTTTGCCTAAATGTTGATATTCTCTTTCTTCAAAAGTTCAGTTTCAACCCTTTCACGTTATCCCGTGTCCCTCATGCAGTCTGAACCACTGTCTTGGATCCAGGTTCCAGCTCCTCCTCAGGGTTCTCTAATCTAAATTCTTAGTCCAGATCAGGAGTCAGCAAACTTTTTCTTAAAGGATCAGCTAGTAAATATTTTAAGCTCGTGGACTATAGGATCTGTCACATGTCACAACTCTCCTATTCTAGTTTGAAAGCAGCCATAGACAATATAGGATGAGGTTGTGTCCCGATAAAATTTCTTATGGGTGCCAGCCAGAGTTTGCCAACCCCTGGTCTAGATCTCTCTACGGGGCCCTGGGCTCATATGTCTAATTGCCTCTTAAATACCTCTAAACTAAGATGTCTAACCATCAGCTTCAATTTGCATCCAAAACTGATGCAACTTTCCACTAACCCCGGATCACTAATGTGTATGCTCCAAGACCAGAGATTTAGTCCCCTCCACTAGGCTGTGTCATCATGTGCTGTCTACTTGTTGGCAGGTGCTACTAAACTATAAGCTTTTTGAGGCAGGGAGAGAACCATGGATACAACATTGCCCATATTTATTGGGAGTGCAAACATCACGACTACCCGCTGTGTTTGAGAGTACGTTGTGATTATTATTTTTGGTGAATGGAGCCAGTGTTTGCAGAAGGGGTGGTAAGGAAGAAGAGGAGGCAGTGCTACAATTTTTGGTATTGTAATTATCTAAGCCAGTGCTGTCCAGTAGAACTTTCTGTGGTAGAAATGTTCTATCACTGCTCTGTCCAATGTGGTAGCCACTAGCTACATGTGACTATTGGAATGTGGCAATATAACTAAAGAACTGATTTTAACTTTTATGTAAATAGACACCTGTGACAGGTGGTTACTGTTTTCTTGTCTAGTGCAAATGTAAACAATAGTTCAGATTAATTCTCTAGCTTTTTTTAAGGAACATGTTTTTATTAGGGGTTAACTACAATAATCACTTGATTTCTAGAGTAGCTATCAGAGTGCCTATGATTCTGCTTTTCTCCAGAATATTGCAGTGATTTCCCACCTTCAGCTAACTTAAGATGTCTGTTCTTCAAATGAAAAACATCCAGCACATTGAGAAGGTTGAGAACATTTTCATTTTTTTACTTGGAACTAAGAATATTTTCCACCTGAGGGAGTGCAAGAAAGTTCTTCCTTTACCATACCCATATTTGGTGTATTTAGCTCACAAACCTTTATCGGTGATGAGAGTTCTTAACATGGATAACGGGGACGTGGTTGGTTATACACAGAATTGCTGGCTATTATAGTCATATGAGTATTTAGACAAATTTATAATCAGATCTTTGAAACCATCATGTCTCTCTCTAAACGTCTTATTTTCTTTGCAGCCTTGTTTTAAAAGAAGAAGCATCTGATTACCTTGAATTGGATACAATTAAAAGTCTCGTGAAAAAATATTCACAGTTCATAAACTTTCCTATTTATGTATGGAGCAGCAAGGTAAATCTGTAGGAATACAATTTATGTGTATTACCTTGGCACATATTTGAATATTTAACACTGAAAGAATGAACGTTAAATATGGTTCTTTCAATACGGGATACTCTCAGTGTTTTCTTACTGAAGATCGATTTTTTCAGCTGTAATTTTGTTTCATATCCTATAGATGAAATCAGAATTATTAAACAAATGAGTTCAACCGAAATTCTACTTTCTACTTCAACAGACTGAAACTGTTGAGGAACCCATGGAAGAAGAAGAAGCAGCAAAAGAAGAAAAAGAAGAATCTGATGATGAAGCTGCAGTAGAAGAAGAAGAAGAAGAAAAGAAACCAAAAACTAAAAAAGTAAGTCTGGTTCATCTTCCTACTTAAAATATTGTTTAGGTTATAAAGTACCAAACTCATAGAAAAAGAGTTCAGATTTGTTGTTGCCGGGGGTGGGGGGGTGTTGGAAGAAGGTGCAAAAGGTACAAACTTCCAGTTATAAGGTAAATAAGTACTAGGGATGTCACGTACAGCATGACAAGTAGAGCTAGCGCTGCTCTATGGTGTATAGGAAAGGTAAGAGAGTAAATCCTGAGAGTTCTCATTTTAAGGAGAAACTTTTCTTTCTTTGGTCCATTTTTTTAAATTGTTGTTTATTCTTTTATTCTCATCTATATGAGATGATGGATGTTAACTTATTGTGGTGATCATTTCACAATATGTGTAATTCAACCTTTATGCTGTATGCCTGAAACTCATACAGTGATGTGTATCAATTATATCTTGATAAAACCAGGGAGAGGGGAGAACTAAGGTAAAAAATATTGTTTAGCTTGTGTTAGAAAAAACACAGATGCAGGAAAAAGAAAAAACACGAAACCCAAATATGCACAGACCGATTTGAGGTAAGCTTCAGTTCTTAATGGTCTTCTTTTTTCAAGGAGTGAGTCTGTAGGCCCAGCTTTTAAAACCAAACTCTGTGTGTGCGCGTGTGCGTGTGTGTGTGCGCACACACACTCTATCACTCTCTCTCTCTCTGTCTCTCTAGAAAATTTTAAGTAGCAAATGCAGATCATTTTTATGAAGAGTTCTCTGACTTCCATATATTGCCCAGGACTGATGGCTTATGATATGTTTTGAATTTTAAAATCTTAAAAAGCTATTTTGCATCTTCTTTTGTCATGTAGATATCAACTATAAAATTAGTTCTCTGGTCTGCTTAGGTAGTAGAGTAGGTGGAAGTAATGGTGGTGGATTTTGAGAAATATTTATTGTAAGATGTTGGATTTCTATAAGTCATGAAATAGAAATACATAAGATGTATATCTTTCTAAACTCAAAACAGGTATTTTCAAGAAATAACATTTTAGCTAGTTAAAAATAACTGGAAAAACCTTATTTGGATTGTTATCAATTATAATGAATAACCATTTGTCTTTGTTGTATTAAATAACAAGAGTGTTGACAGAAGTACTTTCTGAAATTTTTTTTGATCCAGTTGGCAAGAATCATACTACAATATAGGTACCCTTTGGTGCTTCCTATATTAATACTTTTTTGAAATGTTCTAAAGCTGTGGTTACTATAGTATAACTATTGATACCACTGGTATATCTGCTAGGAGAGACTAATCAAATACTGTAACTTCAGGTTGAAAAAACTGTCTGGGATTGGGAACTTATGAATGATATCAAACCGATATGGCAGAGACCATCGAAAGAAGTGGAGGATGATGAATACAAAGCTTTCTACAAATCATTTTCAAAGGTAAATGTTATTTTAGAATAATGTGATAATGAAACATTACTAAATCAAAAATATGTTTAAAAATAGTTTTATAACTATTTCAACACAACTGGTTTCCTTTTTAATCCTGTGTATTTTATATTATGCATTAAAAAAATTTTACTCTGAGAAGGAATCTGTAGGCTTCACCAAATTGCCAAGTGGTCTATGCTACAAAAAAAGATTTAGAACTGCCTACTAGGTACATGCTTGATTTCTACTACAGAACCTGTAAGACCTAAAACCATGTTATTGAATGACTTCTAACATAATATTGAAGAGCTTGTTTACAACATCAAACATTTCTTTTGAGGTCATAATATGCCTAGGAATAATTACTAAATCTATTTCCTTGCCAATGTTTTGTTTTCTTTTACTGATCATTTCTTGTAACTCTTAGAATCCAAAACTGGCATTGACTAAAATTGTTTCAAGTTAACGTTTCCTCAAACATCTTGCACAAAAGAGAAAAGTTTAATGGACTTAGCACGGCTACAGGAAACTTAACGTTCTGTGATTGTATTTGTTCTTTGCTCTATTCCATCTGCTGATTCATTACTTAACCTTTGTTTTCCTTACCTTAACATCCAACCATCATTTCAGCTTTACTTCCAAAAACTTTCCCTTGGTTCTGCCTCTACTTTCATTCCCGTGAACTCGAAAGTCCTAGTGCATATGTAAAGGTACTTTCGTCTCAAGCAGCTATATAAGAAATACGTGAGCAATGTGTGATTTTAAGTCTTTTAGAGGCTACATTTTTTAAAAAGTTGAAACAGGTGAAGTTAACTTTTAATAATATATTTTATTTAACCCAACATACCCAACAGTGTTATTTCAACAGGTGATCAGTATAGAAAATTGAGTTGTTTCCTTTTTTGGTTTTTTTTTGTTTGGTTTTTTTGTGAGGTGTGTGTTTGTACCATGTTGTCAAAGTCTGGTGTGTGTTTTAACCAGCACATGTCAGTGTGGACTAGCTACATTTCAAGTGCTCAGTAGCCATATGTGGGTACGGTAGTGTATAATGCAGGAAATTTCTGTCCTTATGCTTTATAGCTATTTACATACCTCTTTTTATCCACTGCTGTTCCAAATTTCCTGGAAGAATCCTGTTCCTGAGTACTTTTTTGGTTGAACAGTACACTCATGAAATGTTGTATATTGTCATTTAGGCAGGGCGGTGGTTTTCCTGTCCTGTTCTCTTACATGTGTGGAACCTAGACTCATCCATCCTTCCCCAGGTTTAGGCGATAGAGTAATATTATTGACAGTCATCATCAGAACAACCATGTCCAGCCACTTAGAAGTGCAATCTTAATTGTTTCTTCTTCCCTCCTTGTCCCCCACCTCCACTTTTTTGGTAAGGGTACTTTTTTGTTAGTTAAATGTTAAACTGAATGTGTACGACATAATAAATTGCTTAGCGTTTGCGCTGCCTTTTTCCTGTGCCTTTTGAATGACTAAGATACCAACTTTCTAGGAAAGCGATGACCCCATGGCATATATCCACTTTACTGCTGAAGGGGAAGTTACCTTCAAGTCAATTTTATTTGTACCCACATCTGCACCACGGGGTCTGTTTGATGAATATGGATCTAAGAAGAGCGATTACATTAAGGTGGGTTTTTAAATGGTATAAACTGAGTTTAAAATTTGAAAGTATGATTTCCAGAAAGTGACCTTTTTTTTGATTTCTGCTTAGCTGTATGTGCGCCGAGTATTCATCACAGACGACTTCCATGATATGATGCCCAAATACCTGAATTTTGTCAAGGGTGTTGTAAGTATCTGGAGATTAATGGGGGAAGAGGGGATTAGAGTGGGGGGTCTGGAGGTGGCGTTTTCTTTGGGTTGGTTGGTTTTATTTTTTTCCAGTGTTTTTATTGCTAACTGAACTTTCTTTTGCCACCTGAAGGTGGACTCAGATGATCTCCCCTTGAATGTTTCCCGTGAGACTCTTCAGCAACATAAACTGCTTAAGGTGAGTGTCTCTGGGAAGAGACCGGCTGCCTTGCTCTTTGGTTGGGCTTCAGAGAACAAGACTCCGTTAGTGGAGTTCCCAGGTTTTGAGACTAGTCCTTGGCTCTTCAGATAAAAAACTTAATTTTACTCTGGAATGATCAAATCCTGAGAATCTGATTGTTTTCCCCCCAACGTTTTATAATAAAAAATTTTCAAACATACAGAAAAGTTGAAAGAGCAGTGAATACCCATATATGCCCACTACCTGGTCTTAAAGTTAGAATATAAACATTAAAACAATCTTGTGACTGTTTCCAGTGACAACTTAGTTTCTGCTCCATCTGACATAGGAGTACTCACCGTTCCCTGCCCCTTGATAAATACCAGCATCTGTATCTTTCACCAGTACTCCCCTGCTACCTTACGTGTTGTAGGTTCTCAAAAGTTTGCGATGAGCTTCTGTAAAGTTATTCTTTAATTTTGTTTAGGTGATTAGAAAGAAACTTGTCCGTAAAACCCTGGACATGATCAAGAAGATTGCTGATGAGAAATACAATGATACTTTTTGGAAAGAATTTGGTACCAACATCAAGCTTGGTGTGATAGAAGACCACTCAAATCGAACACGTCTTGCTAAACTGCTTAGATTCCAGTCTTCTCATCATCCAAGTGACATTACTAGTCTAGACCAGTACGTGGAAAGAATGAAGGAGAAGCAAGACAAAATCTACTTCATGGCTGGGTCCAGCAGAAAAGAGGTGAGGTGAACTTGAACTGGTCCTGGCATGTAGCTGGGGATTTATAGCCAACTCTTGAGGGCAAAAAAAAAAGGAAAACTTAATTATAAACTGAAGTAGTTATGAGGCCTCTCAGTCACTGATAGGAAGAAAGTCATTTATATTCTCTGCACCTCTTAATTCTCCACCTGTAAAATGGGGTTGCTGGTACTACATAAATGTAGCTACTAGGATGAACAAATATACCAAGGCCAGACTTGGAAATTTTTGTTACTTTCTTAATTTTGTAGGCTGAATCTTCTCCATTTGTTGAGCGACTTCTGAAAAAGGGATATGAAGTGATTTATCTCACAGAACCTGTGGACGAATACTGCATTCAGGCTCTTCCTGAGTTCGATGGGAAGAGGTTCCAGAATGTTGCCAAGGAAGGAGTGAAGTTTGATGAGAGTGAGAAAAGTAAGGAGAGTCGTGAGGCAATTGAGAAAGAATTTGAGCCTCTGCTCAACTGGATGAAAGATAAAGCCCTCAAGGACAAGGTATTCTAGAAATCAGAAATTGTGAAAATTCTAGCATCTACATTTTAAAAAATGTGTTATGTCAGCAAATTAAACTTTGCAACTGGTACTTTTGTAACCATTAAAAGTTGTACAGAACAACGTTTAATATTGTAGTTAAATTATTGGGAGGTTGAGCTTAAAATTTATGAACTACAAAGAATTGAAAGGATAAGTGTTATCCTGTGGGTGGGTATTTTTTTTCCCTTTGTAATTGAAAGTTTTCCATAATTTAATACTGTTTTTGTAATAGCTTAAATTTTTACCGGTTAAACTTAAGTTTTAAACGTTTTTGAAAGTTGATGTTTAAGTATTTATTTATGACTGAAAATTTCACATTATTAAATGACAGTTTCCTAAAAATCTGAATGAGAGGTACTTTTCTGATCTGCCTCCATTTATGATCTTAAGCGATGAGCCCTTAAGGAGTTGAAATGCAATTACTTCACGACCTTAACTGTTGATATTTATATATCTCTAACTTTTGGTTTCCTTATCCTAAGATTGAAAAGGCTGTGGTCTCTCAGCGCCTGACAGAGTCCCCGTGTGCTCTTGTGGCCAGCCAGTACGGATGGTCTGGCAACATGGAGAGAATCATGAAAGCCCAAGCGTACCAGACCGGCAAGGACATCTCTACAAAGTAAGCATCCTCAGGGAAGTCCTGCCGAGGCGTTAGCTCTTGTCCAGCCGTCCTTTAGAAGATAATGGCAGCTTCTCTACAAAGAACTGAGGTGTTTTAAGTGTCCACCACTGTCTATTGTATATTAGATAAGTTTACAAAGGGATTAGATTGCTACATTAGATTGCTAAAGAAAAGGTCTTGAAGTTGTGATTTATTTTATAGTATTTTATCTACAGATGGAAATTTTCTTAATCTGTTACACATAATGTCTTTCGGCATTAGATTATATGCTTGGCCTGGTATCTGGACTTCTTTTACATTTTTAGATAATAGTTACAGATGAAGTTAATGACACTTATATTTCTTAAAGGAGTTAAATCCTTTTAATCACCCCTTTCACCCCCAACAAGTATGCTCCACAAAATAAAGGGTAGAGGGTGCACAAGTTAACGAGTATTTGAACTCAAGGGCCAAGTACTGGAGGTACACTGGGTCTTTGCTACCCTTTATTTTCAAGAAATATGTATTCCAAGTTTTTATTTTAATGTCACAACAATAGCTTTGAAAATGACTTCTTCCTTGCTTTTATTCTCTTCTACCTGGAATATCTTCTTATTAGTTACCTAATCATCATACTTTTTTTCCCCAGGCCTAGCTTAAGGATTCTTCTCCTAAGTGTAGTTTCCATTGTCACAGTCCCCAAACTCCATTTAAAAATATATCTATAATTCATAATTAGCATGACTCACCAATGTGTAATATTTATAAATTGTGACATTCAGACTAGTCAGGATGACAAATCATAATCCTCTAAGTCCTGCGTGTATGATAGGTTATACCAGGATGTAGGGAGAGGGCCTTCTCCCTGTCCTCGGCATGCAGCTGTAGGAGGGAGAACAGTCACGGGATGGTAGGATGCTAACGACGATGAAGGTATACGCAGAAGGCATTGCAGCTGACTTCAGAGAAAAGAAGCAGTTTTTCTTAGAACCATATAGGTTGAGGCATCGTGGAGAAGGTGTTACTTGAGCAGCACCCAGAGGCTGTTCTGTTCCAGAACTCTGGGGAGACACAGATGCAATTAAGATAGTGAGTACATTAAGAGGGGATGAACAGGACATTAAATCAGTTCATCCACTCAGCAAAGGCACTTGGGATTCATTAGTAAATAAGAGTTCATTATTGTACTCTTTCATCTAACCACACACATTTAAAGCATGATGTAACAATATATAAGCATGTCGATTTTTCAAAAAGTTGTTCTCTGTAATTATGTAAGTTAGTAATAGAGTATGGGAAATGCATGGACCCTAAAATTCGGTATGTTTGTTTTTTTACTCTGTAACAGTTATTATGCCAGCCAGAAGAAAACATTTGAAATTAACCCCAGACACCCACTGATCAGAGACATGCTTCGGCGAGTTAAGGTGAGCAATATCATAGCCATACTCCTTTGTCTTTTAATTTGACTACTTTGGACCCTTTAATATTAATCAAGTGTGACTTCTTCCATTTCAGGAAGATGAAGATGACAAAACAGTTTCAGATCTTGCTGTGGTTTTGTTTGAAACAGCAACACTGCGGTCAGGATATCTTTTACCAGACACTAAAGCATATGGAGATAGAATAGAAAGAATGCTTCGCCTGAGCTTAAACATTGACCCTGATGCGAAGGTTTGAAGTAATTTATTGAATGTTTGAATCCCCAGTGTCACGGACAATGCTAGAAATTAATGAGAAACTCCCCCTTTTACATCCTTTTTTTGTCCGTCTCCCTTTGTTAGCTTGACTGTTAACTCTAATTAGAGGATTGACTCTACAGTTCTGGATAAACCAGAGTGAGGTTAATTATGATCTTATACATTTAAATGAGCAAAGTGAAAATAGATCCAAGGTGTTCAATACATTAATGGGCTCGTAAATGTTCCCCTTAGGTGGAAGAAGAACCAGAAGAAGAACCTGAAGAAACAACAGAGGATACCGCAGAAGACACAGAGCAAGACGACGACGAAGAAATGGATGCAGGAACGGATGAGGAAGAACAAGAAACAGCAAAGGTAGAACAAACCAAGAATGGGACTTGCAATTTTAGTTCTTGCAAAGTTAGGACTGTTACAGAAGTCAAGAAATAAATAGTCATCTAATTATCAAATCCAAAAGCTGGAGCAAATCCCTTTTTTCTTTATTTAAAGTTTGTACTTTGATCTTCCCACTTCCTTTATTCCCTTAGGTTAGCCATCCATTCTTGAGATGTTATTAAGCAGATTGTCCCTTAGCCCACGGTGCTTCTGTGTTCTTTGCCACTTGCTTCTGCCTTAACTATAGTAACATTAGGCTGTTTTAAATTTTTGATTATTTGTGTTCAGGGACTGTTGATCTTGTTGTTGGGTTCTAAGTTATTTTGCAGATTAGCAAGGTGAGGTTCTAGCCTACAGCTCAAGTTAATGGATAGGCTGGGTCCATTTCAATTGTTTTTTCCATACATGAACCTTCTGTGAGCTAAGGTTTGTTGTGCTGGTTTTTAACGTCTTCTGATTTTTCTGTTTTCACAGAAATCTACAGCTGAAAAAGATGAACTGTAAATTACACTGTCACCATTTGGATCCTGTGTGGAGAGGGAATGTGAAATTTAAGTCATTTCTTTTGGGAGAGACTTGTTTTGGATGCTCCCCCCCAGCCCTCTTCTCCCCTGCACTGTAAAATGTTGGGATTTTGGGTCACAGGAAGAAGTGGGTTTTTTAGTTGAATTTTTTTTTAACATTCCTCATGAATGTAAATTTGTACTATTTAACTGACTATTGGTGTAAAATCTTGTCATGTGTATAAAAATAAAAAAGATCCCAAACATTCAGTGTCTTGCCTGTCTTTTCATAATTCATTGATTTTTTTTTTCCTTCCAGTTTTATTGTGATATAATTGACCTACAGCACTGTATGAGTTTAAGGTGTGCAGCACAATGACTTATGTACATCGGAAGTGATCACCACAATAAGTAGTGAACATCTATCATCTCATATAGATATAAGATAAAAGAAAAACATTTTTTACATCATGTGTCTTGGGTTTTTTTCCTTTCAAAAATAATTCATATTTACTAAAGAAAAGTAGTTTTTTAAAATTATCTTTAAAAAAAAAAAATCTTTAAAAATCACCCATAGAAGACATACTCTTCCTTACAGAAGAATTCCAAATAATACATGTAGAAGCTCCCCTTTCTAGGAAGTGGAGCTTAATCCTCCTTTTCTTTTTCAATGTGGGCTGGATTTAATGACTGTCTTCTGGAGTATGGAAAGGAGAAAACAGTAACTTTATATAGAGAAGCTTGGCAAGTGCTACCTTAATAACCAAGTGATCAAGGTTCATATCACCAGGGATGTCACGTACCCCCTGATGTGATGAGGAGGGTACCTCACCTCTGGTATTCTTTCCAAAACTTCCTAACCTTAACCTAACCTAGAATATGTGAACAGTACTCTTCAAAATTTTTTAAGGTCAAAACCAAAGAAAGGGAGGGTGGGAGGGAGGGACACAAGAGGGAGGAGATATGGGGATATGTGTGTGTATAGCAGATTCACTTTGTTATAAAGCAGAAACTAACAACACCATTGTAAAGCAATTATACTCCAATAAAGATGTTAAAAAAAACCCAAAAAACAAATAGTCACAGACTGGAGGAAACTAAGGAGACATGGCAACTAAATGCAATGTAGTAACCTGGGTGAAAGCTGGTGAAATCCAGAGTCTGGGACATAGGTCATTTGTGCCTTAGCTCTGGCATGTGTGATGTGTACCATGGTCATGTAAGATGAGGGCATTCATGGAAACAGACAGTGGGATACAGGAACTGTGCTATCTTGGCAGTTTTCCTGTAAATCTAAATTTATTCCAAAATAAAAAGGCTATCTTTTTAAAATCACCTATAATCCTACCACAAGTATAACTACAGATATTGAGTGAAGATCCTCATCGAGCTGTTTAATTTGTTTTAAAATGTGTTATGGGAGAAACGGTTTCTCTAAATACAGCCATCTGAAATAGTATTTTTTTTTAACTGGCTAGGGAGAGAAAATGTTACTCATTTGCATATTCAGAGATCATGGTGTGTGGGAAAATTCTGTGGAACCTAATTTTATGTACAATAAAGTTGTTAAGCACTTCACAATTTTCCTGATAATCTAGGACACTTTCTAGGCTTCTCGTAATTCTAATCATTATATGCTTCCTACCCCTCCCCATCAAGCTCTTTTTTTAGTTTGCAATAATCACTTTGAAATTACTAGATACCCTACAATCATCTTTTTAAAAATCTGCCCTGCTTCTTTTCCCTTTTAAGAAAATGGGAGCTCAGTCGTAGAGAAACAGGCTATCAGTTAAGGTATAGCTTTCTTTCCTGATACAATGTTATATTAGCTATTAGTTGTAGTATTTGTTTCCAATTTTTTGGCCACTATAAATTACTACTTTTAGTGAAGGTTGTTAGGACATAAAAATTAAAGCCATTAGGTCACATTAAATCTGTGACATCTGAAACTTCTGCTCCTCAGAATCTTCCAATTACAAATTCTAAATTTCCATTGTTCCATCAGGAAGCATAAAAAGCATCATTCTCCCTGAGGTTTTGGTAGAAACAGGCAGCTATGCAGCTATGCCATATACACCTTGCACTACAACTGTTTAACTGGTCTAAATCATCTGACGGGTTACAACTGAGCTGTCTTGAACTGTTCCCTCACAGCTTTATTAAGGACTAATCTAGTTCTACTTTTAATACTTGGTTTTTGTCACAGATTTGGTTCTCCAGGAAGCACCGAGATGGAGTTCAGTGTGCAGAATATTTACGAAGGAGCGCCCTTGGATGAGCACCTGTGGAAGGAGAGGAAAGGAGACTGAACAGAAGGAGAAGCTGAGCAGCAACGCAAGTCCAAAACCAGCGTCAGTCAACCGTGCGGGGAAGTGAGCTCAACCGGGGTCCCTCACAGTCGCCGGCCCCTCTGTGCTGTGCAGCTTTGAGCCAGGTGGTGCTAGCTGAGGCCGTCCCCGCAGGAGCTGGCAAGTGAAGGGAGCTCGCTGACAAGCATTCAGCACTGGGGTGACAAGCCTTTTCCTGGGAATCCGGAGGCCACATTTCTACACCCACCATAATGTCCATTTTTCACAACGGGGTCAGCTTAAAAAAGGAAGAAATATATATAATATATACCTTGGTTAAAGTTACTTAGAATCAGCACTTACTGAAATGATGGCATTTTTATTTTTGGTACATTTGAATTTTAATAGCTATAAAATTAATTTTTCACCTTCATGAAGCCATTGTCTTGTAGGAGATTTGGGTTCAAATCATGACTCTTTGTTGTTGATTTATACTAAATCAAGTATCCTTCCCTGAAGCCTTTGGGAATTCCAACTTCTTGCGGAAGTTAGGCACCTCGACTAGAATGACCGAATTAATATTTAGGAAAACAGTTTTACATCCCTTTAACTAAAAAAAAAATAGACTTCTTCCAGTTTGATATAAAGCCCTTGCAATGGCAGCTGTGGCAAGCTTCACCATTTGTAAAGTATACAATTTTTTTTCAAGAAAAATGTATTCAGTTAATGATGCTGTGAAATTTGATACAGAGAAGGGAAGTCTCGTGCACAAGGGCACAGTAAATAAAGTATCAGCAAACAGCAATCAGTCTCAACTAAAAAGTCCATCTTCTGGGGACTTCCCTGGTGGCACAGTGGTTGGGAGTCCGCCTGCCAATGCAGGGGACATGGGTTCAATCCCTGGTACAGGAAGATCTCCCATGCCGTGGAGCAACTAAGCCCGTGCACCACAACTACTGAGCCTGTGCTCTGGAGCCCGTGAGCCACAACTACTGAAGCCCGAGTGCCTAGAGCCCGTGCTCTGCAACAAAGAGAAGCCACTGCAATGAGAAGCCCGCGCACCGTAACGAAGAGCAGCCCCCACTCGCCGCAACTAGAGAAAGCCCGTGTGCAGCAAAGAAGACCCAACGCAGCCATAAATGAATAGATAAATAAATGAATGAATGAATAAATAAATTTATTTAAAAAAAAAAAAAAAAAGCCCATCTTCTGCCTCAGAATCCCGGCCCTTGTTTTGCTAGGGTAGGGTACTGCTCATCTGTCACTGACAGAATTGAAGATTCTCTTTGTGCTGGGAACATATGATAAAGTACCAAATGACACAGAGCGGAAAAGAAAAATCTGGTATATGAGTCTGGAAATAAACCATTTCATTTAGTTGCTTTATACTGTTCAACTAAAAGGGCATTGACTATGGAGAGAAACAAAAGCATTTTGTTTGCACTTAGGAATTTAAGATTTCAATATTGACCCCAAAGATCTCTATCATGTAGCAATCTGGTAACTGGCTAAGAATAAGCTTAGACATTGTCATTAGAAATTCAGAATTTTTAAAAACTTCTTTTGGAAAAATAGCCCTGAACACAGAGCTGACTGCTCTATAAATTACTTTCGAACTGCTTTCATAGACTCAGAAAAGGGCTAACACGTTGGTATTAGTTTCCCAGGGCTGCCATAACAAAGAAACACTAAGTGGATGGCTTAAAACAACAGAAATTTATTCTCTCACAGTTCTAGGGGCCAAAAGTCTGAAACCCAGGTGTCAGCAGAGCCATGCTCACAGACTCTGGCTAGAATCCTGCCCTGTCTCTTCCTAGCTTCTGGTGGTGTCCCCTGGCTTGTGGCTGCATCACTCCAGTCTTTGCCTCTGTTATCACCTGGCATTCTCCCTGTGTGTCTGTCTTTACATGGCGTTTTCCTCTTCTTATAAAAAGACACCATTCACATTGGATTAGGGCCCACCCTAATGACCTCATCTTTACTTCATTACAATTGCAAAGACCCTATTTCCAAATACACACTCACAGGTACTGGGAGTTAGGACTTCAACATCTTTTGGCGGGATACAATTCAACCCATAACAATACTCATTTATGTTTATCAGTTATTTTAGTATTTTATAAGAGAAGTTAAATGCCAAGTGGTTTCTCAAATTTGGGGGTAGAGAACTTGTGACCGTCCAAGTCACAATTGTTTATAATTTTGTTATGTATACAACTCTAAAAGAATTTCAAACTTTAAATATTTCAACTGAATTCAGTTTAGTACAAATAGTACTTTCCAATATTTAGAGAAATATTAACTTCTCACCCTAAGCATTCATGGTCAATGTCACTTTTATTATAGTTAATTTATAATTCCCATTTGCCATTATAGTCAAGCTAATTCAGAGAAATAAACCAGAATTATAAGGGTAGGAGACACTGCAAATATGTTCTCTCACATGATATTTAAGACTAGGTATCTATCAAACCACATTAGAGGAGCTGATGATATAAGCTTTGGCAGTTTTCAAGAAACACTAGTCAAACCATAACTAAATCTCAATGCATCAGTTAACATCTGCTGAGCACTTCCTCTTGCAGTTAGCATTGTATTAGTGCTTAAACGCAAGTAGTTAGACTCAGTAAATTCTAAAAATACATATTTAATTCTCATAATATTATTCACAGAGTTCTTGGCAGAGATGAATTTTGAGGTTCATGTTGTCTCTCTTTCAGTCCCAAAAGCTCTGTTTTGAGTTCTCCAGGCTTTGGTGGAATTTCAGGTATTGTCTATAAAAAACAAAAATAAAAACAAACAAAATATATAGATACCAATGCTTTCTAAGACTGTAATTAAATGTAACCTGAAAAACATCAAAGAAAGTAAAAAGTAAAAAAGAACAAAAAGCCCCCAGCTACTCAATGATAAATCTTTATTATGAGAACCTGCAGTTGATCTATGTCACTTTCTAGCCCTCTATTTACATGACTCTATCATCTGGGCTACGTCTTAAGTACTAAAGGACTCACAGAGGGAAAGTTTGCATCAGTTATCGATTGACAGATTACGAATTTGAACAAGGCTTTCCACACTGGGAAATTCATTCCTGCACTACTTACTGACCTCTCTACCATGTGCCTGGCACAGAAAACAGATATTAGGAATTAATTCATTTATTCAAAAACAGTAAGTGCCTATTATGCACAAAGCATAAAGCAGTAGATAAAAAAATACAAAACTGCCTTCAAGAAAGGTGATTTTGGGGACTTCCCTGCTGGTCCAGTGGTTAAGACTCCACGCTCCCAATGTAGGGGGCCCAGGTTCGATCCCTGGTCAGGGAACTGGCTCCCGCATGCCGCAACTAAGAGTTCACATGCCGCAACTGATCCCGCGTGCCACAACTAAGACCCTCCGCAGCCAAATAAATAAATAAATTTTTTTTTTTAAAAAAGGTGATTTTGCTTTATTTAACTTGTAACAGCTTTAGTGAAATATAATTCACACACCATACTATTCACCTATTTAAATATTCAATGGTTGGGCTTCCCTGGTGGTGCAGTGGTTGAGAATCTGCCTGCCAATGCAGGGGACACGGGTTCAAGCCCTGGTCTGGGAAGATCCCATATGCCGCAGAGCAACTGGGCCCGTGAGCCACAACTACTGAGCCTGCGCGTCTGGAGCCTGTGCTCCGCAACAAGAGAGGCCGCGATAGTGAGAGGCCCGCGCACCGCGATGAAGAGTGGCCCCCGCTTGTCGCAACTAGAGAAAGCCCTCGCACAGAAACGAAGACCCAACACAGCCATAAATAAATAAAAATAAATAAAATTTTAATAAATAAATAAATAAATAAATAAATAAATATTCAATGGCTTTTGGTATATTCACAAAGTTGCACATCCATCACTATAATAAATTTTAGAACATTTTCATCACCCCAAGATGCAACCCAAACCCATTAGCAGTGGCTCCCATTTCCACACACCACCACCACCACCAGCAAGCCCCTGCCCCATCTCTACAGACTTGCCTCTTCTGGACATTTCATATAAGTGGTATCAGACAACATGTGGTCTTTTGAGACTAGTTTCTTTCACTTAGCATGTTTCCAAGGTTCATCGGTGTTGTCACATATATCAATACTTCATGCCCTTTTAGGAGCAAATAATATTCCACTACAAGGATATACTGGGGAATTCCCTGGAGGTCCAGGGGTTAAGACTCCACACTTACACTGCAGGGGGCACGGGTTTGACCCGCGGGAACTAAGATCCCGCATGCCACGCGGTGCGGCCAAAAAATAAAAAAACATAAAAATAAAAGGATATAAATACCATCGATTTATCCACTCACCAGCTGATGGATATTTATTTGGATTGTTTCCACTTTTTGGCTAAAATGACAATTCAACTTTGATTAAAAAAAAGGTAGCACTTCTTATTTACATCCAATTTTTAAGAGTAAAGTGATTTTGGCATCAAAAGTTAGCAATGTCAGCAGAGGTTCTAAATAGCAGTTTGTGTGTGTATGGGTGTGTCTGGAGACAACCAAAAATGAATGCTGTAAAATGAGTCCAGAGATTGTGTCTTTTGACCTGCTATGCCTCCAATAGTAAACAGATTATAAATTAAGAAAAACAGAACAAGTACAAGTAATGCAAGAGTAAAAGGAAATGCAAAAGGGAAGCTCGAGCAGAAAGCACTCTCTATTCCAGGATGGAGCATCCGCCCCGAGTCTTTGCCTCCTCTTCTATTTTGATGAGCTGGGCTGGACGACGAGGAAAAGGTGCCCTTAAAGCTTCTCCCTTAAGACAGCACTGAGCACAAGCCCTAGGCAGCCCTTCCGGTCTCCTCTGCTCTAGAATCCACCCAGACCTCTAGCTGCAGAGACTGAAAGACTCCTGCAAAGGCTGGTGGTAGTTACAATAGTGACTGTAATTGCTGGAACAATACCAAAAGACATAGGTAAAGAACATAAATTCCTTAAATGTTAGTAAAGCCAACAGCCTCCTACACACAGCCAGCCCTGGCCTACAAGTCCCTACAGAGGTGCCCCACTGCCAATGTCACCACCCAATCAGGATGAGGTGGCCTGAGACACTTCAGTATGCCCCTTCTAGAGACTCTGGTTTCACGCTGCCACATCCCAAGGTCCAGGTAGCTGCTGGTAACAACCCTTGCACGTTCTGGCTTATGATATGGGTGAACGAAAGGGCAAATTTCCCAGGGTCAAATCACAGGCATTCCTCCCTTTGTAAAGCCTGTCTGATGTCTATTCCTGCACAAGCTAGAGACCAAACTGCATTTCTGTGGAAGGTTCTAACCCCTTTCTGTCCCCACTAAGTATCCTTGATGCCTCCGTAGAATTCAAGAGAAGCAGTCTAAAGTGGTAAGAAAGAACTACTGCAGCATTGTTTGTACAAAAACTAGATACCAGCTAAACGTAAATAGGGAATTGAGTAAATAATATACAGAATATCTATAGTATGAAATACTATTCAGTGGCCAGAAAGAAAAAGGCTATAAGCAAATCTATTCATACAGACATTAACCAAAACAAGCAAGCCGCAGAGAAACGTGTATATGAATTTCTATTTACATGGGGAAAAACACCCCATAAACTCTATGTATGTGTGTGTGTGTATTCAACAACAGTAAAAAGTCTGGAAGGATATACCAACCAACAAATGGTAGTTACCTTGGGGAGCAGATTGGATAAAGGGGGTTATCAGCGGGGGGATTTTCACTTTTTACTCTACATGCTTGAATTCAATTGGAAAACTCCAAGGGTGTTGTATTATTTCATTAACAGGTTCAAAAAAGAGAAACACTGAACAGAAAGCTTGGGCTTCAAATCGTCATTAAGCTATGCGACTTTGGGAAATCACCTTCACTCTGCTGAACCTCAGTTTCCTCTTCCGAAAACCAGAATAAACACCTCCAAAACTGTAGTGCTAATTCACTGAAATTAGAAACCAACGAACGGTTGGTTCTCTGTGTTACCTGTCCAGAGTCCAGGCAGAAATGACTGCTCCCTGCGCTGTGCTCCAAACACTCTATTCACGCCCAGAGCATAACACGGAGCACATTCTTGGAATTATTTGCACTGTACTACCTTGCCTCCACCTCCCCAAGACCATAACTCCTCAAAAGTACCTCTAATTCTCAGTTCTACTTCCGGGAATGCTTATTAAAATTAATTAAAATTCCTCCCTCCTTTGAATGTCTATATTCACCCCTTCCTCATTCAACAAATATTTATAAGCATCTACTATCAATACATTCTACGGCCTTTGCTAGGTGACTGAGATACAAGAGCGAACCAGACAGGCACAGTCCCTTCCTGGAGATTACATTCTAGTGGAGGAAACAAAGAACAAGTAAAAAGACAAAGGAATAAAATAATTGCAAATCGTGACAAGTGCTCTATCAGAAACGAAGGACTGAGACAGAATGGCAGAGGAGGAATCCTTTGGGGGCTGTACAAAGAACCCTCATTGCTAGAGGAGATATTTGAGCACAGACTTGAAGTTTTCAAGAAGTAAACCAAGCCAATATCTGGAAGAAAAGCATTCCAAGAAGAGAAGCAGCATGACCTTGAGGTTGGGACAGGCTTGACGAGTTTGAGAAACAGCAAGGAAGTCGGTGGGGCTGCAACAGAGGGAACAAAGAAAAAACAGTAGAAGATAAGGCCAGTGGCAGACAGGTGCCAGACCGTGTAAAACTTCAAGACTGTGTAAGAGCAGGCCATGTATTGCTCTAACGGCAATGAGATGCCACCACAAGGTTTTAGGTCCCGGGCAGACGTGCTCCTAATTTCAAGATCACTTTTGCTGCTGTGAAAATGAAGTGGTCCAGGAGCGAGGCGCAGGGCCCCTCCTGCACTCACCAGGTCCGGCCGGTAGTACCGGTGCACCACCTCCGCGCCGGCGCACATGGCCAGGAGGCTGGCGGCGAACATTTTCAGGTAGGACGTCCAGGACACGCCCGCGGGCATGGTCGGCGGGCTTAAGAGGGAGGGAAAGCGGGCGATGTTAGAACGTTCCCAGGTCCCCACTAAGCCGTGGGGGTAAACGAGGCCCACTGCAGCGCAGGGGCGGAGTCAGAACCCTTGGGTCCTCAACCATGAAACGAGGGCGCTGAGCGCACGAACGCCCCCTGGAGGCGGAAGACCAGACGGCCGCGGGTTCTTAGTTGGGGGGCCGGGCCTTCGGAGTTCAAAGGCAGCTCTAGCGGAGCGAGCGGCAGGTCGCACCCGAAGGTCTCCCGCGGGGCTCAGCAACCCCTGGGAGAAGAGGCACTACAGACCGCACTGCCCAGCCTAGGGGTGCGCCCCGGGGGAGACTGTACCTCGAGCTGCACTGGCACTCGGAAGCGGGTCAGGGGACGGTGGAAGGGCGCTCCGGAAACGGAGCGGGCGGCCGCGGATCGGACCGAAAGTGCAGGGGATGAGGCCCGCGCCGGACCGGAAAGCCGTTTCACTGCCGGCGTGGGCACGTGACCCGGACGGAAGTGGGGCTTTCGGCCAGAGCCAGTGTCTTGTCTTTTTCTTCTTTATAAACCAATACGCAGACCTTTCCCGGCCCCAGGCTTTCGGCGCCCTCATCATTCTCTCTATAGTTGAATTCTCCTGGCAGATGTCGAGTCTTGACCTCGTCTCTGGCTGGATTCTTGAATCATTTGTGCTTTCGCACCCACAAAGGAGGTTGCTCACGTTTACCACCTTTTAGGAGCAGGTGGAGATTCGCACACTGAGCCACGTGTGCTTAGGTGAGGTCACTCTGGAGTGAGTGAAGTTAAAAGCATTCTCTGTAGTTGTGCCCTGCACGTCCTTTGATACCTGAAACAGAGCCACACCCAGACAGCTATGACCTTGTGTTATGGTGCCACTGGAAAATGGAAGAATGAAATCGACATTATTTAATCCATGCGTTTTTAAGGTTGTGCTTTGCAGACAAAGACAAATTTATGGTTACCAAAGGGGAAAGGGGCGGGAGGGAGGGATAAATTGGGAGTTTGGGATTAAAAGATACACCCTACTATATAAAAAATAAACAACAAGGACCTATTGTATAGCACAGGGAACTATATTCAATATCTTGTAATAACCTATAATGGAAAAGATTCTAAAAAAGAATATATTCTTATATATATTTATATGTATGTATATATCTGAATCACTTTGCTGTACACCTGAAACTAACACAACATTGTAAATCAACTATACTTCAATTTAAAAGAAAAGATTGTGCTTTGATTATGGATTACTTTTTGTTAAGCAAAAGGTTAATGCAAGACAATTCTGAAAAATCAATCTTGTGTACATAACATGCATCATGATACATTCACATTTTTAAAACCACTTTATGGCAGTATGTTTGACGTTCAGGAAACTGCATGTATTTAAAGCATACAATTGGATGAGGTTTGACATATTTGTACACCTGTGAAACCATTACTACAATCAAGATTATGAAAACATCCACCACCTCTAAAAGTTTCTTTGCTCCTCTTTCTAATTTCTCCCACACAGCCTCATTTCCTAGGCAACCTGATCTTGTTTTCTGTCACTATAGGTTAGTTTGCATTTCCAGAATGTTAAAGAAATGGAATCATACAGTATGTACTATTTTTGGTCTGGCTTATTTCATGCAGAACAATTATTTTGAGATTCATCCACATTGTTGCATGTATCAGTAGTTCACTCCTTTCTATTGCTGAGTATAGTTATACCACAACTGGCTTATCCATTCGCCTTTGGTTGACATTTTGGTTGTTTCCAGTTTTGGGCTAATACGAATAAAACTGCTATGAACAATGAAGAGTGCCAGAAAGACGTGTATACAGGTCTATGAATATATGCTTCCATTTCTATTGGGTACATTCCTAGGAGTAGAATGGCTGCAGCTATGGTAGGTACATATCTAACTTTTAAAGAAATTGCCAAACTGTTTTCCAAAGTACTTGTACAATTGTAGGTTCCCACCAACAGTATATGGGAGTTCTAGTTTCTCCACATCCTCTCCAACACTTTGATCAGTCTTTTTAATTTTAGCAATTCTAATACGTGGGTAATGGTATCTCATGAATAATCATGTTGAGAATCATGTGCTTATATTTTCTTTGAGGGAAGTATCAGTTCAAGCCCTCTGCACATTTTTTAATTGGGTTTTTTATTATGAGTTTTGAATCTTCTTTATATATTATGGATACAAGTCCATTATCAGATAGATTTGATCTACAAATATTTTCTCCCAGTCTATACCTTGTCTTTTCATTTTCTTAATCTTTTGAAGAGCAGAAGTTTTTAATTTTTATGAAGTCCCATTTTCATTTTTCTCTTTAATGGGTCATGCTTAGGTGTTATATCTAAGAAATCTAACCCAGGGTCACAGATTTTCTCTTGTATTTTCTCCCAGAAGTTTTAGAGATTTAGGTTTTACAGTGAAGTCTGTGATCCATTTATTTAATTAATTTTTATTGTAGTATAGTTGCTTTAAAATGTTGTGTTAGTTTCTGGTGTACAGCAAAGTGAATCAGCTATATGTATACATATATCCCCTCTTTTTTGGATTTCCTTCACATTTAGGTCACCACAGAGCACTGAGTAGAGTTCCCTGTGCTATACAGGAGGTTCTCATTAGTTATCTGTTTTATACATAGTAGTGTATATATGTCAATCCCAATCTCCCAATTCATCCCAGACCCTCTTCCTCCCCTGGTATCCATACGTCCATTCTCTACGTCTGTATTTCTATTTCTGCTTTGCAAATAAGTTCATCTGTATAATTTTCTAGATTCCACATATAAGTGATGTTATACAATATTTGTTTTTCTCTTGCTGACTTACTTCACTCTGTATGACAGTCTCTAGGTCCATCCATGTCGCTGCAAATTGCACAGTTTCATTCCTTTTTATGGCTGGGTAATATTCTATTGTATATATGTACCACATTTTCTTTATCCATTCTTCTGTTGATGGACATTTAGGTGATTTCCGTGTCCTGGCGATTGTAAATAGTGCTGCAATGAACACTGGAGTGCACGTATGTTTTTTTTTTTTGAATTTTTGAATTTTATTTTTTTATACAGCAGGTTCTTATTAGTCATCAATTTTATACACATCAGTGTATACATGTTAAACCCAACCGCCCAATTCATCACAACACCACCCCCACCTCCTCGCCACTTTCCCCCTGTGGTGTCCATACATTTGTTCTCTACATCTGTGTCTCAATTTCTGCCCTGCAAACCAGTTCATCTGTAACATTTTTCTAGGTTCCACATATATGCATTAATATACGATATTTGTTTTTCTCTTTCTAACTTACTTCACTCTGTATGACAGTCTCTAGATCCATCCACGTCTCAACAAATGACCCAATTTCGTTCCTTTTTATGGCTGAGTAATATTCCATTGTATATATGTACCACCTCTTCTTTATCCATTCGTCTGTCGATGGGCATTTAGGTTGCTTCCATGACCTGGCTGTTATAAATAGTGCTGCAATGAACACTGGGGTGCATGTGTCTTTTTGAATTATGGTTTTCTCTGGGTATATGCCCAGTAGTGAGATTGCTGGATCATATGGTAATTCTATTTTTAGTTTTTTAAGGAACCTCCATACTGTTCTCCATAGTGGCTGTATCAATTTACATTCCCACCAACAGTGCAATAGGGTTCCCTTTTCTCCACACCCTCTCCAGCATTTGTTGTTTGTACATTTTCTGATGATGCCCATTCTTACTGGTGTGAGGTGATACCTCACTGTAGTTTTGATTTGCATTTCTCTAATAATTAGTGATGTTGAGCAGCTTTTCGTGTGCTTCTTGGCCATTTGTACGTCTTCTTTGGAGAAATGTCTATTTAGGTCTTCTGCCCATTTTTGGATTGGGTTGTTTGTTGTTTTAATATTGAGCTGCATGAGCTGTTTATATATTTTGGAGATTAATCATTTGTCCGTTGATTCGTATGCAAATATTTTTTCCCACTATGAGGGTTGTCTTTTCGTCTTGTTTGTAGTTTTCTTTGCTTTGCAAAAGCTTTAAAGTTTCATTAGGTCCCATTTGTTTATTTTTGTTTTTATTTCCATTACTCTAGGAGGTGGACCAAAAAAGATCTTGCTGTGATTTATGTCAGAGAGTGTTCTTCCTGTGTTCTCCTCTAAGAGTTTTATAGTGTCCAGTCTTACATTGAGGTCTCTAATCCATTTTGAGTTTATTTTTGTGTATGGTGTGAGGGAGTGTTCTAATTTCATTCTTTTACATGAAGCTGTCCAGTTTTCCCAGCACCACTTACTGAAGATACTGTCTTTTCTCCATTGTATATCCTTGCCGCCTTTGCCATAGATTAGTTGACCATAGGTGCATGGGTTTATCTCTGGGCTTTCTATCCTGTTCCATTGATCTATGTTTCTGTTTTTGTGCCAGTACCATATTGTCTTGATTACTGTAGCTTTGTAGTATAGTCTGAAGTCAGGGAGTCTGATTCCTCCAGCTCCGTTTTTTTCCCTCAAGACTGCTTTGGCTATTCGGGGTCTTTTGTGTCTCCATACAAATTTTAAGATTTTTTGTTCTAGTTCTGTAAAAACTGCTATTGGTAATTTGATAGGGATTGCATTGAATCTGTAGATTGCTTTGGGTACTATAGTCATTTTCACAATATTGATTCTTCCAATCCAAGAACATGGTATATCTCTCCATCTGTTGGTATCATCTTTAATTTGTTTCATCAGTGTCTTATAGTTTTCTGCATACAGGTCTTTTGTCTCCCTCGGTAGGTTTATTCCTAGGTATTTTATTCTTTTTGTTGAGTGGTAAATGGGAGTGTTTCCTTAATTTCTCTTTCAGATTTTTCATCATTACTCTATAGGAATGCAAGAGATTTCTGTGCATTAATTTTGTATCCTGCAACTTTACCAAATTCATTGATTAGCTCTGGTAGTTTTCTGGTGGCATCTTTAGGATTCTCTATGTATAGTATCATGTCATCTGCAAACAGTGACAGTTTTACTTCTTTTCCAATTTGTATTCCTTTTATTTCTTTTTTTCTCTGATTGCTGTGGCTAGGACTTCCAAAACTATGTTGAATAATAGTGGTAAGAGTGCACAACCTTGTCTTGTTCCTGATCTTAGAGGAAATGCTTTCAGTTTTTCACCATTGAGAATGATGTTTGCTGTGGGTTTGTTGTATATGGCCTTTATTATGTTGAGGTAGGTTCCCTCTATGCCCACTTTCTGGAGAGCTTTTATCATAAATGGGTGTTGAATTTTGTCAAAAGCTTTTTCTGCATCTATTGAGATGAGCATATAGTTTTTATTCTTCAATTTGTTAATATGGTGTATCACATTGATTGATTTGTGTATATTGAAGAATCCTTGCATCCCTGGGATAAATCCCATTTGATCATGGTGTATGATCCTTTTAATGTGTTGTTCGATTCTGTTTGCTAGTATTCTGTTGAGGATTTTTGCATCTATATTCATCAGTGGTATTGGTCTGTAATTTTCTTTTTTTGTAGTATCTTTGTCTGGTTTTGGTATCAGGGTGATGGTGGCCTCATAGAATGAGTTTGGGAGTGTTCCTTCGTCTGCAATTTTTTGGAGGAGTTTCAGAAGGATGGGTGTTAGCTCTTCTCTAAATGTTTGATAGAATTCATCTGTGAAGCCATCTGGTCCTAGACTTTTGTTTGTTGGGAGATTTTTAATCACAGTTTCAATTTCATTACTTGTGATTGGTCTGTTCATATTTTCTATTTCTTCCTGGTTCAGTCTTGGAAGGTTATACCTTTCTAAGAATTTGTCCATTTCTTCCAGGTTGTCCATTTTATTGGCATAGAGTTGCTTGTAGTAGTCTCTTAGGATGCTTTGTATTTCTGTGGTGTCTGTTGTAACTTCTCCTTTTTCATTTCTAATTTTATTGATTTGAATCCTCTCCCTCTTTTTCTTGATGAGTCTGGCTAATGGTTTATCAATTTTGTTTATCTTCTCAAAGAACCAGCTTTTAGTTTTGTTGATCTTTGCTATTGTTTTCTTTGTTTCTATTTCATTTATTTCTGCTCTGATCTTTATGATTTCCTTCCTTCTGCTAACTTTGGGTTTTGTTTGTTCTTCTTTCTCTAGTTCCTTTAGGTTTAAGGTTAGATTGTTTATTTGAGATTTTTCTTCTTTCTTGAGGTAGGCTTATATAGCTATAAACTTCCCTCTTAGAACTGCTTTTGCTGCATCCCATAGGTTTTGGATTGTTGTGTTTTCATTGTCATTTGTCTCTAGGTATTTTTTGATTTCCTCTTTGATTTCTTTAGTGATCTCTTGGTTATTTAGTAACGTATTGTTTAGCCTCCATGTGTTTGTGTTTTTTATGTTTTTTCCCCTGTAATTCATTTCTAATCTCATAGCATTGTGGTCAGAAAAGATGCTTGATATGATTGCAATTTTCTTAAATTTATTGAGGCTTGATTTGTGACCCAAGATGTGATCTATCCTGGAGAATGTTCCATGCGCACTTGAGAAGAAAGTGTAATCTGCTGTTTTTGGATGGAATGTCCTATAAATATCAGTTAAATCTATCTGGTCTATTGTGTCATTTAAAGCTTCTGTTTCCTTATTTATTTTCATTTTGGATGATGTGTCCATTGGTGTAAGTGAGGTGTTAAAAGTCCCTCACTACTATTATGTTACTGTCGATTTCCTCTTTTATAGCTGTTAGCAGTTGCCTTATGTATTGGGGTGCTCCTATGTTGGGTGCATATATATTTATAATTGTGATATCTTCTTCTTGGATTGATCCCTTGATCATTATGTAGTGTCCTTCCTTGTCTCTTGTAACATTCTTTATTTTAAAGTCTATTTTATCTGATATGAGTATTGGTACTCCAGCTTTCTTTTGACTTCCATTTGCATAGAATATCTTTTTCCATCCCCTCACTGTCGGTCTGTATGTGTTCCTAGGTCTGAAGTGGGTTTCTTGTAAACAGCATATATATGGGTCTTGTTTTTGTATCCATTCAGCAAGCCTGTGTCTTTTGGTTGGAGCATTTAATCCATTCACATTTAAGGTAATTATCAATATGTATGTTCCTCTGACCATTTTCTTAATTGTTTTGGGTTTGTTTTTGTAGGTCCTTTTCTTCTCTTGTTTTTCCCACTTAGAGAAGTTCCTTTAGCATTTGTTGTAGAGCTGGTTTGGTGGTGCTGAATTCTCTTAGCTTTTGCTTGTCTGTAAAGCTTTTGATTTCTCCATCGAATCTGAATGAGATCCTTGCCGGGTAGAGTAATCTTGGTTGTAGGTTCTTCCCTTTCATCACTTTAAGTATATCATGCCACTCCCTTCTGGTTTGTAGAGTTTCTGCTGAGAAATCAGCTGTTAACCTTATGGGAGTTCCCTTGTATGTTATTTGTCGTTTTTCCCTTGCTGCTTTCAATAATTTTTCTTTGTCTTTAATTTTTGCCAGTTTGATTACTATGTGTCTTGGCATGTTTCTCCTTGGCTTTATCCTGTATGGGACTCTCTGCGCTTCCTGGACTTGGGTGGCTATTTCTTTTCCCATGTTAGGGAAGTTTTTGACTATAATCTCTTCAAATATTTTCTCTGGTCCTTTCTCTCTTCTCCTTCTGGGACCCCTATAATGCGAATGTTGTTGCGTTGAATGTTGTCCCAGAGGTCTCTTAGGCTGTCTTCATTTCTTTTCATTCTTTTTTCTTTATTCTGTTCCGCAGCAGTGAATTCCACCATTCTGTCTTCCAGGTCACTTATCCGTTCTTCTGCCTCAGTTATTCTGCTATTGATTCCTTCTAGTGTATTTTTCATTTCAGTTATTATATTGTTCATCTCTGTTTGTTTGTTCTTTAATTCTTCTAGGTCTTTGTTAAACATTTCTTGCATCTTCTCGATCTGTGCCTCCATTCTTTTTCCGAGGTCCTGGATCATCTTCACTATCATTATTCTGAATTCTTTTTCTGGAAGGTTGCCTATCTCCACTTCATTTAGTTATTTTTCTGGGGTTTTATCTTGTTCCTTCATGGGGTACATAGCCCTCTGCCTTTTCATCGTGTCTATCTTTCTGTGAATGTGGTTTTTGTTCCACAGGCTGCAGGATTGTAGTTCTTCTTGCTTCTGCTGTCTGCCCTCTGGTGGATGAGGCTATCTAAGAGGCTTATGCAAGTTTCCTGATGGGAGGGACTGGTGGTGGGTAGAGCTGGCTGTTGCTCTGGTGGGAGGAGCTCAGTAAAACTTTAATCCACTTGACTGCTGATGGGTGGGGCTGGGTTCCCTGCCTGTTGGTTGTTTGGCCTGAGCCAACCCAACACTGGAGCCTACCTGGGCTCTTTGGTTGCGCTAATGGCGGACTCTGGGAGGGCTCATGCCAAAGAGTACTTCCCAGAACTTCTGCTGCCAGTGTCCTTGTCCCCACGGTGAGCCACAGCCAGCCCCTGCCTCTGCAGGAGACCCTCCAACAGCAGTAGGTAGGTCTGGTTCAGTCTCCCCTTTGGTCACTGCTCCTTCCCCTGGGTCCCGATGCACACACTACTTTGTGTGTGCCCTCCAAGAGTGGAGTCTCTGTTTCCCCCAGTTCTGTCGAAGTCCTGCAGTCAAATCCCAGTAGCTTCAAAGTCTGATTCTCTAGGAATTCCTCCTCCCGTTGCCGGACCCCCAGGTTGGGAAGCCTGACATGGGGGTCAGAATCTTCACTCCAGTGGGTGGACTTCTGTGGTATAAGTGTTCTCCAGTCTGTGAGTCACCCACCCAGCAGTTATGGGATTTGATTTTACTGTGATTGTGCCCCTCCTACCATCTCATTGTGGCTTCTCCTTTGTCTTTGGATGTGGGGTATCATTTTGGTGAGTTCTAGTGTCTTCCTGTCGATGATTGTCCAGCAGCTAGTTGTGATTCTGGTGTTCTCACAAGAGGGAGTGAGAGCACGTCCTTCTACTCTGCCATCTTAGTTCCAATCTGGAGTGCACGTATATTTTTGAATTATGGTTTTCTCCAGGTAAGTCTGTGATCCATTTTGAGCTAAACGTTTTGTATGGTGTGAGGTGTGCACCCCAGTCTTGTTTTGTTTGCATATGCCTATCCAATTGTTCTAGCACCATTTGTTGAAAAGACTGTGCTTTCTCCACTGAAAGCATACCTTTATGGAAAATCTGCTGACCAGTTGTCTATGTATGTATGTGTCTATTTCTGGACTCTGTTATTTTCCTTTGATATCTTGTTGTCTATCATGATACCACACTGTCTTGATTACTGTAGAGTTATATTAAAAATCAGGTAGTGTTAGTCCTCCAATTTTGTTCTTTGTCCTTTCTTTCTCTTTTTTTTTTTTGTTATATTCACTAGTTTGTTTTATTTTTTTAGATTCCACATATAAGTGATATCATACTGTTCTTTCTTTTTAAAGAGTTGTTTTGGCTATTCTAGATCTTTGCATTTCCATATGACTTTTAGGATCATCTTGTCAATTTCTACAAAAAAGCCTACTAGGATTTTGATTGCCATAATATTCAATCTGTGATCATCTTGACAATATTTAGTCTTCTGACCTATGAACACAATGTATCTCTCCACTTATTTAGGTCTTACTTAATTTCTCTCAGCAGTATGTTTGTAATTTTCAGGAAACATCCTTTATCAGATTTATCCCTAAGTATTTCATATTTTTTGATGCTATTGTAAATGGTGTTTTTTCTGATGGCTTGTTGATAATATATAGAATACAATTGATTGTCCTATATTGATCTTTTCTCCTGCAACTTTATTAAACTCACTTATTCTAGTACCTTTTTTGTAGGTTTCATAGGATTCTTTACATTAAACCATAAAATGAACTCTTAATAAATACAGTAAGTTTTTTATAGATGTCATTTATCAAGTTGAGGAAGTTCCCTTCTGTTCTAGATTGCTTAAAGTTTTTTTTGTTTTTTGTTTTTTTTTATCAGAAATGGATGTTGAATTTTGTCAAATCCTTATCTGTATCTATTAAGGTGGTCATAAGGGCTTTTGAAAAATTTGTTAATGTGATAAACTATATAGAATGATTTTTTTCAAACGTTAAGTCAAGCTTATATTAGAGTCGCTCCTCCATATCCGTGGGTTCCACAAGCTAGAATTCAACCAACCTCTGATTGAAAATATTAACAAAATCCAGAGAGTTCCAGAAAGCAAAACTTGAATTTGCTGCACTCTGGCAGCTATTTATATAGTATTTACATTGTATTTACAACTATTTACATAGCATTTACATTATATTAGGTAATTATAAGTAATCTAGAGATGATTTAAAGTATATAGGGGAATGTACATAGGTTATATGCAAATACTATGACATTTTATATAAGGGACTTGAGCACCCATGGATTTTTGGTATCCACAGGGGGGTCCTGGAACCAATTATCTGTGGATACCAAGGGATGACTGTACTTGGATAAATTCCACTTAGTTGTGATGTATTATCCTTGTTATATATTGTTGGATTTGATTTGCTAAATTTTGTTCAGAACTTTTACATCTATGTTCATGATAGATATTGGTTTGTAGTCTCTTTTCCTGTAGCATCTTTGTCCACTTTTGGTGACAGGGTAATGTTGGTCTCATGAAATAAGTTAGAAAATATTCCCTCCTTTTCAAATTCTGGAAGAGCTTGGCAGCATTGGTATTATTTCTTCCTTAAATGTCTGCTGGGGGGGGCTTCCCTGGTGGCGCAGTGGTTGAGAGTCTGCCTGCTAATGCAGGGGACACGGGTTCGAGCCCTGGTCTGGGAAGATGCCACATGCCACGGAGCAACTAGGCCCGTGAGCCACAACTACTGAGCCTGCGCGTCTGGAGCCTGTGCTCCGCAACAAGAGAGGCCACGATAGTGAGAGGCCCGCGCACCGCGATGAAGAGTGGCCCCCGCTTGCCGCAACTAGAGAAAGCCCTCGCACAGAATGAAGACCCAACACAGCCAAAAACAAATTAATTAATTAATTAATTAAAAAAACATGTCTGCTGGAATTCACCAGTTAAACGATTTGGGCCTGTAGTTTTCTTTGCGGGAAGGTTTTTAACTACAAATTCAATTTCTTTAATAGATATGGGGCTGTTCAGGTTATCTATTTATCCTGACTGGTCTTCAGTAGTTTGTGTCTTTAAGGAATTTGTGCATTTCATCAAAGTTGCTGAATTTATAGAAATAGAGTTGTTCAACATAGTCCCTTATTATTTCTTAATACATGTAGAATGTATAGTTATGTCACTTATTTCATTATTACATTGTTAATTTGTGTCTTCTCTCCTTTTTTTCCCTGTTAAATCTGGCTAGCAGTTTATCAGTTTTATTGATCTTCTCAAAGTACAACTTTTGGTGTCATTGATTCTCTCTATTGTTTTTCTGTTCTCGATTTCGCTGATTTTACACTCTATATTTTTTCTTTTGTTTACTTTTTTTTAAAGATTTACATATTATTTATTTATTTATTTTAGTATTTTTTTTTGGCTGCATCGGGTCTTGGTTGCAGCACGCGGGATCTGTGTTGAGGTATGAAGGATCTTTCATTGTGGTGCGCGGGCTTCTCTCTAGTCGTGGCTTGCGGGTTTTCTCTTCTCTAGTTGTGGTGCACAGGCTCCAGGGTGCGTGGGCTCTGTAGTTGTGACCTGTGGGTTCCAGAGCATGTGCGCTCTGTAGTTTGCAGCACGCAGGCTCTCTAGTTGAGGCAGGCAAGCTCAGTAGTTGTGGCGCGTGGGCCTAGTTGCCCCGTGGCACGTGGGATCCTAGTTACCTGACCAGGGATCAAACCCACATCCCCTGCATTGTAAGGCGGATTCTTTACCACTGGACCACCAGGGAAGTCCCTCTTTTGTTTACTTTGAGTTGAATTTGCTCTTCATTCTCTAGTTTCTTAAGATGGAAACTGAGGTCACTTTTTAAAATTAATCAATCAATTAATTAATTATTTTTGGCCACGTTGGGTCTTCGTTTTTGAGCGCAGGCTTTCTCTAGTTGCGGTGAGCGGGGGCTACTCTTCGTTGCGGTGCATGGGCTTCTCATTGCAGTGGCTCCTCTTGTTGCGGAGCACGGGCTCTAGGCACGCAGGCTTCAGTAGTTGTGGCTTGCGGTCTCTAGAGCACAGGCTCAGTAGTTGTGGCACACGGGCTTAGTTGCTCCACAGCATATGGGATCTTCCCGGACCAGGGCTCGAACCCGTGTCCCCTGCATTGGCAGGCGGATTCTTAACCACTGAGCCACCAGGGAAGTCCAGAAGCTGAGGTCATTGATTTGAGACATTTCTTCTTTGCTAACACAGGCATTTAATGCTATAAACATATGATGACCAGCAATGTGGGCTTTGAATAGCCTTCTGTCTGAAGCCCTCCTTCCTCCTCATGCTCTGCTAAGGCTCACATATAGCTCTGAGAGGGTGGACTCTGGAGCCAGGTTGCCCTGGCAATACTCTTGACTCTGCCACTTAGTAGTTGTGTGAACTTGCACAAGTTATTTAACCTCGCTGTCACTTTCTTTGTCTGCAAAATATAGATAATAATAGTTGCTACCTCTGATGGTTAGTTTTATGTGTCAACTTAGGTGGACCATGTTGCCCAGATATATGGTCAAACATTATTCTGGATGTTGCTATGAGGGTGTTTTTGGATGAGATTAACATTTAAATCAGTGGACTTTGAGTAAAGCAGATTGCCCTCCATAACGTGGGTGGGCCTCATCCAATCAGTTGATGGCTTGAACAGAACAAAAGATCTCCCTGAACAAGAAGGAATTCTCAAGCAGATGGCCTTCTGATTTGAACTGGAGCATTGGCTTTTCCCGGTTCTCCAGCCTGATAGCCTTCAAACTTGAGCTGTGGCATCAGTTTATAGGTTTCTCCTGAGAATTAAAAGAATTAATATATGCAAAGCACTTACAACAGTGCATGGTACATAGTCAGTAAATGTAAGCTGCTGTATTACCATCATTATTATCACCATTGTTATTGTTATGAATATAACTGCTGTCATCCATTCTCCTTGTTGCTATGAGCTGTTGGCCTCCAAGGCCCCCATATTTAACAGAGACACTGGCACATTATTTAATCTTCCTCTTTAACACCTGTCAACAGGACCAACTACATAATTTGCAGACCCCAGTTCAAAGTAAAAATGCAGACCCCTCATTAAATAATTATTTAAGAATTTCAAGATGGCAGTAGCAGAACATTAAATTAACTAACTATGGGGCCCTTATAAGAGTAGGGCCCTATTCGACTACACAGATCACACACCCAGAAAGCTGGCCCTGCCTGCCAGCATCAGAGGCGATTTCCTACCCACGACTCTAGCTTCCTACTTCTTGAGCTTCCCACTAGTAACCTTCACTTCTACTTAATTTTCACAATATGCTCGCCTAATTCATGCATTTAAAAATACATGCAGGACAGGGAATTCCCTGGCAGTCCAGTGGTTAGGACCCCTGCACTTCCACTGCAAGGGGCACGGGTTCCATCTCCGGTTGGGAAACTAAGATCCTGCAAGCCGTGACGTGGCAAAAAAAAAAAAAAAAAAAAAAAAAAACATACAGGAGTACCTCAAAGATGTTGCTTTAAAACTTTTCTGGATTGTGGTCCTGAGTGGTTAGCAAAACCAGAGAGAAAGAGAGGTTGGGCTGTTGTTAATTCATTCACTCAACAAATAATCACTGAATACCGACCATGAGTCAGGTTCTGAGTGACACCTACTTACTAGTAAGCAGAGTATTCGTAGACGTTCTGAATAGTTTAAAAATGTTATAAGTTTCACTTAAGCAATTCATATAATACAAATCAATATTTCTGTATTTACTCATGAAAGCCCTTTCCTGGATCCTAGAATGAAGAAGACACAAGTGGCACAGAACCTCAGCCATTTCCCAGCTCGTGTATTAATGAGTGAGAAATAAACCTTTGTTGCTGTAAACCACTGAGATTTTGGACTCACAGCATAAAATATGGAAAGCTAACTAATACAGCAGCCATGTGTCCCATCAGGCTAACTAAAGAAACAGAAAAGCCTATTTCCATTAAGAGTTATTTAATGATGTCCTTGTACAAAAACCAGCGATTAACTTGAGAACTAATGAAACAAAACCAGCTTTAACAGCCAGTGAGAATAAAAGAGGGGTTAGTCCGGAAGGTTGTAAGGAGGAGGTGATGCTTGAGTGCCAACTACTCTCACAGACTTTAAACTTTTATATTTTTACATATTAAAAGTAAAGCAGAGAACGGTTTACGTAAAGTTCCACATTTTACAAAGCCGTTTTACAATCACCCTCATTTTACAGATTAGGAAACTGAGGCCCAATATGGTACAGTGGCTGGGACTCCCAGGTTTTCTGATACCAAAGTCTCTGCTTTGTCCTACATCACAGTAATTACTTGGTAATTAATGCAAATCGCTGTTTTTAATTGGAATAAAATTATCCAGGTGGAAAGGCCTGGATAATTGTGATAAGCATAACCGCCCCACCTACACAGCGCCCACAGAGAGGACTTCCCCAACTCGCACGCACCGCCACCAGCCCACCACCGAAAAGCCGGGTAGCAAAACCTTACATCCCCAGAGCATTCCCCCTCCCTGCCTTTTTATCCGCCATCTTTCCCGGAAGGCCAAGTGGCGAGCAGAAGAACCAACGAGAGGGGAGAGAACGTGATTGGACTGCCCTGCATCACGTGACAAGCACGGGGCGTGTGACTTGGCTCCGGGCAGACGGAAGCGCCGGACGGCGGGTGGGTCTGGCCTGGGGGGAGGGGGACTAGAAACTTGGGGGAGGAGCTTGAGCGCCAGCCGCTGTCCCAGTTCTGCCAGCAATCGAATCTAAGTGTCTGGTTATTACCGTACCGCAGTACGTGCCTGGGCCGCGGTACTACAGAGTCCGGTCGCTCGCTTGCCGGGCAGGAGTAGCTGTGCGCGCGATCGGCAGCAGGGAATGGAAGCGGAGAACGCAGGCAGGTAAGGCCGGGGCGGGGCGCCGCCCCTTCCCCCGCGCCCTTCGCCGTGGGTCAGGCCGCGGGCGCGCGCGCTCACGCACGCACGCAGGGGGTCTTTAAGGCCACGGCCCCAGTACAAAGGCCGGGGCCGCGCGTGCGCACTGGCGGCCTGCTCGGGCCGCCCCTTGCATAGGTCCCTCAGACTGGGCGCCGCTTGCATCTGGGCCCCGCTCTCCAGTCCTTCCCGGCAGCTAGCCAGCATTAAAATGCGATAATAAGTAACCAGCAGTCTCCGGTTAGTATTTGGTTCCGGTTACCTTTCTTGGCTACATTTCCCTTCACCCTCCATTACCGTGCAGAGCTGTAAGGATGTAGTATCACATGTATCACTCCAGGAGTTTGCATCTCAGAGTTGTAGATTTACTGTGTCTTCCTTCCTCAAAGGTGGACGTCAGGGGCACAGGGTAGATAACATTGCCGCACTAGAGCTCTTGAATTCTGGGACTAGGAATAACATTCCCAAGAAGTCGTCTGAAATTGTGTTCTAGTGGTCTTCGAGACTCTCTTAAGAATTTACTTGTAATATGTCCTTTGGGGAGTGTAAGAGGCGTGGAGAGTTTTGCAAAAGCAGAGATCTCGAAATAGGAACCCCAGACGGAAAGCCAAATGAACTAAATATGGTAACAGAGTATTTAAAAAGGAAAAAAAAAAAAAAAGGTTTACATTGGAATACAATACTGTTAGACCTAATGAAGAATTATCCTGACTTTCTGGCCATTGGGCCCTGAACTTGGGCAAGACACTAAACCTCTCTGAGCCTGTTCATATCTGTAAAATAGGGCGTCTGTGAAATCCAGTTCTGACATGCTGTGAGTCGGCGTTATGTGGAAGGGGTGTGCTTAAGTAACCAACATAGATTGTCTTAGAGTTTAGGGAAGGAGATATATGTAGATAAAATGCAGACTTCATCTTGACATTATGAATCAAATCCCGAAATAAACAACTCCATTTCTTTCCGTGAAGAACTTTACAAATAAAAGAATTCACCAAAACTTGTGGAAATCACTCTCATCTTTGTGATCTTCGGATCAGAATTGAAACCTGGGTAACACCTTCCATGAAGTAAATTACAGTCATCTCTCTGTATCCAGGTCCCTCGCGAACACCAAAATCTGGACGCTCAATACCTTAAATAAAATGGCAGAGTCCGGTCGGCCCTCATGCCTGTTCCGGAATGCAGATTTGGGGAGGGCTGGTTGTTCACATCGTCAGACCTTACTCAGTGTCTTACAGCAAAGTAATAGGTCTCTTTGGTACAATGTTTAGCTCAAAACTGTCTGACTTATATTTGGTCTTAACTTAATCCATTGGGTTATAGATCATTTTTTATTTTGATTTGCAAAGCTTTCGCCTTGGGAAATGTGGAGAATTCTGTGTTAGTACTCTCAGGAATTTATCCTTGGGCATTCTGAAATGACTCAGGCCCCAGGTAATTCTGAGAAAGTGGTTCTCTGTCATCCTTGACTTTGTGCTAATCAAGGAATGGCATGGAACTTTAGGTATAGTGAATTTACTATTTACTTTGGAAGATTAATTTCAAAAAATTCAAAGAAAAAAATTCCATAGATATAGACCCCTTTTTTAAAAAAGAGAGAATAGTTCAAGAGTCTAAACAAGTACTTACAGTCTAACCAGAGAGGAAAAAAGGAAAAAGAGGACCAGTATGTTTCTAATGAGCTCAAGCATGAAAAGGACATTTACCAAAGATGCGAAGTAGGATGCCAAGTCAAAAATGACTGGAAACGTGTGACACAGACCACCGAGAATACAGACAATTAAGATTAACCCTCAGATGAGATTGGGCTTTCTAGAAATGTTAAAGAGACCAAGAACTTTTTTGAGTTAGTGTGGACAATAAGAAGGACAAGAAAGATTTGGGTTTTCTGCCTTGTTCACTGGCATGTTGTTAGTAGATGACAGAAACTATAAGCACTTAGTTCTGATTTTGATTTTTCATTTCATGTTAAGAAAAATGATTGTAGATGGAAAATGGCAGAATGAATGTTAGATTTAAAGCTCAAGATCAATGAGGGCATTGAAGAGAACTTTTAGCTGCTCTAACAGAAATCATGTTTCCTGACCCAGATGAGTTGTATTTCAAGTGAGAGGCCAGATTACAGCATTCTTTAATAACTTGTAGACAACAGGAGAGGGGCCTAAAGTCTGAAAATAAACACATGGATCCTTTTTATTTTCCACAGGTGGAGTCTGTCGTGGAATTTATTGACTTTGATCCTAAATAAAATTTTTACTTCTCAGTGGTTATTGAACATATTTAAAAGGAACTAGTGACCACTAAGCTACAGTATAAGTTCAGAATAAAGCAAGACCTACCAGGCTAGGTTCATTCCCTTTTTGATAATGATACTAGGCCAGACAGCATCAGAAGGTGGATGACAGGGGTACCTAGAATATTTAATCATCCCCTGTTGTCTTTGTTTTTGTTATAACAAATGTATTACATACCAGGCACTGTTTTAAGCATTTTACATGTGTTAACTAATTTTATTCTCATAATCAATGAATTAGGTGCTTCTGTCCCCATTTTACAGATGTGGAAGCTGGGACATAAAGAGGTTAAGGAACCTGCCTACAGAACTAGTAAATGGCAGAGCTGAAATTTGAACCCACGCAGTGTAGCTTCAAAGTCAGCCTCCCTAACATCTGTATGTTTTGTGGGCAAGATAAGGATAGACTGGTGGCAGTCCTCTTAGGTGAAATCAAAAACTGCTTTACTACTGAGAGTCAAGGCCAGGCTGAAGAGAGGTCTATACTGATGTGCCATGTAGTCCTACCCCAACTTTTCAGTGTTTAACAGCTTCAAGGTGCTGATGGCATGCTGATAAAATATTTGAGTGACCCAACTCTGTGAGGGGTTTGTGGAATTGATAGATTGAGTCAGAATCCAGGTCACTCCCAACTGGCTGGAATGTGAATCATCTATTACAAAAAGAGGCACAATCCTGTGCTTAAGTACAGAAAGAACAGTGCTACAGGTGAGAGATGAGGGAGCGGAGACAAAGGGCAGTTTTCACTGATGGTAAATTCAGTATGAATCAACAGTATAATGTGGGTGCCAGTAAAGCTAATGTAATGATTTTGTAATATGTCTCCAGAATGAGGAAGTTGATAGCCCTGCTCAGTCTCAGGATGATGAGGCTATGGAGTATTTTTATTTTGTTTTATCCTAAGCCCTAGAAAAATGACCAGATAGTGAGGAAACTTGAAATTATGCTATATGCACAATAGTTAAATGAGTTGGGGTTCTGGCTCATTCTCAGTTTTTTGTGTTTACAGTTTCCAGTAGACCCTGCACAGTAAGTACCCAGTAATGCATGGTGAATACATGCACTTCCACTTAGCAATATTGAATGTAGGCTTTAAATAGTTATAATGTATTCCATCATAATTTATGTAACTAGTCACTTTTAGTTGAGCATTTGGATTATTTAGCATTGATCGTTATTTTGTAAGTATTCAGTGTTCTGTATGCGTGTTTAAATGAAGGTAGTAAAATGTTGCTATAGAGTGAATGTGTCCTTCCAGAATTCATATGTTGAAACCTAACATATGGTTAGGTTATTTGGAGGTGGGGCCTTTGGGAGGTGATTAGCTCATGAGGGCAGAGCCCTCCTAATTGGAATTAGTGCCCTTGTAAAAGAGATTCCAGAGAGATCCCTCACCCTTTCCCCCGTGTGAGGACACAGCAAGAAGTCAACCTAAAATGAACCATAAAGCAGGCCCTCACCAGTCACTAAATCTGCCAGCACTTTGAACTTGGGCTTTCCAACCTCCAAAACTGTGAGAAATAAATATTTGTTGTTTATAAGCCACTCAGTCTATGGTGTTTTGTATAGCAACCTGAACAAACTAAGACAAATATATTTAGAAAAAAAGCAACTTACATCTTTAAAATAGTAGAAAATAACTGAAGGTTAAAGAAGTTGGAGTCATTCATCTTAGAGAAACCTTAAAGAGTTAGTTTTTTGGGGTTTTTGTTTGTTTTAATTTTTGTTGGAGTATAGTTGCTTTACAGTGTTGTGTTAGTTTCTGCTGTACAGCAAAGTGAATCAGTTATACGTATACATATATCCTTTCTTTTTTAGATTTGCTTCCCATATAGGTCACCACAGAGCATTGAGTAGAGTTCCCTGTGCTATACAGGAGGTTCTCATTAGTTATCTATTTTATGCATAGTTGTGTATATATGTCAATCCCACTCTCCCAATTCATCCCACCGCCCTGAGTTAGTTTTTTGAAATGCAGCAAAATCTGAATTAACTGGACTCCTTAGTCAACTCTGTGTGTGTGTGTGTGCACGCGCGCTCGTGTGCACGCTCGTGCGCACATGCATGCCCGTGTGTGTTTTGAGAAAGACCTTTGGAAAATACACACTTAATCACTTTCAGACAGTGGTAAAAAACCAGTCCTTTGAGCACTGTTGTTCAGGTGAAGGGGGTGTAAATGGAGGCTAGGAGAGAGGAAAGGGTTAACTGCAGGAAAAAGGGAGAGGTATCCAGAACATTTGTGTGTGGGGACAAACACAAATGATAGGGGAGAAAAGTCAACAAGGGGAAATAAAATCATTTATCATGCTCGTAAGTTTGATATCAGGGAATTATAGAAAATTAAAATGCTTTGGGGTCCGTTCTGAGTCTGGACAGGTTTAGTCTTATTTCCTACACTTTCTCCATATATGTGGACATAACGGAATCTCACCCCTCATTTTCATGGGGAGGGAACGGAGGTCCTGAGAGGATGCTAAGTGCTCCTCTGTTGCTGTCTCTAATACAGAGAAAATTATTGTTCATAAACATTGCAGAATTCTGAATTATGAAGTGGTAGTTACCCTATATAAATATAACAAATGTATTTAGGAAATATTTTCACATTAAGGTTGAAATAGGTTCATGCTGCTTCCAAATTTAACCATTATTAGATAATAGAAAATTAAATTATCCAGAACTCTAGTTTCCTAGCATTCAAGTTCATAAAGGGTTTGGTACAGATGTAATGCTGTCTTCTCCAAGTAGTCAGAACGTTGTAGTCCACCCTCTTTCCTTTTGTTCCGGCTGTTAGGAAGCCGTTGAGATAATCAAGCTAAATTGAATGCTCAAAAATAGTACATTACCTCAGAATTTATACATTCTATTTTTCATAGCTTTCTCTGTTTCTTTTCTAATTAAACTTACTGTGAAGTGCCAGGGATAATTTTAGAAAGATTAAGGGACATATCCATATTATAGCCAAGTTTCCGGATTTTTTTAAAAAAATTGATGCATATCTCTTAAAATAAGACCACATTTTCTCTTCCTTATTTTTCACTTTTTCTTCAGCCAGCTGAATTCTGAAATGTTGGTTTTCAGTTTCTGAAAGTCAGAATTTAATGACCCCTAAATATGCTAAAGGAGCCACATTTTGGAAATTCATTTTTTTAAGTTCAGAATCTTTTTGTAATGGGAATGGTGTTTCCCTTGTTTTTGTATTTTTAAGAGTGGATTTTTGTGAAGTGCTCAAAATGGGACAGATATGTGAAACTCTGAGAGCCGTAACAATAAACATGGGGGAGAGTGAGACGTTGCCTTCCTGACAGTGCGACACTCACTTATTGTGACCACATGAGTTTTCTTTTATATCTTCTAGCTGAAAGGGGCTATTAGATCTCAGGAAACCGTCACTGGCCACAGTCCGAAGTTACAGTGCGTTTTACTGGAATTTCGAAGGGTAGCCACATGAGATCTCTCGACTAACCTAGCTATATATCCAGCTCCTCGTTAGCATATCTCAGTCATAAACACAGCCAGTATTTGGACAATTTATCCAAAAGTGCTATGAATATTATTAAAGAAAAGTGTGATTAAAGAGAACATTTGACTTTGTGCCAGGCAAGGTTTAAGCCCTTTGCTTCTTTTCAATTTTACAACTTAACTTCTAGTCCTTGTCTACATACTTTCTCCATGAGCAGCCTTAGCTCACAATGTTATTTTGTATTCTTTTCCACTTTATTATATATTAAACATTTTCTGTGCTTTTACATATCAATTAATTTAATTTTTAGTAGCTGCATAGTAGACTCATGTTAATGTACTATAGTTTACTAAATCATTGTATTGTCTTTATTTTTTCATATAATTTGAAAACAATGTATTTAAAGAAATAAAACTCTTAAGATATATAGTTTAATATCTTTCTCACTAATTCTTCATCTTTTCTTTACCATCTTACCCTTAAAGATAGCTTGAAGCTAAAATGCTTCGCCATTGTTTTGTCCACTGAGATTGGGCCCCTGTTTTTCTTTGAGCATCCAGTGTTCTAGCCTAGCCACCCACAGGTAGTTTGTAACCCTGTGTCTGCCTGGGCCGTTTAAGTTTATCCTGGGGAATGTTTTAGTTTGCCTTCTTTTTTTAAGAACCAAGTTATTAAGGTATGATTTACATGTTGTAAATTTCATGCATTTACCGTGTACTAGTTTGCCTTTTTAACCTCAGCTTTCTGAGCACCCTGTTTTCTTTGTCCACACATCACAGAAAAAGAAACTATTAAGCTTGCCACAGAAAACATGGCTTTTCTTTCCAAATGGTAAATGGTACTTATCCATTTTATTTCCTAGTGTTTTTCTTCCTTCTGCATATTTAATGGCATTTTTTTGGCATCAGCTGTAACTCAGGTTTCATAAAATGTGGGTTTCCTTCCCTAGCTTTGTGCTGATAGCAACAGCTTGGGGTAGTGGTTTATAGTCACCAGACATATTTTTTAGCATTTGTTTTCTGTGAAGGCCTGTGTTCCTTACATTGAACAGAACACTTTGAACAGAGTTTAAATCATGTTCAGAAGAGAGGTTTAGAGTAGTCTTTTCCATAAATTCACAGATATTTATGGAAATATCCATTTCTAGTCCTCATTTAGTGGCAAAAAAACCCCAGCAACCGTTAAAAAAAACAGATCCAGTGAATACATAAGTAAACAGGCAAGTAAATCAAAAGAGAACCTTAAGTTCTTAAGGAATGGGGAGATGTTGGTCAAAGGGCACAAACCTCAAGTTATAAGATTAACACGTTCTGGGGATCTAATGTACAGCATGGTGATTTTAACGAATAATGCTGAAGGATATACTTGAAAGTTGCTGAGAGAGCAGATCTGAAATGTTCTCACCACAAGAAAGAAATGGTAATTATGTGCCCCGGTGGAAGTGTTAGCTAAGGCTCTGGTGGTAATCATTTTGCAGTATATGTGTGTAGGTCAACACTGTTGTACACCTTAAACTTATACAATGTTACATGTCAACTATATCTCAATAAAACTGAAAAAAAAAAGATTAAATTGCAGGGGACCTTTGTGACAAGAGGATTAAATACTGAAGGTTGGAATACAAATTATTTTTGTAGATATTTCAACCCTGTACGGGCTGGTGGGCATTTCAACTGTCTACTAGAAAATTCCCATGATCTCATTTCAGGGAAGTACACGCTTACCTGACAGGACTGGTAAGTTTTACTGATGACACATTTTGTCATTAAAACAGTGTGAGAGTTAATTATAGATGGTTAGTAGGCACCCAGTAAAGGATGGGTAAATGTGTACATATGGGAAGAGATCTTCTTCCCCTCTTTGCTCCTGTTGTCAACTCTAAATAAATACTATAATCTGGTTACAAATATTTGGATCCTGACGGTTTTTTGGAGCTGATCATTTAATCTTCCATTTGGGTAATTTTGTCTTCTTATCTTATCCTTAATTGTTCTTTCAGCTATTCCCTTCAGCAAGCACAAGCTTTTTATACATTTCCATTCCAGCAAATGATGACTGAAGTTCCTATGGCAGTTATGAATGAACAAGAAATGCCAGACGAAGTTCCAGCCCCAGCTCCTGCTCAGGAACCCACACAAGGTAGTTTTCACCAGGATACTTTGGAAAATTAGCTACTGCATTAGCCAACATATTTAAGAAAGGGTTTAATGATGAATTTTAACTCTGTTTTTGTGTTAAAAAATTTAATCCACTTTTTTAAGTACTTAATAAGTGCCAGGCACTATGATAGGTTTTGGGGAATAAAAGAACATGAATCCTGCCCTCAAATATCTCCTAATCTAGTCAACATGGAACTCCTCTGTACGCTAAGTGATGCAGAGGGGCACAGGATGCTGGGGGGCTGGCACCTAACTTGGACTGAGGCTCAGAGGCAGCTTCCCAGAGCTCTGAAATTCAGCGGTGAGGGAGTAGCACGTGAAGCACATGACAAATGGGTTGGGGAAAATTCCAGGCCAAGGGAGCAGTGTGCACCGAAACACAGACATGAAGAAGCATGACACAGTTGAAAAACCGTGATTCTGTGTTATTGGAGTCTGGAGTATAGCAAAGAAATGGTGAGAGATGAGGCTGGATTAGGGGGCAGTCGAGGCTTCTTGTTTAACCTAAAGAATGTGTGTTCTATTCTGTAGGCGATAGGAAGCTGTTGAGAGAATGGAATTAGAGGGGGACTTAAATAGATTGATATTTTAATATCATAGAGGATAGACTATAATAGAGATATATCAAATATGTATCTAATAATAATAATATATATGATAATATGGTAGAGAGCAGGGCAGAACTTGGAGGCAAGGCCGTGGTTCATGGATTTCCTGCAGGAAGTGAGGGAGAAAGAGGAGTCTGGCACTTGGACGAAAGAGGTACCATTCACCAAGACAGGGAATTAGAAGAGAGGAGAACAGATTTGGGGGTGGATGGTGGAGAGAGGGTAACGATTTTCTCCAGTGTAGCAGTACGGTGTAAGGAATGTGCTCAGAGTTTCAGTTTATGGTTGCGGGAGCACATCTAACTGCACTGCATTGGAGATCCGCCCTGCCCTCGACTCTTCTGTCTCTCCGGGCAGGGAGCACTAGGACGTCTCCAGCCACCAGCCGATGGAGGCGGACCCCTTGGCATGGGGAGTGGCTGAAGCAGTGTGAGGAGAAGCGAGGACGGATGGGAGGCTGAGTTGAGGAAACGCCAAATAGTAGCGGAATGGGATAGGGGCCCGAGAAATGAAGTGCCACGTTAAAGAGTTATGGATGACAAAATCAAGACTTCCTTTGGGTAATTTTATGTCACTGGTGCTTGTCCGCAGGTAATTTTCCCCCAAGGAACATTTGGCATTGTCTGGAGGAGATACTTTTGATTGCCATGACTGGCAGGGTGCTACTGGCACCTAGTGGATAGAGGCCCCAGTTGCTGTTAAACATACTTGAATGCACAGGACAGGCCCTCACAGCCCAAAATCATTCAGCCTCAAATGTCAGTAGGGCCAAGATTGAGAAACTCTGCTTGAGGTCCTGAGATCAGAGCCCTAGTCTTACCTTTTGACAAGTACTGCCAGCCCAGAGAGTTCATCCCCAGCATGTCTCAATTCACCTCTTCGACTGTGTGGGGAACACAGTATACGCTCAGTCCCTAAAACAAGCCCATAAGCCATTTGAGTTCTGCTGGAAATTACGGGGGAACTGAATTAAAATGTTTCCCTTCCTCTCTGTTTTTCTATCTATTTATTCTTTCATTTGTTGACTTAACTATTTATGTATTTACATTTAGAATTCTTATAAAATGGTACATAGACACTTTGCATCCCTGGGGAGCCCAAGATGCCAAGTAATATTGTGTGGAAAATCAATCTATGATTATAAAGGACGTTCCATCCCAAGAACAGCTAGCAGAGGAAGGAGGGTGGGGTTGAGGCCACATAGACCCAGAAGGAAGGGGGAGGTATTGCAGAGGAGAGTGATGTTGGGAAATAAAGAGAAAAGTGGAAAGGATGTTGATGGGGTGACTTTTCTGGGAAAGCTGCATAAAGCTTGTAAGTTAAGGTTTTCTGCATCTACGTCTTGGAAATCATTGTTTCAGAGACTCCAAAAGGAAGAAAAAGAAAACCCAGAAAAACAGAACCAAAAACACCAGTGGAACCCAAAAAACCCACTGAAGCCAAAAAATCTGGCAAGTCCACAAAATCAAAAGAAAAGCAAGAAAAAATTACAGACACATTTAAAGTGAAGAGAAAAGTAGACCGGTTCAATGGTGTTTCAGAAGCTGAACTTTTGACCAAGACTCTACCGGACATTTTGACCTTCAATCTGGACATTGTGATTGTAAGGATATTTGTTCTCCTTTGGTTTTATAAATAGCATTGGTGGATTAACTTTACTTAACCATATCCTTGCAAATAGCATTTTGCTGAAAAGAACCATTTCTAAGATCCTCTTGGTAGTAAATGGAGTCACCTTCTTAAGGTTGTATTGTATGAGTTGGTTTAAGAGGGTGGGCTCCGGGGCAGGGCTGTCTGCTTTCACATCCTGCCACATGGGTATGACCACGGACAAGCCTGAACCTTCCTAAACACCAGTTTCCTCATTGGTGAAGCAGGGGTGATGATAGGATGAAGGTGGATCCTTTGGCATAGGGATTGCAATTACATAAAATAATCCACGTGACTCACTTAGGTTGCATGACACCTGTGGGTTCTCCATAATTGATAACTCTGATTTTGAACTTTGATTTTTGTCAGTAACTGTAAGAAACATCAACATGGAAACAACTGTGTAGACGATGTGGAGTCAGCTGCTTGTTGGGAGTTGAGAAGCAGACTTGTGGCTGGACCTGGGCTCAGGTTGATTGATTGCTCCAGCTCCTCTCTCTTTCCAGCCCAGTTGGGTGTGAGGCTGCTGGGGATATGAGGGAGTCAAACTGGTTTTTAAAAACAACACCAAAACTTTTAATATAAAGGAAATCTCTTTCCTCAAAATGGAATACTTTGTTCAGGTCAAGAGTTGGTACTTGATAGAGCAATAGCTTCTGATGCTAGATTAGATTTTTATTTTAATCAATTCAGTTTTATCCACCACTCCTCCATGGAAGCCCTAAGACTTAAGCCTACTTTTCAAGACTAAAATGTACAAACATTTTGTTTTGTAGATTGGCATAAACCCAGGACTAATGGCTGCTTACAAAGGGCATCATTACCCTGGACCTGGAAACCATTTTTGTAAGTGGTTACCTTTTTTATTTATTTTTTTATTTTTAAAAATATTTATTTATTTGGCTGCATCAGGTCTTAGTTGTAGCACACGGGGTCTTCGTTGTCACATGTGGGATCTTCGTTGTGGCATGCGAACTCTTAGTTGCAGCATGTGGGATCTAGTTCCCTGACCAGGGATCAAACCCAGGCCCCCTGCATTGGGAGCATGGAGTCTTAGCCACTGGACCACCAGGGAAGTCCCTGTGGTTACCTTTTTTAATATTTTACTTTTAAACTAGATATTCTTGTTAATAGTTTGGGTCTTGTTTTTTTTAAACCAAATTGTGTTTTTTAAAAAGAAACTATGGTTGAGTAAATATAATACATCTTTTCTATGTGTTTTTACACAAAAATAAAAGGTTTGAAATGATCTGACGCTGTTAACATTTTGGTGTATAAGAGTGGAGGGGCATGAAAAAGTACTTTCTCTTTGGTTTGAGTTGTTTTCAGTGAGTTTTAACACCTTTTTTTAAAATGATTTTTCTTTTTTGTTACTATTCTGTTATCTACAGAATAGTAACAATAGTACATCGTTGTGCCAGTACAGACGGAATACTTACCTTTCCAGATTTCTGCTCATCTTATTTCCTAGGAGAAATTAAATGCATTGGCAATTAAGCTGTAATAGTTAAGAGAGACTCTGATTGGAGACATTCTCCACAGATGCTTTGTATCTAGCAGAAATTAGTATTGAAGATCTTCATACTTGTAGAGTGAGCTTTAAAACCAAGTATAGCTCCTGTTGTATTGTCCTATATATAAATCATCTTATCTATTATAACACTGCCTAATAGACAAGGCGTGCAGTAGACAATCAGGAAACACTAGCTGATTAAGTAAACAGCATTAAAAACCTTTAGTACAAATGACAGTAATGTATTTTTGGAACTAATAACATGTTGTCTCCATTATTTGAAAACAAAATTTCCAGAGAAGTTTGAACTTTTCATTTTCTCCACTGTCAAGATGTTTACATGCCCTGAGTCCATTGGTGTATGTTTATCTGTTTAGGGTTTTCCAGGGGCAGGTGGTGGTACTTCCAGTTATTAAAAAGCTAAACAAACAGTGTCGAAGTTTACTACACTGACTAGCTGTGTACTCAACAAGCATTTACTTTGACCCCCTGTAAAAAGGAGATAAACAATAGTAATATTTCAGTTACGACAATTAAATGAGGTAATCCATGTGAAGGACTTAGCACAGTACCCAGCCCATAGTAATTGCTTGGTATGGTATTTGACCTATGTTATAATTTTTTAAATATCTGAAATCTTTTTTTTTTTTTTTTTTAATTCCAAGAGTAGACCCACATCAATACATGGGGCAGAAAAACCTTTGACCTTCTACAGAAATAAACTGAACTCTCTTTTTCACAGGGAAGTGTCTGTTTATGTCAGGGCTGAGTGAGATCCAACTGAATCACATGGATGATCACACTTTACCAGGAAAATATGGTATTGGATTTACCAATATGGTGGAAAGGACAACACCAGGCAGCAAGGATCTTTCCAGGTGATTGTATAACATTCAGTTTTATAGGTTGGAACCTTGGTCATGCTGGGTGCCTCATGTACTCTAGGAGCATCCTATGTATCTAGTTTAAGCTGAGCTTAACAGTTATATGATTTGATCTTTTATAGAAAGCTATCTGAATTTAGTGTATTATAAATATTGCCATATTTATATTTTGACTACTTTTTAATTCGATTTTAGTAAAGAATTTCGTGAAGGAGGACGTATTCTAGTGCAGAAATTACAGAAATATCAGCCACGAATAGCAGTGTTTAATGGAAAATGTAAGATTTACTTTTAAATTTTATCTTTTTTCTTTGCTAACGTTATGGGCAATGTAAATATGCTTGTATTTCATTTTAGGTATTTATGACATTTTTAGTAAGGAAGTTTTTGGAATAAAAGTTAAGAACTTAGAATTTGGACTTCAACCGCATAAGATCCCAGACACAGAAACTGTAAGTCCTTAAAACTACATTTGTAAATCAACTAAATATGAATTTTCTCTAGCTAGTTTCCCCTTTTTATTTGTTCTGTCCATTTTTAATTTATGCTGTGAAAAAAAACCACTGTATTTTGTGGAATAATATCTACATATCAGCTTGAAGTAATTGTTGCAAATTAATTCAGATACTGTTATAGTTTTATTAGAAAAAGAAACATTTGTCAGATAAATGTCTTTATGACATTATGTTAGTTATGTTATTTGGCTAAAATATTGAGAGGAGCTGGCTCACAAGCTCATTCAAAATATATTTAATGGCATATTCTTGTCAAATTCAAGTGGGTTAGCCCTTATTCAGTTGTGAAACAAACATGTAAATATAGACATGATCCCGATTAGTGAAACTGCTAATCACCCCCCGTTTATATATCCTGGCCCAGTCTCATGTTAGAGCCATATAAACAGAACAGCCCCGTTGCAGACAGGCATCCAGCCAACCTGACTGGCATTTGGTGCTATTGTCTTTATACATAAAGGCATCATGAAATAACACATGGGTTTTCAAACTCTATAATTTCTGTGGAGTTTCTGCAGACATTTGATTCAAAGTTTGCTTCTTAAATATAGTTTTAAGTTTTGTTTACAGCTTTTAAAATAAAAATACACATGCACAGACCTCTGTGTTACAGACAGCATTTTAAATGACGAGAAGCCAACGTGCTGACAAGTTTTTGTGGAGACCTCAGAATAAAGTTTCTGCAACCAATATATATTTTAACTTCTTTTTAAATTTCTTCTGTTTTTAACTAATAAATATGTGATTGATAAAGTAGGTTGTAGCACTGGTCATTCTTTAAATTGCGGCCTACCCTTGTTTACTTGGGTAAAATTGTACAGATGAGTTCACTACTTCCTATAAAGTACTGCATTATTGTCCCTTAAATGCCAGATGAGGCTCAGGTATGTCTCTTGGATGTGTGATCAGAGTAGTGCAATAATAAGTGAACCTGAATCATATCAAGATAGGTAGTTTTAGCTCTTACAATGATCTGTGAGTGCATTTATCTTATAAAATTTATTCTTTATCATGAAGTATTCAGAGTTATTGATGATATTAGTGATCCAGCTTTGAAAAAATCTACTTTTTCAAGTTTCTGGATCACTTTAATTGAAGACTATCTTGAGCTTGGAAAATGTGCTATTACAAAACCTGGTAGCGTTTGCACCTACATATCTTTCTGAATCAGGATTTTCTAAATGCTGCATAAACGAAACAAAATAAGTCAATAACAGTTTGGTTTTTTTTCTGTAATATATGGTATAGAGGCCAATTTAAAAATTGTAAAAAATTGCAACTGGAAAGTCCATAATTCAGCAGCCTCACTCTTTTATATAAGATATATATATCCTGATATATTTTATGCTCTGTGAAGGACAATTTGTCATCATCATCCAAAATGATAAATGCAAATATCTTTCTTCCTAGCCATTCCACTTCTAGGAATTTATCCAACAGATAGACTCACACATATTCAAAATTAAATATATACAAGGTTTTTCACTACAGCTTATAATATAAAAAGATTGGAAACAACCTAAATGCCCACAGGGGGGCTCTGGTTAAATTATGAAACTACTACACAGCTATAAAAAAGGAAGCTTGTTTTACTCTGATATAGATACCTGATACAGAATTATCTTTGAGATACATTGTTGAGTAAAAAAAGCAGGGTGCAGGATAGGGAATAGAGCATGTTACCATTTGTGTGTTTTTAAAAGGGGTGAGGGAGAGTACATATATCAGATACGTTTATTTGATTGTATATTCATGGAAAACCTCTGGAACTAGCAATTGATTGCCCTTGGAAAAGAGAACTAGGTAGATAGAAACAGAATTTGGAGGAAAGACTTTTCATTGTATACTTATATGTCGTTTTGTACGAACACTGGGGGAGGCGGGAAGCCTCATTGTTTTTGATTTATTGACTTTGTACTAAGTAAATATTACAAATTTGAACTCAAACACAGCTACTTTTATTGATTTTGCATATATTTATATAAGTATCAAGTTATTAACCCAAAGAAAGACAGATTTTCTAATCTCAAGATGAGTAGATTCAATAGACTTGTAAGATTTCTATAACTACAAAATGTTATGATTCTAGCTCTGCTATGTTATGCCATCATCCAGTGCAAGATGTGCTCAGTTTCCTCGAGCCCAGGACAAAGTTCATTACTACATTAAGCTGAAAGACTTAAGAGATCAGTTGAAAGGCATTGAGCGAAACACAGAAGTTCAAGAGGTGCAATATACATTTGACCTGCGGCTAGCCCAAGGTATGTTACCATTATCACTCCTGTTGTTCATTTCATGTATGTCTACATTATAGAAAGTATGTTGTGAATTTTAAATTAAGCAGGAGAAAAGAAAACAATTATATTGGCAGCCAGAGTGCTCTGATAACAGGTGTTAGTCACTATTAAAATCCTTTTCCCGAGGACTTCCTGTCTCATCTGGGGGCTCCTACAGATGTTGAGGAGCCAAGAAACAGTGTAGCTCACCTAAAATTAAATCTAATAGGTTTTGACAGCTTTTATGAGTTAACTTGGTTTATGTTACAAATAGTTGAAAGCGAAAGTTGTGTCTCAGATGTGAAATTCAAGAAAAAGATTTGTTCACGATAATTTCTGAATAAAGCTATCTTCAAAATTGTTATACAAAATCAGTTTTAAATCCCTTTTACCCTTGTCACAGAGGATGCAAAGAAGATGGCTGTGAAGGAAGAAAAGTATGATCCGGGTTATGAAGCAGCGTACGGTGGTGCTTATAGTGAAAATCCGTGCAGTAGTGAACCTTGCAGCTTCTCTTCAGATGGGCTGAGTATGTCCCCTCCATCTGTTTGTTTCTTTCAAAAACTTGGTTTTGCCAGGATTGGGGGAAAAAGCTTTTTTAGAGAGAGTAAATTACTGAAGAATGGGAACGGAAATACAAAAATCTATTTAGTGACTTAGAGTGAAAATTCGATGGTTATTTGGCGTTTAACTTCACAAGCTTTTACAGCTCATTTTCTTTAAGTCACTGACTCTAAGTCATCCTAAGTGCATTTCCCTCCTTGAATAACAAATGAGGATTTATCAGTCCGCATCTTAAAATAGAAAAGAAATTTACAATTGTATTCAAGAAGGTTGCTTAACTATTTTAATAACAGCTCTCCTTCACTGGACTGTTAAAATCTCCTAATTAGATCATTTAAAGCTTTTAAATAGAATAAACTAACATTCTTCCTCCCTTCCCCCTCCCCCCGCCAGTGGCTGACAGCGGAGGATCAACTTTCAGTGACATTCCCAATGGGCAGTGGATGACCCAGTCATTTACAGACGAGATTCCTTCCTTTAATAATCACTGTGGGATGCAAGAACAGGAAGAAGGAAACCATGCTTAAGAATGGTGTTTCTCAGCCCTGCTTAAATGCTGCAGTTTTAATGCAGTTGTCAAGAAGTGGCCCTCTTGACACCACCTCAGAGTGGTTTGTTAACTGAAGTATTTTATTCATATTTTACTCTGGTGATGTAATCATGGTACAGTAGAACTACTTACGGACCTAAGTACTTTGGAAGGAGAAAGTAGAGTTTTTTGTGTATGAGTTTTTGTATTGGAATTAATCATCATTCCAGCTTTTTATAAACTATCTTTCATTTATGAAGAAATTGATTTTCTTTTGGGAGTCACTTTTAACCTGTAATTTAAAAATGAAAGAGTCTGCATATTTACACTTGATTATTAACTGTGCATAAACTTAGACGCACCGTTATCCCTTTCATGCGTAAGAAGGGCATGCTGATGATAAGATTCCCACTGGTAAAGAGGCAAATGTGCTGATTTTCATCTGTGAGGTTAACCCTCAGTAGAGTCTCATTTGGTAGTTTTTAGTGGTGTTTGATGGGCTTCCTGAGTTGTATTCACACTCAGACCACCTTGCTTTACCAGTGGTGAGCGTTTGTGAGAGTTGCTTGGTAGTAGAAATGGAGAGTATGGCCTTGCAGCAGCAAGGCTAACCCAGCCTTACGTGTCAGGGCCGTGAGCCCTGGCTTTGGCCCTCTCACCCCCATGTGTTGGTCTTCTAGTAGGCAGAAACTATTCTGCTGGGATGGTAAGTTCCAGAGAGTGCAGAAGACCTTTTAAATTTTGCTACTTCATCTGTGTTTTACTTGAGAGACATACATTTGATAGGGAAGGAACTGAATTTCTCTCTCAGTATCTATCACCATTCAAATTTTATCCTCCTTGGCTTTAAGCATGTAACATGGAAATGATGAGAAATGAACCTTCAGATTGAGTAACAAGATGCTGGAGGTGTTTGATAATCTTATTTAAACTGGTGCTTTATGTACATGAGATGTACTAAAATAAATAATACAGGATTTTTCTTGCTAGGTAAATCAAATAAGCCAGTAATTTTTAAAAATTCTTTCTCTTCATCATTGCTATTTGTTACTGTGGATTAAGTGAACCTCATGGCCAGGTTACTTTGAAGTAATGTACCTCTGTGATTTTCTAATGCATTTTCCATGGTGCTACAAATAGTCCAGACTACTAGGCCTGGTGGATATCAAAGCTGGGTATTCAGAAATGCCAGTTGCATTTACTCCTGATCACTTCTGAATATTCTGATTTTATACCTACCCAGGGAGCATGCTGTTTCTTGATATGAAAATATTTATGAGGTTTTGTTTTTTTTTCTAAAAGGTTATATAGCCTGTTTTTTTTGTAATAAGAGATACAAATTATTGTTGTGAATCTTAACATGCTTTTTTAGCTGTAGCTATGATGGATTTTATTTTTCCTTTAGTCTAGGTAAAGCTGTGTAAAAGTCATTCGTGTTATTTAAATCACGTACTGTACTGCTGTTTACATGGATGTTTTGTGCAGGTGCTTTGAAGTGCCTTGCATCAGGGATTAGGAACAATTTAATTATTTTTTCCTGGGACTCTGTAAAGCATGTAACTAGGTATTACTTTGGTTTTTAACAATTACAGCCTTACATAGATTTTTTTTTTAAGTGGAGAAAATACCTTTTAAATTATGATGGACACGCACTAGAGAATGGGTTTGAAGATTCTTTTCAAGCATACAATAATGGTGTTTTTCATTAAATATGACAGATGAACAGTAAATGTTGATATACCCTATACACAACAATATGAGACTTTTTCATTAAATAATATTTAAAAAGTTTTTAAATTCATTTGAAAATCTGATGATTTTTACAATAAAAAATATTGAAGATGATTATCCTTAAGTTGCATTGTTTTCTTTAGCAAGACTTACTGGTATTCTTTCCCCTTGTTAACCTGAGATCAGTTTGTCTTCTACTATATTTAACATGTAGAATAATATATAATGAAAATCATTAAAAATCTATGATTATTTTATTTTTTCAGACATTTCATGTTTTAAATGTAATATACTGTTCTACCCAAGACAAGACTGGCAACCTGTTAAAAAATATCTACATGTGAAAAATACATTTAGAAATTTTTTAAATTTGTGGCTATAATTTTCATTCAGAGTTAAGCAAATTGATTGCTGAAATCTATCTGGGTTTATTTCTTCCCAGTAGTATGTTTCACTCACATTATCTTCTATAATTGCCACTTGTACTTAAGGAAGTAAATCAATACCTATATGATTCAAGGTACTATTTGTACACAGTAGGGTTTTTTGTTTTTGTGGATCATTTGTATCAAAGGTACTGTTCATAAAGAACAGTGGTATGGTAGGCTACAAATGGACAATTCCACATTATTTATACAGGAAATATTTAAAATGTCGTGTTATATCAGCTGTTGGGATGATGGAGTTTAAATATCCCTGCAGGGTCAGGAACAAACCAGCTCTCCCATAAGTCGTTGTGAACGCTAGGGAAGTCCCAAGGTTTATGTCTTCCATTCCAGTGGAGTAGTTTTGCTTCCTGCAGAAAATGCTCCGAATATCTGGTATCTGGACTCCAGCCTTCATTGTGTTTAGAGGAAAGTAATAGGTTTGTTAGGAAATTAAAATTTTATATTAAAAATTCAATACAAGTTCATCATAAAAAAAAAAATCAGACAAATCAATCGGTATGCAGTGAAGAATTTACCACCTACCCTAATTTTCCAAAATAACCACTGTTAAAGAGTTTCTCGTGAAATTCTTCCAGTAATGTTCTACCTGTATACCAGTGTGTGTGTGTGTGTGCGTGTTTGTGTATTTTTTGTACCTTGCCTTTTAAAATCACTGTCTGGGAAAACTTTGCACAGCAGCACATGTGAATTCACTGAATCATTTTTAATGACTGCATAGAATGGATATATGACTGTTGAGTGAGTTTCTTATTAAGGACATTTAGGCTGTTTCTATCCCTTCACAAGCATAAACAATGCTACAATGAACAGTCTTCTATGCATATCTTGTATAGATAATATCTGTAGGATAAAATCTTGTATATGGAACTGCTAGATTGAAGGGTCTGTGCCTTATAAATTTTGATAAGAGATTGTGAAATTGTCCCCCAAAGACTTTGTATTAATTTCCCTCCCACCCAGAGTTTATAGTTCTTGTTTCTCTGCATTTTCCGTCCTTAATATGGCAGCATTTTCTTTTAAACAGTCTTGTGTTTACCCTATAAAATGTGACTGAGAATGAGATCTACTTTTTAACAAACAGCTGCCTCCATTTGAATATTACTCTCCTCATAAGTAATCGCTTAGAGACTACGCATTTACCTTGATATTGTTATTGATCAGAATATTTTTAGAATATCTCTTCCAGAAGTACATTAAGATCTTGTGAATATAAATTTTTTAAATATCCCTATCATGTTACATTTTCTTTCTAGGAAAGAGAATGTGGTATTTTTAAAAAAAACAACTGAAAGTCCGTTGAGTCAAGAGAGGATGAATAGCTAGAATATTATTATTCTCGTTTTAACATATGATGTAAGAGGGAAACACCCCCCTCCAAACCTTTCTTTCATTATTCATAAACATAGCTGTGCAGGGAGTTGCAGAAGAGGAGCTAGGTGTTTGGGCTATAGTAGCATAATTGGAATAATTATCAACTTCCAAAGAATCTATACAAGGAAATGCTCATCTGGGGAGCAGAGCCTTCACGTGGGAAGTCTCCAGGAAGTAGGACATTGTCTCTCAGCCCCACGACTGAAGGACTCTGTAGGGGCTTGCAGTTTTGCTCTTAGCTAAATAAATTTCATAAATTTTAAAAATCTTAAGCCTACCTGTTTAGACCCAAACTTAATACCCATTAGCGTTAACACTGCTTTCTGCTTTCAACAAACTCTAAAACGGAATCATTTTTCAAATGATTTCTGTGTAGCTTTACTTTGCAGACCATCCCTGATTCCAAAACGTTCAGCAGAGATGTAGGCTCTGTTCTACAAGGAAAAATGACTTATCTCCCTTGGGAAGATTCTGCCCCTTCCTACTTGTCAATAAGTTAGATGGTTCATAAAATGTAATTCTGAGTCGCTGTTCCAAGATCATAAACTGCTCTAACCCTATCGATCTAAGCTCCGCATAGCTGTTCCTACACAACATTTTCATAGATATTCCACGTTGATGGGATTTTCTACACACTCATCACATGGAAATGTTGATGTTTGACCTAACAGTGAACCCAACATTATTATAAAGCGAATCAGACAGAATATTAGTGTCCTTAATGTCCCTGTGTCACTCTTCTATGCATATGGATGCTCAGAAAAATCGGGAGATTCTGGTGAGGCAGAAGCAAATCTACACAGCATCATTCAGAGGAGACAGTAACCCAACTTCCACAGTTTTGTCTGTCCTTCCTTTTACAAGGGAGAGTAGGGGACATATCACCTTGCAGGATTGTTCTGAGAGAAGTAATGTTCACGTCTATCCCTGGAGCCTAGCCCAGGGCTTGGCAGTGTATGGGCACCTGGTAAATATAAGTCCACAGTCCATTGTCTCCAGTTCTAAAATAATCAATCCCCAAATGTCTGAAAACAAAAAGATTTTTAATAACTTCTTTGGCAGCAAAATCTATAACCCTCTCAAGGTACTGCATAATATAAGTACGTGCACATTACCTTTTAAAAATTCAAAACCTCTCTACATTTCTAAACAGATCTGGCCCAGTGGTTTTGGCTAATGGGTTGTGGCCATATGTTTGAATGAATGTGAATGTCTTCTGTGCCAGGCTCTGTTCTAAGCAGTTGACACATATTAGGTAATTTGTTCCTTGTAAAAACATATGGTTCTATTAGCTTCCTTTTACAAGTGAAGAAACTATGGCACAGAGAGCCTGAGTAACTTGCCCAGGGTCATAGAAAATAGCAGAGTTGGGACTCCAGTCCATACCCCAGAGCCTGTACTCCTGTAGTGAAGAGTGAATAGAAGACTTGAGGGACTCACGTAGTGCACAGTCATTAAACAACTTCTTTTTGAAAGAGAAATTGCCAGCTATCTAAATTCATCATAAGCTGTTATGATAATTCATTTGGTTTTGTCCACTGTGGGCTACTGCAAGAGGGCAATAAAGGCATGTGAAAAAGTTCTGACAGTGAAAGTTCCATCGTAACAATAGTTCATGTTTAGCAAGCACATACTACATGCTAAGCATGAGTCTAATTGCTTTTCCTGAATTCCTAGAAACACACCTCTCAGGTCATTTTTATCACCTGCATTTGCAGAATCTGAGGCTTAAGTAACGTGTCCAAGGTCACCTCCAAGGTCACCTGGAGGATTTGAACTGAGGAAGCTGGTGCAATAGCACACGCTCTTCACCTTGGTGCTCACTGGGTCTATAAAATGCATACTGGTGTTCTTCTGAAATACTTACCCAGGTGCCTTATGTGCCACAGGGGGTTGATGGTGGAGTATTTCCCGTGAAACACAATCAGCATTGGGGAGGTGGCCACCCCTCCTCCCAGGGAGCTGCTGTAGAGATTTTCCCTAAGAGAATAGAAAAGCAGCATTTGTCCTGGAGTCCCACAGACTCAGATGAAGTAGAATCTAATCATTTTAAAAGGTGTAAGACAGTCCCTCACTATATAATAAGTCCATGGTCTTTCATTTTTCTCCAACTTTTTATTCTGAAAATTGTTAAACCTACACAAAATTGTAAGACGAATACCATGAACTCCCATATACTTTACCTTGATTCACAGAGTGTTAATATTTTGCCATTTTACTTCTCAGGCCTTTTTATGGCAAACTTCGAAGATCCCAAATTCTGATCCTACATTATTTAGAATGACTTTACTCACAAATTCAAGGTTATGATAATATTAAAAATATCCAGATAAAAAAGATGGACAGGATATACAATGCCACGATAATAGTGGTTGTGTTATTTTTATTTTCTCTCTTAATACTTCAATGATGAAAAATGATTTAAAAATTCAATCTTTATTTTACTTTACTTTTTTTAGCTTTAAGTCAGTCAATGTATTATGCATATTTTAAAGTTGATCTAGGACTTCCCTGGTGGCGCAGTGGTTAAGAATCCGCCTGCCAATGCAGGGGACATGGGTTCGAGCCCTGGTCCCGGAAGATTCCACATGCCACGGAGCAACTAAGCCCGTGCGCCACAACTACTGAGCCTGCACTCTAGAGCCCGCGAGCCACACTACTGAGCCTGCGTGCCACAACTACTGAAGCCCGCACGCCTAGAGCCCGTGCTCCGCAACAAGAGAAGCCACCGCAATGAGAAGCCTGCGCACCGCAACGAAGAGTGGCCCCCACTCGCCTCAACTAGAGAAAAAGCCCGCGCGCAGCAACGAAGACCCAATGCAGCCAAAACTAAATTAATTAAAAAAAAATTCTAACGTTGATCTAAAAAATTCAATCTTTAAAAAGTTGACTTTACAAACAGGACTTAATAAATTTCATTGGGGGCTTAAACTGACGAAAGACCAAACACAGACATTGCTTTAGGAAATCAAGCTGGATTCATTTTTCTAAAGGATCCTTAAGGAAGTTAGTGATGTCAGGATACACAGCACATTTTCCAGGACAGATGGAAGGGCAAATTTCCACACCCTAAGATGCTGCAGTTATGGATTATAATGTCTAAGTGAATGAGGGTAATATCACTGTTCAGGAAACCCAGCATTCTCAATCTTAACAGGCCAGAGGAAGTCTGAGCATAGGCTAGTTGGAATATATGCCTGAGATCATCAAACTTATTGTTATATAATATATAATATTATTACTGAGAGCAGTTCAATACAGTACATTCAGGCATCTCCCTCAACCCCTACAGGCCAACATGAGTTTAGTCCAGGTATGTTCCTGAGCTCAGTACAGTGGGATCAGTACAAGGATCAACTGCTCTGACGTCTCCAGGAACCAGACTCACAGGGCCTTTGCCTGGTTGTAGGCTTACCCCCTAACCCATACAGGTATAATACCTGTTCTCTCCCTTCCTTAAAATGTTGAAATATCTTCCTGAACCTGCTCTTCTGGAATACTATCTGCTGTCTATGAATTTCAAACATGGCCTATAATGTTTTCCCCATCATATTTCTTTTGCTAATGATATTGCATTTAATTAATTTACAATAAAAAGGTAGTTTATATGAGTTCTTTGATATTTAAAATGTCTTATATTATCAATATGTATAAAGATGAAGCTTGTAAATTGTCTTGTTCAACTCTTCTATAAGCTTTCTAATTTTTAGTCTTTATCATTTACTGAGAGAAGTATGTTAAAATTTCCAATGGGTATTGTGAATTTCTAAATTAGTTTTTGGAATTCTGTCAATGCATGGATTATAAATTTTAAGGCCGTGTCATTAAATGTTAAGTGTTATTTAAAAAAAAGTTGACTTTATAAAATAATTCTTAAAAATAAATCTATGTAAGAAGGAGAAACTCGACTAAGATAAATGATTTGCAGTCAAAAAGGTTCACTAGAATTTTGGGAGAAGGTTTAAAAATCACATTACTAAACAATTTATTAGAAAATGTTTGTATAATAAGGGATTGCACAGGATCTCACCTCCAATGACATATCGTTTGAGAACGGATTTTTCATCCACTGCTCCCTTTTTTCTCAACAGTGCCTCTGTAAGAAAATCTGACCTCAGATGTCTGAAATATTTCTAACCCCTGAGCTATGCATAGAAAATTAATGGAATAATTTTACTCCCAAGCATGGAAAAACTGGTAGAGGGCCACACATACTCCACATTTTTTTGCATCCATTTCTCCAACTGTTTGGTGATACGCTGGTGCTTCCATTCCGTCATGTTGGCAACAATCACACCAGGATTGAAAGAGCAAGTGCTGGGGCTGATGCCAAGGTCTTTTATCGTCTTCTTCCGGTAGTCCAGATAGCCCATATACGTGTTCTATAAAGGAAGAGGATATGTGTGCTTTTGACCAAGGAATCTTTTGTTTCTGGAAAATAACCACTTTCTTGAGACCATCATGCAGCACCTGGGCTTCCTCCTGTGTCACTGGCCACTTCCTGGAGTCCTTTCCCAGTTTTCTCTTGTTTCCCCAACCTCTAAAAACTGAGTGCCCCTAGTCTCATGTCCAGCATCTGCTCCTTTCTGCAGCATCAACTCCCTAGACAGCCTCATCTTGTCTCATGGCTCTAAATCTCTCCGTGTAGACAGCCCGGACCTCTCCTCTGGATTTCCAGCTCCACTGCATCTGCCAACTCTATTTGTCCTCGTGGGTGCTTAGTGAAGCAGCTCTCCTTACATCCCAAAACTGATCCCAATCCTATCCCAAACCTGCTTCCCTACAACCTGCCCTACCTCCGTGTCCACTCCATCCTTACAGTTAGACAGAACACCTAAGGTCATTAGGTCATCCTAGACTCCTCCTCCTCACTCACTTTTCATCCAGATCTCAGCAAATCCTGTCCGTCCCATCTTCCAAAATATATTCAGAAGCCAACCACTTTTTTGGCTTTTTGACCGCGCCACGTGGTTTGTGGGATCTTAGTTCCCCGACAAGGGATCGAACCTGGGCCCTCAACAGTGAGAGCGTGGAGTCCTAACCACGGGACCACCAGGAAAGTCCCCAGAAGCCAACCACTTCTTACTGTCTCTACTACCTTCCTGGTCCAAACCATAATTACCACTCACTGGATTTCTGCCAGCTCCTCCCAACCTGTGTCCTGCTTCCACCCTTTCAACCCCACTCTGTCTCAGTGTTACTTATCTGCTCAAAGCCCCTCCAGTGGCTTCCCCTCTCATTCAGAGTAAAACGCAGACTCCCTAAAATGCCTGCCATGCCCTCCACCATCTACCCCGCCCCCATTACCTTTCCAACTTCTGTTATTCTCCCCCTTGACCCCTCTGCCACACTGACCTCCTTGTTCCTTTAATACACCAAACACACCCCTGCCTCAGGACCTTTGCATTTGCTGTTACCTCTTCTGAAATGTTTTTCCCCTAAATATCTATTAAGATAGTTGCCTCAGTTCTTTCAGGTGTAGGCTCAGCAACAACATCTCAGTGGAGCCTTCCCTGATCACCCAACTTAAAATCCAACCCCAACTCCACCCTGATCCTCTGTTCAATATTTTACTTGCTTGCTGACCGCCTCTTCCCACTAGAATGCAAGCTACCCAAAGGCGGAGTTTTAGTTTTATTTGCTGTGTTACTAGCACCTAAAACAGTGTCAGACACATAGCAAGCACTCAATAGCTAGTTTTGAGTGAATGTAAAATGAGGAAGGACACACTATTTCACCCACCTCATGGGATGCTCAAAGACAACATGGATGTAATGGAACTATTTGAGCACTTTTCTATGTGCAGGCACTGTTCTAAGAACTTCACGCACATTACCTCATTAGTTGCATACAATAGCTTTACATGTATTAACTAATTTAACTCTCCCAATAACCCTACCAGAGAAGTATTGATACTGTTATTACCTCTATTTAAGAAATGAGGGAGAAAACCACTGATTAAGTAACTTGCCCAAGGTCACAAAGCTACTAAGTGATGGAGCCAAGATTTTGACAGGCAGGTCTGGCCCCAGGGCCTAGGCCTTAAAGTGTGTCACAGCTTAAATGTCACACATATAAAATTATTTCCTGGAACTTTTTTTGAAGAACAGCATTCGATTCGTAATAGCATCTTGTATTGTAACGCCATTCTTTTGCTTTCGGTGTTACATCTGGGTTCGACTGTCTTCATTTCTACCAGGGTAAGGAGCTCTTTACCTTGGAACAAAATCAGTATTTTCCTCTACTGAAAGGAGTGGGGCGGGGAATAATGGTCAAAACTCTGAAAACAGAACCAAAGGTTCAGTGAGTCTCTTTTACAGAAAACACCATTTCTGCCATAGAACGTGGCTGCGAGTGAATTAGATAACAACCATCGTTTCTGGAGCATTTACTGGACACTTTGACATCATGTTATTTCATCACAACTCACAAAAACACAACCAAATAGATGTTATTGTTACCATGTTTCAGGTAAGGAAAGCGGGACTTGCAGGGGTGAGTAACTTGCCCCGGAGTCGGTGGGAGCAGAGCTGGGCTGTGAATGGGAAGCCCAGGCCCCGGGCTGTTTGCCTCCCAGCAGTCCCCCAGTCTTCTCCAAGGGGAGGATGACACTCGTTCTGAAGTGCAGGGAGGAGAAGGGGCAAAGGGAGGATTCCCGAGACATGTGCCCACCTGCAGCCCCACAAGTCTGTGTATGTCCTGGGAGGAGGGCAAATCGCAGTCATCTGAGAAAGCTGCCGCGTGGCCCAGGGCCAAGGTGGTGTCGTACAGCTCTTGGATGTCCCCTGGATTCACAAACACCAGGAGTTAACGATAGTATAGCACTCATTCTAGGGCTAGATAGAGCCTTCGAGCTTAAACAATCCCTGATTTTGCTGTGGGGGAAAAGTATGTGATCCATGGTTTCAAGTGGCTTGGCAATTTTCTTGATAAGAATAGGTCATATCAATTTAAAAAGCCACTTGATAATAAGCTCAGATCAACACTGGTCAGATTTCTTTATTTCTGTTGCTGTGTATGTACCACACCAACGCTCGTCTTATTTTGCACGCGGGAGAGAGAGAAGGTGACATTTAACACTAAAACTTAGCTCGCTTCTAAGAATGTTGTTAGTGAGGCTTTATCCCCCTACATTTCAGGCGTGCAGGAAAAGGAAAGGCCACCTATTACAGACTTTTACAAGCTACTTATTACAGACTTTGACAATCAGAGAGTGGCTCTCAGAAAGTCAACTGGATTGTCCCAGAAAAGTATCAACCCCTGTTTTCAAAGTATTCCCTGATTAACAACAACACTATACTCCCAAATTTAATAAGCAATCAAAATCACTGAGCCGCTAGATATTTCAAAAATGAAGAGAGACAGTCATTCTACTTATCAGCTGCTCTGTTTCCGAGTGTTCTTGGCATCGGTGAGCATACCTTGTACGATTACGTCATCATCCAAATAGATGACTTTCTCGTGTTGATGGATAAGCAGAGGGAGATAAAATCGAACAAAGTTCAGCTGTTAAAACAACAAAAGCAGTGATGGTGGGGAAGAGACAGAAGGCCCAGTGACTAATAGGGGTGCTGGGGGGCTCAGCTTTGACCACGGCCTCTGCTCAGCTCCAGGTCTGGAGCAGAATAAAACAGAGGCTGCAAAGAGGCCTCGCCCGAGCTTCCTGGTGCCCAGTTTACCTGGGCCCTGGGACTGAAACCAGCGCTGGTCAGCAGTTCTTCTAGATCCAAACCCCCCACTGCTGAGACTGTCACCGCTTTCATCTCTCTGAACTGATGCAGCGGGAGTCACAGAGGCTGTCAATCTTTCTGGCCACAAACTGCCTGCCTTCCTCTACACTCAGTAATTTGACTACTGTCAACTAAAACAGCCTTAAACACACATGCACACACACACACGTGCACACACATACATGCAGCACATGTGTGTGCGTGCACACATACGTGCGCACATACATAAACTCACATGTGCATGCGCGTGCACACGTGCACACATAAACGCACGTGTGTGTGCACACACACACATATACGTGCACTCATACATACACGCACATGTGCGTGCGCATGTGGAGCTCATCTCACACGTCATCACATCACACACACAGGTTCACCCTCTTAGCCCCTTGAACCAGAAAAAAGCCAGAGAAGCATAGGCTGAGGATGGGGGTCTTAACGTTTTAATAGCTACAATACTGTATAATGCAAAGTCCCAACTCAGCTAGCACTCCTGATAATAAATATCTGGAATTGGGAAAAGATCTTATCATCAGGGGGCTTCGAATTTAGTTAATTTTCAAGGATGGATTTAAATAATAATCACATGTAGAAGGTGGCTGCATTTTCTGTACACCTGCCATCAAAAACACCACTCTTTATGCAGAAGAGGGTCCCTTTTGTAAGAACTCTTGCAGTAAAACACCTTAAGATTCCCAATGTCAGGAAGAAAGCTGGTGTCTCCTGAAAGTATTAGTCAATACTCTGAAGTATATAATCCATCTTGTTACCGTTTTTCCTCAGCTGCTGGGATACTCTGGGCTAAGTGTAAGGTCCCGTCACGGTACACACAACTGCCTCTGGGCTGGGAATAATTTTTCTAGGCCTCACAACTCGGGCCCTCCCCCACCCCACAGGCGTATTTACACACATAAATGCATCCTGCATTTTCTTACGCTTCGTTTCTTCTTTCATAGCTTCATTATGGTTTATGTAAACCATCTTACATCCTTTCTGCAGTAGGTGCCTTTTGAATTATAAATAAGCAGAGTTTGGTGGACATCTAAAACTGCTAGGCTTCAAAAACATTCTGTGTGCTTCCCAGTTGCTGGCGCTCCGCACCGAACAAGGTCTCACCGAGAACCATCCCCGACGTGTGCGATCCCTACTCACAGGCTGGAGCAGCTCGGGCCTCGCGGAGTCTGGTCTGATCTTTCCTTTGAGGACCATAGGGTTGAATTCCACGATTTTAAAGTTTATTTCTCTCAGTTTAGAATGTTCGATCCATTTTCTAAAGGGATGACAAAAACAAAAACAAAAAACAACCTCGAGCACACACCTCCAAACTTTCCTCAATTTGCCTATTGCCTCAATCTCTTGCCTCCATAGAAAATTAAAAATAAAATATGTGCAACCTTAGTAGAGTCTAGTCTATAAATCCTTCTGATTTTTTCCCCATCTGGTTTAGCTTTGAATCTTTTTTTTTTTTTCCTCATTCACGTAACTTTCTGCAAAGGAAATGAAGCAAAACAGTAATAACCAAATATCTCCCCAGATCCACATAATCTCCACAGGAAACTAGAAGAACAAAAAGTGTTCCTTCTTTCTTATAAAGCAGCATCTGTGGTTGACGGTGCTCTCTTTGCCATGGGTTAACAGCTCTGTAAGGAAGCCCGGCCTTCTGAACCTGCTACTTTGACTGAATCGTGTTTACTCTGCTGTTTTGACTCCAAGGATGATTTGAATTTACCTTTGCATTACCTTTGCATTGAGAAGATTTACCTCAGTCTTCTGTCCTTGCTCCCCACTTTCTCCTCCTCCTCCTCTCCACTCTCTCCCCTTATGTGTTCTCAGTCTCACAGAACTTGAAATACCTTGAACTTCCCTTCATCTCTGCTCTCTCCACTTCCTCCATCCTCCTTAGAAATAGTCACTGTTAACAGCTGGGGATCTTTCTGGGTCTTTTTCTTTACAGAAATACATATATGTATGTGTACAAATTTACAGTTTGGGGGTTTTGATTTCATTGCTATAGATTGAATGTTGTGTCCCCCACAGATTTGTATGTTGAAACCTAATCCCCAGTGTGATGGTATTTGGAGGTGTGGATTGTAGGACGTGATTAGGTCATGAGGATGAAGCCCTCATGAATGGGACTAGTGCCCCTGATAAAAGACGTTCATCCCAGTGAACTCCCTTACTCCTTCTGCCATGTGAGAACACAGCGAGAAGACAGCCTGCTATGAAGCACGAAATGAGCCCTTACCAGACATGGAATCTGCTGGCACCTAGAACTTGGGCTTCCCAGCCTCCAGAACTTGAGAAGTAAATTTCTCTTGTTTTTAAGCCAAGCCATCCAGTCTGTGCATTCGGTGACAGCAGCTCAAACAGGTTAAGACATTCATAAAGTGGGTCATACTATATGAGGTGTACTGCAACTTGTATTTTCCACTTAGTAATATGTCTTGGAGATATTCTACGCCTTCTTTCTTTGTCAGTAGCTGGATCATATTCCATAGTTCATTTAAATATTCTTTCACTGATGGACGTTTAAGCACTTCACAATATTTTTACTACTTCACATAATGCCGAAATTAACACTGTTGTACATATATTTTGGTCCTACGTACTAGAATTTCTGCAGCACAGATTCCCAGCTGTTGAAATGGAATGGTGAGTCAAACTATATATGCATATACCATTTTATTAGATATTGCCATATTGCCCTCCCAAAATTGCTTTACCAATTTATGAAGTGTACATTGTGTAAACAAGGAGTAAGCATGTCCATTTTCCTGAACAGGATGGTGTTGTCCTATTTAGTTTTTACCATCCTGATGAGTGGACAATTCCACGCCATTGTTTTAATTTGCATTTCCCTATTAGTAACATGGAATGCCTTTTCATGTTTGCTGGCCATTTATAGTTTTTTTTTCTATGAATTGTCTGTATTCTGTGCTCATTTTTCTACTATATGCTCATCTTTTTGAATTTTTTTGGTAAGAATTCTTTATACATTTTGGATAGTAATCCATTGTCTATAATACATGTTGAAAATATCTTGCCTAATCTGTTGTGTGATCAGTTTCACTTAGTGTTTTTCATCAGTTAAAACTTTTTAAATATTAGCAGTCAAATCTGTCCGTTTTTTTCCTTGGGCTCAAGGAGTCACTCTCCATACCAAAATTATACAATTATCCCGCATTTTAGTAATACATTTAGAATTTTATTTCCTGTTTATTTCTTTTAAATCCAACTCCAATTTATGTTTTAGTATGGTGTGTGATAGGAAAGAGACGGCTTTGCAGTTTAAAAATTATAATTAGTGATGCTTCTGAGCCATATTAAATTATTATATTATATTAATAGTCTCTCAGGTTAAGAAAGCAGAGAAAAGAGAAACTTTTAGAAAGAAAGACTCATATAAACTGCTTAAGGATTGGGTTTCCTTCATTCATTAGCTAATTCACTTCTGCAGAATGATGCATTGCCCTACCGGATTAATGAGGCTTTGCTAAAATTTCCTTAGCTAGGAACACGTTTGTCAGGCCATCAAGTAAACCTCAGGTCATCCCCTCATTAATTTGAAGGACATTTATCAAACCAAAGAAAGAAGGGAATCCATGTAAAGAAAGACAAGGACAATTAAAAGAAAGTAGAAAACTCCAAAGTCTATAGTACACGGATTACCGTATTCTGGACAGAGTGTTCCGGAGTCCAACTACATAGAACAAAATGTTGGCATCAGTGTTGCTGTAGATGCTGTTGATGGCAGCCATAGCCGCACCCATCCTCCCTGCTGCTGCACAAATCACCACCGGAATCTCATCTTCCATATCCTCAGGAGTCTCAGAGTCATCATCTGGAAACATCAAAATCAGAGTCTTGGAACATGAAAGAATATCGCAGTCTGACTTGTCTTCTACACTCCAGGGGGAAGATAGCATAGTGGGGAAGAGATTGCCGATTATTCTCCAATATCCAGTCTCTCCTTCTTCTCTTAGAAACACAACATTGGAACTTTAGCTGGCACTTAGCCAACCACTAAGAATATTTTTCCAGACTCCCTTGCAGCTCTATGTGATCAAGTGCTGACCAATGGGATGTTAGTGCCAGTAAATGAGCAACACCTGAGTTTGCCTTTAAAAAGAATATGCTTACCCTCCCCTTTTCTTTTCCCCCTTCCCATTGCCTGGAATGTTGATATGATGATAGGAGTTAAAGCAGCCATCTTGGACCATGAGATGGAAGCTGCCTCTTGAGGAGACCGAAACTATAAGATAGAAAGGATCCTGATCTGGATGATTATGGAACTGACACATCAGACTTTCACTTGAGAGAGAAAATAAACTTCTACTTTGCTTAAGTCATTATTATTTTGGAGCTCTCTTAAAGAAGCCAATCAGATAGCCTAACACATACACACAGTTGAAAAATACGTGAAGAACTGAAAAGCCTCATTTGATTCAACATTCTTCAACTCTTGTCTGAATTGGAATATTTACCTTGCCTACATTGCTATAAAATATACTGCTTGTGACCTTGCTTTCTGTTATCCACCCTCTTGTTGAGGGAGTCAAAAGTTGATGGCAAAAAAAGGAGATAAATGAAAAAGTATGACTAATGCATAAGATGAATAATTGATTATTCTTCTGATCCTTGGCTATGATATAAAATACTAATGTCATAACATCATATTTCGGTACCACAACACAACTTTTAGGTATGAAGAATAATAATTATCAGTATGTAGAGTATTCACTATCAAACAGATATCTGATTTTTACTTAAAGCTCTCTCTTTCTTTACAGGTGTCTTTTTGCAAAATCTCTATTATTCAGACCCAGGGTAGTTTTAGCTGATATTTAATCCAACAAACATGTATGAAACTAACCACCAGGTACTCTGCTTTGTATAATTTAAGAAATATTGAAAGGCCTCCCTCTTTATCTCCTACATCTCTTCCACCACCTTCCTCCGCAAGTGAAATTTCCACCACTACAATAATTTTTCACAGTATATTTGCTGGCATGAGATAATGCTCATAATATAATGTTAAGGGTTGGGGGGAGAGAACACAAAATTCTCTCCAGTATTTGATCCCAATTTGACACATGCATATTTGCAAATGGATCTATGTCTATTTATAAAATCATGAGTAATTTTAATTTCCTTATTTGTGTTTCTTGTATTTTCCAAATTCTCCAAAGTAATTACAGGTTGCTTTTATAAAGAGAAAAAAAATTTTCTTAAGGGATTGTTCCTTTTGGACTAAACTGTCATCTTGGGGAGGTCCCCTAATCATGTGGTATGTTGCCTAATCATATGGTACCTGCAGGCATCTAAGTGATCTGCCTAAATGAAAATTTGACTATGTTTCTTCATTGCTTAAAGTTCTCCCATGGTTGCTATAGGATAGAGCCACATTCCATTCCTGGCACGCGTGGATCCAGTCCCTGTTCACTGCTCTAGCCTTGTCTACTTCTATTCCAGTGTTGCAAAAATACTAGCGGTTCCCTGAATACTGGCACCATGTTGTCCCTTATTTCAATGCCTTTTCACAGGCTGTTTCTGATGTCTGGAATATTATTTTCATCCTCTCCTGCATGTTTAACTATTACATATTCATTCCAAATGCAGTATAGACATTGGAGCCCCCAGGAAGCCTTTAACAGCTCACTAACACAAATTAGTTCAGCCCTCACCCATGCTCACTCTGTCCTTGCTTGTGGGTGGATTTACCAGCTGCACTGCAATTTATTTGGTAGCATGTCTTTCCTTTCTCTTCTGTAACACTAGGAGCTCTGTGAAGGCTGGGACAGTATCTTGTTCACCTCTGTCTCCTCTGCAGCTAGCCCAGTGCCTGGACCATGGTAGATTCTCAATACATTTTGGATGGTTGGCTGGCTGGCTGGCTGGGTGAATTTATTAGAAACCTCTATCTGAGCACTTACCACACTGCATGGGAAGAATCTATTCACGTGTATGTCTCCTATACTAGACTGTAAGCTCATTGTATTATCCCCACTGAGTCTGGCACCTAGCAAGCACTTAATGAAAGTTTGCTGAAATCAACTAAACAGATATGATGCATTGGCCTTAGAGAACAGGGCCCTAGAGGAATAATTCATGGGTGACTCTTAGGGGCAAAGAAAGAGGGAAGGGTTGAAAATCTGGGGCAGTACCTGGCTGTCAGGCTCAGATAGAGGCCTTCATCAGGCTATGGGCAGAATGAGGTTGGAGGAACACATCCCCATGAAAGAAGAGCACCCCAAGAGAAGGTCAAACACTGAGTTTACAGCTCTGCTGCAGACACGTCACACCACCATACTGCTTAAGAGCCTCTGCAAGTCAGAGAATCTGAGAGCTAACCTAAGCCAAAAATACTGCTCTCTGCCTAGAAGTCTTCCCTGGACAGAATGATAGATGAAGGCACATTGGAGGAAGGGTGGGAAGATTTTTCAACTGTAATTCTTCACCAATGCCCCATCCTAGCAGATCTTTGGGAATCAGCCATTGTACTACTTGGATCTGTTATACCAAATGCTGCCTGAGCCAGACCATTAAAAGGTTTGGTTATGAGAAGCCATTTGGTGCCCATAAAAATCTCATAATAATGGCATATGGACTAGAAATTTATTATATTGCTTTAGTCCCTTCTCACAAGTAACTCTGATCAAACAATGTCCATTTCTAGAAGAGGTGAAATGTCTGCTCTCCCAGTGCCAAATCTCTGAATCCCATTTCAAATTAGAACTGTTTTAGCCAAACATATAAACTTGCTGCACCCCAAATGGGCCAAGAGTGAATCACCAGCATGCTGATTGCAAGGAAATTGTCAGGAGATTCCATGGAATGTCATTATCAGGAGATTACATAGAATGGTACCATGTTTTTCTTCAGTACATTACTTCCCAGGGCCTCTGGACTTCACGTTATGACACTAGCTCTTTGAATTAATGTTTTAAAAATTGTGAAGATTAATATGGAATAGGTGAGGTACAGAGGATTTTTAGGGCACTGAAACTATTCTGTATTCTATAATGATAGATAAATGTCCTTATAAATTTCTCAAAACCCATAAAATGTACAACACCAACACCAGGGGTGAACCCTAATGTAAACTATGGACACTGGTGGAAATTCCCTGGTGGTCCAGTGGTTAGAACTCCCTGCTTCCACTGCAGGGGGCACGGGTTTGATCCCTGGTCAGGGAACTAAGATCCTGCATGCTGCGCAGCACGGCCAAAAAAAAAAAATTAACTATGGACACTAGTGAAAATGATGTGTTAACATAGGTCCACGGATTGTAACACATGTACCACTCTGGTACGGGATGTTAATAGTGGGGGAGGCTGTGTGTGTGTGTGCATGTGTGTGTGTGTGCGTGTGCATGTGTGTGTGTGTGTGTGTGTGTGTGTGTGTGTGTGTGTGTGTGGTGGAAAGGGTACGGGGGAAATCTCTGTACCTTCTGCTCAGTTTTGCTGTGAAACTGAAACTGCTCTAAAAAATAAAGTCTATAAAATATTAACATGCACTTCTCGAAAAATTCCAGTCAAACAGAAGAGTATCCAGTAAATGGTGATTGTTGTCTGCAGACCTCTCAGCCCACATTCCAAAGGTTACCAATGTGGTATGTGCCTCTCAAACCCTTCTTAATGTACATACAAAAGCACATATACTACATATTACATAAATATTACATGAAATATGATGTATTATTTTAAAACCAAAATGAAATCATACTTTTCATAGTCTTCTGTAACCTGCTTTTTCCACTTACATACCACAGACATCCATCTTTCCATGCCAACTATGTTCTTTTGAGTGGTATTTCATAATACTGATTCTCTCTCTTTTTTTAAATTTTAACACTGTGTGGGATAAAAATGTGCTATTGGATCCATTCATGTGGTGAAAACACTTTATCGTATGTAAATATATAGCCAATTAGTCAGGATGTGCATTTCCTAACAGTTCTTTTAACAGCTATTATAAAAGCAACTCATTTCTTTCCATGGAGAAAGGAATTTGCAATGGGATCAGCCAACTGAACGTGTTGGTTTATGGGCAGGAAGTAAAACGTGAGGAGTAACAAACTCAAAGTTCAGACAACATTTGACCTTGTATGACCTTCTCTCTCTCTTTCCCTCTCTCTCTTTCTCTCTCTCTCTCTCTCTCGACCTTTCTCAAAGCAATTTATTGAGTCATTAGTTACATACTGCTATGGACTGAATTGCGTACCCCTAAAAGTCATATGTTGAAGCTCTAACCCCCAGTACGTCAGAATGCAACTGTATTTGGAGACAGGGCCTTTAAAGAGGCAGTTAGGTTAAATGAGGCCCACCCTTAATTCCATATGGGTAGCGTCCTTATAAGAAGAGGAAAAGACACCAGGCCACGTGAGGACATAGAGAGAAGGCATTCCTCTGCAGGACAAACCAGCCCTGCCGGCACCTTGATCTTGGACTTCCAGCCTCCAGAACTGTGAGAAAATTAATGTCTGTTGTTTAAGCTACCCAGTCTGTGGTATTTCGTTATGGCAGCCCAGGCAGACTAATATAGATTTCTTTAAATTTACCTACTGTAAGTACATAGTTCAATGATATTTAGTAAATTTATCCCATTTTAGAACATTTAGAATGTTCTAAAATCCCATTTTAGAACATTTTCATCACCAGAAAATTTCCCTTCAGCTGGGTTGCAGTCAAGCCACTTCCACTCCCAGCCCCAGGCAACCACTGACCTGTTTTCTGTCTCCATAGATTTGCCTTTCCTAGAAATTTCCTTTAAATGGAATCATACAACATGTGGTGTTTTTGGTCTAGCTTCTTTCATTTAATATGTGTGTGAGGCTAATTCATATTGTATCATGTATTAGTAGTTTGTTCCTTTTTATTGTTGAAAAGTACTCCATTGCATGGATATAATACATTTTATATAGTCACTACTTGATTCACATGTGGATTGCTTCCAGTTTGGGGCTACTATCAATAATGCCCTACAAACATCTGCATACATATCTCTGTATGGAAATCATTCGCTTTCCAGAGGCTCCTAATGTTCATTTAGACCTGATTATACATATTTTTAATTTTTTATGAATTTTAAATAATTAATTAATTAATTAATTTTTGGCTGTGTTGGGTCTTCGTTGCTGCACGCGGACTTTCTCTCTAGTTGCGGCGAGCGGGGGCTACTCTTCCTTGCAATGGCGGGCTTCTCATTGCGGTGGCTTCTCTTGTTGTGGAGCATGGGCTCTAGGCACGTGGGCTCCGTAGTTGTGGCGCACAGGCTTAGTTGCTCCGCAGCATGTGGGATCTTCCTGGACCAGGGCTTGAACCCGTGTCCCCTGCATTGGCAGGTGGATTCTTAACCACTGTGCCTCCAGGGAAGCCCTTATGAATTTTTTTATATTGAAAAAGTCAGCTTTGTGAGAGCAGGGACGTTATTTTGTTCCTTGTAGTGTGTCCAGTGCCTAAGCCTCTGGCTTAAAAAAGAAGTGTGAATATGAATGTACATAATGCACCAAAATATTAATTGTATTTGTCTTTGGCTGATACAACTACAGGTAGTATTTTTCTTTTGTATTTTCCATAAATGAGTATATTCATTTTGCTGATATAAAACAGTAAACTAATGAAAAATAAAACACTACTGGTGCTACTTAATTTTTGTGTGTGTTGGCTTTGTATGTTTGGAGAAGTGAGGTTCCATCCCATGCAATTCACCCCTGAAGAGGGAAACCGGGCTCCCCAGTGCAGCTGGAGGAGGACATATGGTCAACGCAGCGATTTTGCTCATAAGCGAAATTATTGAGAGACTCCAAAAGGATGGATGCAGAGCAGGCCACTCAGAGCGAGGTCCGAAAACCAACAGCCTCAGCGTCAACTGGGAGTTCATCAGAAATGCAAATTCTCAGCCCCACCCCCAAACTACTGATTCAAAACCTGGGGCCAGGACTGTGTTTGAACAAGCCCTCTGTGTGACTCTGGTACGTGCTAAGTTTGAATAGCACTGATCATTCTAGAACACAACTGAAAATTTGGCCTTGGGTGGATATTCTACAAGCAGGTACTTGGAAGCTGACTGAATTTTTGTTTCTCTCTGAACCCAGCTATTGGAAGGACTCCTACTGTGTTCTTAGGTATCTCATCTTGATGGACCACATGCCTGCTTGCCTGCTCCAGTCTTCTTTTTTTTAATATATTTTCTCTTTGTGGTAAAATACGCAACATAAAATTTACCATCTTAACCATTTTCAAGTGTACAGTTCAGTGGTATTAAATACATTCACACTGTTGTACAATCATCACTGTCATCCATCCCCCTAATGCTTTTCATTTTGTACAACTGAAACTCTATACCCATTAAACTATAACTCCCCTTTCCCCTCCCCCCACCCGGCCCCCGGCAGTCATCACTAGGCTTTCTGTCTCTATGAATGTGGCTACTCTAAGTACCTCGTGTTGGTGGAATCACAGAGTATCTGACTCTTTGTGACTGGCTTCTGTCACTTTGCATACCTGTCTCGTTCCTGAGCACAGTCCCCCTGTGAACTTTCTTATACAGAATCCCACAGATGGTCACAATGAGAAGGAACAGCAACACCTGGTTAACTGAAATAAAAACAGAAACATGTTCAAGTATAACCTATCAAACTGAAATTGTGGAATAAGTTTAGAATAGCCAGTGGGAACAGACGCTCTCCCTGACATACACAGGACTGGAGGCCTGGAACCTTTCTCTAAGCAGGTAGCACGTGGAGTCAAGAGTTAATCTGTGATACTGCTGATACTCAAGGACACACAGGTGTAATTTAAGAACAGCCAGGGCTAAACCCAGGCAGTCTGATGGCAGAGGCTATAACCTTGATGACTGCATGATGCTGCCTTTGGAGCCACTTTCTGTGCAGGAATACTTTGTTTCAAATAATAGCCAACATTTATATAACACTTACGATGAGCCAGTGCTTATTATGAATACATGTTCTTGGTCATTATAACAGCTGCTTCTCAGTTAATTCTACCACTGGTCAAGGATGATACACAGAAAACTCTTGCCCTGAGTAAGAGGTTAGAAGATCCCAACACCTCTTCCCAGTCTAAGCCTCCAGGGCCATCCTTTCCAGAACAGTGATGCTTGCCCTTAGGATCTACTGAGAACTGGAATGGTGTCGGACAGTGTTTTCCTAAGTATGGAGCCATACACCACTGGTTGTACATGGGATGATTTAGGAGGCTTGTGTTCATAGCATTAAGTAACATTAAATCACAGTGAGAAATCAGTCCTAATTTCATATGCAGGCAGGTAACAAAAGCTACCCAGAATTGAATAACATTACTCTAACCATATATATTTGTACAATCACCTTCTTTTGAGACATAACTGTTACTCTACTTATAGTAAGGATATACACTTTCTATTACAAAATACACTTATAATTTTTTAAATGAGTCAATTTAAAGAAAATAGTAAGTCATGCACAGAACAGAAGGAACACAGATGATGAAAAGTTGAGAAAGTGGTACACTGCCATATGCGGGACACAAATGCCTGCAGTTTGGTAAACATTGGTAGAAGGGGAAAGGGTTGGGATTTGAAGTCAGACTCAAATCTCATTTTACCACCTACTAGCTGTGTGGCCTTGGACAGGTTACTTAACCTCTCTGAGTCTCAGTCTGCTCATCTGCTAAATGGGGATTGTAATAATAACCATTACCTTGCAGGGGTGTTTTGAGAGTTACCAAAGGCAATGTAGGCCCAATAAAGACTTTAAAATTGTTTTGTATTATTATTTACTATTTTTGTGTGTCAAGATATTTACACTTATTGGCCTCATACTGATCTATTTTCTGGCCCCTAGGCCTTTGTCTTCACATTTGTAAAAGGAAGGAGTTGGACAATCTCCACGAATGCCTTCCAGAGCTATGTCCTAAGGCTCAATGGTTCTGCCTTGCTGACATCCATCTCCTCTCTGCCTTTCTGGGTTATCAGATTCAGCCAGAGACAACCAGATACTATACTCAGTTTAAAACAAAACTATAGAGAAACAGAAGACAAGGGACAAAGTTCTATAGTTTATCGACACAACTGATTAACATTCGCTTCCCACAGCCACTTTGAGGAAGCAGCCTAATGTCTACTACCATCTGACCCTTTTTTAGTATAAGTATGTCCCATGCAATATTGGGGATATACTTATCCTAAAAATTTATTCATAGTTTATTAGAAATTCAAATCTAACTGGATATCTTGTCTTTTCATCTGCTACATTGGGCAACTCTATTCTGAGGGTAACTAACACAATTAGGTAATTATTTTCCCCCTAGATTCACAAACAACTGGATATAAAATCAGAGGCAAGTCCAGGTTTTGATGGGGTCTGAAGATTACATAACTTGAAGTGAATCTTTAAGAATAAGAATACGAAATTACAAATGCTAAATTAGGCAGGAACATGAATACTTATTTAAAATGAGAAAATAAATAATATTTGCAACTTTTACGGAAACATCTGACCCCTCTCATGAAAAATCCACCTCTGAACAAAACACCCAACAACTTTCTACGGAAATCATCCTCATATGATGATGCCAACAACTGTCTGTGGGAAAGCTATCCATGAAAACCAAAGAAAATTGAAAAAAAAAAAAAAAAAAGAAAAATAATAAGATTCAGCATCAAAACAATCCTCCAAAATATCTATTTTTAATCATAATTTTTAAAAGTTTGTAATCTTACTTTTTCGTAACAAAGCCATGTGTGTTCATGTGGATAAAAACTGTGACCTGTGGATTAAAGAATAAAAATTATTTTTAAAAGACAATCAACCCAAAGGTCATAATACAATTATTAAGGACTACATCTTTGACCATTTGCTATGTGGAAAATTTTGCAATCATTCTTAACTGTTCTGAGTCTAGAATTTTGAACTAAATATTTCTTGAATTTAGCGCTCACCTCTTCAAATTGATTTCTCTGGCTGTACAAAATGTACAAAGGACTCGCAAAGCATAATCTTTTACCTTCTCCAAAAACTGCCCTGTCAGCTCTCTGGGTTAGCAGATCAGATGGCACTAACTGGAAGAAATGTCACATAAGAAGTTTTCCTTGATGTAAAATATCAATCCTGTGCCTTTTTTTCCTGCTATCATAACTTCATTCCTTTGATAAGGAAGCTTCTACATCTTCAGGAATCCCTTGTGAAAACAGAACCATCCTGAGAGGGGCACATTTTACACTCCATTCAATCATTCAGTAAATATTTATTGAGATCCTACTAAAAGCCCAGCACTGTGCTATGTACTGGGGATGCAGCAATGCACATATCAGTCCCAGCCCCTATCATCATGGAGCTGTTTTCAGTAGAGAAAACAGATATTAAAATGTAACAAGTAAAATAATTAGATTATGGTAAGTGATATGAAGTAAAAAACAGAAGTGCTGGGATAAAGATGAATAGAGACCAGGAGGCATCTTGGTGAGAAATCAGGAAACACCTCACTGAGGAGATGACGTTTGATCATAAGAAAGGGCAGGAGCCAGTGGAGCGAATGCGGAAGAGCATCCCAGGCAAAGGGAACAGCAAGTGCAAAGGCCCTGGGGCTGATGATTCTAAGTACCGCAAGAGGTTCAATGTGGCTGGAACAGAGTGGACTAAGGGAGAGACTGGCTAGAAGAGGCTGGAGACAAACTGTGGGGTCTGTAAAGGAATATGGATTTTATTTTATTTTATTTTTTGGCTGCGTTGCATCTTCGTTGCTGCACGCGGGCTTTCTCTAGTTGCAGCGAGCAGGGGCTACTCTTTGTGCGGTGTGCGGGCTTCTCATTGCGGTGGCTTCTCTTGTTGTGGAGCACGGGCTCTAGGTGTGCAGGCTTCAGTAGTTGTGGCTCGCGGGCTCAGTAGTTGTGGCTCACAGGCTCTAGAGCACACAGGCTTCAGTAGTTGTGGCGCGTGGTTCAGTAGTTGTGGCGCACAGGCTCTAGAGCGCAGGCTCAGTAGTTGTGGCACACGGGCTTAGCTGCTCGGCAGCATGTGGGATCTTCCCAGACCAGGGATCGAACCTGTGTCCCCTGCACTGGCAGGTGGATTCTTAACCACTGCGCCACCAGAGAAATCCCTGGATTTTCTTTTAAATGCATGTAACCCCCTCCATCAGCCTTTGTCTTCCTTAAAGCCCTAAGGCAATGTTTTTCAAACATTCCCACAGAAATTCTGATGAAAAAGGAGAGCGGACACTTCAAAGTCATCCTCACAAGTTTCTTGTTTTACCTTCAAGTTCATGTAAACTGTACATAAATATAGGGGAAAAAAATAGTCCCTTCATTGTTGGAAGAGCTCCTCTCAGGGAGAAAACTCTTCGTTATGAAATCAAGGTCTTCTATACACAGATGTGATGGATAGGGGTGAGGTCAGGAGAAAGCTAACTGGGTCAAGTAAATGATGAGCTGGAATCCCCGGGTTTGGCAGCAGCCCAAGAAGAACAGCGTGTAAGGAGGAGAAAGATCACAGGACAGAAGCTGCCAGTCGCCCAAGAGAATTTCTTTCCCTGTGCAGGTGGGTCCTAGGGACTTTCAAAGAACTGGAATTTCCGATATGCAGTCCACAGTCTCTGCCGTGCTCTGCACCTTCTAATCCCCACCCTACCTCTACACTGTTTTTCCCTCTGGATCTAAAGACACATGTTGCTGTGTTTGAGGGAAATCAAGGGAATGGGGCAATGTTCTTTATTTTGGACATGGAGGACAGGGGAGAGAAACAACTGAGCTAGAAAGTTCTGTGGGCACCGGACATGAGAATGGAAGTCATCAAGAATTGGTACAGGGCTTCCCTGGTGGCGCAGTGGTTGAGAATCTGCCTGCCAATGCGGGGGGCACGGGTTCGAGCCCTGGTCTGGGAAGATCCCACATGCCGTGGAGCAACTGGGCCCGTGAGCCACAATTACTGAGCCTGTGCATCTGGAGCCTGTGCTCCGCAACAGGAGAGGCCGCGATAGTGAGAGGCCCGTGCACCGCGATGAAGAGTGGCCCCCACTTGCCACAACTAGAGAAAGCCCTCGCACAGAAACGATGACCCAACACAGCCATAAATAATAATAAATAAGGAAATAAATACAGTGTAAAAAAAAAAAAAAAAAAGAATTGGTACAAAGTTTGGAGGGAATATTGGATGGAGGAAAGGTGAGTTAATTGTGAGTTAACTGCATTCGAATCTCCAAATCTATGGCAGATGGTAGGAATCTTAACCTTTTTTTGACATAAATATCTTGGAAGTCTGGTGAATCCCATAGACCTCTTCCCAGAATAATGTTTTTAAAAGCTTAAAAGATATATTGTATTATAAAGAAAACCAATTACAAAATTTTAAAGAAAAGAAAATTATCAGAATATTGGGGGAAAAAACAAATTTGTGATACCTATAGATACCTATAGCATTAAACATGCTTCTTTATTAAATAACAAGGGCTATTAGCAGGTATAACACTTACTGTAACTTTAAATAGTAATGAGCTTTAAAAAATGTGAGATATTTGTAACAACTGTAATGTAACATGAAAGTATCTGATTTATACTGATGATGAAGTCACAGGTACTACAGTTACTTCTGTGGTTTGTTTCCTATATTCATAATTGAAGGAAATGCTCAAATTTTTTCTCATCTAAGTGCATGAGAAAATGAAATGTATCCATGGACACTTTGAGGGTCTGTGCATCCCAGGTTAAAGGTTACAGAATCCCTGGGGTAGGTTGATTCAACTGACATCTGGGTTAATATGTCATAGAAAAGTCATGTTTTTAATGTTTTACCATCTAGAAAAACTGCTGTTTTGGGAAGACTGGCCAGGTTTGTGCTGTGGCTTTTTGTAGTCTTAAACACTGGACACCAGGGAAGTCCCAGGAACAACTTCTTTTAACAGAAGAGGCAACTACTTCTTTAGAGAATAAAGAATTGGCCTTATGAGAACTATTTTTCTGCCAAGACCTTTGAGACATGTTGCCAAGGTAATTTCTTTATAGTGTCCTGGATTTCCACAAATCTCCTATTGTGAACTTCCATAATTAGAAAGAGTGCCTCGCTCAGGGAGACACAAATGGTGATGTATAACAAATATTCAGTATACCTGATTTTGTTTTTTTTTTTAATAGACTTCTTTCCTGTGACACATGTAATTGATTAATTGCATATTAACAGGTCAGCTTCAAAATTTGACTTGATTTTTTTTGCGTGTGTGTGTGGCCGTGCAGCATGTGGGATCCTAATTCCTCGACCAGGGATCAAACCCATGCTCCCTGCAGTGGAAGTGCAGAGTCTTAACCACTGGGCCACCAGGGGAGTTCCTTGACTTGTTGATTTTTAAATGTTTAAATTTTTACATATAGTAGAATTCACTTTTCTGGTTGTATTGTTCCATGAATTTTAACACATGCATAAATTCCTGTGATAATCACAACAAATGAGAGAAAGAACAATTCCAACACCTCCAAAAAATTCTCTTGTGCTGCCCTTTTGCAGGCAAACCCAACCTGACACCTAACTCCCGGCAACCACTGACATATTCTCTGTGCCTATAGTTTTGTCATTTCTAGAATGTCATGTAAATGGATTCACACGGTATACAATCTTTAAAGACTCTCTTCTTTTGCTTAGCATGATGCGTCTGGGATTGATACTTGCCATTGCATGAATCAATAATCTGTTCCTTTTTATTGCTGAATAGCGTTCCATTGCAAGGATGTGTCACAGTTTATTCATCCATTCACCCATTGAAGGACATCTGAGTTCTTTCCAGTGTTTTTTGATTATGAATAAAGCATCTGTAAACACTTGTTTAGAGGTTTTTGCATGATTTTAAGTTTTTACTTCTCTGTGGTAAAGACTTAGAAGTGGGGTTGCTGGGTCATTTGGTAGATGTGTGTATATAAGAAGTTTGCCCATCTGTTTTCCAGAGTGGCTGTATCATTTTGCATTCCTACCAGGAATGGAAGAGAAGTCCAGTTGCTCAGCATTCTTGTCAGCACTTGGTATTTTATTTTAGCTGTTCTAATATGTGTATTTCATGGTGGTTTTAATTTGCACTTCCCTAATAACTACTGATGTTGAGGATCTTTTAATGTGTTTATTTGCCATCTGTATATCGTTGTGATGGTTAATTTTATGTATCAACTTGACGGGGCCATAATATTTGGTCAAATACTATTCTGGGTGTTCCTGCAAGGATGTTTTTGGATGAGATTAATGTTAAAGCAGTAGTGTAAGGAACGCAGATTGCCCTCTCTAATGTAGGTGGGCCTCATCCAACTAGTTGAAGTTCTAAACAGAACAAAAAAGCTGACCTTCCCCTGAGTAAGATAATTTCTCTGGTTTGACTGCCTTTGAAGTGGGACATTGACTTTTTCCTACCTTCAGACTCAAACTGAAACTCATGCTCTTCCTGGGTCTTGAGCCTGCCAGCCATCAGACTGGATCTACACCAGCAGTTTTCCTGGTTCTCAGACCTGCAGACTCAGACTGGAGCTACACCTTTGGCTCTCTTTAGTCTCCAGCTTGCTGACTCAGCCTGCAGATCTTGAGTCTTGTTGGCTTCCATAATCACATGAGCCAATTCCTTATAATAAGTCTTCTTCTACATACATATACATCTGATTGGTTCTGTTTCTCTGGAGAACCCTGACTAATGCAATGGGGAAGTGTCTGTTTAAATCTTTTGCCAATTTTTTAATTGGATCATTGCTTTCTGATTTTTAAGTTTTGAGAGCTTTACATATTCTGGATACAGGTCTTTTGTTAGATATGTGATTTGCAAATACTTTCCCCCAGTAGGTGGCTTGTCTTTTCATTCTTTTAACAATGAAAAGTTAAAACTTTCCTTTGCACAGGAGAAGTTTTCAGTTTTGATGATGTCAAATTCATCAATTTTTTGCTTCTACAGATCATGCTTTCAGTGTCATATCTAAGAATTTTTGCCCTAACCCAAGGAAGGTCAGGATGAGTTTCTCTTATGTTTTCTTCTGAGAATTTTGTAGTTTAATATTTTACATTTCAATTTGAGTTAATTTTTTATATGGCATGAGGTACAGGTTAAAGCTCATTTTTTAGCATATAAATATCCAGTTGTTCTGGGATCATTTGTTGAGAAGACTATCCTTTCCACTGAACTGATTTTTTTCTTTAATATTTCATTCTAATTTTAGGGTATTCAAAGGGAGGCTTGAGATTTATCAAGGAGTTTGAATCTAGAGGATGACGTGCATCCCAAAGAAGGTTTCTGATTCTCTCCTACACTTTCTAGATTTGGATAGCAATCAGTGGCTAAAAAGTAAGTTATATCATCAAATAAAGATTCAACGTTCTCAAAATAGCACCAGGCCTAAGGAGACAAGAAAAGGGCTGATACATCATGAAAAATTTCAACCAAACATTTCCCCAAATCCAAATCCTATCTTTTCACAATATTCTGGAGTATTTTATTTGTGCTCTGAAAATCCAAGAGAGCTAACAGACGCTCTGTTCTCAAAATATGCCTGTTATAACTCTGCTTCCTGGATGTCCCAGTTCACAATTTATCTATATGCTTATCATAATACCTTATATATTCATTAGAAGAAGCAGTGGGCATTAAGAGAAGCAGAGGATAGCAGGGCAAGTTTGATGAAAAAAAATGAAGTTTAACCATTAGAAAAGAATTTTAGATTATACAATTCATCTTAGGAGATTGGTTCAAGATGGCAGAGTAGAAGGACGTGCGCTCACTCCCTCTTGCGAGAACACCAGAATCACAACTAACTGCTGAACAATCATCGACAGGAAGACACTGGAACTCACCAAAAAAGATACCCCACATCCAAAGACAAAGGAGAAGCCACAATGAGATGGTAGGAGGGGCACAATCACAATACAATCAAATCCCATAACTGCTGGGTGGGTGACTCACAAACTGGAGAACACTTATACCACAGAAGTCCACCCACTGGCGTGAAGGTTCTGAGCCCCACGTCAGGCTTCCCAACCTGGGGGTCCGGCAACGGGAGGAGGAATACCTAGAGAATCAGGCTTGGAAGGCTAGTGGGATTTGAGTGCAGGACTTCAACAGGACTGGGGGAAACAGAGACTCCACGCTTGGAGGGCACACACAAAGTAGTGTGTGCATCAGGACCCAGGGGAAGGAGCAGTGACCCCATAGGAGACTGAACCAGACCTACGTCCTAGTGTTGGAGGGTCTCCTGCAGAGGCAGGGGGTGGCTCTGTCCCACCGTGAGGACAAGGACACTGGTAGAAGAAGTTCTGGGAAGTACTCCTTGGCATGAGCCCTCCCAGAGTCCGCCATTAGCCCCACCAAAGAGCCCAGGTAGGCTCCAGTGTTGGGTCGCCTCAGGCCAAACAACCAACAGGCAGGGAAGCCAGCCCTACCCATCAGCAGACAAGCAGATTGAAGTTTTACTGAGCTCTGCTCACCAGAGCAACACCCAGCTCTACCCACCACCAGTCCCTCCCATCAGGAAGCTTGCACAAGCCTCTTAGATAGCCTCATCCATCAGAGGGCAGACAGCAGAAGCAAGAATAACTACAATCCTCCAGCAGGTGGAACTAAAACCACATTCACAGAAAGATAGACATGATGAAAAGGCAGAGGGCTATGTACCCCATGAAGGAACAAGATAAAATCCCAGAAAAATAACTAAATGAAGTGGAGATAGGCAACCTTCCAGAAAAAGAATTCAGAATAATGATAGTGAAGATGATCCAGGACCTCGGAAAAAGAATGGAGGAAAAGATCGAGAAGATGCAAGAAATGTTTAGCAAAGACCTAGAAGAATTAAAGGACAAACACCTAGAAGAATTAAAGAACAAACAAAAAGAGATGAACAATACAATAACTGAAATGAAAAATACACTAGAAGGAATCAATAGCAGAATAACTGAGGCAGAAGAACAGATAAGTGACCTGGAAGACAGAATGGTGGAATTCACTGCTGCGGAACAGAATAAAGAAAAAAGAATGAAAAGAAATGAAGACAGCCTAAGAAACCTCTGGGACAACATTAAACGCAACAACATTCTCATTATAGGGGTCTCAGAAGGAGAAGAGAGAGAGAAAGGACCAGAGAAAATATTTGAAGAGATTATAGTCGAAAACTTCCCTAACATGGGAAAGGAAATAGCCACCCAAGTCCAGGAAGTACAGAGAGTCCCAGGCAGGATAAACCCAAGGAGAAACATGCCGAGACACATAGTAATCAAATTGACAAAAATTAAAGGCAAAGAAAAATTATTGAAAGCAGCAAGGGAAAAACGACAAATAACATACAAGGGAACTCCCGTAAGGTTAACAGCTGATTTCTCAGCAGAAACTCTACAAGCCAGAAGGGAGTGGCATGATATATTTAAAGTGATGAAAGGGAAGAACCTACAACCAAGATTACTCTACCCAGCAAGGATCTCATTCAGATTCGATGGAGAAATCAAAAGCTTTACAGACAAGCAAAAGCTAGGAGAATTCATCACCACCAAACCAGCTCTACAACAAATGCTAAAGGAACTTCTCTAAGTGGGAAACACAAGAGAAGAAAAGGACCTACAAAAACAAACCCATAACGATTAAGAAAATGGTCATAGGAACATATATATCGATAATTACCTTAAACGTGAATGGACTAATTGCTCCAACCAAAAGACACAGGCTTGCTGAATGGATACAAAAACAAGACCCATATATATGCTGTGTACAAGAGACCCACTGCAGACCTAGGGACACATACAGACTGACAGTGAGAGGATGGAAAAAGATATTCCATGCAAATGGAAATCAAAAGAAAGCTGGAGTACCAATACTCATATCAGATAAAATAGACTTTAAAATAAAGAATGTTACAAGAGACAAGGAAGGACACTACATAATGATCAAGGGATCAATCCAAGAAGAAGAGATAACAATTATAAATATATATGCATCCAATATAGGAGCACCTCAATACATAAGGCAACTGCTAACAGCTATAAATGAGAAAATCGACAGTAACACAGTAATACTGGGGGACTTTAACACCTCACTTACACCAATGGACAGATCATCCAAAATGAAAATAAATAAGGAAACAGAAGCTTTAAATGACACAATAGACCAGATAGATTTAATTGATATTTATAGGACATTCCATCCAAAAACAGCAGATTACACTTCCTTCTCAAGTGCACATGGAACACTCTCCAGGATAGATCACATCTTGGGTCACAAATCAAGCCTCAGTAAATTTAAGAAAATTGAAATCATATCAAGCATCTTTTCTGACTGCAACACTATGAGATTAGAAATCAATTACAGGGGAAAAAAACATAAAAAACACAAACACATGGAAGCTAAATAATACGTTACTAAATAACCAAGAGATCCCTGAGGAAATCAAAGAGGAAATCAAAAAATACCTAGAGACAAATGACAACAAAAACATGAAGATACAAAACCTGTGGAATGCAGCAAAAGCAGTTCTAAGAGGGAAGTTTATAGTAAAACAAGCCTACCTCAAGAAATAAGAAAAATCTCAAATAAACAATGTAACCTTACACCTAGAGGAACTAGAGAAAGAAGAACAAACAAAACCTAAAGTTAGTAGAAGGAAAGCAATCATAAAGATCAGAGCAGAAATAAATGAAATAGAAACAAAGAAAACAATAGCAAAGATCAACAAAACTAAAAGCTGGTTCTTTGAGAAGATAAACAAAATTGATAAACCATTAGCCAGACTCATCAAGAAAAAGAGGGAGAGGACTCAAATCTATAAAATTAGAAATGAAAAAGGAGAAGTTACAACAGACACCGCAGAAATACAAAGCATCCTAAGAGACTACTACAAGCAACTCTATGCCAATAAAATGCACAACCTGGAAGAAATGGACAAATTCTTAGAAAGGTATAACCTTCCAAGACTGAACCAGGAAGAAATAGAAAATATGAACAGACCAATCACAAGTAATGAAATTGAAACTGTGATTAAAAATCTTCCAACAAACAAAAGTCCAGGACCAGAGGGCTTCACAGGTAAATTCTATCAAACGTTTAGAGAAGAGCTAACACCCATCCTTCTCAAACTCTTCCAAGAAATTGCAGAGGAAGGAACACTCCCAAACTCATTCTACGAGGCCACCATCACCCTGATACCAAAACCAGACAAGGATACTACAAAAAAAGAAAATTACAGACCAATATCACTGATGAATATAGATGCAAAAATCCTCAACAGAATACTAGCAAACAGAATCGAACAACACATTAAAAGGATCATACACCATGATCAAATGGGATTTATCCCAGGGATGCAAGGATTCTTCAATATACACAAATCAATCAATGTGATACACCATATTAACAAATTGAAGAAGAAAAACCATATGATCATCTCAATAGATGCAGAAAAAGCTTTTGACAAAATTCAACACCCATTTATGATAAAAACTCTTCAGAAAGTGGGCATAGAGGGAACCTACCTCAACATAATAAAGGCCTATACAACAAACCCACAGCAAACATCATTCTCAATGGTGAAAAACTGAAAGCATTTCCTCTAAGATCAGGAACAAGACAAGGATGTCCACTCTCACCACTATTATTCAACATAGTTTTGGAAGTCCTGGCCACGGCAGTAAGAGAAGAAAAAGAAACAAAAGGAATCCAAAAAGGAAAAGAAGAAGTAAAATTGTCACTCTGCAGATGACATGATACTATACATAGAGAATCCTAAAGATGCCACCAGAAAACTACTAGAGCTAATCAATAAATTTGGTAAAGTTTCAGGATACAAAAGTAATGCACAGAAATCTCTTGCATTCCTATATATACTAATGATGAAAAACGTGAAAGAGAAATTAAGGAAACACTCCCATTTACCATTGCAACAAAAAGAATAAAATACCTACGAATAAACCTACCAAGGGAGACAACTATAAGACACTGCAGAAAACTATAAGACACCGATGAAAGAAATTAAAGATGATATAAACAGATGGAGAGATACACCATGTTCTTGGACTGGAAGAATCAACATTGTGAAAATGACTATACTACCCAAAGCAATCTACAGATTCAATGTGATCCCTATCAAACTACCACTGGCATTTTTCACAGAACTAGAACAAAAAATTTCACAATTTGTATGGCAACACAAAAGACCCCGAATAGCCAAAGCAGTCTTGAGAAAGAAAAAAGGAGCTGGAGGAATCAGGCTCCTGGACTTCAGACTATACTACAAAGCAACAGTAATCAAGACAGTATGGTATGGCACAAAAACAGAAATATAGATCAATGGAATCAATGGAATGGATAGAAAGCCCAGAGATAAACCCACGCACCTATGGTCAACTAATCTATGACAAAGGAGGCAAGGATATACAATGGAGAAAAGACAGTCTCTTCAATAAGTGGTGCTGGGAAAACTGGACAGCTTCATGTAAAAGAATGAAATTAGAACACTCCCTCACACCATACACAAAAATAAACTCAAAATGGATTAGAGACCTAAATGTAAGACTGGACACTATAAAACTCTTAGAGCAAAACATAGGAAGAACACTCTCTGACATAAATCACAGCAAGATCTTTTTTGATTCACCTCCCAGAGTAATGGAAATAAAAACAAAAATAAACAAATGGGACCTAATGAAACTTAAAAGCTTTTGCAAAGCAAAGGAAACTACAAACAAGATGAAAAGACAACTCTCAGAATGGGAAAAAATATTTGCAAACGAATCAACGGACAAAGGATTAATCTCCAAAATATATAAACAGCTCATGCAGCTCAATATTAAAGAAACAAACAACCCAATCCAAAAATGGGCAGAAGACCTAAATAGACATGTCTCTAAAAAAGACATACAGATGGCCAAGAAGCAGATGAAAAGCTGCTCAACATCACTAATTACCAGAGAAATGCAAATCAAAACTACAATGAGGTATCACCTCACACCGGTTAGAATGGGCATCATCAGAAAATCTACAAACAACAAATGCTGGAGAGGGTGTGGAGAAAAGGGAAGGAACCCTCTTGCACTGTTGGTGGGAATGTAAATTGATACAGCCACTATGGAGAACAGTATGGAGGTTCCTTAAAAAACTAAAAATAGAATTACCATATGACCCAGCAATCCCACTACTGGGCATATACCCAGAGAAAACCGTAATTCAAAAAGTCACATGCACCCCAATGTTCATTGCAGCACTATTTACAATAGCCAGGACGTGGAAGCACCCTAAATGCCCATCAACAGATGAATGGATAAAGAAGATGTGGTACATATATACAATGGAATATTACTCAGCCATAAAAAGGAATGAAATTGGGTCATTTGTAGAGACGTGGTTGGATCTAGAGACTGTCATACAGAGTGAAGTAAGTCAGAAAGAGAAAAACAAATATCGTATATTAACGCATATATGTGGAACCTAGAAAAATGGTACAGATGAACTGGTTTGCAGGGCAGAAATTGAGACACAGATGTAGAGAACAAACGTATGGACACCAAGGGGGGAAAGAGGCGGGGGGTGGGGGTGGGGGTGTGATGAATTGGGAGATTGGGATTGACATGTATACACTGATGTGTATAAAATGGATGACTAATAAGAACCTGCTGTATAAAAAAATAAATTAAATAAAATTCAAAAATTCAAAAAAAAAAAAAAGAAAAGCCACAGACCCTGTTTTTGTAGCCCTCCCAGCTTCCTTTTTCCCCTCTAAAAAAGTGTTCTCCTCTTGCCATGAGGGAACTTGCACGTGGCTCACCATGGTTGCAGACCTCAAATTCTCTGCTAATTCTGAAGAAACCCATTTTTGCTGGCGGAAAAAAAAAAAATTTCATCTTAGTTTGGAAATCTAAAATTACATTTTGTCACATATTCATTCATTTCTTTGTGGCATTTTCCAGGAGTTGGAAACTGACTTCCTTTATCTTAAAAAACAAACAAACAAACAAACAAGCTAATTTACCATAAATAACAATTTGTCTTGAAAACTCAAAATTTATTTTAAAATTAAATTGATCCTTCTTAATTACGGTCCTTCAAAAGAACTTCTGAACTTGACGTTTGACTGGATGCAGCCGTCTGCAAACAGGGAATAGTAACCTTTAGAAATCAGCAACATGACAGAGAAGGCAGGATAGCATAGTACCCCAGGGTTTCTTTATGAACCAAAGTGTTGTGAGAACTTGTTGGCAGGGATCTAGGGAAACTCTTCAACAGGGATTTCATTCAAGCCTTTAACTCACTGTAAACAACTGGCTACAATGTCCCTTTCATTTTCCCGGGATATAGACTGTACACCCAGGAGCTCTGAGTGCATTTGCAATGGCCCTTCTCCTTTTCTGCTCTTGCACTTGGGAAAGAATTGAGTCAAAAAGCATGCTACTTACAATTCTTCTGAGATTGGTTTCAGGTACCTTTTATCCATTTACTATTCTGGATGATATACATTCGGCTAACTTTTTGAGGTAATGTCAGCCTAGAATGGTCTTTGGCCACATGTCTGTTCCCTTCCAGAGACCATCTGGTATCACAGGAGAGAATGAGGGGGAGGCCAGAAGGCTCTGGGCTCCACATCCCTGAGGCCAGCTCCTCTCTGTATATCCCAGTCAGCCAAGCCAATCAATTCCCCTCTTTTCCTTAAACTTCTTTGAAATGAGGTTCAATTTCTTGCAAACGAATTCTTACAAATACATTCCCTGTGGCCAGAACGGGATGGATATAGTACTAATTCCATTTTTCAAATGAGGAAATTGTGGCTCAGAGAGGGTCAGTAACTTGCTCAAAATCACACAGCTGGTAAATAGTAGAACAGGGACTTGAAATTAGGGCTCTCTGACTTCAAATCTGATGCTCTTTAACCACAAGGTTCTGAAACTCATGAAAGGCTATTCTGGCTACCCCAGAGGCAGTTGAGGTGGGCTCCAGGTAACAGATGTCACTGTGTGTTGATGAAATTTCACAGCTCCCAGGCAAGGTTGGTCTGCTCTCCCTTGAGTGCTCCGTTACTCTAACTACTGAACTCATGCCAAAGAGTAAGTGCTGACTCATCTGGCAAGGGGGCTCATCTTTCCCCTGTCCAGCACGTTGCAACTCTAAAATCTCTTCAAGATAAAATAAGAGGGGCTTCCCTAGTGGCGCAGTGGTTGAGAATCCGCCTGCCAATGCAGGGACACGTGTTCGAGCCCTGGTCCAGGAAGATCCCACATGCCGCGGAGCAACTAAGCCCGTGGGCCACAACTACTGAGCCTGCACTCTAGAGCTCACGGTCCACAACTGCTGAAGCCTGTGCACCTGGAGCCCGTGCTCTGCAACAGGAGAAGCCACCGCAGTGAGAAGCCCGCGCACCGCAATGAAGAGTAGCCCCCGCTCACCGCAACTAGAGAAAGCCCGCGCGCAGCATTGAAAACCCAACGCAGCCAAAAATAAATAAATAAAAATTTTTTAAAAAGATAAAATAAGAGGATTCAGGAAACTGATATGCACATCTAATTGCAAGGCACAGCAGTAGTGAGCCAAGGAGGGAAATTCCTGAAGCAGATTCTTGTAGGAAACCTTCTAAGGTGCTTTTAGAATACAAGGCAGAAAGGAGTCCCTGAGAAGCATGTACCTCCAAGAGAAAGCCTGTTTCATTTACTTTTTATTTTGTTTTTTTTTGGTCGTGCCTCACGGCTTGCAGGATCTTAGTTCCCTGACCAGGGATAGAACCCTGGCCCCTTGCAGTGGAAGCATGGAATCCTAACCACTGGACTGCCAGGGAATTCCCTGTTTCATTTACTTTTTAAAAAACATATGAAATTGTATAAAGATTCGGTATGCCTGATTGGCATACTTCTCTCCCTCTTCACAATTTCATCTCATCTCTGACAGTGGCACGTTCCGTTTAAGCTGCTGTAAACTGGTATTTCCAGGGCTTGCAGTCAAAAGCATTCTAATAGATTAAGTAGGTGCGCAAGAGATGTTTGCAGCTTCTAGAGAGCAGCTGATGGTATGGATTTGGCAGAGGGATCAGAGCTGTAAAGGGGTAGAAGAGTGATGGGGGAAGTCAGGGACGAGAGCTGGAGGAAACAGCTGCAAGACATCTTAAGAAGACATAGAATAAGAAGCAGAGATCTGGGGCCAAGGGAAATGAGTGTCTGGGGCAGAGCCTGGGAGAGCATATTCTGGGTTACCATGGTTCCTGCCTACGAGCAAGTGCAGCACAGGACTCATTACTATGCGGGCGAGGCCCAGGTGCACAGGAGGTGCAGGCCACCTGCCCGCTCTCTCCTCCTCTACACACGTCCTGTACGTAGCCTACGGGACCCCACACTCGCCTGCTTTCCCACCACCTTTGGGGACCGCTCATCCTCAGCCTCTTTGGCTGTTCCCCCATCTCTGGAACCTCTAAATGGTGGACTCACCTAGCTTGAAATACCATTTATATGCCTACAACTCCCAAATTACTGTCTCCAGCCCAGATCTCTCACGTGGACTCCAGACTCCTAAAGCCAAGTGTCCACTGGGTGGCTCCACTTGAAGGCATCCTCATGTCCAAATTCGAACTCCTGACATTTGCCCAAAACACACATCTCCCATCATCTCCCCCAACTGCACAACGGCAACTCCATTCTTCTAATTGCTCCAGCGAAAATAAGCTTGGTGTTATCCTTGACCCTTCTCTGTTTCTCATTCCCCACAGATGGACTGACCACAAATCCTGTCAGTTCCACCTTCAAAATATATCCATGATCTTCACCACCAGTACCGCCTTCTCCCTGGCCTGATCACCACCATCCTTTGACTGGATGATTCTGCCTGCGTCTCCTTTTAGTTGGTTGTGTTGTTTTCTGTTTAAAATTCTCCAAGCCCTCACTATTTCTCTCAGAGTAAAAGCCAAAGTCTGTACAGTGTCCTACAAGATCTCACCCGATCACACTGGCCTCCTTGCCAGGCATTCTCCTGCCTCAGAGCCTTTTACACTCGTTCCCTCCACCGGGAATGCTATTCCCTTCACCTGGAACACTCCTGCCAGATATCCATGTGGCTGGCTCCTTCGTGTCCCCCAGACTCAGTCAAAACCCCCTAACCTCAGCAACACATATGTCACTTCTCCTCAGCAATGAACACCGTCCAACATACTGCCCATTTCATCACTGGTTTATTGTCTGCCCTCCCGGTGATAGGCTATAAGCTCCTTGAAGGCAGGGCATTTTGTTTGTTTTGTTCATTGCCATATGCCCAGCATGAGTGCCTGGAGATATGAACCCTCAAAAATATTTACAGACTTATATAAATATTTTTATAATATAAATACTTTTGTAATATAAAAGTTTTATAGAACATGTGACCCTCTCCTACAGGAAGCTGCGCAGCACCTCAAACCTCATCTGTCCACAACTGAAATGAGCACCTGCCCCACAGAAGCTCCTCCTCAGTGTTCTCTGAGAATCCTCTTCCACCACTCCCTCCCAATCCCTCATCCAACCAATGCCTGATTCCTACAGTTTGACCTCCTAAGTGTTTCTTAATCCATCTCCTTTCTACCCTGCCTCATCTCACTGATTAACTCTGCAGTAACTTCCCTCCTGGACTTCCTGCCTCTAGGATTTCTGCTCCCTCCCCTTGCCCAATCCATCACTGGTACAGCTGTCACAGTGACTATTTTTGTTGTTTAATAATTATAGTAAATTAATTTGAAATATACATGCAGGTTGAGTACCTTTTTTTTTTGGCCACGCCGCCTGGCGGATCTTAGTTCCCTGACCACAGATGGAACCTGTGCCCCCTGCAGTGGAAACGCGCAGAGTCTTAACCACTGGACTGCCAAGGAAGTCCCGAGTACCCTTATTTTTTTGTTCGATTTTTCCTTTTCTTTTTATCACTTGAAACATTTCAAGTCTACCAAAAAGTTGAAAGAATGAATTTTCATATACCCTACACCAGATTCACCAATTGCTAACACGTTGCCATATTTCCTTTCTCTCTCTCTCTTCTTCCCTACCTCTGTATATACATATGTATGTATATATATATACACATGACTCTTCAGCCCTAAATACTTCAGTGTGCATCTCTTAAGGACAAGGACATCCTCCTATATAATCACAATGCCATTATCACATCTAAGAAAAATAACATTAATTTAACATCACTGGATAAGCAGTCCATATTCAAAATGTCCCCATTATTCCAATATTGTTTTTTATAGTTTGGTTGTCATATCTTTAGTTTCTTTTACTCTTGATCAGTCCCACCTCACCACACTGCCTTTTTATTTTTCATGAACTTTTTTTGGAAGAAGACAAGCCAGTTGTCTTGTAGAATCCTACTGACTAAAGAGTTACTATATGATCCAGCAGTCCCAATCCTGGGCATATACCCAGAGAAAACTAATTGGAAAAGATACATGCACCCCAATGTTCATAGCAGCACTACCTACAATAGCTAAGACATGGAAGCAACCTAAATGTCCATTGATAGACGAATGGATAAAGAAGATGTGGTATATACACACACACAAACACACACACACACACAATGGAATACTACTCAGCCATAAAAAAGAATGAAATAATGCCATTTGCAGCAACATGGATGGACCTAGAGATTATCATACTAAGTGAAGTCAGAAAGAGAAAGACAAATAGCATATGATACCACTTATATGTGGAATCTAAAATATGATACAAATGAGCTTATTTACAAAACAGAAACAGACTCACAGACATAGAAAATAAACTTATGGTTACCAAAGGGGAAAGGGGTTGGGGGGAGAGGGATAAATTAGGAGTTTGGGATTAACACATACATACTACTATAACGTAAAATAAACAACAAGGACCTACTGTATAGCACAGGGAACTATATTCAGTATCTTGTAATAAACCATAACAGAAAAGAATCTGAAAAAGTGAATATATACAGTATATAAAAAGTGTATACAAACACACACACACACACATACTCATATATATAACTGAATCACTTTGCTGTACACCAGAAACTAACATTGTAAATCAATTACACTTCAATCAAAAAAACAAAAACAAACAAACAAAAAAACCCCACTACTCTGAGTGTTCCTTTCCTCCCTAAAGCCCTTCACTGGAAATCCAGTACCAAAAGGTTAAGATTGGAGCTTAAGATTCCCCTAGGTCCTCTGTGCCATGCCTTCCGTCTAAGCTGAACTGATTGAAAGTTAGTCTCCAGCCCTCCACTGTCCTTCACACCCAGGTCTATGCTTCTCTTTTTTTTAATACATTTATTTATTTATTTATTTATTTATTTATTTATTTTTGGCTGCATTGGGTCTTTGTTGCTGCTCGTGGGCTTTTCTCTGGTTGTGGCGAGCGGGGGCTACTCTTTGTTGTGGTGCTCGGGCTTCTCACTGCGGTGGCTTCTCTTGTTGCAGAGCACGGGCTCTGGGCGTGCAGGCTTCAGTAGTTGTGGCACGTGGGCTCAGTAGTTGTGGCTTACGGGCTCTACAGCGCAGGCTCAGTAGTTGTGGCGCACGGGCTTAGTTGCTCCGTGGCATGTAGGATCTTGCCGGACCAGGGCTCGAACCCGTGTCCCCTGCATTGGCCGGTGGATTCTTAACCACTGTGCCACCAGGGAAGCCCTCTATGTTTTTCTTGTCGCTGAACTTTGGTTCATTCAGTCCCCTCTGCCTGGAATGCCCTTTCCCCTCCTCTTTCCCCAGTAAATTGCTACTTGTGCTTTAAAGACTCCTCCTCCTCCTTCAGGAAGCCTTACCTGATTACCCTGCCTGGGTGCTCCCCTAACCTCCATTCCTATGCCTATCCCTGCACTCAGAACACTGTGTTCTAATATCATGGGTGTGCCTGTCTCCTCCACTAAACCATGAGATGACAGAGGACAGGGACTGTGGCCGACCTACCTCTGTGTGCCTCAAGAAATGTGTGTGGAATGAATGAGTGAGAAATAGGAGAGAGGAAGAAAGGGCTCTTGTTGTTCTGTTCTTCAATCCCAGGAAGAAAAGGGTCTGCATACCCTCACTAAGGAAAAAGCCAGAAGGAGGGTAAAGCCAGGTTGATGGTCCCACTACAAGAATAAAAGCAGGGGCTTCCATGGTGGCGCAGTGGTTAAGAATCCGCCTGTCAATGCAAGGGACATGGGTTCGAGCCCTGGTCCGGGAAGATCCCACATGCTGTGGAGCAACTAAGCCCATGAGCCACAACTACTCATCCTGTGCTCTAGACCCCGTGAGCCACAACTACTGAGCCCACGTGCCACAACTACTGAAGCCCGTGCATCTAGAGCCCATGCTCCGCAACAAGAGAAGCCACGACAATGAGAAGCCCGCGCACTGCAACAAAGAGTAGCCCCTGCTCGCCGCAACTAGAGAAAGCCTGCGCACAGCAACGAAGACCCAACGCAGCCAAAAATAAATAAATAAATAAACAAATAAATAAATTTATTTTAAAAATAAATAAATAAAAGCGGAGGCCTCAGGTCTTCTTATTGACCTTTCTCTTACCATCACAACAAGGAGCCCCAGAACCATGTCCCCTGAGCCTCTGTAAGCTTTCCTAAGCTGAGTGACTTCTGTGTTGTAGTTTCCCCGTAGTAACAAATAATCGCACCTTCAGCATTAAGAGCCCATAGGCCTGTCTTCAGGACAGCAAGAAAGATGCAGCTGGGGAGTCATCTCACAGCGTTGGAAAGAGGAAATCCCTAGGTAAGGCCCTGGATGGTTGGAGCTTCAAAGAGGAAAGGTCCTAGGGCCTGTGACTAGGAAGAAAAAGGAGAGCTTAGGGAATTGACCTGGACCAGAGAAATGTCTGTTAGGTTTAAAAACAGGTCCCAGATGATCTTGCATGGGGAGTTGTTTTACCAAATGTCGAAGAGTTTGGGCCTGTGGTCAAACCTGGAAAGAATGTCTTAAGACCTGGCAGTGGCTAAGGGGATTAGCTCTGCCTTGGAAGAAAAGGCAAAAGTGGGAGGGACTCCAGAAAAGTATTCCAAAAATCAGAGCCCATAAGTTTTATTTTACATGCCAACTCTAATCAGTTGGTAGGAGCTTTCAGGATTGACAAATTGAGGAGTCTAAAGCCATCACAAGACTCAGTGAAAGAAAGAAGGAAAGAAGGAAGGAAGGAAGGAAGGAAGGAAGGAAGGGCACTGTGATTGATTAATCATGTCTGCCATGGGTTCAGGTAAGGAGGTAATAAGAAAGGACCTGGGAATCAAAAAGGAATATAAAAGAGGGGCTCCTAAAATGTATTTTTGAATGACTTAAATCTGGCAGGGCATGTACCTGAGTGGAAATATCATGGGTTTTGTCATTAGACAGAGCTGACTTTGAATCCTGGTTCTGCCTCATTTCTTACGGTGTAATCTTGGGCAATTTACAAAACCCAGTCTGTAAAATGGGATTGTTTTGCAGGTTAAATTAAATAATTTATTACAATGATAATAGGAGACACTTACATAGTAATTTCTATTAGCAAGGCATTGTTCTAAGACCTTTATATGTATATTAATTAATTTGATTCCCACAACAACCCTATAAGGTTATTCTTCTCAGTTTACTGATGAGGAAACTGAAGTTCAGGGAGGTTAAGAGACCTGCCAAGAAGCTCTGTGATTTCACGGTATGCTCTAAGACTTGACCCTGAAGTTCACATGTGCATAAAATACGTTTAATAGAGCACTTCAACTTAAACCAGGCAGACTACAGAGTGATGAACAGGACAGGAGCATGGGTTCACTTGAAGAAAAGAGAAAGAAGGACAAAACCAGGACTTAGGAATTTGGCCTCCAACAAAACACCTCTGGCCTTTTTACTTTTTGCTGGAGCATGAAAGGCTTACTCCTGATCCACCAAAATAAGCAGGGTGGGGATGTCTTCAGTTTGCGGACGACCCATCCTGCTTTCTCCTGTGATGAATTGAGGCATTCTTTCACAACATGGCTTTAGACCAGGTGCCAACAAACTACAGCCAGATCCTGCCCATCACCGTTTTTTAAAAATAAAGTTTTGTGGGAACATAGCCAGGCTTATTCTTTGATGTTGCTGTTTGATGTTTTTTCCACGGCCATTTCCACACTACTTCCGCATAACTGAGTCGTCATGATGGAGACCATCTGGCCTGCAAAACCACCTATCTGGCCCTTTGCAGGGAACGTTTGCTGATCCCTGCTGCCCACCTTAGGCCAGACTTTCTACATATCAACATTCTACGTGATCAATCATCTGTCCTTAACCAGGGAAGGGAGAACAAGATGTCCCCTTGGGTGTTCGCCAGGAAAGGTATGAAGTAGGATGTCCATGAGAGGAACCAGGGTGAAAACACGTGTGGTCAGGATAGGATATTGCAGGGACTTCCCTGGCAGTCCAGTGGCTAAGACACCGCTTCTACTGCAGGGGGTGCGGGTTTGATCCCTGTTCGGGGAACTAAGATCCCACATGCCACATGGCATGGCCAAAAAATAAAAAATAAATAAATTTTAAAAAAGAATAGGAGGGCTTCCCTGGTGGCGCGGTGGTTGAGAATCTGCCTGCCAATGCAGGGGACAAGGGTTCGAGCCCTGGTCTGGGAAGATCCCACATGCCGCAGAGCAACTGGGCCCGTGAGCCACAACTACTGACCCTGCGCGTCTGGAGCCTGTGCTCCGCAACAGGAGAGGCCGTGATAGTGAGAGGCCCGTGCACCGCGATGAAGAGTGGCCCCCACTTGCCGCAACTAGAGAAAGCCCTCGCACAGAAACGAAGACCCAACACAGCCAAAAATAAGTAAATAAATAAATAAATAAATTTATAAAAAAAAAAAAGAATAGGATATTGCAGAGTGCCTATGTTAATCTATGTGATGTGATAAAATGGCTCTGTGTCAACTGGGAATCACAGTGTTAAAAAACAAACTTAAGCAGATTTCTCTTCTGCAGCAGTGGTCCCCAACCTTTTTGGCACCAGAGACCGGTTTCATGGAAGACAATTTTTCCACAGACGGTGGGGGGAGGCTGCGGGGGGGACGGTTCAGGCGGTAATGAGAGCGATGGGGAGCGGCAGATGAAGCTTTGCTTGAGCTCGCCCGCTGCTCACCTCCTGCTGTGCGGCCGGTTCCTAACAGCCGCGGAGCGCTACCAGTCTGCGCCCCGAGGGTTGGAGACCCCTGCTCTGCGGGACTTCTCAGGACCTTTAAAATGCCATCATGCCTTGAGAGTGCTGAGAGGGGGATATGGCTCACAGAACGTATTTTCCCCACGGGACTATCTTCTTTGGAACATTCTTTGGCAGACGCTGAAATAAAAGAAATCTTTAGAATCATGCCCCCTGGGAACTAGGAATGAAAATGGTGAGGGCTGTGGCTTGCTGAGCATGTCTTTCTCTCAGCAAGGGAAGAAGCAGGAGAACTAAAGAGAGCCAGAGTGGGAAAAAAGGAGAGGTGTTTGAAGAGAAGAAGGAAGGAAGCAGAACCCTGGAGAGACAACTTGGACGGATGTGAGGAACACCTGGACGACTGGACTATGGGAGGGAACAATGTGTCAAAAGCAGGGCTGCGGTCCAGTGCAGGATGTGTGGTCACTTTCACCATCACCATTGTCATCATCAGCACCACCAGAGAAGCTGACCTCCCCTGAAGCCTCACTACTCTGCAGATCCTGCATTATGTCCTTTAGACACATGATGTCGCTTAATTCCCATTTTACAGATGAGGAGATAGAGTCACCCAGAGTCAAAGCTTGTAAAGCTTATAAGTGGCAGCGCATAGACTCACCTCTGTGAGTCGCACCCCAGAGCCCATGTTCCCACCACTGCCCTGCACTGCTCTACTTCTGAGTTAGATGGAAGCCTGGAATTCCATTATGCAGCACGCAAAGGATACTGTATACAAATGCAACACCAAAACATTCAGAGGAAAAGACAAAACAAACCAATGTCACTTTGGATATTTGGCTGCACGGGCCAAACAGCTAGAGGACTGACTTTTTTCCACAGCACATTCAGATGTTTGGATATCATATTTTCTTCCTCTCTATCTTCTTACTCTTGTATTAACTATCCCTTCTTAACTTATGTCATAAGTTATATATCAGGCTTAGCCAATGTATTATGCTTGCTCATAAAGTGAACAAAAGAAGACCTTTTTTTGAAAGTTAAAAAGCATTTTCAACCCGACCGTTATGACTACCATATTTACAATAAGCCTCATTTAGATTTCATACAACTGCCAGTTCTTTTGGGGGGATTGGGGCCCTCAGAATAGCTTCCTAGGACAGATTTTGAAAACATGAATCACAGCTCAATTAAATCTTTTGTGGCTCAGAAACATACCAGCATTAAATGCTAGCATTTATCCAGTCCTAGCTAACAGATGATTTCCACACTTAAAATATGATGAAAATAGTAAGTAAATCACACTATTTGGGGGTAGGGGGACGGAGATAAACCCAGGTCTGGAAAAGCAGTCCAGGATGTGAAAAATTTGCACATTGAATATTTTGGATTTGCAGCGATGGCAAAAAAAAAAAAAAAAAAAAAAAGAAGAAGAAGAAGAAGAAGAAGATTCCGCTAGCATGCTACAAACATCAGCTGGAGTGCCTGAAGGTGGTTTGCGTGGGACAGTCCACCTCTGATTTACTTTCTTGCATCTACAGCAAAATAAAGGACAGCTGCCAGCAGGCCAGGGTGAAATAGAAAGGCTGTCACCCTGCTGTAAATTTCTGTTTACCTGGTGAGCGGTGAGGGCAGGGCTCCTCCGTCCAGAAGAGCTGCAGGGCAGAGCATTCAAATCGTGGCTGGCCCTGGGATGCTGCCCTTCACACTGCTTCAGCTGCTTCTACAATCCCATTGGAAATCTCAAAGGGCTGGAGAGCCTCAAGGCCAATATTCCGTTTCCAAGACAGTCTTCCTCCCCCACTGCACCTCCCCTGCTTGCGCAGACTCTGGAGCAGCTCGGGTTTCTTCCACCCCTGTTCCAGGCAGCTGGGAATCTAGGCGTTGTGCTGGCCGAGTGATGCGGCCCCTGAAACCACTTCCAGATGGGCTTGGCGGGTCAGACTTCCTCTCCCAGCGTCCTCCGGCAGCCCGCAAATCATTTCAAAAACAAGGCTGCTCTGGAGGAAAACATTCCAAACTGGAGAAAAGCAGACGCTTGGAGGGTGAATTTCCACCACACATTGGGTCTAAGGTAAACTTTGAGACGGCAGAAGTGAAAAAATTAAGTTCAGACTGATTTTAAGAATATCTTTCCTGGCCACTAGCTTCTCCTAAAATGCCCTAGTCATTAAAATGCTGTTGTCCCCAAATCAAAGCCCAGATAAAAACTGTGGTCTCCCTTCGACCAAGGCAATGATAGTGACAGAAATTTCAAGATGGTGTGTTTTGTGACTGAACATGGAAAGGAATCAGGCAGTGAATCAACCCCACCCAGCTCTGTGCTGTTCTGTGTTCCTGCCATTGATTCTCAGAAATCCAGGAAATGGTGCCAGCACTTTGCCTGGGACCATGGAATTTATTTAGCAATGGCCTCTCTCCCTCATTCCTATAAAGAAATGAGTCTGCCTCTGCTCACTGCCACCTTCTAAAGTGGTATTGCCCAATAGAAATATAATGCAAGCCACATTGTCATTGAAAATTTTCTAGTAGTCACTTTAAGAACAAAGAGGTAAAATTAATTTTAATGATAAATTTTACTTAACATAATATATACAAAAATATTATTTCAACATGTAATTGGTATAAAACTTATTAACAAGACTTTTTCTTTTGTATGAAGCCTTTGAAATCTGGTGTGTATTTTACACCTGCAACACATCTCAATTCCCAAACTAAATTTCATCAGAAACAATTGATATGTATTTAGATTTGATAAAATTTACAGTTCAAAAAATAGATTCACATATTCAGGTTGCTCCAAACATACTTCAGAATTTTCCAATAACTGAATCGTGAATCAGTTTTTCAATTTAAATTGATTAAAACTAAGTAAAATTAAAAATTCGGTTCCTCGGGACTTCCCTGGTGGCGCAGTGGTTAAGAATCTGCCTTCCAATGCAGAGGACGTGGGTTCGATCCCTGGTCAGGGAACTAGATCCCACATGCATGCCACAACTAAGAGTTCGCATGCTACAACTAAGGAGCCCACCAGCCGCAACTAAGGAGCACACGTGCCGCAACTAAAGGAGCCAGTGAACCACAACTAAGGAGCCTGCCTGCCACAACTGAGACCTGGTGCAACCAAAAATAAAAAATAAATAAAATAAAAATAAAATAAAATAACAAAAAAAGAAATTATGTTTGTTTAAAAATAAATAAATAAAATTCAGTTCCTCAGTGGCACTAGTCATTTTTTTTTTTTTTTCTTGGCTGCGTTGGGTCTTCGTTGCTGCGAGTGGGCTTTCTCCAGTTGTGGCGAGCAGGGGCTACTTTCACTGAGGTGTGGGCTTCTCATTTCGGTGGCTTCTCTTGTTTCAGAGCACGGGCTCTAGGTTCGCGGGCTTCAGTAGTTGCAGCATGCGGGCTCAGCAGTTGTGCCTTGCGGGCTTAGTTGCTCCAAGGCATGTGGGATCTTCCCAGACCAGGACTCAAACCCGTGTCCCCTGCATTGGCAGGCGGATTCTTAACCACTGCACCACCAGAGAAGCCCCTCCTTTATTTCTGCTGGGCCATGTGCTGAGCTGCAAGAGGCTTACTGTCTATGACCTATATTTCCACATTGGATGCACAGATTCTCCCCTGGGGAAGAAATGAGAATAGAAAGACATGTAGGATATAAGGGGCACCCTAAGTGTAGTGGCTACCAGCTTGGGCTCTGGAGACAGACAGACAGACCTAGGTGTTAGCTCAGATGTTATACTTACACATTCCCGAAAATCTCACCTTCAGTTTCCTCACCTGTAAGGTAAGGAAGCTTCTTGTGAGGGTTAAAAGACATCATGCATGTAATGCACTCAGTAAGGGCTCAGTACATGGAAGTTATTATTATTGTTGTTGCATGAAGACACCCCAAGGTATAAACAAGAGAAAGAAATTGTAACAGTAAGCAACCGGTAACTTTTTTCAAAAAGTCCAAATGCGTTATATGCTGTTTCAAACACTGGTAGCCTGGTACTACTTAATAACCTCTCTGCTTCTTCCCTTCAAATAGAAACACTCTGTCATTTGAGGTGGCAACTGTTCAGTTAAAAATACTCACCTCCTCAGAGGTCCTGAAGCCAGAGCGGCATGTGAGCAGAAGTTGGCTGTCTATGACTTCCTAGAAAGCTATTGTTTTCCTGGCAAAGAGCTGTTTGGTGCCTTTTGCCCTTTCCTCCTTTCTGAAACCCAACCTTGGTGCCTGGAGGTGCAGTCGCCATCTCGCAGCCCTGTGGATGAAAGGCCCACCCCATGCTGCTGCATATGGTCCCACGGGCTGCGCGCAGAGACCGCCGAGACCGCCGTGGCAAGTCAGTCAGGGTCCCGGCAGGACACAGATGGCCCACCCCAATGAGCTAATGGTGAAGACTCTGAAAACAGGCACTATTTGAAAAGGTGTAGTCAGTGTTAGGGAAACATGGTTAAGAATTGATGCTATAGCCTGGGGTTGGCAATGCAGGGAGCCATTACCACCCGAAGTCCTGCAGGCAAGAGAAGGGAGTGGTTACCAGGAGTGGGAGAAAGCAGCTGCAGGGAAGGGCTGCCCAAGAGGAGCAACCTCTGTTCACCCCCACGAAAGGGACTAGGAGGTACCTTACCCCAACCTTACAATCTCCTGTGGGTGGCGCCTCCCATTGGCCAAACCCAACTGGAAGTCAGAGACCTGGAGACGTCAGGTGATGTAATACATTTAGGTCAGCCTCACGGCACTGAACAAGTTAAAGAAGAGTGGAGAATAGATCTTCATAAGCAAATGGAAACTATCCGTGCCCTGGCGTTGGGTGACTCAGCAGCCCTGCACATGTTAAGTGAGGAGGGCAGAGCAAGAACACAGGAGACGCCTCAGTCCCGATGGCACCGGGAGTCACCACAGCAGCCTGAGCTGACTACTTACGGAGCATCTAACCGTGTGAGGAAAATAAACCTGGATGCGGTTAAGTCACTTCGGTCAGGTTTCAGTTATCTGCCTGAACACTGTCCTATGTGATCTATATGCATTTTCGATTTGTGCTATCATTAGTCAACACAATGTATATCTGAGTCATTATTATTCCATGTTTATTTCTTATTAGTAGAAAGCCAAATGTTCATCATTTCTTACCCAATGGGCCTGCCTTGGCTGAGTGTATTACTTTGTAGATAAGTAGGTAAGATAAACTCTATTAAGGCTGATAAATGTGACTGGAAGGAAAGGAAGCAGCATTGTGCAGCAGCAGTGAATCACTGCATTGGGTCAGGCTGACAAGCCTCTATTTATTGCCTCGGTCTCCCAGGGCTGGGCTCCAGGATCATCCACATGGGGCAGGAAATACAACTATGGGGGCCTCAATTCTCTCTCTTTGGCTGGTGGGGCTCAGTGATGGGTCATCTCCTTGTCCAGAGCTTAGCTGCTCTGGCTCTTGCCTGCTACCCCCTGAGCTGCAGCAATCGCTCCTGCACCTGACTCTTTGCACACAGGGTCCCTTTCTCCCACGTGAGATGACTGCTTTTCCTCCCTGGCTTTTGTGCCGGCTCCTTCCTCTGGTAATTGGTGTAGGCTCTACCTGGCCTGGGGTCCTGGCTTGTTCTGGCCAGCTGCCCTCTCCAGGCCTTGGCCGCAGCTCTAGCCACGGCTGGAGCCCTGTGATCTGGGAGCAGATCTCTCAGACACCATCTACTTCCTTCATCTCAGGAACAGCGCCTGCCTAGGCTCTCTGCTGTTGAGCTCTGCCTACCTGCTGGCACTCCTCAAAACCCCTTCTCAGACTGCTGCCAATAAGCCCTTGGCCTGAGTCCTCAACTGAGATTAAGGTATCCCTTGGACACGGCCATTTTACACTCTTGGCTGAAAACACTGCACTGTCTGCCACCTCCCAGCACCAGCCCCTCCCTCTCGGACTGACTCCTCAGTGGCCCGTAGCTCAGGAGGAGTAGAAACAGTAGTAATATAATGAAAATGATAGAAGTTAAACAATCTATTACTTACTAAATGCTAACCACGTGCTAGGCATTTCATAAGCACAGCACTGTCCTTGCTCTGCGTGGCATCAGCACAAATTTCAGTCACCACAGTGTAGTTTAATAACATCAGTCCCCCTACAACACAGTTCAAATCTGTTACCACAGTATATCAACTGAGTAGCTGGATAATTACTAACTTTGCTGCTAGCTTTTCAGTCCACAAAATTACTACGCTGATAACAGAGCCACATCAATGATGAGTGACCAATCATGTCACTTCTTTGACAGTCTGTCAGTGATTGGTCACTGGATAGCTGTTATTCAGCTTATGTACAGACAGCAAAGCGTGTAGTTGTGTTGCTTCATTAATTCCCAGTGATAAATCCATGTGACATCTACAAAAATGGATAATAGAATTGGCCAACAAAGAGAAAAGTTAGCAAAGAAACAAAAAATGATAATAGTGGGAGTGACATTCAAATCAAAGGTAAATGAAGGTAGAGAAGAAATTAGTTGGCCGTGGGATGATACTGTCGCTATTCAACTCTAGCTATGCAGCCAGAAAAATCTAGTAAGGGTGATTTTACGAACATAAATAAGGAAAGTGGTTGTGATGAGAGGGATGGAGATGTTCCAGAGGAAATGACATGGGCAAAAAATTCACATTAGAGGAACTCTCAAAGGTATTTTATGATGTTAAAAGTGCAAAGGATAAAATATGGGAAGCTGATCCAAACTTAGAAAGGAGTATGACCATTTTCCAAGGCACAGAAAAGATGCTCACTCCTTACAGTAAGTTATATGGCAAGAAGGTAAGCACTGCTCAGCTGCTCTTGGTAAGTTTTATACCAAAACAAAAACAAAAACAAACCCTGAATATTTAATTTTCATCTTCAATATGTCCAATGTTTTAAATTACACTAGAACAAATAAATATTAAGTCTACTATTTTTTTCATTTCTTTAGACATTTAAAACCAACAATAAGAGAACTTTAAATATTTTGACAAAAATATTTAAAGATCATGAACAAAACAATTGTAATTTTTCCCATTAGTAATTAAGATCGCTTTGCAGGGTTTCAGCTTCCATGGCCATTTTCACAGAACTGCACTCTCATGCAAAGCAAGGACAGCCTGTACTTTGCATATATTATCTCAGTTGATCTTCAAAATAACCTTAAGAAATAGATGCTATTACAATCCCCATTTTATAGACAAAGCATCTGAAGCTCAAAGAAAATAAGTAATTTGACCAAGACCACATAGCTAGTAAACGGCTATGCCTATTGAATTCTAAATCCCGTGATCTTAACCTCTATGCTATACTGAGATTCCAGGTAAATGATGGTGTTTGATATGGGGGAGCGGGAGTGAAGGAGAGAAAGTGGTGACAGATGAAGGCATCTTCTCTAACGTAACTTCAAAAGGCTAGAGCAGTGCTGTCCAATAGAGCTTTCTGTTTTCTAATATATTTTTATAGAATATAAACAATTATATAATCTATGAGATAGACATACATTCAACACTAGTACATGTGTAAATCTACATGTACTTCTGAATCCATCTTTTCTTGATACTCTAGGATCTTGCTCAATCAAGTTTCAATCTGCCCTGAGACAGGCCTACTTGGTTAACTCACCAATTCTCATTTCCAACTTTCTTCTCCCTTGCCTGTTTCTCATTATTGAGGCTAAAAACAAACAAACAAAAACACTTTCCTAGACTCCTATAGCCACCCTCCTGCAAGAAGACCCCCACAGTCTGCTCTTCTCTTCTTTCTCTGTGATAGAACCTTGACTATTACCTGAGCACTTGGCCATTCTAAATAAAAACTACATTTCACAAACTTCCTTCAACTAGCTGTGGCCTTGTGACTAAATACTGGCATATGGGATGTAAGCAGAGATAACATGTACAATTCCAGAATGTGTTCTGGAGATGGGAACATTCCTTTCCCCTACTCTTTCCTGCTGGGTGGAGTGTAGATGCAATAGCTAGAGCTGGAGCAGCCATCTTGGATCATGAGTTGGAAGGAGGAATTCCAATCCACAAAGTCTGCAAATTCCTGAAGATGTGGTGAAATAGAGCTGCCATGCTGGCTTTGGACTGCCATTTCCAAAGTTCATTTACATGGGAGAAACATAAACTTTTAAAGCCTATTTCTGTCTCTATAGCTAACGTAATCTTAATATAACAAATGCCCCAGTTCTGGCCAGTGAAACCTAAGAGCAAGTATGCTGGGTGGCTTCTGGGCAAGATGCTTTTCCTCCCTGTAAAACGAAAGCTCTATTTCCCCATCCTGGCTGTCCTCCTGCTTCATGCCTTTGGGCATGGTTGTATGGGGACACAATGTCCAAAGGTACAACGACCTTCTTTTGACCATAAAGGAAAAGTCAAGAGAAATTCAGAGCTGCTACCTGGAACCGTAACACCACTGAACTGCTGAATTAACCCTAGACCTACCTACCCCAGATTTCTTGTGCGAGATAATTAAGTGCCTTATCATTTAGCCACACTGTGTCGGATATTCTGCTACTTGTAACAAAAAGGATTTCCAAATGACATATTCTTTTGCTATGATTTAAATGTTTGTGTCCCCCTCCAAATTCATATGTTGAAATCCTCACCCCCAAGGTGATGGTGTTAGGAGGTAGGGTCTTTGGTATTTTGGTGCTTAGGTCATAAGAGTGGAGCCCTCATGAATGGGATTAACGCCCTTATAAGAGACCCCAGAGAGCTCCTTCATCCCTTTCACCAGGTAAGGATACAGTGAGAAGTCAACAGTCTGAAACCTGCAAGAGTGTCTTCAGCAGAATCTGACCATGCTGGCACCCTGATCTTGGACTTTCAGTCTCCAGAACTGTGAGAAGTAAATTTTGGTTGTTTATAAATCACCCAGCCTCTAGTATTGTGTTACAGCAGCCTAAACAGACTAAGACGTCTCTATTGCTCCTTCAGTCTTACCTTTTCAACTGGATCCTTCTTCTGAGCCCACAATCATGTTCAAGTTTCATCCTTGGAAAAGAATAAGAAGAGTTTGCTCTGTACACAGCCATTTCTCCCCTCCAGCCACTGTTTTTTCTTTCCTTTTGGGGGCAAGTCTCTGTAAAACGTAGACTATACATGTTATCTGTGCGTCCTCACTTGTTATTCATTCTTCGATCTTCTGTGGCTTCCCTCCTCCCACTCCACTGAGTATTTTAATCTAGACCATTAATAACCTCTTAGTTTGCAGACGTTGCTTCTTCATCTTTTTCTTATCTGACCTCTCTATGGCTCTTGGCTTTGATAACCACTTCCGCTCTGTGAAAGCCCCTTAGCCTGTGGCTTGACATCGCCCTCACCCAGTTCCCTTTTGACTTCTCTGGCTATTCGTTCCCCATTTCGTTCATGAGAGCCTCCTGCTGTCTTTACCTCTTAAAAGTTGGTTTCTTCAGGGCGCTATTCTGCCTCACTCTTCTCTTCCCTTTCTACACTCACCTCCTAGGTGGTAACTTCCATTCTTAAAGTTTCAAAGATTGAAGGTAGCTTTCTTGAGAATTGGGGACCTATTCTAGACTCCTCACTTAAGCAGCGTTGAGTCAAAGGTGCTCTGGTAAAATATCTTTCCCATTGGATTAAGCATTCTGTCATGTATTGAACTGTGTCCCCCCAAAAAAGATATGTTTAAGTTCTAACCTGTGATTGTGAACTTATTTGAACATAAGGCCTTTGCAGATGTAAACAAGTTAAGGTGAGGCCATTAGGTGGGCCCTAATCTGATATGACTGGTGAACTTATAAGAAGAGAAGAAACACAGACACACAGGGACAACACCATATGATGATGGAGGCAGAGGTTGGAGTGATGCTGCTACAAGCCAAGGAAGGCCTAGGATTGACGGCCACCAACCAGAAGCCAGAAAGAGGCAAGGAAGTATTCTTCCCTACAGGTTTCAGAGGGATTATGTCCCTGATTTTGGATTTCTAGACTCTAGAACTGTGAGACAACAAATTTCTGTTGTTTTAATCCACCTGGTTTGTGGTACTTTGTTACAGCAGTCTTAGGAAACTAATACAGACCTCCACCACTGTCCTGAAGCTCCTTATCTAAGCAACCAGTTATCACTTGTAATCTCCTTTGTCTTAACATTTTGCTTTCATCTCTCCCTTAGTTCAGAGATTTTCAGACTTTCAAATATCATACACCAGTTTTGATTTTTTTAAATTTGAATATCAACATTGGGTTTGCAACTTTTAATTTTACCCTTAGTCTTTTGCTATAAGGACATTAAAAAAACAAAACAAAACAAAAAAAACTACCATCCACTTACAGCATCAGTCATAAAAGTAAGGACATTTTAACACTAAACTCTCAGAATAAAAAAAAATTCTTTAAATGAAGTATTTAAAGTTTTATGAAAAACTCATGGCTCTACCCCAACTTTTCCAGTATTGTTTCAGATACATAAAAACTTTATAACTGAAACATTTAAGAGCCCATGTTGTGTATGTGACCAAGAAAAATATCAGTACATAAATATTCATAGCTTTCTTTCTTTGTTTCCAGCCACCTTCCTATTCCGATTCCAAATTCTCTTTGACCATATTATGAAATTGGGGAATTAATCAGTGACAGGAAGAACTTGAAAAGCAGGAGCTGGAAAGAATACTAAGAATTCCTTTTTAAAAGGGAGAGAATTACCTCTCAAAAGGAAGTTTAGATGAATGAGAAGGTGGGAGAGGCATGGTTAGGTTTGAGGGAATTGGGGGAGGAGAGATGAGCTAGGCATACGAGAGAAACTGAAAATAGTAAGATGAGGGAAATGAAATTTTAGGAAATTTGGCCTACATTATGTGTATTCCCTCTTTGATACCTTCTTGAGAGTGTGAGGTAGGGATTTAAATTGCTTTCATTCCCCGCCCCCCCACCTCTGCCGCTGGACTTGTATCTCTTTGAGTGTGATTCTGGGTAGGACCAAATCACAAAGCAGCCCGGACTTAACAGGGTTACTTATGACTGTATTCACAGTAAGTATGGTATAGTGGTTAGGGGTTGGGGCTCTGGAATCAGAAGTTCTGCGTTTGAATACTGGCCCTAATTCTTTTCTGCTGTGTGCCCATGAGAAAATTACTTTACTTTTCTGTGCCTCATTTCCCCATCCACGAAAGGGAAATAACAGTACCCACTTCACTGGATTGTTACGAGAATCACAAGTTAATTCATATAAGGCAAGGAGGACAGTGCTTGTCAATGAAAGACCCTCAAATGTTAGATAGTAATAAAAGACAAATCTATAACCTCCCACCTGCTTAAACAAAACAAAACAACTTTCGCGGCTCACCGTTCCTAAACTTCTTGGCATGTCACCCCCGCAAATCTGATCTGCCTAATTTGCCTTTGCAGTCTTAGCTCCGACCTTCCCTCCGGTGTTCCTAGCCGCGGGTGGCACGCAGCGCTCGCGGCCTCTCCACCATGGTCCAGACTCCCTCCCTCCCCCCGCCTTCGCGGGCATCCACTACGCCCCGGCGCTCTGCGCGCAGTCACGCCCTCGGCGGAGATGGACTTCCCTCTCCTCTCCCCGCGCTCCCGGCACTTCAAAACCTCTAGGAGAGCTTTTCTCCTGCTGTGTTGTCATTGTTTAAAGCATCTGTCCCCAACCTTTTTGGCACCAGGGACAGGCTTCGTGGAAGCCAATTTTTCCACGGAATGGGGGGCGGCAATAGTTCAGGCGAAGAGGAAGCTTCGCTCACCTCCTGCTCACCCCCTGCTGGGTGGCCCCTTTCCTAACAGGCCCGGACAGGTTGTGGTCTGCGGCCTGGGGGTTGGCGACCCCTGTTTTAAAGGGTCTGACTCGCCCGCACATCCTAGATGCTCAAAGTGGCCGTAAAGGAAAACGCTGTATCTTCTCCCGCAAATAAAAAACTGGAGGCTCTGGATGGGGAGGGGAGACTGGTCGGTAGGAAATTTCCTTCCACCCTAAAATCCCTTGTCCAGGGTGCCAACACCAGCCACGTCACCCGGGGGCGGGGGCGGGGCTCCCTTGCCAGGACCCCCTCTGCTCCCCTCAGCCCTCCATCCTCACCCTGGACGCCCGCGGTCACGTGACCATCCTCCTCCTCCGTGGGGTTCCCTCCCTCCCGCGTGCACAGCTGGAGGCGGGTCCCACCTCTCCTCCCGGAGCAGCGGCGCCGGAGCAGGCGCGGTGCATTGTGGACAGAGGGGCGGGGGTTGGGAAGATGGCGGCTCCCAGCCTCCTCAACTGGAGGCGGGTTTCCTCCTTCACGGGGCCGGTCCCCCGCGCCCGGCACGGACACCGAGCGGTGGCCATCCGGGAGCTGATGATCATCTTTGGAGGGGGCAACGAGGGCATCGCCGACGAGCTGCACGTCTACAACACGGGTAGGCGCGGCGGCGGTTCTTCGGCCCCGCCTGTGGGAGCCGCGGAGGGGGAGGGGAGACGAGGCGGCGGCCGCGGCCCTGACAGCTGTCACCGCCGGGTCACTACCTCCTCCGGCGGGCGGCGGGGAGCGAGTCTCGGCCGGGAGGCCCCAATCCCGCAGCGTCCCGGTCCGTAGCTCCGTTTCCCCGGGGTTCGCGGGGCGGAACCGGCCCCCGAGCGGGGCGCGCCGGCCCTCGGGCAGGCGGTCCCGGACCCCCCCGCCCCAGCCCTGCTGGCGGACGTAGGCGAGAGAGACTGTTTCCACCCGCCTGGGCCTCTTCCCGAAGTCTCGCCCACTCCGGGGCCCCGAGATCCCTCCCTGTCAAAACCCACCTCCAAACCAGAGCTCCTCCGGGCCTTTCCCGTCTTTGCCTGCCTGCCTTCCTTAGGAGGAAGGGAATATAGGGGAGATGAGGAGGGAAAACGAGAGGCCTTCTGGTACTTTCACCCCAAATACAGCCCCGTACCTGGCAGTTGGCAGTCAAGATTCTTACCCCGTTGGTAGCCCTCTTCACTGGCGGGGAAGTGGCTCGTGGGTGATACCGGCGCCTGTCTGTGTGCCCAAGCTCAGCCGTTCGGCGCTCGGGGAGGACTGTCGGCTTGAGCGCCGCTGCACATCAGAAATGCCCCCGGCCGCGGAGGCCCTGACTTTGAGTACCTCCGTGGAACAGAAAGGAGGTTGGAATTTCATTTTTCCCACTTGTAAATGCGCCAGCTGTCCTAAGGAAGCTGTTTTCTTGGTGTAAGGCTAATTAATGAGTTTGAGTTCTATGTCGTGATCAATAACTTCTTTGACCAAACAACTTAATCGTAGTGGTCATTTAGAAATTAATAAAATGGTGGAGTAGGGGAAACTTTATTTTTTCACCTTCTCCTCCTCCTGGCACCCCAGCATAAAAAAAGTTAAAAAGTTAGTCGACAATTTGGTAGACTGTAAAAACCTTGGCTGTGGAATAAGTTAGACCTGGTTTGAATTTTGCTCTGCCAGTTGCTCAAGGATCAGCGCTAAAGTAACTGAACCTAAGTGTCAGATTTTTCACTTGTAAAATGGAGAGGATGATGCTCCCCAAGTAGGGTTTTTGTTGAGAAATTAAGTGATATAGATCAGGGTTTTCGACAGCAGCACTATTGACATTTGAACCGGATAATTTTGTTTGTTTTAGGGGCTGCCCTATATCCCCAGCCTTCTACCCACTAGTTGCCAGTAACACCTTCCTCCTGCAGTTCTGACAACTGTAATTTTTTTGTTTGTCCCTGGGGGGGCAAAATCATTCCCAGTTAAGAACCACTGATATAAATGATTCATATAAAAGTACATACGCATAGTTTGTGATAACTGTTTATTATAATTGGTTTTAATTTTATTTCGGCAACTAGTTACAAATCAGTGGTTCCTGCCAGCTGTTAGAGGAGACATCCCTCCAGGCTGTGCTGCCCATGGATTTGTCTGTGATGGTACCAGAATATTAGTATTTGGGGGAATGGTTGAATACGGAAGATACAGCAATGAGTTATATGAGTTACAAGTAAGTGTATTTCAAATTTATTATCTCAACCTGAAATTTTAATGATATTGCTCATAATTCTTTGAAAGATTGCAAAATGTTTCATTAACATGCTTAAAATAGTGTGAGCTTCACATTTCAGAGCTTCAAAGAAAACATTTCCACTTCACTAAAAAGCCAAAGTTTCCTTTTTTTTTTTTTTTTTTTTTTTTGCCGGCGCCTTGTGGCATGCGGTATGTGGGATCTTAGTTCCCTGACCAGGGATCACACCCGTGTCCCCTGCATTGGGAGCGCGGAGTCTTATCCACTGGACCACCAGGGAAGTCCCAAAGCCAAAGTTTCTAATGTAAGTCTTTTTCCAATACCCAGTGCAACATTTGTAACATTAAGATACCTGTTACTTAGCCTCAGTTGTACAAGTTATATGTTTGAGCTTTTGTGTCTTAGTGCAGTCCTTCTTTAACTTTAGCCTGCAGCAGAAGCACCTGGAGGGTTTGTGAAAACACAGATTGCTGGGCCCCGCCCTCAGAGTTTCTGAATCAGTGTTCTCTACAGAGAATTTGCATTCCTACTAAGTTCCCACCTGCTCCTGCTGTCTTCAGACCATAAGTTTTTGAAAACTTCTGCCTTAGTTATAGAAATTGTTACCCTCACGCTAATAATCACTTTTTTCCCCTTTTCTGGCAGTACATACAAAAGGAGTAACAGTTTCAAATAGCCTTTCTAGATTTTACTCTCTAATAAACCAGACCCACAGCCCTCTGTGACAACCCTAACTGACTTTTATCCCTGAACTGTATATTCCCAGGGCTGTGATCATAAGGGTATCTGGTAGTTGGCAGATGTAGGTGGATTATGCCTATTTACAAGCAGTTCATTAAAAAATTTTCAAAAATAGTTTTAGATAAAGAAAGCATCCATGGCTAGAGAATAAGTTTTGGAGTTTGGTTTGTTAAATGATCTTTATGTTGGACTTCCCTGGTGGTCCAGTGGTTAAGACTCCGCACTTCCATTGCAGGGGGCACAGGTTCGATCCCTGGTTGGGGAACTAAGATGCCGCATGGCATGCGGCGGCCAAGAAAAAAAAAATTTTTTTTTAATGAGCTTTATGTTTATTTAAAGGTTAAAATATATACCATCCATGGATTACCTGATTTCAAAAAGTGAGAGTACATAAATTACATTTAATCTTAAAGCTATAAATAATGTTGAATTTTTCATTTGGAAAATATTTTATAACTGCTAGTGTTTATTATTATAAGCTTAGTTTGCCATTGTGGAAAGCTGTGAATATGGAAGACTAGACTGAATTTCTATTGGAACACTCATTTTAATTCCTGAAGTTATCTGGTTAACTTGTCATTTGTCCCAAAAGTAGCTTATTGAAGCCTTCTTACTGGATTCAGATTAAAATGTATTGGTATGATGTTACACTATTGACAATATAGGAGCACTTTCCTGATTTTGTCTGAGAGTATTTATGCTCTTTTTTTAGGCAAGTCGTTGGTTATGGAAAAAAGTGAAACCGTATCCCCCGTCTTCTGGTTTACCTCCTTGTCCTCGGCTGGGACATAGCTTCTCTTTATATGGTAACAAATGCTATTTGTTTGGTGGCCTGGCAAATGAAAGTGAAGATTCAAACAATAATGTTCCCAGGTATGCCAACACTTTTTCAGACCAAATGTTTATTTTACGATTTAGATTAAGAACATTTAATTTCTTCCATCTTTAATTATCAAAAGTGATGAAGCTTAGCCATTTTCAATTAAACCAAACAGTGAACAAATTTGTGTCCATTTTGTGTTTTCCTTAGTCCCTGGAGTATATCTATTTTCAAAACTGTGCCTTTTCCTATCAGAAATCATCTTATTAAATTGATATTAATGTAACTGCTTGTGGCAATATATTTGTATATGTTGAGCCATAATGAATTTTAGTTGTCATAAGTGATAATGAAAAGTAATAAATGGATATTTTCAAATTATATTTCTCTGAGAATTAGTGACAAAAATCTGAATATAAAATGAAGGCTATCATTTCCATTTTTCTCATAGGAAGCTGTTAAGAGTGGTTCACACAAGCAAGTACTTTCAGAACCAATTCTCTCCTCCTAATTCCAAACAGAATTAATCACTGCCTCTTTTCTTTTTGCATAATGTTTTGATCACATGGTCATTATAGCATTCAGGATTTGGAGGTTTAGAATCCAAAAGGCTGTTTTCTGATTCACTGCTTACCGTGTACGTGTCCTTTAGTGGAAGTAATCTAAGCCTGTTTTCCTTCACTGTGAAATGGGAGTGATTAAATACCTACCTTTCAGTGTCATTGTGATTGCTAAATAAGATTATTGGCATAATTTTCAAAGGACTTTCAAGTTGCCATCAGCAATATCAGTAGTTGTCATCGCCATTATAATGTGTCTTTTTACCTACATTAGACTGATAATAGAGTCTTAGCTTTTTTTTTCCTCCAGACTTTAAAAAATAACATATACTAAAACTACATGGAAAAATTGGAAACTGGAGAAAAGGAAAAGAATTTATCCCACCACACTAATCCAGATACTTTTACTTTTAGCACATGTCTTTTTTTCATTTTCCATTAAACAAATTTTTTTTAGATACAGACTTGTAAAATTCAAGAAACTAGAAAGTATACAAAGTTCTTTCTCATAGCATCACTGTTCCCCAACATAGGCAAGCACACATAATTCAGTTTGATGTGTATCTTTTGGGACCTTTTTCATGTAACACATTGTATTAGCTTTTGTTGTGTTAAGGGTAAGCTTCTCAAGTTTATGCTGCTTGAGGGAATAACTAGATACACGTGATGCTTTTTAAAACCTTGATTAAAGCTAGCACATTCATTTCTGTTGACATTCCATTGGTCAGAGCAAGCCGTAAGGCCAAGACCTGAGTCGATGATGCAAGGATACATGTTCTGCTTTCTGGGAGAGGGGACTTGGGAACGTTAATCTGATTCTATGCAAACATGTCTTTTTTTTATACAAGTGAGATCTTTCTTCTTGCTTTATGACTTTGGGTGTTTACTTGTTTGGGTTTTTTGTTTGTTTGTTTTTTACTTTTAACAATATATCTTTACATGGCAGTAGATATGGATTGACCTATTTTTTTAAAGGCTGAAAAGTAGTCTGAATTATGCAAATTATTTAACCATTCCCCTACAGATGGACATTTACATATTTCCATTATTTTGCTATTACAGTTTTTGCACATGTATAAATATTTTTGTAGGATTGATACTTATAAATGGAATTGGGTGGGGAGGGTGTTGGTCAAAGGGTACATTTAAGTTTGTTTAGGTACCCCTGAATCAACCTCCAAAGAGATGGAACTATTTTATACTCCTAATAACTGTGTACGAGAGTGCCTTATACCCTCGGCAATACTGAATCATCTCACTCTTCATAGTTTTTGCCAACATAATTGGTGAAATACATTTCATGGGTTTATCTTGATTTATTTTTAAACTAGGAATGAGCTTGATTAACAATGCTTATTGGATATTTACAATTCCTTTTTTGAAATTGTCTGTTCAGGTCCTTGTTTATTTTTCTATTTTTAAAAGTTGAAGTATATATTATATACCATAAAATTCATCCTTTTTATATGTACAATTCAATGATTTTTAGTAATTTACAGTGTTATGTAACCATCACCACAATCCAGTTCTAGAACATTTCCATCACTCCAAAAGAAACTTCTTATTCATTTGCATTCAGTCCCCATTCCCATACCAATCCCCAGGCAACTACCAGTCTACTTTCTGTCTCTGTAGATTAGCCTTTTCTGAACATTTCATATAAATGTGCTTTTGTGCATTTATCTTCTTTCACTTAGCATAATGTTCTTAAGGTTCAACCATGTTGTAGCATGTATCAAATATTTCTTCCTTTTTATTGCTGAATAATATGCCATTGTATTGATATATCACATTTTGTTTATCTTTTCATCAGTTGGTAGACATTTGGATTGTTTCCAGTTTTTGGCTTTTATGAATAATACTGTTATGATCATTTGCATACAGGTCTTTCTATGAACATGTATTCATTACTCTTGATTAGATACCTAGTAATAGAATTGCTGAGTCATGTGGGAAATTTATATTTAACTTCTTAAGTACTACCAAACTGTTTTCCAAAGTGACTACCATCTTACCTTCCCACCAGCAATGTATAAGTGTTCCAAATTTTCCACATCCTTGCTAACACTTGTTATTGTCTGTCTTTTTTTTTGTAGCCAACCTAGTGGGTATAAGGTGGTATCTTATTATGGTTTTAATTTGCATTTCCCTAATGACCAATGATGTTGAGCTTCTTTTCATGAGCTTTTTATCCATTCATATATCTTCTTTGATGAAATTTCTATTCAAATCTGTTCATTTGTTAGATACACTTGACCAACAGGCACAAAAAAAGATGCTGAACATTGCTAATTATTAGAGAAATGCAAATCAAAACTGCAATCAGGTACCACCTCACACCAGTCAGAATGGCCATCATTAAAAAGTCTACAAATAACAAATGCTGGAGAGGGTGTGGGAAAAAGGGAACCCTCCTACACTGTTGGTGGGAATGTAAATTGGTGTAGCCACTATGGAAAACAGTATGGAAGTTTAACAAAAAACTAAAAATAGAGTTGTCATATGGTCCAGCAGTCCCATTCCTGGGCATATATCTGGAAAAAACTATAATTCGAAAAGATACATGCATGCCTGTGTTCATAGCCACACTATTCACAGTAGCCAAGACATGGAAACAACCTAAATGTCCAAAGACAGATGAATGGATAAAGAAGATGTGGTACACATATACAATGGAATACTACATAGCCATAAAAAAAAAGAATGAAATAATGCCATTTGCAGCAACATGGATGGACTTAGAGATTATCATACTAAGTGAAGTAAGTCAGAAAGAGAAAGACAAATACCACATGAGATCACTTATATGTGGAATCTAAAATATGACACAAATGAACTTATCTATGAAACAGAAAGAGACTCACAGACGTAGAGAACAGACTTATGGTTGCCAAGGGCGGGGGTGTCGGGGAGGGGTGGATTGGGAGTTTGAGATTAGCAGATGCAAACTATTATATAGAGAATGGATAAACAACAAGGTTCTACTGTATAGCACAGGGAACTATATTCCATATCCTGTGATAAACCATAATGGAAAAGAATATGAAAAAGAATGTATATATTTATATGTATAACTGAATCACTTTGCTGTACAGCAGAAATTAACGTAACATTGTAAATCAACTATACTTCAATAAAATAAATCTAAAAATAAAATTCAGTTGCTTGTATTCTTATTATTGAATTATAAGTGTTCTTTATATATTCTGCATACAGGTTTGTTTTTTAAAAAATCAAATATGTGATTTGCAAATATTTTCTTCCAATCTGTAGTTTTTATTTTCTTAATGGTATCTTTTGAAGCACAAAGATTTTAATTTTGATAAGTTCAATTTATCCATTTTTTCTTTTATGGATCATACTTTTAGCATCCTTTTTAAGAACTCTTTGCCTGTCTCAAGATTATGAAGATTTGTTCCTCTATTTTCTTCTAAAAGTTCTGTAGTTTTAGCTCTTACATTTATATCTGTGATCCATTTTGAGGTAATTTTTATGCCTGGGTAAAGTAAGTGTCTAAATTCATTCTTTTACATGTAGATATCCAGTTTTCCCAACACCTTTTGTTGAAAAGACTATCCTTTTCCCACTGTATTGTTTTGGCATCTTTGTTGAAAATCAATTGACCGTAAATGTAAGGGTTTATTTATGGACTCTCAATTCTGTTCCACTGGCCTTATGCCAGTACCACACTGTTTGGATTACTGTAGCTTTGTAGTAAGTTTTGAAATAGGAAGATAAAAGTTCTCAAATTTTATTACTCTTTTTTCAAGAATGTTTTAGTTATTCTGAATCCTTTACATTTCTGTATAAATTTTAGGATCAACTTGCCAATTTCTGCAAAAAGGTCTTCTGGGATTTTGATAGGGATTGTGTTGACTATGTAGATCAATTTGTGGACAGTTGCTATCTTATTAGTATTGAGTCTTCCAATCTATGAACATGGAATGTCTCTACATTTATTTAGATCTTCTTTATTGTCAGTCAGCAGTCTTTTGAGGTTTTCAATGTACAAATCTTGCTCTTATTTTGTCAATTTATTTCTAACTTTTTATCCTTTTTGATGACATTGTGAATAGATTTGGTTTCTTAATTTCATTTTTGGATTGTTCATTGCTAGCATATAGAAATACATTTGGTCTTTGTATATTGATCTTGTATCCTGTGACCTTGCTGAATTCATTTATTATTTCTAATCATATTTTCATGGATTTTCGTTTTTCTTTTTATTAGTGACTCTTAGGAGTTCTCTATGTAATTTGTTTTATACGTTCCAAATATTTTTTCCCAAGTCTTCTCTTTGCTCCCCCCACTTTTTTAAGGGTTTTCCTTTTTGTTTTATCAAGTATGACAATATACTTTTTAATGGCTTTCTGGTTTGTATCCTGCTTATTAGGAAGACTCTTCAGTCCCAAAACTATAAAAATAATTTTTCTATATTTTCTTCTAGTACATTCACAGCTTTGTTTTTGTGTTTAAAATATTAATGCATTTGGAATATATTTCTGTGACTAGTATGAGGCTTTTTACTTTTTTTTCTGAATGAATTTTCAGTTCTCCCACCACCATTTATTAAATAAGCCAATCCCCCCCCCACAATGTGTTGAACTCCCATCTCTGTCATATCTTAATTCTCGTAGAATTGGGTCTTTTTCTAGACTCTCTAGACCAGGGGTTACAAACTACTCTCTGTAGACAAAATTTGGCCTGCTGCCTGTTTTTGCTAGTAAAGTTTCATTGGAACACAGCCATGTCCATTCATTTACATATTGTCTCTGGCTGCTTTCATATTAAAAGGGCAGAGTTGAGTAGTTGTGACAGAATTTATGGCCTACAAAGCTTAAAATATTTACTGTCTAGCTCTTTACAGAAAAGTTTGTGAGCTCTTGTTCTAGACTCTCTTCTGTTTCATTAATATATTTACCTTTCTATTTTTTTTTTTTTTTTATTTTTATTTATCCATTTATTTATCTATGGCTGTGTTGGGTCTTCGTTTCTGTGCGAGGGCTTTCTCTAGCTGTGGCAAGCGGGGGCCACTCTTCATCGCGGTGCGCGGGCCTCTCACTATCTTGGCCTCTCTTGTTGGCGGAGCACAGGCTCCAGACGCGCAAGCTCAGCAATTGTGGCTCACGGGCCCAGCTGCTCCGCGGCATGTGGGATCTTCCCAGACCAGGGCTTGAACCCGTGTCCCCTGCATTGGCAGGCAGATTCTCAACCACTGTGCCACCAGGGAAGCCCAACCTTTCTATCTTTAATTGTGATGTTTGCTGTAGGTCTCTAGTATATGCCTTTGATCAGATTAAGGAAGTTTTTAAAAAAAAGTTATATATATATGAAGTATAGTTGTATAATATTGCATAAGTAACAGGTGTACAGTATAGTGATTCACAATTTTTTAAGGTTATACTCCATTTATAATTATAAAATGTTGGCTATATTCTCCGTGTTGTGCAGTATGTCCTTGTAGCATATTTTATACCTAATAGTTTGTACCTCTTAATCCCCTACCCCTATGTTGCCCCTCCCCCCTTCCCTCTCTCCACTGCTAACCACTAGTTTGTTCTCTATATCTGTGAGTCTGGTTCTTTTTTGTTACATTTACTAGTTTGTTGTATTTTTTAGATTCCATATATATAAGGAAGTTTTCTTACATTTATAGTTTGCTAATTCACTTTTTCTTTCTTTTTAACCAAAAAATGGATGTTGAGCATAATTTTTAAAATTTTCCAAATGGAGGAATTCTCTGGTGGTCCAGTGGTTAAGACTTGGGCTTTCACTGCCATGGACCTGGGTTCAATCCCTGGTTGGGGAACTAAATTCCCACAAGCCGAGTGGTGTGGCCAAAAAAAAGGAAAAAAAAGAAAAATTTCAAAATGGAAAGTTTTGTTATTGTTGCTAATATCTAGTTTTATTATATTGAGGTTAAAAAAAAAATGTGGTCTATAGGATTTCTCCTTTTTAGTGATTGTTTTTGTGGTCTATTTCACAGTCATTTTTTGTAATTATTCCATAGTTGTTCATAAAGATTGTAAGTTCTTGACTGTTTGGCTAAAAGGTTCTTTATTAAATCAGTGTTTTAAATTATTATTCAAAGCTTTTTTATCCTGTGGGTGTAGGTCATAACTTCTGAATGACATGTTAAAATCTCCCAGTGTGATTGTGAATTTGTGTTTTGCTCCTTACATATATAATTTCAACCTGTGTGTATTATTTTGTTATAGACTTATCTTATGTAAATAGGACTAACAATTAACTAGTATGCACTGGTACAGCATACTGGCTGGGATTCGTTCTGATCTGTTTAACTCTATGCCATATCAGTTGTTAAATAGTTTTAATATCATCCTGCTATTAATAGCTTATAGTTGGATTTGGGGTTCTTTTGTTTCCCCTGCATACTCCCTATCTCCAAGAGACTTTGTCTTAAAATAAGGAAGTTTTTTCCTGCCCTTGTAATTTTATGTCTTCCATCTACTCTGCTTGTTGTTGCTTCTCCACACCCCTTTCCCTGCCTTTGCTAGGTTTGTAAAAATTGTGATGAGGTTGAATATTTGTGTATGTGTATGTGTGTTTATATATTTATATAATTTTTATTTCCTATTCTGTGAACTGCCTGTTTATATCCTTTTACCTATGTCTGTTGTGTGATTGGTCATTATCTTGATTTCTTAGGAGCTCTTTATATTAAGAAAATTCTGTGATGTTTACTAAATTTTTTTTCAGTTTTTCTCTTCTCTTTTGACATTGTTTATAGTTGTTTTTTTTCCCTAGCCATCTTATTTCCATAGACTATGCTTTGCTTTTTTTCCTTCTCCTTCCTTTTTCTTGATTTATTGTTTTTCTTTGATTCTTTCTTTCCTTCTAATGATTTGAAAATTATACATGCTAATTCTGTGCTTCCCTTAGTTGCTTGGAAATCATCACACACATTTAAACTGAAGATGCCTTGTCCTCTTTGGAAATAGATTACTGTCTTTTTCTTTAGCCTTTTTTTGCTTACTCCCTTTTTACATATGTTTCGTAGAGTCGTGAATCTTATTCCAGACTACAGTAATGTTAAGAAATTAATTTTTTGGTCAGTCTTTCCCAGTGATTATTTAGACCTCACAGCCACTGTCATCAACATCAATTTAAATTTAATTATAAATTACTAGTTTCTTTGCACAACCATTTCTTTTATTCAGTGTATTCTTTCTTGGATTTCTTTTTATTTCTCCTGGATGATCTAGCATCATTTTTTCACAAAACAATTATATGGCTAAACTTTGCAGTTTTATATGTTCTAAAATGTTTAATTTTGCCCTCAGATTTGAGTAATAATTTGATTACTCAATTTATTGAGAGATAGATTCTTACAAATGTCACTTTGCTCAAAACATTGAAAACATCCATGTCATAGATGAGAAGTTTCATGCCAATTTCTAGAGTAAAAAAGCTATGTAGGACATTGCTATGACATTATAGAGTGAAAATTTAAAAAGAAAAAAAGTTGCAAAGCGACATTTGTAGTATATCTTGCTTATACATATGTGGGTATCCATAGAGAGAGAGGTCTGAAAGGGTATTTACTAATTATTGTCAATAGTGATTGTTCTGGTTATCTAGTACCATGTAATAAACTGCCCCAAAAGTTAGTGATGCAAAATAGCAACCATTTTATTGTGCTCGTGGATTCTGTATATTGGGAATTCATACAGGACACAGCAGTGGTGACTAGGCCCTCAGATGGGAAGGCTTCAGTGGTCACTGCCATGTCTGATGCCTCAGCTGAGATGGCTGAAGGATGAACTCAACTGGGACTGTCATCCTGCGTGCCTACTTGTGTCCTCTCCAGATGGTGGTTTTGTGACAGTTGGACTTTCATGGACGTTCAGGATTCCAAGTGCAAGTGTTCTATAGTGAAGCTGCATTGGCCTTCTGTGACTGAGCCCCAGAAGTCACATAGTGTCATTTCACCACACTCTATTAGTCGAAGCAGTCACAACCTGCCTAGCACCAAAGGGAGGAGACATAGACCCTACCTCCTCATGGGAAGAGTGTCAGGGAATTTGCAGCTATGTTTTGAAACCTTCATGGTATTGTCATGGACAAGAGTGCTGACTAAATGATGGCAGGAATTTTTTTAATCTCTTCTGTTCACTACTGATCCCCACAAGAGTGCCTGGTACACAGTAGTGTTTGATAAATACATGTTGAATGAATGAGTTATGGGGTTTCTGCTCTTCTAATGGCTTTCTGTATTATATGAATAAGCATATATTATTTTTATAAATAGAAACAAAAAGCAAATAAAAAGTGTATATCATGTTAATGTTTTAATTTCATTCATTATATCCTAGATATTTAAATGATTTCTATGAGTTGGAGCTACAGCATGGTTCTGGTGTTGTGGGTTGGAGCATTCCAGTGACTAAAGGGATTGTGCCTTCTCCAAGAGAATCCCACACAGCTGTTATATATTGCAGAAGAGATTCTGGAAGTCCTAAAATGTATGTTTTTGGTGGAATGTGTGGTGCTCGCCTTGATGACCTATGGCAACTTGACTTAGGTAAGCTTAAGTTCATGCAGGCTCAGGAATTCATTATGATTGATAAAGGCAAATATAAAAATTGCTTTGAAAAATATTTTTGATTGAGTTGTACTTGATATGAGTGATTGCTGATCAGTCAAGTTGAACAAATGAATATTTGATTTATGACAGTAACTCTCCTGGGCTCCCTATAAGTCAGGTCACCATATATTCTGGTTTGCCTTGGATGGTCCTGGTTTATGCTTATTGTCCCACGTAATTATCAATAGTACCCCTTTCACTCTGTGAGATGTCCCAGTTGAGGATGATTGAATTTATGTGGTTACTCTGTCTACAGGAAATGTGGCATTAGTAATGTTACTGCTGGTCAGTGAAAAACCTCCTTGCATAGCTATTTTAAGGGATTGTAGGAATGAATATTTGGAGGGTATGTGCGCTCCCACTTCTGAGTGTCTTCTACACAATATGCTCTTACTTAAAATGTTAAAATCCTTAATCTGGTTTTAATTCAAAATTGGTAGCACCCTAAATACACCTCTCCATTACAAATACTAATATTCAAGTGTAAATAGATTTCTGTGATTGGCAATTTATGTCAGCTGGAAATGTTTATTTTAAGATGAAATTCAAGTAATGGTTTTGAAACACTTTTGCTTCATTTTTGTAAGTCCTTTTTTTTTAAATTCTGTAAGTTGAAGTAATTTGCTGTCATTAGATTAAGTTGCTAATATACTTCTTTTTACTTTTAGAAACTATGTCATGGTCAAAACCAGAAACTAAAGGGACAGTGCCACTTCCACGAAGCCTTCATACAGCCAGTGTTATAGGAAATAAGTATGGTGTTTTTCTGTTTTTTAGTCTTTCTTTTTTTTTTCTTTCTAACAAACTTAAGAAAGATAGGTACAAAGAAGAGTGATGCTGCTAGTTTCTTGAAAGTGATTTAGTAATGTTTGATTGTGCTTAGTGAAGATAAAGTAATATGCCCACAGGAGCTAAAATACTTACTGTGCATAAAGTAAGTATTTACTTTACTGGGCATAAAGTAATATGCCCATAAGAGCCAAAATACTTACCATTTTCTTGTCATGCTGCCTCTTTTACTTCTTCACATTCCTTACAATATGCACAGAGTAGGTATTACATAAGTGTAAGGTAGAGTGTTGTCAAACTGATCTGTCCTCCATCAACAGATTTGATACACCTAACTCACTGTTTCTTTTTACATATTTTACATATTTTTCACATATTGATTTGTACCCAGGTGTGTATTCAGTGTCTATGCTCAATGATTATACTTTGGATGGTGTTATGGATAGAATGTGGACTCTGTAACCAGATTGCCCGAATTCAGGTCCGAGCTTTGATACTTGTCCTATCTGTTCTGGGGCAGGGAAACTTTATCTGTACCTCAGTTTCCTCAAGTATAAAATGTGGATAATAGTAAAACCTCCTTCACAAGGCTGTCATGAGGATTGAGTGAATTAATACATATAAAATGCTTCAAACAGTGCCTGGTACATAGAGAGCACTCCATAAAGGTTAGCTGTTACTATCAACAAGTTCCCTTTTTTGTGCAACATTGGGCCAGAATTAGGAATATTGTTTAAATAGAATTTAAGTAAGTATTTACCTGTGTAGGGACTTTACCTTAAAAGTAATGTTTTAGGAAACAACTAGTTGTAATTTAGAACCTCATTAGTTCTTCTTAAAAAATAGCCATAAACAAAATCTAATAAGATATTCATTTTTTTAAACAGCAGAACCCTTTTATAACATGTGGTTTTTCCATTGGAACTCTACTATATAAAATAGATTTTAAAAAAATAGAGCTTCTCTGGTTGACATGAGGCTACATGGCCTAAGCTCTTCCTGATGAGCCTTTCTTCTTCAGCAGCCATCGGGCATGTCTCAGGAACCCTTAGGGCCCTGAGGAACATAGTCTAATGTTTTTTATTTGATGATATCAGTGACCAAAGTTATATGAAACTGAATTCTCTTTGGTTACTATACACATACAATTCTAAATTTAACTTTGGATGTCATAGATCATTTGAGTATCCTTCTGGCTGAGGTAACCCTTAGTATATTGCATACAATATTGATTTTCAAATGTATTATAATTGAAATATTTCCCACTTTAAATAACTTGCCAGAGAGAAATAATTTTGATTCTGTATTGCTTCATAAAATTATAAACTCTTGAAAGAAGACCACTTTATTCACTGTCGTATTTCCATTACCTTGACAGTGATAAGTGATTTATTAGTCCTGAAACTTTGAGTCAAGAAGAAAGAAATTCGTCTATTCTTAGCATTTTAAATCTAAAAAATAAAATTAAAGCTTTAGGAAAAAAAACAGCTACTTTATGTTTTCTTTTTTTGTTGTTCAGGATGTACATCTTTGGTGGATGGGTTCCACATAAGGGGGAAAATATTGAGACTTCACCTCATGATTGTGAATGGAGATGTACCAGTTCATTTTCTTACTTAAATCTTGGTGAGTCTTTTAAGAGTTATTAAAATAACGTTTATTAATAAAATAACTTTTGTTATTTTGTCCTTTAAGAAAAGTAGATTAGTCATGGATATTTCTGTCTTTAGATACAGCAGAATGGACCACCCTAGTATCAGATTCTCAAGAAGACAAAAAAAATTCAAGACCAAGACCAAGAGCTGGACACTGTGCTGTTGCAATTGGCACTCGATTGTATTTTTGGAGTGGAAGAGATGGCTACAAAAAAGCACTGAATAGTCAAGTTTGCTGCAAGGATCTTTGGTATCTTGATACTGGTAGGTAAGAGTATTTAACAAATACAGTTTTTCCTTTAGATAAATAAATGATCAAATGATGTCTGTCTTTTGAGACTTACTGGAAAGCCACAGCCTCTCTCGGTCATGTTGGGTTGGCCAAAAAGTTCATTCGGGTTTTCCATAAGTGCTTATGAAAAGCCCAAATGAACTTTTTGGCCAACCCAATAATTGAAAATGAATGGAAGAAATGATATATGTAGATCCTTCCCATTATAGGGGAATTTCTTAATTTCCCTCTCCTTGAGTTTAGAATAGATTTAGTGACTCCCTTCCAAAGAATAGAGTACGGAAAGGGAAAACTAGTAGCTTTGCAGTGTAGAAACCTGGCAAACATCATCTTAAGTAATCAAGGTCAGTATCACTAGTGATAAGTCATGTTGATATCATTTACCCCCGCCTCCCATATCATGTGATAAGAAGAAACTTCACCTCTGTGATACTTTTCCCCAAAATGCATAACACCATTCTAAATATGAGAACATATCAGACAAACCCAAATTGAGGGACATTCTAGATATTTTGCAGAATATGTGAACAGTACTCTTCAAAAGTTTCAAAGTGATGAAAAGCAAGGAAAGACTGAGAAATTGTCACAGATTGGAGGAGACTAAGGAGTTGTGATGACTAAATGTAAGGTGATACCCTAGATTAAATCCTAGAACAAAAACCATTAATTGAAAAACTGGTGAAATCTGAATAGTCCATAGTTTAGTTAATACATAGTGTTACTCCAATGTTAATTTCTTCGTTTTAACAAATGTATTAGCATTAGGGGATACTGAGTAAAGGGTATATGGGAACTCTGCAATTCTTCTGTAAATCTGAAATTATTCCAAAATAAAAAGATTTTTTTTAAAAGTTTTATAACACCAAAAACATTTTTTAATATGGAACTCACGTCCATTTTTCAATAAATATTTATTGGTTGACAGCTGTGTACAGGAATTTTTCCAAATGCTGAGAATACAGTATTGAATAAGACTGATAATATCCCTACTGTCAAAGAACTTACATTCTAAGAGAGCGTGAGGGCAGGAGGATGATGGGCAATAGTCAAACAAAGTAACAAAATTAGTTTTGTGTAAGCATGTGAACACAGTAAGATAGAACAATGAGATAGTGATGAGAGGTACTAGGAATGAGGTGGGGTGGGGTGGCTACTTCAGAATGGGTAGCCAGGAAAGGGTGACATGGCATTCGAGATGTAGTCCAAATGATGAGAAGGTGCTACCCATGTAAAAAGCCTGTTTGGGGGTGGGGTGTGGGGGAGTGGGGACACTGCAGGAAGAATGAAAAGCAAGTATGAGGGCCCTGAGATGGGAATACTTGGCATGTTTGGCAACAGATTTGAGCTGAGTAAAAGAGAGTATAGGAATGGAGATTAGAGTGGTGATCATGGGACAGATCATGTAGGACCTGGAACACCATGGTAGAGATTAAATCTTTTAAAAATACATGGTAGGTTATTTATTAGTTTGAAGGAGAGATGTGTACATCTTGGAACGGTCACTGCATTTGTGTGGAAACTAAATTGAAGGGGGCAAAAGTACACACACCGAGACAAAAGGAGGCTTTTGCAGTAGTCAAAGAAGTCTTCAACTCTAGTGGTGACAGTGGAGATGGGGAGAAATGGATAAATTCAGGACGTATTTTGGAGTTCTTGTTGACAGAACCTACTGATGAATTGGGTATGGCAGATGACAGAAAGAGAGGAAAGAAGGATGAAGTTTTTAGCTTGAATAATTTGGTGGTATTTCCATTTACTGAGATGGGAAAATTGCGGAGAAAACAGGCTTGTGGAGAAAATGAAAAGTTCCATTTAAACCCTGCTAAGTTTGAAATAAGGAGATCAAGTAGGCAATTGAGGGAATAAAGAAGTCTGGAAGCCAGTAGAGAAATCAGATCTGAAGACGTAGTATGTGTTGTTTTATGAGAAAAGCAGATTATAAAACATACCTATGATTCCAGTTTTTCTTTTAAGTGTATAAATAGAAAAATCTGGAAGGATACACTGTGTACCAAAGTATTATCTAAGAGGTGAGATTATACATTTTTTTAAAAGGTTTTCTCTCTTATCTGTATTTTCTACAGTAGCATGCATTGCTTTTATAATGTAGAAAGTTTAATTTTAAAATTAAGATACTTGGGGGCTTCCCTGGTGGCGCAGTGGTTGGGAGTCCGCCTGCCAGTGCGGGGGACGCGGGTTCGAGCCCTGGTCCCGGAGGATCCCACATGCCGTGGAGCGGCTGGGCCCGTGAGCCACAATTGCTGAGCCTGCGCGTCTGGAGCCTGTGCTCCGCAACGGGAGAGGCCGCGATAGTGAGAGGCCCACGCACTGCGATGAAGAGTGGCCCCCACTTGCCACAACTGGAGAAAGCCCTCGCACAGGAACTAAGACCCAACACAGCCATAAATAAATAAATAAATAAATAAATAAATTAAAAAAAAAAATTAAGATACTTGAAAAAGCAATAAATGGAACAATTAAGTTGGAGACTAAATGCTTTCTATGCAAGAAGTACATACTAGCAAGTAGGAAAAAATATAGAAAATTGAACTTACTAATTCATCTTTGAAATTGGGAATTATGAGCTGAAGTCCAAGGATAAGCTTCTAATCAGTCTCTGAGATTAGAAGAAAAATGTGCACATATAAATTTTTCTCAGTAGCAAATACGTCACTTTAACCAGATTCTTTAAGAGATCTGTGACTTTTAAAAGATTAAAAATCATTGTCTTTGAATGGCCAGTTTTTCCATAAACCTTTCCATAAAAGGCTGTGGACAGGGATATCTATCTAAAAGTAGTCATGGCCACTATCATAAAGGCAAAATTTAGATATTTCTTTTCCTTGTGATAACTTGGCCTCAGTTTGGGCAAGGGAGGGGGATAGAGTTCTTCATCTTGCCTTTCTTCACTTTTAGTTAAGTTTTGTGCATTTGAGTTCATATTAAGATTAATATACTTCCATAACAGTTTTTTATGAAAAATAGCAGTCTTTTGCTCACACTTTCCTCCCATTTTCCTTGCTTCACAAGCATGTGCTTTCAGCTCTGTTAAACAGTTCTTATGGTATTTACTTCCAATTCTCCATATAACATGAATATGTTACTTTAATTTTTTTTTCAGTTTAGGCATAATATGCTCACTTTCTACTGTGGAAGTTAAGGATTTCTCTCTTCTTCCCACCACTCCTCACCTCTCTCCTATGCACCTTCCCTAACCCCTACTCTCTGAGTATGATTGATTACACCATAATTTTGTTAGATGAGTGTTCAGTGTTTACATTATAACCATATAAATGCTATTCACAGGTGAGCTATGTAGAATATTGTGAATATTTTTTGTTTGCCATCGATTAGTAATGGTCACTTTGTTTGTTTTAGATTTGTATGTATTTACCACTAATTCAATCTATGCTCTCATTTGTTTAAATCTTCTCTCATTATGGTTAGATGCATCAGATATTCTATCAAATTTCCTCATCTTGAAGAAATTTCTCCTCCTCCAATTTGGGATGATTGCCTTCCACAAATTGAGCACACCTATCATCTTGGAGTCTCCCTTCATCATCTTTCTGGGGATATCTTTTGCCTCTCACCTGTGCCGGATTCCCTTTTTCCTGGATCTCATATTTTTCCCTTTGTTAGTTTACATCCTCATTTTTGTAGAACACATCCCAGGAAAAGGTGCATAGGTGATAAATTTATTTTGAGATCTTGCATTGTTTAAAAATAAGTTCAGTCTTCCTTCCCACTGAATTGGCAGTTTGAGTGGAAATAGAATTCTATATTGGAAGTCATTATCCTTCAGAATTTTGAAAGCTGGGAAAAATTTTTTTTGAAAGTTGTTTTATTATATTCAAACTTCAAGTGTTTTTGTTGAGACTCTAAACCACTTCTGATTTTTCGTCCTTTTAAATGTGACCTTTCCCCTGATAGCTTTTAGGATTTTTTCTTTGTCCCTACTGTTCTTAAATTTTTTGATGATGTGTCTTGTTGTGTGTCTATTTTTAATCCCTTGTGTTGAGTAGTCAGTGGGCCCTTTCAGTCTGGAAACTCATGTTCTTCAGCTGTGGGAATTCTCAGTTTATTTCACTGATTTACACCCTTCTGTTTTCTCTATTTTTCTTCATGTAACTTCTGTTATGTGGGTGGTTTACCTCCTGGACTTGTCTTCTTATTCTCTGCTTTTGTTCAGGTATGGGTTGCCTTACTTTGAAAGACATAAATAAACTGGATTGTGAATAGGATCGTGGAGGAATTTACATGGGAATAGTTGGAGGAACTAGGCTTAATTATCCTCTAAAACAGGGTCATTAGACTGTTTTTATAAAGACCCAGAGAGTAAATATTTTAAGCATTGTGGGCCATAATGTCTCTGTTACACCTACTCACCTCTACCCTTGTAGCATAAAAGGAGTCATAGACAATACCTAAACAAATGAGCATAGCTATATTTCAGTGAAACTTTATTTACAAAAATAGGCACAGACTGGATCTGGCCCATGAGCCATAGTTTGCTGACCCCTACTCTAAAAGATACAAAGAGATAGATATTAGACTTGTTCTATAAAGATTAAATTATAGTGTATAGATTTCAACTCACTAGAAAAATACATTTTCGTATATAACTGTCCAGAGATGGAGTGTACTGCCTTGGGATTTGTGAGTTCCCTAATTTGATAGGTAAACAAAAAGAAGACAGGGATATTGTAGAAATAATCTTAGGTCCTTTTTTCCAGTTCTAATCTAGTCTATGATTGTTATTGTTTTAGAAATGTTGGTAATATTTTATGCCAAAATAATTACCTGTTTTGGTTAGTACAAGTTTTTTGTTTGTTTGTTTTTTAATTTTTTTTTTTTTGGCTGCACTGGGTCTTTGTTGCTGTGCGCAGGCTTTCTCTGGTTGCGGTGCGGTGGCTTCTCTTGTTGTGGAGCATGGGGTCTAGGCGCGCGGGCTTCAGTAGTCGTGGCACGCGGGCTCAGTAGTTGTGGCACGTGAGCTCTAGAGCACAGGCTCAGTAGTTGTGGCGCACGGGCTTAGTTGCTCTGCGGCATGTGGGATCTTCCCGGGCCAGGGCTCAAACCCGTGTTCCCTGCATTGGCAGGCGGATTCCTAACCACTGCGCCACCAGGGAAGCCCTGGTTAGTACAAGTTTTGATAAGAAGGTATTAACTTCAAAGAAGTTACTTCAAAGAAGTTTTTCCAAAATATCATGTCCAAATAATTTTTGCTAACATTAGCAGTATTTCTAACATGTATGCTTTTGGCTCAAAATTGGGTCATAAAATTAAAAACTTACAAGGAAGGTAAAATAGCATAGCTGTAACTATAAAGTACTTGGTTTTTCCCCCCACTTCTAGGATTAAATATTTTTTTAAAATTTGATGACTCAGCTTGGAACTAAATTATTTTGTTTATAGATTTATTCGTGTAAGGAATTAGATAAATAAATAAAATCAGAACTCCAAATTATTTTCATTTGACCTACTATAGCTATGTTTATCTGAGTAAATTTTTTCCTCTTAGTAAACAGATGAAATGTTCATTGCTGATGTTTTCAGAACTCCAGGTCCACAAGCTATATAGGCAAACTATTGATACATTTGAAACTTTAATACATAATACCAATATTGTTCTTTAGAGAAACCACCGGCACCATCACAAGTACAACTGATCAAAGCCACTACCAACTCTTTTCATGTCAAATGGGATGAAGTGCCTACAGTTGAAGGCTATCTTTTGCAGTTGAATACAGACTTGCCGTACCAAGCTGTGTCATCAGATTCTTCAGCAACACCAAATATGCAAGGTAACATAATTTTCACACTTAAAGCGTGTATGCTCATATGCTTCGCGAAAAAAAGATAGTGTAGAAAAGCCTGTGATTCGACCTGATTTAAGAAATTTTATGCTATGATGTTTCCTGCCTGGTAAATCAGATACGTTATGTTTCAACTCTGAAACTTAACTGTATTACCATTATGATGTAGTAGAACACATAGACATGTAGGGTAGCATGTTTTTTCTGTAGTTCATTTTGATGTACTTTCTTAATCTGACATGCTACTTGACTTCAGGAGATGGTTTTAATTAGTTTTCTTAAATATTTCAGCTTCTTTCAAAAGTATTGTAACTAACAGGCACTTGGAAAGTAAAAGCAAATTTAATTTTACATGTTCTTCCAAAAAGGATTTCAGTTAACTATTAAGCAGACTATTAAGAAAACAGGTAAACTTTGATAAATATACTACTTTTTAAACCTTAAATATGTAACTTTTAAAAATATTTGATTGTAATGTATTTTCTTGAAGCTAATTTAGAGCATATCAGTCTGAACTTTCCCATTCCTACAGGAGTCAGGATGGACCCACACAGACAAGGCAGTAATAGCATCATTCCTAACAGTGTAAGTTGAAAAAATTTATAACAGTAAATGAATGTTTATGGTTACAGTCCTAATTTTTATTAATATTTTTAGCATATTACCCTAGGACAGGGGTTCTGCACCATAGCTGCACATCACAATCACCTCTGAGATTAAAAAACAAACAAACACAGATTCCCATGCCTTTCCCCAGATCTAGTGAAGCAGAATCTTAAAATGATGCCCAGGTAACTCTATTTTTAAGGAAAGCTCCGTATATCATTGTGACAGTAGCCTGAATTAAGAACCCCTGGCCAAGAGATTGAAGTCTCATTACACATAGTATCAGAGGCTAATACAAACACACAAACACACACATACACATATATATATACACACACATATATATGTATATATATGTGTGTATATATATATGTTTGGTTTTTGTTGTTTTTTTTTAAAATTTAGGTGGTACTACAAGGTTTATAATGAAGAACAATAGTTTCCTGCTCTGCTCCTACTTGCTCTTGATCCTGCCTCTAGAAACAACTACTTTCAAATATTTTAGCTCTCTTCTGGTATCTACCTTTGTGCTTTTAAATAAAATCCTTGTGCTGCCACTTCTTGACTTTCTAGTTTTAGGTCAATTGTCTTCAGTAATGGAAGATGAAGATTTTATGATCTCTTAAAATATTGCCATTTCCTCCCCTTCCTCTTCCCACATCCTTTAAATATTTTTAGTTGAATCATTATTTGATATTTACATTGTGATTATGACATATTCATAGGTGAGCCATGTAGTGTGCTGTGAGCATTGTTCCTTCTTCATGTAATTTTTTGTTTTTCTTGGCATTGTTAACTGCCTCACTTTTTCATTTGCTTAGTTTTCTTCTTGCCTATCATTAATTAATACTCAGATTCTCCAATAAAATAATAAAACTCCTCTCAAAATATTCAAACATATAAGGTAGTCTCTTTTTTCTTTCTTCACCACCCCCTGCCCCCAGAACCATTCCTCCCAGGGCCTCTGTCTTGATGCTCTAGTCTGTACTAATTCTTCTCTAAGTCTGCTACTCAGCTGTCAGATTAGAACTTCCATTTGTTTCATATTGGAAGTTTCTTTTACCTCTTTTCTGTGTTAGAGTCCATGTTTCTCGGTCTCATTTCATTCTCTTTCTTGGTGTTCTCCAGTAGTTTCCTGAGAAAGGGTTTATGAAAGGTAAACTTTTTGAGATCTTACGTATGTGAAAATGCCTTTTCTCTGTTCATATTTGATTGGTAGCTTGGCTGTGTTATAGAATTCTATATTGTAAATGTTTTCCTTAGAAATGGAAAGGCATTTTCCTACTGTCTTTTAGCATTCAGTGTTGCTGTTAAGAAGTCTGTCGCCACTTGGATTCCTGATCGTTTATATGTGACCTAATAGTTTTTGTTTTAATCCCCGGTTCTCTGAAATTTCAATAGTGATGTACCTTAGAGTGTGTGTCTTTGCTTCATTCACTGTGCTGTGCAGTCAGTGGGCCGTGTCATTCTGGAAACTCATGGCTTTCATTACTGATTATTTCCTCCTTCCACATTCTCTTTCTCTTTTTTGGAAACTCCTATTAATTGAATGATGGTCCTCCTGAACTAATCCTCTGATTTTACTTTTTATTTTCTATTTTCTATCTTTCCTCTGTTCTGCTTTCTGAAAAGTTTCTTCATTTATATTATAAATCTTCTATGCAATTTTTAAATATATTCAACCACATATTTAATCTCTAAAAGCCTGCTCTTATTCTTTATTTCTTTTATGACATTTTATTTTTGCTTCATGAATGTAATATTTTCCCTTATCTCTTCAAGAATTATGCTTTTTAAAAAAAATGGAGTTATATTCTGCTCTCAGCATTATTTCTTTTTTTCAAGCTCCTTTTAAAAAAATTTGTTTTGGTCTTGGACTTCCATGTTAGAGGCTGTTATCAAATGTCTGGTGATGCTTGGCTATCCTTTCATGTTTAAGTGAGGCATTAAAAATGAGCTTGGAAGATATCTTAGTCCATTTGGCCTGCTATAACAAAACACCATAGCCTAGGTGGCTTATAAACAATAGAAATTTATTTCCTGCATTTCTGGAGGCTGGAAGTCAGATCAGGGTGCCTGCATGGTAGAGTTCTGGTGAGGAACCTATTTAGGGTTGCAGACTGCTGACTTCTCATTGTATCCTCACATGGTGGAAGGGACAATGGATCTTTCTTGGGCCAATTTTTTTTTTTTTAATTATACTTTATTGGAGTATAATTGCTTTACATTGTTGTGTTAGTTGCTGCTGTATAACAAAGTGAATCAGCTATACATATACATATATCCCCATATCCCCTCCCTCTTGTGTCTCCCTCCCACTGTCCCTATCCCACCCCTCTAGGTTGTCACAAAGCACCGAGCTGATCTCCCTGTGCTATGCGGCTGCTTCCCACTAGCTATCTGTTTTACATTTGGTAGTATACATATGTCAATTCCACTCTCTCACTTCGTCTCAGCTTACCCTTCCCCCTCCCCGTGTCCTCAAGTCCATTCTCTATGTCTGCGTCTTTATTCCAGTCCTGCCCCTAGATTCTTCAGAACCTTTTTTTTTTTTAGATTCCGTATATATGTGTTAGCGTACAATATTTGTTTTTCTCTTTCTGACTTACTTCACTCTGTATGACAGACTCTAGCTCCATCCACCTCACTACAAATAACTCAATTTTGTTTCTTTTTATGGCTGAGTAATATCCCATTGTATATATGTGCCACATCTTCTTTATCCATTCATCTGTCGATGGACACTTAGGTTGCTTCCATGTCCTGGCTGTTGTAAATAGTGCTGCAATGAACATTTTGGTCCATGACTGTTTTTGAATTATAGTTTTCTCAGGGTATATGCCCAGTAGTGGGATTGTTGGGTCATATGGTAGTTCTATTTTTAGTTTTTTAAGGAACTTCCATACTGTTCTCCATAGTGGCTGTATCAATTTATATTCCCACCAACAGTGCAAGAGGGTTCCCTTTTCTCCACACCCTCTCCAGCATTTATTGTTTGTATATTTTTTGATGATGGCCATTCTGACTGGTGTGAGGTGATACCTCATTGTAGTTTTGATTTTCATTTCTCTAATGATTAGTGATGTTGAGCATCCTTTCATGTGTTTGTTGGCAATCTGTATATTTTCTTTGGAGAAATGTCTGTTTAGGTCTTCTGCCCATTTTTGGATTGGGTTGTTTGTTTTTTTGATATTGAGCTACACGAGCTGCTTGTATATTTTGGAGATTAATCCTTTGTCAGTTGCTTAGTTGGCAAATATTTTCTCCCATTCTGAGAGTTGTCTTTTGGTCTTGTTTATGGTTTCCTTTGCTGTGCAAAAGATTTTAAGTTTCATTAGGTCCCATTTGTTTATTTTTGTTTTTGTTTCCATTTCTCTAGGAGGTGGGTCAAAAAGGATCTTGCTGTGATTTATGTCAAAGAGTGTTCCTCCTATGTTTTCCTCTGAGAGTTTTATAGTGTCCGGTCTTACATTTAGGTCTCGAATCCATTTTGAGTTTATTTTTGTGTATGGTGTCAGGGAGTGTTCTAATTTCATTCTTTTACATGTAGCTGTCCAGTTTTTCCAGCACCACTTATTGAAGAGGCTGCCTTTTCTCCATTGTATATTCTTGCCTTCTTTATCAAAGATAAGGTGACCATATGTGCATGGGTTTATCTCTGGGCTTTCTATCCTGTTCCATTGATCTATATTTCTGTTTTTGTGCCAGTACCATACTGTCTTGATTACTGTAGCTTTGTAGTATAGTCTAAAGTCAGGGAGCCTGATTCCTCCAGCTCTGTTTTTCTTTTTCAAGATTGCTTTGGCTATTCGGAGTTTTTTGTGTTTCTATACAAATTGTGAAATTTTTGGTTCTAGTTCTGTGAAAAATGCCATTGGTAGTTTGATAGGGATTGCATTGAATCTGTAGATTGCTTTGGGTAGTATAGTCATTTTCACAGTGTTGATTCTTCCAATCCAAGAACATGGTATATCTTTCCATCTGTTTGTATCATCTTTGATTTCTTTCATCAGTGTCTTATAGTTTTCTGCATACAGGTCTTTTGTCTCTTTAGGTAGGTTTATTCCTAGGTATTTTATTCTTTTTGTTGCAATGGTAAATGGGAGTGTTTCCTTAATTTCTCTTTCAGATTTTTCATCATTAGGGTATAGGAATGCAAGAGATTTCTGTGCATTGATTTTGTATCCTGCTACTTTACCAAATTTATTGATTAGGTCTAGTAGTTTTCTGGTAGCATCTTTAGGATTCTCTATGTATAGTATCATGTCATCTGCAAACAGTGACAGTTTTACTTCTTCTTTTCCGATTTGGATTCCTTTTATTTCTTTTTCTTCTCTGATTGCTGTGGCTAAAACTTCCAAAACTATATTGAATAATAGTGGTGAGAGTGGACAACCTTGTCTTCTTCCTTATCTCAGTGGAAATGGTTTCAGTTTTTCACTATTGAGAACGATGTTGGCTGTGGGTTTGTCACATACGGCCTTTATTATGTTGAGGTAAGTTCCCTCTATGCATACTTCCCGGAGAGTTTTTATCATAAATGGGTGTTGAATTTTGTCAAAATCTTTTTCTGCATCAATTGAGATTATCATATGGTTTTTATCCTTCAGTTTGTTAGTATGGTGTATCACATTGATTGATTTGCGTATATTGAAGAATCCTTGCATTCCTGGGATAAACCCCACGTGATCATGGTGTATGATCCTTTTAATGTGCTGCTGGATTCTGTTTGCTAGTATTTTGTTGAGGATTTTTGCATCTATGTTCATCAGTGATATTGGCTTGTAGTTTTATTATTTTGTAACATCTTTGTCTGGTTTTGGTATCAGGGTGATGGTGGCCTCGTAGAATGAGTTTGGGAGTGTTCCTCCCTCTGCTATATTTTGGAAGAGTTTGAGAAGGATAGGTGTTAGCTCTTCTGTAAATGTTTGATAGAATTCGCCTGTGAATCCATCTGGTCCTGGGTTTTTGTTTGTTGGAAGATTTTTAATCACAGTTTCAATTTCAGTGCTTGCAATTGGTCTGTTTATATTTTCTATTTCTTCCTGGTTCAGTCTCAGAAGGTTGTGCTCTTCTAAGAATTTGTCCATTTCTTCCAGGTTGTCCATTTTATTCGCATATAGTTGCTTGTAGTAATCTCTCATGATCCTTTGTATTTCTGCAGTGTCAGTTGTTACTTCTCCTTTTTCATTTCTAATTCTGTTGATTTGAGTCTTCTCCCTTTTTTTCTTGATGATTCTGGCTAATGGTTTATCAATTTTGTTTATCTTCTCAAAGACCCAGCTTTTAGTTTTATTGATCTTTGCTATCATTTCCTTCATTTGTTTTTCATTTGTTTCTGCTCTGATCTTTATGATTTCTTTCCTTCTGCTAACTTTGGGGTTTTTTTGTTCTTCTTTCTCTAATTGCTTTAGGTGTAAGGTTACATTGTTTATTTGAGATTTTTCTTGTTTCTTGAAGTAGGATTGTATTGCTATAAACTTCCCCCTTAGAACTGCTTTTGCTGCATCCCATAGGTTTTGGGTCGTCGTGTTTTCATTGTCATTTGTTTCTAGGTATTTTTTGATTTCCTCTTTGAGTTCTTCAGTGATCTCTCGGTTATTTAGTAGCGTATTGTTTAGCCTCCATGTGTTTGTATTTTTTACAGTTTTTTTTTTCCTGTAATTGATATCTAGTCTCATAGTGTTGTGGTCAGAAAAGATACTTGATATGATTTCAATTTTCTTAAATTTACTGAGGTTTGATTTGTGACCCAAGATATGATCTATCCTGGAGAATGTTCCATGAGCACTTGAGAAGAAAGTTTATTCTGTTGTTTCTGGATGGAATGTCCTATAAATATCAGTTAAGTCCATCTTGTTTAATGTATCATTTAAAGCTTGTGTTTCCTTATTTATTTTCATTTTGGTTGATCTGTCCATTGGTGAAAGTGGGGTGTTAAAGTCCCCTACTATTATTGTGTTACTGTCGATTTCCCCTTTTATGGCTGTTAGCATTTGCCTAATGTATTGAGGTGCTCCTATGTTGGGTGCGTAAATATTTACAATTATTATATCTTCTTCTTGGATTGATCCCTTGATCATTATGTAGTGTCCTTCTTTGTCTCTTGTAATAGTCTTTATTTTAAAGTCTATTTTATCTGATTATGAGTATGGCTACTCCAGCTTTCTTTTGATTTCCATTTGCATGGAATATCTTTTTTCCATCCCCTCACTTTCAGTCTGTATGTGTCCGTAGGTCTGAAGTGGGTCTCTTGTAGACAGCACATATACGGGTCTTGTTTTTGTATCCATTCAGCCAGTCTGTGTCTTTTGGTTGGAGCATTTAATCCATTTACATTTAAGGTAATTATCGATATGTATGTTCCTATTCCCATTTTCTTAATTGTTTTGGGTTTGTTATTGTAGGTCTTTTCCTTCTCTTGTGTTTCCTACCTAGAGAAGTTCCTTTAGCATTTGCTGTAAAGCTGGTTTGCTGGTGCTGAATTCTTTTAGCTTTTGCTTGTCTGTAAAGGTTTTAATTTCTCCATCGAATCTGAATGAGATCCTTGCTGGGTAGAGTAATCTTGGTTGGAGGTTTTTCCCTTTCATCACTTGAAATATGTCCTGCCACTCCCTTCTGGCTTGCAGAGTTTCTGCTGAAAGATCAGCTGTTAACCTTATGGGGATTCCCTTGTGTGTTATTTGTTGTTTTTCCCTTGCTGCTTTTAATATGTTTTCTTTGTATTTAATTTTTGATAGTTTGATTAATAGGTGTCTTGGCGTGTTTCTCCTTGGATTTATCCTGTATGGGACTCTCTGCACTTCTTGGACTTGATTGACTATTTCCTTTCCCTTATTAGGGAAGTTTTCAACTATAATCTGTTCAAATATTTTCTCAGTCCCTTTCTTTTTCTCTTCTTCTTCTGGGACCCCTATAATTCGAATGTTGGTGCGTTTAATATTGTCCCAGAGGTCTCTGAGACTGTCCTCAATTCTTTTCATTCTTTTTTCTTTATTCTGCTCTGCAGTAGTTATTTCCACTATTTTATCTTCCAGGTCACTTATCCGTTCTTCTGCCTCAGTTATTCTGCTATTGATTCCTTCTAGGGAATTTTTAATTTCATTTATTGTGTTGTTCATCATTGTTTGTTTGCTCTTTAGTTCTTCTAGGTCCTTGCTAAACGTTTCTTGTATTTTCTCCATTCTGTTTCCAAGATTTTGGATCATCTTTATTATCATTACTCTGAATTCTTTTTCAGGTAGATGGCCTATTTCCTCTTCTTTTGTTTTGTCTGGTGGGTTTTTACCTTGCTCCTTCATCTGCTGCGTATTTCTCTGTCTTCTCATTTTGCTTAACTTACTGTGTTTGGGGTCTCCTTTTCGCAGGCTGCAGGTTTGTAGTTCCCATTGTTTTTGGTGTGTGCCCCCAGTGGGTAAGGTTGGTTCAGTGGGTGGTGTAGGCTTCCTGGTGGAGGGGACCTGGTGCCTGTGTTCTGGTGGATGAGGCTGGATCTTGTCTTTCCGGTGGGCAGGACCGCGTCTGGTGGTGTGTTTTGGGGTGTCTGTGAACTTAGTATATTAGGCAGCCTCTCTGCTAATGGGTGGGGTTGTGTTCCTGTCTTGCTAGTTGTTTGGCATGGGGTGTCCACCACTGGAGCTTGCTGGGGGTGTCCACCACTGGAGCTTGCTGGACATTGAGTAGAGCTGGGTCTTAGCGTTGAGACGGAGATCTCTGTGAGATCTCTCGCTGTTTGATATTACGTGGGGCCAGGAGGTCTCTGGTGGTCCAGTGTGCTGAACTCGTCTCTCCCACCTCAGAGGCTCAGGCCTGACACCCAGCTGGAGCACCAAGACCCCGTCAGCCACACAGTGTTGGCGTTCACCATCAGGAAGAGGGGGTGCTCATGCACTGCTGATCCACTTGTGATTTGTTCAAGATTTTGTGAAAACAATCTAGCACAATCTGTTTAAAAAAAACCCAGCAAAACTCTTGGGCCACTTTTGTAAGGCACTAATCACAGTCCAAAGCTACTTCCTAATACCATCACCTTGGGGGTTAGGTTTCAGCATATAAATTTGTGGGGGACACAGACATTCAGACCATAGCAGCTCTATGCATATGGGCATGCTTGATTAGTAGACCTTTATGAGGGTTTTTGAGTGAGGATCCACAAATATCAGTATCTTTTCTTGTGGACCAGTGGGTTTCCCCTGAGACTTCTCCAACCTCTTGCTTAAGGGCTCTAAGCCTGGCTATCAGTATTCTGGGAGCTTAATGCAGAGAGGGCAGTGTCTCTCTGTTCAGTATGCAGACTTTCACTTAATCCCCATTTTCAGTATCGGTGCCCCTCCTCCATCCTCACCAGAGAGACTCTGTACCACGGTCCAGAGCCTCCCATTTTTTTTTTTTTTTTTTAATTATTAGCACCTTTAATTATTATTTTATTTATTTATTTGGCTGTGTTGGGTCTTCGTTTCTGTGCGAGGGCTTCCTCTAGCTGCGGCAAGCGGGGGCCACTCTTCATCGCGGTGCGCGGGCCTCTCACTATCGTGGCCTCTCTTCTTGCGGAGCACAGGCTCCAGACGCGCAGGCTCAGTAGTTGTGGCTCACGGGCCTAGTTGCTTCGTGGCATGTGGGATCTTCCCAGACCAGGGCTCGAACCCGTGTCCCCTGCATTAGCAGGCAGATTCTCAACCACTGCGCCACCAGGGAAGCCCCAGAGCCTCCCATTTTAATCTTTCTACCTATCTCCCTTCTTCAGTTCAAATGGAGGTGAGGAATCTGTCTGCCTTTGTATGCTGGAAGAGCAGAGCTGGGGCTACAGACACTTTTTATATAGTCTTCCATATGATGGTCCTCTGGTGTTCTGCACTCTGCACTTCAGCCTCCAAAGAACCTGATGCCCCCAATTTCCAAGGCTTTCTGGGCTCTTCAGCAAAAACGGTTCACCTCTCAGTGACTTTCCACGTACAGGCTCTTAGCTTTAGCTTTTTCTGCTTTATAAAGGCATACCTCATTTTTTGCACTTCGCTTTACTGTGCTTCCCACATAGTATAACATGGAGACTTGGTAGTGAAATAAACTTAGGGTCAAATTCTAGCTCTGCTACTTGCTGGCTGCCTGACCCTGGGTGTGTTATTTAAGATCTCTGAGTCTCATTTTTTTCCATCTGTAAGCCAGGGGTGATATTATCCAATTTATAGCATTCTTATGAAGGTTAAATGAGATACAGACTTTATAACTATGTAGCACAAGAACTATCACATAGTATAATGCTCCTTAATGGCTGTGGCTGTCATCGTCATCATTTATTAACAGTAGGACAATCACCATCAATTAGAAGGGAAGTAGAGGGCATATTATGGACAAGTATCCTTAGAGCTATGAGAAATTATAATTGATAATATAGTTATAATTGTGACATTAAAGGTGAAGACAGAAAAGTAACAAAAAACATGTAACGAAAAAGAGGCAATGATATTGGGGTATTTGAATGAAGCCAGATCACTTTTATGGTTCAGTAGACCTATAATTATTGCTATATAATAACTGATGTTCACATTGATGATTTGAATTATCAAAAGGTTTAAATGTGTTTGTTATAGTGTCTTTAAGAAGACAAACAGAAATGTAATTAGGAAGATTCCTATCTAGAATGTTTAATGGTGAAGAATATTGATATGTATGTATTAAATCTTGAAGCCTATATGGAAAACTCAGTCATATAGAATAATTCATATGCTTCAAGGTTTCATACAAGTGAGATTTTTCTCTTAGGAGTCGTAAAATCTTTAGTGTACATGTCTGATCTTGTTAAGAAAATTTGAATGTTAAATTCAGTATCTTGGGTGTTGTCACCTATGTTACATATGTATTTACTTGAATACTAACTACTGCTTGTAAAGATGTAGATTTTTTTTTTCCCTCAAAATGTACTGTTCCTTTTCCCTTCAGAACTGGTCTTTTGAGAATGAATATTAAGTGGAAAGAAATTGTTTTCTTAAACTATTATAAAATTTAAAGAATAATCCTGTACAAATTAAGAATATAATTTAAACTGTTTTGTATTTTGGAAAATTTATTTTCAAAACGTTTAAGTTGTAAATTATTTTGCTTTTTTTTACATGTATTTCTATTTAATTGAACATTACTTGCTACAATAAATTATTTTATTTCTTGTAGATCAGTGATACAATGAACAGTGCAAAATCTGAACATACAGCTATGAAAGGAACTTCACTGAAAAACAAACCAGAACTCAAAGCATCAACTGATTCTAATGCCACTTTACATTCATCTTTGGCAACTAACGCTTCTAATCATAACAGTTGTGTGGTGGATATGCTAAGGAAAAATGAAGGTATAAAGATGGCATTCTAAATAAAGCTTAAGCTTTTTATAATAATGGTAGAAAATTTTAGAGTCTTTGAAAAAGTAAATGTTATATGGTTTGGATCCATTTTCAAAATATAATATATACCTACCATATTGACCCTAATTAGAATCATGTCAAGATACCAAGCAAGAACTTACCTGAATAGTAAAGATTAGTTATTAACTACAGAATTTAAATGAGGCAAGCTCTTGTGTACCATTTGAGATTGGCCAGTGTGTTCAGTATCACTGTTCCATTACCCTGTTGTCCTAGCACTTATAACTAACTGCAGTAATTTATTTTGGGCCAGGATTTTGTCTATCTTGTTCACATAAAGTTCTCCAGCACCCAGATTCATGCCTGGTAAATAGTAGTCACTTAATAAATAAATAAATATTTGTTTACCAAGTAACTGGATTATCCTCAGAAAGGTAGTTCATTTATGAAACTGTTGATTAGCCTGTTGAATTCATGGTACAGCTTGTAATTTGGTGATCCTTATATTTTAAAGTATTTAATTTGAATATTCTGATACCATTTGAGATATATTAAGTGTTGCCTCTGATTTCATTGTCTAAAATTACTTTATAAATCTCATTCTGATATATCCCTGACATAGGAATATGTGGTTTTATTTTTAATTTGAAAAAATTATGACCGTTAATAAAAAGCTAATCCTCTTCAGTGAATAACAAGATGAATATTCTTTTTATTTCTATTTTTCTTTATGAGTCCATGGTAGATAAAAATATTCAAGGAAAATAATTTCCTATAGTTTTTCTAATTTTATTATTTGTGGAAGAGGAGAGCACTTTTGTTGATTTTCTGATGTAAGGGAATCATTTGGTCAAATTTATAAAAGCTTGGTCTTGGACGTCAGTTTAAATTTCTTTTTTTATAGTGATTTTCTATGTCTATCATATAAAGAAGTTTATACTCTTGAAAACAAATAGGAGCTTTGAGATTTGAGAGTCTTAATGTACTCTGAATCCTACTTGTAAGGCAGTTTGGATAAAATTAATATTAGTCAAATGGAGAAACAAGAGTGGTTGTACAATGACAGTATCTGGCACATAGTAGATATTCAAATGTGTGAATGAATGGTTACCCAATTTCAGGTTAACAAGAGGAGATTGGGCTTTTTCTCTGTAGGTTGGAGTAGCTGATACGTTTCTTTCTTTTTTTTTTTTTTGTTGTATGTTTCAAAAGTGAAAGAGTGACACGATTAGTTGGGTTTTTAAAATTAATTTATTTAATTAATTTATTTTTGACTGCATTGGGTCTTCGTTGCTGCACGTGGGCATTCTCTAGTTGCGGCGAGCGGGAGCTACTTTTCATTGCAGTGCGCGGGCTTCTCATTGTGGTGGCTTCTCTTGTTGCAGGGCATGGGCTCTAGGCGCGCAGGCTTCAGTAGTTGTGCCACGCAGGCTCAGTAGTTGTGGCTCGTGGGCTCTAGAGCACAGGCTCAGTAGTTGTGGTGCACGGGCTTAGTTGCTCCACGGCATGTGGGATCTTCCCAGACCAGAGCTCGAACCCGTGTCCCCTGCGTTGGCAGGTGGTTTCTAAACCACTGCGCCACCAGGGAAGCCCCGTGATTAGTTTTTGTTTTTTATTTTGGAAAGGACGTTCTAGCCTCACCATCAGGAAGAGTTATAATACGAAATGGTTGGGAGACTCGTTAGGACGTTCTTTTAGGACTTCAAGAGATGCATAGAGACTAAAGCAGTAGGTGGGATGGAGAGGAGAGAATACATCAGTTCAGAGACCTTTAGAAAGTAGCACCTATTAGACTTGGAAACTGGTTAGATATGAGAAATAAAAATGAGTCGAACATGACTCCCAGTTTTCTGGGTTGGACATTCAGTCGTTGATGATACTCTTCATCAAGACAGGAAATACAGGAGCAAGAACAGATTTGGGGGCTTCCCTGGTGGCGCAATGGTTGAGAATCTGCCTGCCAATGCAGGGGACATGGGTTCGAGCCTGGTCTGGGAAGATCCCACATGCCGCAGAGCAACTAGGCCCGTGAGCCACAACTGCTGAGCCTGCACGTCTGGAGCTTGTGCTCCGCAAAAAGAGAGGCCACGACAGTGAGAGGCCTGCGCACCGCGATGAAGAGTGGCCACCGCTCGCCACAACTAGAGAAAGCCCTCGCACAGAAACAAAGACCCAACACAGCCAAAAATAAAATATAAATAAATAAATAAATAAAAATTAAAAAAAAAAAAGAACAGATTTGGGGATAAGATAGGTTCAGCCTTGAACTTACTGTTTTTGAGGCACTTGAGGAACATATTGGTAAAGATTTCTAATAGGTAGTTGGATACTTAGGTCTGGAGTCTACGATGCAGTTCTTGGCTGGAAGTATAAATTTAGAAATTAAGAGTATCTAAAATGTAAGCTCCACAAGAGCAGGGACCTTGTCTGACTTGTTTACTGAGGGATTCTCAGGACCTGGCACTGCACCTGGGACATGTATTTGAGACATGTATAATTCGTGAATGGTAGCTAAAACACCAGGAAAATATACAAGGGGAGAAAAGAAAAGGCTTAGAAACACCTGCATTTAAAGAGTCATTTGAAGAAGAGAAGCCAGCTAAAGAGATTGAAAAGGCATTCCAAGAAGGTTAGGAAAAAAGATTGGTATCATATTTTTTACCTACGTAGTGGGCATCACTGTTTATGACTGTGTATTTATGATGTATGTATGAGTGAATACAAGTCATAGACAGAAACAGTTTCAAAAAAGAGTATGTGGTCAGGATTGTTTACATTGCAGAGAAGTCAAGTAAATGAAAGTAGATAAGTATCCCTTAGAAATAAGTATCCCTTGACATTTGTCAGAGCCATTTCATTAGAGTTGTGTGCTGGATCAAATTTGGGGAGGTCAAGGAATTAGAGACTGCTCTAAAGGAAATTAGCGAGGGGAGATGGTAACTGGAGAATACTTGTTTATAATGTTTATAGACTGAGGCCCAAAACTACTGAAGAAGAATTTGAAAACCCCAAAAAGAAAGGAATGATTGATAAAAGAGGGTCCCAAAATATGTGGAAGGAATGGGACCAAGAGCACAAGAGAATAGATTAAACTTCCTTAGGAGAGAAGTCATCATCTGAAATGGAAGAAAGGACAGAGGGGCTGGGCACAATCATAAATACATTTCTAGTTTAGGACAAGAGAAGGCAGAAAATTGGTGGCATTCATGCCTGATCACCTCTTTTTCTTTTCCTAAAATGGGAGGAAAGGCCATTTGATCTATGACTGAGTAGAGTTCAAGAACAATGATTCAGTGTTTAGAATGGAAGAAGGAGCTGAGAAGTTGGCAATCTGTTATGGATATAATGCACTTTATTTTTCTAGATATTTTATGCCTAATGGTTAAGTCATATGACTGACTTTCGTGGTACTCACGTTTATGATTGTAAAATTGAAAATGCCAAGAATTGGGTGACAAGAACTACAAGATACAGCAGTTATTTGCAGGTATTATGTTAATAATTAATCTTTTCCCTTTAATTTTAGGTCCTCACACTTCAGCAAATATAGGTGTTCTAAGTAGTTGCCTGGACTTAAGAACAGTAATCCCTGAAACTTCTGTATCCAGTACTGTTTCCAACGCACAAACTATGGTAACCCAGCAGACCATTAAAACTGAATCATCCAGTACAAATGGGGCAGTTGTTAAAGATGAAACTTCACTAACAACATTCAGTACCAAATCTGAAGGTTTGAAATGTGTTTCACATACTGTATTTTGAACCATTTTTGTATATAAATTCATCAAACGTATTTGTTTTAGATGGGAATTGCATTTCATCTTGGATTGAATCAAATATAAAAAGATAAGGCATTTCAGTTAAAATCATTATATAATATATTCTCTGCTACCTTACATAAAATAGTTATATTAGCACACACTGTAATACAATCAGAATGTATCTTTCCTACCATGAACTTATTCAGCAGAATTTTTTTTTCCTTAGAAAAGATTAGTTCTAGGCTATGGAGTAACAATTCTCCCAGCTTGATTGATTTCTGATTTTGTAAATTCTCATTTTATTCTTTTGCAATAGGAATTGTGTTTCATGTTTGGTGAATATTCTCTGAAGTTCCAGCTAGTCATCAAATCCTTGAAAAATGAACTTTGTGAATTAGTTCAAGTTAGAGGGTCCATATTCCAATTATTGTGATTTTTTGTATATTTATAAACTATATTTTAATATATCTGTTTGATAAGTGATTATGTAAGTCTTATCTGATGAATTGTTTAATTTTTAGTTGATGAAACATGTGCATTACCTGCAACTAAGATCAGCCGTGTAGAGGCACATGCTGGAGTGATGCCATTTTCTGTAAGTATATTACCTGGAGATGATATATGTTTACAGACGGTTAAACATGCTTTAAATGCTGAGCACCTTCAACATAAATTCAGGAAAAGACTCTTGGGTATCCTCTAGTAATTATTTTACATAAATTGAAAAGTGAAGGGTTAAAGAGAAAACTGTTCGCAGTATAATGTTAAGTGGAAAACTGTGGACAAAAAATAATATGTATACTGCATTCCCAATTTTATTAAAAACACACACAGTGCGTACATTCACACTCTCACGTGAGTCCTCACACGTCTGCACTACGATGCTAGATGACTTTCTTCAGGTTGTGGGGCCAGAGATAATTTTCACTTTCTTCTTTATGCTTTCAGGATATTTCTGTTAAAAAAAATAAAATAAAATAAAATGTTACTTTCATAATCAGAAATGTGTGTGTATACATACATATGTGTATATATTGAAATTACATTAATGGTTTAAAGAGTAAAAGGACGTGTTATAAAACATAAAACTTGAATGGCTTTCTTGCTAGCTACTTAATAGGAGAACAACAGAATATTGCAATACTGAGTCAGGCATACCTGTAGGGTATCCCAACAGTGTCTGACATTGGGTTTTTTGGTGGAAGGCCAGAATAAGTCTGCCTGGTACCAAATTTAAATGCTAGGAATGTGCCTCACAAATAGTATACTAAGATTGTTTCACTTAGATGAATACATGTGTTTGTGTATATCTTTAAATTTATTTTTAAATTCTCAGTCATTTTAACTTTATTGCTATGAGCAAGAGTTTTTATTTGACCTAAAATTTACCTTTTAGAATCTTCAAGGTTAGTCTATAGTTTTAGTTTTCTTTCAGTCATGATTTTATGGCTTTTGATTGTGTATTTACCTTCATCAGCTTTCACCTTTCCAGAATGTTAAGTCCCAGTGTTCTTAGACTCTTCTCAGAGAAGAATTATTAAAATGAATTTTTATCTCTTAAATCTGTTTTGCAATGCATCAGCCAGAGTGGTATCTGTTATTTCAGTTGGAGCCAGTTGTTTTATAAAAGTTGTTGAAGAGAGTTTTTACAACTTTAAAATGAAAACAAGTTTAAAGCTATTCCTTTTCTAAAAACCTTAAAGACTCTTCTAGTTAGCTCACTTTGTCATGTGTGATAGCCTAAGTAACAAGTAATGTGAGTTATAAGCATGTACCTCTGCTGTTATATATTCAAGACAGAAATAAATAACTGAAGTGCACATTTGTTTTGAGCTTCTGGAAACAGTGTCTCATTTATAAAGAAGATGGCTTAAAAAGGTTAGTTCCAGGGATAAGTATAATTCACTTATCACTAAAAGTAGCTTAAGGTAGAGGAAGTTTATTAGTCTTAAAGCAAGGTAAAAATGTAAAACTGTTTAATCTGTTCCTCTTTAGTATATAATAAATTATATTCAAATTGCATTTTAGTTTTGAACATTTTTTCTCCTTTTAGGTTTGGAGAATCACAGGTATTTCAAGTGCAAAGATCACTGAATTTCTGCTAGTTGTTTTTGAATCTAGAAATAAGCCAGCTTGGAATGAATTTTTCCTTATTTGCTCCTTTTGGAGCAAGTTGTAGTGTCACATTAAAGGGATTATTACATTTTCTGAGAGAGTCTCTGAAATGACAATGTTCTATAAAACAGCTGGCATTTTAACGTATCACTGATTGGAAAGCATGCTAACTCCAGCTAGGTTGATAGCACAGAGCTACTGACTTGGAGAATGCCTGTCACTCCCTATGTTTGAATTGGCAACCCTGTTTCACTGTCAGTTGACCTAATCTGTTAAGAGTTTATTTACTTATGAGCTATTAATTGTGGTGTTTACCCATATACCTACTTGTAGATCACTGCATGGATTTATTAAATCTTGAAATTTCTTGTATGTTCGGTAAGAGTCTTCATAAATTTTTCTTTCTCTGAAATTAGAAAGAGACTCCTTCAAATCCAGTGGCCACAACGAAAGCAGGAGAACGACAGTGGTGTGATGTAGGAATTTTTAAAAATAATACAGCTTTGGTGAGCCAGTTTTATTTGCTGCCAAAAGGGAAGCAAAGCATCTCAAAGGTAGCTATTGACATACTTTCTACACTGTTAGTTATAAGCCTCAAGAATGAGATTTTAAAAAATAATCCTGATTCAGGACATTCGAATGAGTGAAATTGGGATCTGTTTACAATCTATAATTGAGAGTTCTGTATATAGTTATCTTGTATTCTTTTTTAAGACTCTTTTTATAGAATATATCACAAGCAGGTTATTTAAAAAAATCCCATACAATCACTGGGCTGGATTTTGAGTCATAAATGATATGGTCTGGCCAGTACAGATAAAGATTTTTTGAAATATCTCTAATTTTGTTACCTGGTGTGTTTAAAGAATGTTTGAAGAACATTTTTTTACTTAGAACTTTTGTTATTCCTAATTTCACAGTTTAAAAAATTTAAAAACCCCTACGCTATTGAATACAATCTAATTTTCCCTTAATTCTGAAGTCCCTTAAAGAGGACCTCATATATATAGATGAGACATTAACCCTCTAAGAATTATGAAATAGATAACAGCTCCAAAGCATATTGAACTAATTTTTTTCTGGAATGGGGAATTTCAGAGAGGGAATTGCCAAAGAAATACATATTCAGTTTGAATCTCCCAAAGATCTTACTAATGGGAAATATATCATTTATCATTATATTTTAGTTTCTCTAATATTACTTCTGATGTCTCACTTTTACATATTGAATTCTTCCAATTCTTGACAAAAATAGATATCCTAGTTAATAATTTGTTGGTATTATGCCTAACAAAATTTCTGGCTGTAGTTTGATTTCATATACATGGAAATATCCTTATCTAAGGGCCTAGTAGCTATCTGTTTTTCCCAAAAGAAAGAAAAGAACATAAAATTTAGAGCCAGTAAACTTGAATTTGAATCATTAGTTCCAGCACTTGACAGTGTGACGTTGGACAAGTCACTTGTTTAACCTTGCTGAGACTCAGTTTCCTCATCTGTGAAATGGAGATGACCTAACTCCCTTAAAAAAATGGGATGGTACATTGGTGGTGTAGTGAGAGTTAGGGAGAATATGTAAAAATTGTTTGAAAGTTGTAGATGTTATGATCTTCTTACCCAGAGTATGCAGTCCAATTATTTAATTTAACATTTTTTCAGCATCTGCTGAATATTAATTATTAAAACGCTCTGTACTACGTGCTAGTCATTCCTTTTCTATCCAGTTTGCTTGCCTATGTCCAAAGGGTATTGTTCCTGGCTAGACTGTTTGACAGTAAATTTTCTGAGATTTCTACTCCACGTTAAGTTTACATGGAGATAGTTGTTACCTTGTTTATAGTGGTCAGTTTTTTTCTATCTCCATACTCTTCATGTGCAGAATACCCTTATATTTCTTTTTATAACCAGTGATTCTCAACTGGAAAGGCACTTTTCCTCTGGATGAGAATCACCAATTTATGGGCTTAGTTACTTTTGTTTTGGGGGAGGGGGGGTTCATTCCATGTATGAAAGAGGAAAATAGATAATGTGAACTACAACCCTAAAACATAATTCATTCTTTAAAAGTTTTGTTATTTAATGAAAAAATAATTAATTGCATCTTTTCTTTGACTTTTGCATATATTACATTTTAGATAGGAAATGCAGATGTACCTGACTACAGTTTACTTAAGAAACAAGATCTTGTTCCAGGCACAGGATACAGATTCAGGGTTGCTGCCATCAATGGTTGCGGAATAGGCCCTTTCAGCAAAATCAGTGAATTTAAAACTTGTATTCCCGGTTTTCCTGGAGCTCCTTCTGCAGTCAGAATTTCAAAGGTGAGACATCAGGTCAAGACTTAATGATTTAAATTACTGAAACTTTGTACATGAAGTAAAACTATCAGTTTAGAGATTCTTGTTAGTGTCTGATGAAATGAGAGGTATCTAAAAGGGGTAGATTAAAAATTTTTTAAATATTTTTCTCTAATCATTCATGATATTTTTAAGGACCAAAATTTCAAGCAGAATTACAGCATCCAAATTTTACAAAGTCAGGGAAATCTGTGTATGCTTCTTAATATTAGCCTTGTTCTTGTTATTATGGAACCACAAAGTTTTGTGCTGGAGAGTTTTAATAGAACACATTTAATTGGATTATATTTTATCCTAAGGTCCTACCCCTATTTAGAGAAGATAAGGTCTGCTTTCAGATAAGAAAAATCCCTTTCTTGGGGTAATACAGGCGGACTTTTAAGCCTAGTTATGTTTTTTAAAAGGGCATGAATTAAACACTGTAGATCCAATTAAGATTAGTTTTTAAAAATCAACAATAAAAGTTCTAACATCTAATGCAGTTACTTTAGTGAAAAGCATCTTGTGTTCTAAAGATAGACTCAACATAATAAGTGATATTAGAGAAAACTTCAGAACTTTTACCTGTTTTTGTTTTTGTTTTTCCCCCTCTCTTCAAGAATGTTGAGGGTATCCATCTTTCCTGGGAACCTCCAACTTCACCTTCTGGAAATATTTTGGAATATTCAGCCTACTTGGCTATCCGCACAGCACAAATACAAGATAATCCGAGTCAGCTTGTGTTTATGAGGATTTATTGTGGTCTAAAGACATCATGTATAGTAACTGCTGGGCAACTTGCAAATGCACATATTGATTATACATCCAGGCCTGCCATTGTGTTCAGGATATCAGCAAAGAATGAAAAGGGATATGGACCAGCTACACAAGTTCGATGGCTTCAAGGTAACAATAAAAAAGCACCTTTAAATTGATTTTTTTTTTTAACTGAAGCTATTGTGATGATTATTTATTAGTAACTGGTTTTGGAGATTTGTCATTTAAAAGAGTATTCTCTGACTGTATTTCTAGCAGTTATGAATTTGAGTTTGTAAGTTGTTCTTAAAATGTATTTGCTCAATTCTAGATCCAAATAAAAGTAGAAAAGAAGCAAAGCCTCTCTGAAAACTAGTATATGAATTCTTCCCTAAAGTTATAGCTCTTTTATAAAGGAAAATAGTAAAATTAAGATAAAAGCTAGAAGGCTTTATTACTCCAATATCTTTTATAAAGGCCATGTAACTCAGTCATCCTAGAGTTATTGAGATGATTCTAGTAACTGGCTGTTGTACACTGTGCTGTCTTATATAGTAAATGTTCTCTACATTGTAAAGGCCCTGTCTTTGAGTACTCCCTCTAACTTTATTCTATATGAGCAGTGGTCCGCTAACAACTATCTTCTACTGGATAATATTTGTAATACTGATTTTAGTAGCCATTTGATTCATTTCTTTATCTACAGTTAGCACAGAGCTTAAGAAATTAAAAAAAGAAAGAGGCAAGTTCAGAAACTCTGCTTTTGAATTTTCATCATTTTCCAAGTATCATGGCAACATACAAAAAGAATAATGGGTTTTTCTTGATTCATACCAGGTTGATATATTGGAATATATTTTTGGCCAAAGCACTTAACTTATCTGGCCCTCAATTTCCTGATTAATAGATGAGGGAGTTAAAAGAGTTTACCTTTAAGGTCCCTTTCAGCAGTAAAATTCTGTATGTTCATCAGAAGTAAAATATATCCCTAAACATTTCAACATCTGTCTCAACGGATCTAATTTTGCTTTTGCTGAAATTAAAATGTTCATAGTTTAAAATTCAAAGTTAAAGTATGTCCTTCTTATTGAAGAAAGAAAGAAGCACCTTAACTGGACATCAGTTTTGAAATAGTGTTTTAAACATTTGTAAGATTTTTGTAAATGCTCTAAATGTTTTATTTTTGCATTGTTTTTACCTTGAAATTGTATAAACTTTTTTACAACTGAAATATAAGCATTAGACAGCTTACTCAGGTTCCATTACAACCTTAAAGATGCATATAGGCATTATGGATACTCTGCTACAGGTAACTTGTTTTAAACCTTTTAGACATTTCATGGTTCCACTGCCTATTCGAATCTGGAATGAATATACAGAGCAATAATTGCAGAAAAGATATTTCAGACTAAGAGCTGCAGTAACTGCAGGGGCACAGGTCTGTCGTTTTATACCATGTAACCTTATGCCAGTTTAGGTTGACTGAGTAGCTGTGTCCTCAAACTTCATGTATAATACTCCAAGCAAAGATGGATTTAATTGTGCAGAATTGATATATATGTATGTTCCAGTTACTAATTTAAAAGTGTATAGAATATTTTAATATATAATTTTTGTAAAGAACTGGGATTTTTATACTACAGTATTTGTAATTAATGTGTCTCACTAATTTTCTCTTGAAGAAAATATGCAAACTGTTAGACACGTAATGAGTGATTTCCAAACTCTAAAGGTAAAATAAATGCACTACTGTGGTGTTGTTAGAATACCTTTTTTGTGGCTATATGAATCTTTAATCTTTAAATGTGTACTTTACAAACAGTGTTTACAAGGAGCTTCTCTGGTTTGTTATCCCAGCACCTCCCTTGGTGAGAGCTTCATTCTGCATTTGTTTAACTCATATGCTTTGCTTTTGGCATATGCTTGCTTTTTGCACTAGTAGAATTTTAACTTACCTCATTATTATGTTTGTAATCATTTGTGTAGCTTCCATAATATGTCTGATATAGGCTAAAGAAGTACTTAACCAAAGTTAAAATAAATGGTAAGCAATTTTGCACATATTAAATGCTAGGGTTTGTTGTGTATATGTGTGCGTTTAGTTACAAAAAGAATAAGAATGGAAAGTTATAGTAAGTATGTGTTTCAAGCCCAATCATTTTAATGATCTGTTTGCTTTATTAGGAAAAGGTCTGGCTTTTAACCCTTTATTCTCTGCATTAATTAACAATTTGCATCTTGAAGCACTTCTCTTAATGACAAGGAATAAGTTGACTTTAAGCAAAGAATAGAATATTTGTTTGAGTGTGTACATTTATACCTACTTAGTATTTTGTTTAGTTTACTTTGTTTAAATATCTCTTCTTTTCTAGACTAGGAGGTGAATATGAACCTGTGGTTCTAAAATATGTCTTATTTTCTAGAGAGAAAGGCAGTCTTTGTATACCAAGGGATTTGTTAAAATAACAAATGTTTTTACTTTGAGAATCAGCCCAGTTTCTTACCATTTTTTCACATTTGTACATTAAGTAGTAATCACATTTATCTCTTTGATAAATGATTGGTGACTGAAAGACGCCATTGGGAAATCTCTGTGGCTTTGACATTAATAGTTAATAAGAGATCATTGAGCTATGTGTTTATGAATAGAATGGATTGGGATAAATAACAAGAGAAGTGCATTTAGCTTCTATGATTTGCACATTTTCTAAGTGACGATCCCTTTGTGTAGCAGTGGGTTATAACATGCAGGTATCTTTCATAAGAGGATTTACCCTGAGTTAAATTACTTTCTTTACTCCTCCCAGCTGGATAAGCAATTCAGATGTACAAGTCTTTGTGCCATAGTCCTCTTCCTGGACTCTGCAGATTTGGTTCACATAGGTAGTAAAAAGATTTTGCTGTTGCATGCTCTTAGAATTATGTTTTCTAAAGTATTGTATTGGCTTCATTTTAGTTTAGTAAACTGTTTGGCAACTTAACTAGAAATAGGGTATTATAAACCCACTTTTATCTGCATTAAAAAAAAAAACAGGAATAATCCGATTGCATGTATGAGGGCCCCCTGCCCTATAACCCAATTGCATAAATATAATCATCTGTAAGAAGGTGAAACTGTTGATCCATTATTTCAAAGACTTGTAGACTAGCAAAGATTTGTTCCAGTTAGATATATGGTCTACTATAACTGGAGATATTTTTATTTTTAAAAATTGCAGCACTTGTAGCATAAAAATAACTTGTAACATTGGATATGAAGAGATTATTAGTATTTAAAATTACTGTAGTCATCTGATCATAAATGAAGTAGGTTCAAAATAGACTTGGTCCTTGACCATTTAAGGTATAACTGACAGTTATGTTTTCCAAGACTAATTTTAGGCGGTCTTATGTATTGTGTACCAATGACATGTAAAATAAAGCACCTTTTCTACTATAAGCAATTACAGATGTTATTTATTTTGAACTACATGGAAGAAAAATTAGTGGTGGCAGAGTAAATCTGTAGAAATGCTGATGTTATATCATTCACTTAAAATGATATAGGCAGGCTCATAAAGAATGAACTGTGTCTAAAAACTTGTTTATTGAGTGGATTGTGTTTGGGAGTCATTTTCTGATAGAAATGTAAAGCCTATCTAACCTTTATTGTAACTAAACTAGTATGCTTGAAAGTAAAAAGGCAGATGGCTCCAAGAAACAGACTAAACTTGTTGTCACCTTTTTTTGGTCTTTTTTAGTCTTAATTTTTTTTTTCTTTATGCTTTTCATTTTAATTCATAGCAGCCGGTCTTCTGTCCTGCTACTCCATCAAAATGGCTCTAGCAGAGGTCAGGGATAATGTCTCATTTCCCAAATCCATTGAATTCTTTCATTGTACTTAATCTTGTCATTTGAAACTTTAACCACTCCCTTGACACTTTCACGTTTTTTTAGTTTCTGTCAGACTGTGCTCTCTGTCTTTTTATGCACCTCCTTCTGTCTGCAGTCCCCTTTTCCACTCCCACCTGTCTCCATTCATATTTTCAAGACTTAGGTAAAGGTCGCCAACCTGCTGAAGCCTTTCCTGACATACTTCATTTCTAGGTAGATTTGACCCCTTTTTCTTATGCCCCTACTGTCCTTTGTTCAATCTTTTGTCATAGCAGCCTAAAAGCTCTTGCGCCCTTACTCGTTAGCGTTGTTAGTCCTCTCCCTCTGCCAGATGGTCAGAGACTGGGTCTTTATCTCTCTTCCATATCAGCCATTTAGCTGCTACTTAAATATTTTAACAAATGATTAAAGAAAATTGCACCTGTACATCTCTCTCCATACTCTCACTCCCCTTCTCAAATTGGGTCAAAGTGAGAGGGAGGCTTTGAAAGGGAAAGAGATTTTAGCAGATTTAATAAGCCTCTGGAGGAAATACAAGCTCCACCTTTGTCTTACCCTACCCTGCTGTTACTTAGGTTCCTAAGAGAAGTTCTGGGATAAGTAAGAGATATGTCACATATTTATTAGGCTAAAAGGGATTTAATATGGGTTTGTATAGATCTCAAGAGGAATTCTTTGATCTAAAAAGATCTGAGAATTTAGTGAGACCGGTGGGCATTGCTGGATAATGATTTTTAACATTGGATGATCAGGAAAATGAGCTAAAAATATTTCCAAAGTCAGTCTCTCTGATTTCCATATAGGAAAGCCATGGACAATTGTCTAACTTTAGAAGAAGCTACCTACATATTTAATATGTAAGCACAGGGAGCTGCTGGAGGACACAGCACCAGCGTTAGAACCTCACTGGAGTCTGTCAGGTCACCGTTGTCACCTCTAAGCTTACAGGACAAAGGATTCTTACACTACTGGAAAACAAGATGACATTGGCACACCTTCTTTCCAAGTTTCCCAGTTATAGTTGGGAGTCCTTATACTTATATATTTCTGTAACTCAGAAAAAGACTTTTTAAAAATCATGCCTGGAAAAACATGAACTACAACATTCTGGGGAGAAACAATTAATTCTATAAACCGAATGATGAAGGAAAAAGCTATACCAGCCTCCTTATTCAAAATAGATCTCTATATCTTCTATTTCTATATCTATATAAGGTAGCATCTAGTGTTTGTTTTTGAGCATAGAGTAACTCTGTCCGCTAGTAAGTCACAGTCCAAGAAATGCCCATCTTTGACCAAGAGGATTATCCATTCCTCCTCTGAAAAGATGGACTGGAAGTTCCCTACGAGCTTGAGGAAGGCTCCCTCCCTATTTCTCTGTTTCTTATTGGAGAAGGAGGACAAAGCTGCAGGTATAATAATTACATCCGATTTAACAAAGCTGTGGGTGTGCCACTTAAGGCGGCGTAGCATGTAAGAGAGGGGGCAGGGCTCTGGAGGTCCAGCCAACTGCTTGATCCGAAATCATCCTGCTGCCAGTTGCACTTTAGCACCTTCTGGTGGCATTGTCCATTCCAGCTTACATATGGGTAAGATTTTGGGTCTTTTGTAACAAGCAGCCTAGGATTTTTAAAATAGCACAACGATGTCTGGAATTTTCTGAATGTTTGGAACCTAGTTGAAGAGATTGGACCTGAAGGATACACTGTCTGCTCTCCATTTCCTGAGAATGTATTGCCAGCCATTTGCTGCCGGGCCTAGTCTGCCTCTTGCACCACCTCCTTAACCCAAGGTAATAACTTTAGCCTGCCTTGTTGGGTACGAGGGATGGATCCAATGTTTCAAGATCTTTTTTTTTCAAATTTCTAAATTGTATACCAAAATGTATAGCTAATCCCCTGAATCAGGTGAAAATGTACCTTAACTGTGCCTTGTTTAATTTGCAAAATGGCACTGCTGGTGATGACCCTGGCAAAGATATGATTGCAAAATTATTATGACACTTGTGACCAACCTGGGCACCTGTTATTGCCCAATGTGGAGAAACAGTCAATAGCCACCATGCACTTTCTGTATTTTTGGATTGCTTAACACATAAATGCACTATTAGGAGAATGTGCCAAAGGGAATTTGTACTTCTGAAAGTCTACAGAATTCAGTAAAGAGGCAGTGTCTCAGTTTATTTTGTGATTTGTATCACCTATCATTTCATTCTCCGCTTTATACAAATAATTATATACCCAATGAACAACATAACCAACTAACCAGAATCATGCCAGTGGCCGAACCAGCTTGGCAGAGCAGTGCTATAATACTGCCATCTCGTTAGATTCTAACTCTCTGGGAACCTAGTTAACTTCTGTGAAGAATAGCCCATATTCATTCCTTTTTTCATATTATTATGTACTTCTTCCCCACCAGTTACAATAATTGCCTGATATGCAATGCAGAACAGTGGCTGAAATAATCGGATGTTCCCTCTCTTTGTTGATGAAGTTATATCACGTAACCTTATATCCTTTTTCTTTTACAATGTTTGTTGAGAATAAATAAAATGATCACACATGTACTCAATCTTCAGCTTAAGAACTAGAATACCCTCAGATGTGTAGAATTACCCCACTGTCTTCCTTCCCCACATACCACATGAGGTAAACATTATTCTGGATTTTTTGGCAGTAATTCCTATGTTTTTATTTATGGCCCTGCCATCTATATTTTGTATCCCTAATAATATATTATTTAGATTTACCTGTTTTTGAACTTTTATGTAAATGGTATCATGCTGTATGTATTCTTCTGTGACTTTTTTCTGACACTGTTTTTGAGATTCTTATCCATGTTTATGCATGTAAGTGTATTTCATCTGTTTTTCACTGCTGTATAGTATTCCATTGTATGACTATACCACAATTTATTTATCTATTCCTCTGTTCATGGAGATGTGGATTGTTTTCAGTTTTTGGCTATTCTGAATGATGCTGCTAGTGAGCATTCTGCCAGTTACAATGTAAGCTCCGTGTGGGCAGGGATTTTGTCTTTTTTGTCTGATTTTGTCTGTTTAACACATTCACAGTGTCTAGAACAATGCTGGCACATGGTAGATGCTTAATAAATATTTGAGGAATGAGTGAATTCTTGTACATGTCTCCTGGTGCACATGTGCAAGAGTTCTCTAGGGCAGTTGTTTTCAAAGTATGGTCCAGGGACTCTTGAGGTCCCTGAGACCCCTTCAGGGGAGTCCGTGAGGGCGAAAGCATTTTCATAAGAATACTAAGACATTATTTGTCCTCTTCACTCTCAGTTTTCACTTTTAAATGTTTTCCAGATATATGATGACATCATCACTCTGACAGCTTATCAAGTGTGTACCTATATAGTTTTGTTTTGAAAATGCCTGTTTTAATTTCTAATATGGTAAATTTTGATAACTATAACCCTCATGAACAACAGCTCTTTGAGGTCCTCAATAATTTTTAAGGATGTAAAGAGGTTCTGGACCAAAAATTTGAGAACTGATGCTCTAAGAAGCAGGTTTTACTTAGTCATACTGAACTGTTTTCTACAGCATTTGTACCAGTTAAGCTCCCACTGGCAGTGGTTGAGTGTCACTGCAAACACTTATATCTTAGCAAACACTTAATCTTGACTATCTTTTATATTTGCCAATTGGATGGCGATTGTATAGTATCTTACTGTGGGTTTAATTTGCATTTCCCTGATTACTAATGAAACTGAGTGTTTTTTTGTATATGAATGTGTTTCCTCTTCTGTGAAATACCTATTCATGTCTTTTTTGCCCATTTTTCTATTGGGTGTGTGTCTTTTTTTTCATTGATTCATATGATTTCTTTATATATTCTGGATGCCAGTCCTTTGTCAGTTAAACATGTTGTATGTATTTTCTCCCAGTTTGTGTATTATCTTTTGTGATTGTATTGAATTTATTGATTAGCTTGGAGAAAATTGATATCTTTTCAGTAATGAGTCTTCCCATCCAAAAACATTGTATATTTCTCCATTTGGTTTTCTTTTAATATCTGTCAATAAACTTTAACAATTTTTCTCCATAAAGGCCTTCATGTCTTATATTAGTTTTCTTTCTGGGAGTTTTATATATTTTTTAATGCTGTGGTAAATTTCTTAAAATTACACTTTCTATTTTAAGTGGATGTTGCTGATTATAGATATATTGTTGCTATGTGTTGATTTTGGATCCAGAACCATGCTAAATTTTTATTCGTTCTAATAATGTATCTAGATGTCTTTCTGAGTTTTTTATATAATCGCATCATCTGAAATGGTGGCAGTTTTCTTCCTTTCTGATCCTTCTACCTTTTAAAAAATGTCTTCTTACATTTCTGTACTTGCTAGGACCTGTAGTACAACGTTGAAAAGAACTGATAGTGAACATCCTTGTCTCAGCCCCAATTTAAAGGGAGTGCTTTTGACATTTCAGCTGAGTATTTTTTTTTCCCACAAATGGCCTTCATCACGTTAAGGAGATTCTCTTCTATTTCTAGTTTGCTAATAGTTTTATATGAATGAATGTTGAATTTTACTGAATGCTTTTTTCTCATCCATTTAAATGGTTAAATTGTTTTTTCTTTTAATGTTAATGTGTTAAATTATGATAGTTGACGTTTTAATATTGAACCAATCTTTAATTCCTAGGATAAACCCAGTTTGATCATGGTGTGTGTGTTTTAATACATTGCTGGACTCAATTTGCGAATATTTTCTTTAGGATTTTTGCCTCTACGTTTGTGAGTGAAATCAGCTTATAATTCTCCTATTATGTCCTGTCATTGTCTGGTTTTGGTATCAAGGTTATACTAGTCTTATTAAATGAGTTTTTCAACTGTCTGGAAGAGTTTAAGATTGGAACTAGTCTTTAAAGCCATGTGGTCATTAAGAGAAGATTTTAAACTATTGATTCATTTCTTTGAGGGTTTTAGCATCATTAGGATTTATTATTCTCAAGTCAGTTTTGTTACGTTTAATAAATTCTTCTAGGGATTTCTCCATTTCATCTTAGTTTAACTTTTTGATATTGTTATCCTTATTAGCTTTATATCGTTTTTGTTTCCACAGCATATGTAGTTATGACTCTTTTTCATTCCTATTAGTTCATTTGTGCCTTCTCATTTTTTTTCATCATTAATCCTTCCAGAGGTTTGACTTTTTAACCCATTAGTCATTTTCAAAGTGTATTTCCAAATGCTAGGGGTGGGTTATAGTTGTCTTAATCTTTATTTCTTATGTCATTTTTCCAGAGAATATGAGCTATAAGATTTTCTGAAATTTGAGACTAGCTTTATGATTTATCTTGTGGTCAGTTTTTATACATGCCCCATGTTTACTTGATAAGAGTGTATATGCCTCAGTTGTTGAGTGTAGTGTCCATTAGATCAAACTTGTTAGTTGTGCTGTGCAGATCTTCTCCTTACTGATTTACCTTATACTTAATTTCTTATTTGCTGAAGAGTCTCAAGATCTCATTATGATAAGCAGATTTCTCAATTTCTCTTTAAGTTGTGTTTGCTTTCTTTTTCTTGCTTTCTTCTTCTTTGGGCTTTATTATTAGATGCATACCAATTTAGAATTTTTCTATCTCCCTGGTGAAAATTGAATTTTTTATAGTTATGTAGTGACTCTCTGTGAATGCTGTTGCTTTCATCTTTTTCTTGTCCTTACTATAGCAATGTTTTGGTTAGTGTTTATCTGAATATCTTAGATCTTTCTTTGGCCTCACATTTTGATACATACTTAAAAGATACGGCCACAGAAAACATACGGATGGTTTGGTACATCTATTATGATTACAAGTATAATTTGGATTTATTTCTATGATTTCTATTTTTATGATTGCTCATCATATCATCTTTTTAAATTTTTGTCCACTCCTCCCTTATCTTTCATTTTTCATTTTCTTATTCTTTTTTCCCTTCCTCTATTTGTTGGGTTTTTTTTCAATTATTATATTTTTTTCTTATGAGTTCTATTTGGTTTATAAATGTACTTTTTTTCCTGTGTAATCTTTTGCTCCTTATTCATATTTTCCATGCTTCTATTCCTTTATACATCAGTAATTTTTCTTGTGTTGATACCAGTATTCTTTGTGGGTGAGTCTACTGCTGTATAAATCGTGTTGTTTTTCATTTACGGTGCCATTTCCCCTTGTTTTGTGATATCTGAAACATTTTCCTTGGGAAAAAAGGAATTACTTGAAGTATGGACTGAAATTGAGATCCTTAAGATAATTTGTTTGTTCTGCCAAACACCCAGGGGCCACTAACGTGAGACCACTTTAAATTATGAGCTTGAAGGTTCTCAGATTTCAGATCACAAACCTTGAGGGCTCACCAGTGATTATGAATTCAACGGTGGTGGTGATTTATCCCCCTCCACCCAGAACCAAAATTGAAACAGGCAAGGTTCCTTGCTGCCCACTTCTCGGTGGTGGCCCAGCTAGACTCCAGCCTAAGTGAGCCTCGGGCTTTATGTCCAGTTCCCCCACTACTGGTAGCTCCTGGTCTCCAGAGTTTAACAGAACTCTCATGGCAAAAGCAGGCTTTGGTGCTGGCTTACCTCACAGGTGTCCTGTTTCCACTTCATTTTTGGCGTTTTGCAGATGCCTTATACTTTCATGTCAACTCAGTGATACATTTAAAAAGATATTTATTTAATACAACTTCACATTGTTTCTTACATTTTGTTCAGCATTTGGTTTTTTAAAACAGGAGTTACTGAAGGTATCTAGACTGCCTTACTCTCAGAAATAAAGTCTAAATTAAAATCTGCTTTACTTTGCCCTGATGTGAGTAGGAAACGTAATAGTTTGTGGTCTGTACAGAATTGTAGGATGCCTCGTTCTTTCCTTTGTACTGTCCTGCAAGACAGCACTTTTATGGTTTGGGGACTGCTACTTGCAAGGTTGGAAATGTATAGAAAACCATTTTTTTAAAGTTACACTCTTCCTCCACAGTAAGGAATGGCTCTGCCATTTCCTTAAATGGCTATTAGCCCAAATATTACTTGTGTTCTTTGACTAGTGATTGCTTTGGTCTGAAAAAAAGGATTTGAATTTGGTTTCTTGTAAACCTAATGTTGGGCATTATATATGCATGAATGGGCCTTCTTGGCATACCTGTCCTAGCTGAAAGGCACTGTCTGTTATGACTTGTCTTTGCCTAGCAACTTGTTTTCAACCAATTACCCAGTGTTTAAGGTTCAGAACTATCTTTCATTCAGATGTACTCTGAAACTGAGCCCTGGAAAAGAGGTGCAAAAGTAAGACACGAAACCGTTACTGTTTGTACTTAGAGGACAATCAGGAAAGACCTAAATTACGCCTTTTTAAAAGAGGCAAAAATGTATGCTGTTGTGTCAGAAGTTTTTAATCTTACGTATTTTTGTGGAAGATGGAGGAATTACCTATCAACTTGTACCTTCCGCCCCTAAAAGGCATACATGGCCATTAGGCCTCTACAGACAGAGCCAGCACATACATATTTTACTGACTTTATTTGGCACGCTCGGTGGCACTAAACTTGGCAAAGGAGTTCTTACAATACATTGCCTTGCACAGGTATCTATTTAATATGCAGTGCAAAAGGAAATTGTCTCTGGGGTAAGGTCAGGGAAAGCTGTAACTGTATTTCTAGGCAAGCTTGTATCTCAAAATGTGATGCCCAGAAGCCAGAGATATGAATCCATCCCAATGCCATCTGTGGCCTATGGTTTGAAAGGATTCTGCCTTATGGTTTTAAAATCCTTAACATCAGGTATAAAAAGCAGCATAGTCTTGAAAGAAATATCCATGGGGCAATAGCAGCCAGCATATCGGCTATTACAAACCGATTTGGGGTGGTGCTATTTTCCGTATTTGATGATTAGTACAAAGTTTTTACAAAAGTTTTAAAGGCTTTCCTGATGAAGTTTAAGCTGAGACCTGAAGGATGAGTTGGGCTTACCCAGGCAGAAGGAAGTATATGTGTTTAAAGTCATGGCAGGGGGGTGGGAAGAAACAAAGAACACAGCACAAGGAGCCAAGGGACCAGGGTGGCTGGAGCAGAACGAGCAAGAGGAAGCTAAACTTGGTGAAATTAAGCAAAGTAACGTATCTAGCTCTAAAAGAAACCATCAATTAAAACTGAGTATTTTTTAGACAGTATAGTACAACTCTTTGAAAACAAAGTTAGTACGGTTGTTCTGTTTTTTACTCATGAGCACACTATATGACTTAATGTGAGTTTAATGTCAATATATATATATAAATTATTACATAAACTAATAAATTGTCTAATTCAGGGATACCAAAAATATACATTTAAAATAGACTGGCTTTGGGAATTCCCTGGCAGTCCAGTGGTTAGAACTCAGCGCTCTCACTGCCAGGGGCCCAGGTTCAATCCCTGGTTGGGAAACTAAGATCCCACAAGCCGCATGGCATGGCCAAAAAAATAATAAATTTAAAAAAAATTTTTTTAATAAAATAGACTAGCTTTCAGTATAGCTCTCATACAGTATCACTTATTTGAGTGACTCAGAAGTGTATTTTATCACATAAAGCAAGAAATATTGTCTTATTTTGGACTGCTGATAAAATAACAAGATCCCCTAAGAGAAAATACATTTTCCAAAAATCTTGCACTGCAAGATTTCATTCTTGGTAAATGGTAGAAACTTTTTTTTTTTTTTCATTTTTCAGGCCTAATTGATACGCAAGAAGGCATGTTTTTGAAGAAAGGAAAATACTGCATAGATAGTATACTATAAGAGGAAAAGATATACAAATAGCTTAAAACATCATCATACCCAAGCATATGACACTAGGAAGGTAGCATTGAAAAAAATTTTCTCTGGACTAAAGCATCTCCATTTATAATGAGGTAGTGAGGGGCTAGATAGATAGACGCTAACTTAAGTCCCTTCTTCTATGACTTAATCACTGAAGCCCATTTCTCTCTTAGATACTCATAAAGCAACACATACAAAATTATTTTAAAAACTAACTTTTAGGTTAATGTAGGAGCTTATATACTTAAGAAGTTCCAGGGGGGAAGAAAACATGACATTCAGTTACATGCAACATAGCCAGGTAAGAAGGCAGCACTACTTCTCACATGCATAAAAGGGGATTATGGACCTGACACGTGCCAATTGCCAATGTTCTTTCAGAGTATGAAGCCCGTATAATCCAAAATTGACCTAATTTTACCTACTCTAAAGTTTTAGTACTAATAGCGAATTATTAAATTTAGAATTTCATTTTGGTATATACTGATATACATTTTAAAGTTGTCTAATTTTTTTATCTGGATTCTTAAACATAGCTCAATCTTTAAACTTTAGAGAAAGAACCTGATAACCAAAGATCAAGTGCTTTTATCAGTTATATAATGACATACTGCCTGGATTAAATGTAAGATATTTCAAAAATACAATTATATATGTATCAAAAGCCTTAAAATTTTGCATATCTGTTAAACCAACAATTCTACTAATAGAATTTATTTGAAGAAAACAGTAATGGATGTACACAAGATTCAATGAAGTGTTGTTTATAACTGTGAAAAGATGTATATAGTCAAAATGTCCAATAGAAGATTAAATAAATTATGTTTCAGCCATACAACAGAATAATAAAGAAATAAAAGTAGAAGACTATGTAATGACCTGGGAAAGATGTTCACAATATATTAAGTGAAAAAAGCATGTTATAAAACAGTATGCAAGTATTAGCCCATTTTTATAAAAATATACATATTTAGCAAAGTAAAAGGACAAATCATATTTACCAAAATATTAACATTGGTTGTTTGTTTTTAACATAGTAGGATGATGGTTGGTTTTGCTTAACCACCCTTTTTTGCCCATTTGAATTTTCTGTAATGAAGATTATTTTTTAAATGGGAAGGCAGTGAGGGAGTTATTAACTTCAGATTATCCCAGTTGTGCCCACCAAAGTTCCTTCTGGCAAAGTAAATGTTTCTGTCCAGCCTGTATCTAGGAAATTGCTTCTCCCTTATAAATTTGAGTGTCCTTCCAAGATGACATTCACTCAAAGTGCCTTTTAGGCAAATTATACAAGAGCAATTGTTGATTAAAAAAAAAAAAAAAAAAGACTCAATTATCACAAAAAATAGGTGAGAAAATACAAATCCTCACTTTAAAAAAGCAACAACCCAAGTACAATACTAGTAAATTATACAATGTTACATTATCTAAATTTAGTTTATTGCAAAGATCAAGACAGCACACTAGAAGCTGGAGATTTCTCTTTCGCACCATTCACAGCACTAACTCTGTTCTTCACTTCATTCACTCACCCATGCAAAAAAGCTCTGTATACACACAATGATGGCTGACATTTCTTGGTTCCCATAGCATAATAGGAAACTTGACATTTCAATTAAAAAGGTAAAATGAGGACATTTACCATCAAACTATGAAATTCCTCTTCTGGAAGAGGATACTATATAGTATTTGAAGATATGCCTTTGGAAAAATCATATACAAAATGAAAGGGGCCCCATTTCAAGAGCACTAGGACTACATTAAACTTAATGAATTCCAACACCCGTAATAATGTAACTCAAAGACAAATCTAGTCTTAACAGAAGCGCCAATAAGCTAAAACTCTCTTAACAGGCACAATGAACAGTGTGAACACTGTTAACGGGCACCAAGTTGAATAGGGCAGACAATATTTGCTTCTGCATTCACACTTAATTTCTCAATTACATTTTTTTAAAAAATGGTGCTGCTTAAGCTATGAATGTTTTACAAAAAAGTTAATAAATATGGCAAATGCTAAAAATCTAGCTAGGTTATCATGCAAAGTATTATATAACCAAGACAAACTCAAATTTATAATAAAGGCAACTTGCATTCAAAATGAACTCTACCCTTATTTTTTATTAAAAGGGCAAACATCATGAATTAACCCAGCTGCTTACCTGAATTATTACAAAAGTAACATGATTCAATATGAAAATAAGAAACTGTCTACAAATCTCTGACAGTAATAAACTGCAATATACAATGCATACAGGAGTCATACAGAGCAACAAACTCTCGTACAAAACAAAAATATTTTAATACCTTTAAAATCCAAATTTTTCTTTAAAATCATTCATGAAAAAGTTTCTCAAGTCAGAATTAACACCTCAATTAGTCAAGCATTGGGAAGCTACATTACAGCTATTTAATATACAAAGAGACATCTTTTCACCAGTCAGCTCCTTCTAATGTCTCTGTTCCGGAATCATACAGACTCAGTTCTCTACACTCTCCAGTCCATCATTTCTTCGGATCATGAAAACTGAATTTGTTGAACACCAGAAATCTAAGATTTGAAAATTTAAATTGAGCAGAATTAAAGAAAAAATAGTTTCCTGTATATTATAAACATTCAAAGAGTAAAAACAACAGACAATGAAAAATAAGTCTAGTTCCCACCCCAAATCTCCATTCTCTCTACCTAAGGAGCTACTTTAATAATTTCTTGTGTATCTTTATAGAAATCTATGCAAATACATTCATCCCCTCAATATCCATGGAGGATTGGTTCCAAAATGCCCTGTGGAAGCCAAAATGCACAGATGCGCAAGTCCTTTAATCGGCCTTCAGTATCCACGGGTTCTGCATCCGCAAATTCCACCTGCGGATTCAACCAACCACAAACCACAGATCGGAAACATGATCCATGGTTGGTTGAATCCATGGGTGTGGAACCCGTGGATATGACGGGTGAACTGTATGAACATATGTGTACATATCTGTAACCATTAGAGAATACTATACACAGTTATATATTTTGAGAAAACAATTTTTAACAACCTTCTTTATCAGATTCTTAATAATAATGTGTTGACGTTAACTACCTGTGATTAAAAAAAATCAATGAATATAATTTTTTAAATTATTTAAAATATTAATAGAAAGAAGGTACTGTACCTGTTGATATGATGTTGTGTAAACCATAACATTTTGTTGCTGACCATCTGCAGTTATTAAGCCAGCTGGTAACTGGTTAGCTAAAAGACAGAAAAAAAGTTAAAGCAGGAAAAGAACTGCATCTGCTTTCTTGACCTGAACCTTAAGGTTGTGTGATTTTTCCATTTAAAAAAAGTTCCCTGGGCTTCCCTGATGGCGCAGTGGTTGAGAATCTGCCTGCTAATGCAGGGGACACGGGTTCGAGCCCTGGTCTGGGAAGATCCCACATGCCGCGGAGCAACTAGGCCCATGAGCCACAACTACTGAGCCTGCGCGTCTGGAGCCTGTGCTCCGCAACAAGAGAGGCCGCGATAGTGAGAGGCCCGCGCACCGCGATGAAGAGTGGCCCTCGCTTGCCGCCACTAGAGAAAGCCCTCGCACAGAAACGAAGACCCAACACAGCCAAAAATAAATAAATAAATTAATTAAAATAACCACCAAAAAAAAAAAAAAGTTCCCTAAAAACGCACATTTTTTTCCTATAGCATTTTTCAATTTTCTGAAGTGTACTTTCGCTAAGTGTACTTTCGCATAAGAGACTGGATGGAGTTTCTGACTCATAAGTAGACCTACACTGTGAGGCCTGGTTGGGAGCAACACTTACATAACTAAGCAGCATATATTTTAAATATGAGAAATATATGTACATATAAATTTTATATGAGAAACATCACCATAGACCTTTTATTTCACCAATATGACACTCAATTTTTAAGAAACCTTCAGTTCAAATTTATTTAAATCACAAGATTTTATATTATAAACAACAATTCTCAATACTCCTCTCATGTGAATCTTAAACCAAAAACTAGGGACTATGGAAATCCATTAGAACTATTGGTGAAAGATTATAATCTCTGCAGAATTAAAATTTATACGCTTATCCCTCACCGACTTCAAATATAAGGGCATGAACTAGTAAGAACTATTCAAAATAGTGCTATGTCAAAACACTCAGTGCTAATATTCCACAAGCTCTACTCTAGACATATAGAATTAATCACTGCCAACAATCTACATGACTCGTAAGAATAAATGCAGCTGCACAAATGTATCATAACACTGCTTACTAAATGCCTCCTCTGTAAGCTCTTCACTTAGTCCATCCGTAGCTGTGACTGCTCCACCAATTCCTTTCTCTCCTTTCATAGCCTGAGGAAGGGAAATCAAACAAGCAATCACTGTATTCAAAACAACAACAACAACCTGTTTCCTAAATGAGGATGCTTACTTATTTCCTAAAATTAGGAGCTTCTATTATTACAAAATACAGAGTATTTATTAATGCTTCTGGTTAATAACATATGGAAAGGTCCTTCAAAATGCTGTTATATATGCAGTAGTCATCACAAGACAGTGTTAGTAATGACCTAGAAAATCTAAAATATTTATGAGTAAAAATAAAGTTATTCCACACTACACCAAAAGGAAAAGAGAAGTCTATTTACAGATGAAGTAGTCTGCAAAAACTGTAAATACCCAGCTTGCGGATCTACTACAAGTGATCCAAGTTATCATTTAACTATACATGCAGCTCTCGGCCAGCACTATAGCAGCCAGTTTGGAGTTTAAAATTCCTAAATCGAAATTACAGTTTGGATCAAAGACCTCTAAGTTTCTGTCCACTCTCAGGTTCTAATGATGCTGAAGATTTGGAAAAGTTCTGTAAAGAATTTACACATTCTCTTCCTACTTTAGTCATTCTGTGCAGATATCACTAATTTAATGGGATTCTAACACTACAGACATTGAGAAAGTATTTTGAAAGCAATGTGGATCTGACACCCAAGTTGGAGTGTAGAAATAAATATGCTGATCTCAATTCATTTTCACAAAATTCATACCACATGCAAAGAAAAACCAAACAGGAAATGTAGAAGAATTCAATCAATAGTAAGAAAAGGATATAGTTATAATTCCCTTTTTCTTATCTAAAAGGCCCCAAGCTTTGAGATGCTACCTCTTTTAAATTAGTAACAATTACAGCATGTGCTAACATTATCGAGCACTCTGTATGTGCCAAGCCAAGGGCTGTACATGGATTATTTTACTTAGTTCTCTCAGTAACTCTGTGAGGTGGGTACTATTATTATTAGCCTCATTCTACAGACAAGGAAACCAAGGCCTAAAGTACTTAAATAGTCTGCCCAGGGTCACAGAGTTCAGCATCCAGGTGGTCTAAATCCAGAGTCCATGCTCTGAATCATTACACAACTATGCTGTCATTAGTAATAAACAAAGGAAAAAAGAAAGGACTTCCTATTTAAGTTCAGTAATATAAGTGATTACATACTTCTGAGAAATGATTAATACATTTAAAAAGTAAAAAGTGAATAGTGTATCTTATTTTCTTAAAAACATAATGGGAGACACTTTACTTACCTCTCTGAACTTCTGAAGGTATAATTTCAGAGGTTCTACATAACTGTCGAAGCCTAAGGTAGACATGGCAAAGAGAATATCTTCTCCATTGATTGTCTTCCGTTTCTCTTGATGGCATCGTTCACTTGCTTCAGATGTTATAAAGCTGATGAACTCACTTACACATTCTTGAACACATTCTTTGGCATCTTTTGCAATCTGAAGAGAAAAGTCATAGGTAAATCTGCAGGGAATATAACCACCACTTTCCTAACAACCTGCAAAAATAAAAGGCTATTCAGAAGAATATAAATTTCAGTTTATGACTGTTAACCTTTAATCTTCAAAGTATATGCTGCTAACAGTGACGTAACGTATGCTATCAAAATTCCAACCCTCATTGAGTGAGACTGAAAACTCAAATACAAATGAGAGAAGCCTTGACAACTGTTCACAGAAAACAGAGTTTAGGTATAAAAGCAACTACTGGATGACCCTACCACCCCAAAAAGATGAAAACTCCTACTAACCAAGTGCCCCAAGAAAATCAATCCTGTTATGTCTGGAGTGTACTGTGGGCTAGACTTAGGTACCGCTTCTCTGCCCTGGCATTTCCACCAATGAGGACACCAGAAAGTTTTTAAAAACAAACTAAACACTAAATTCACTGTAAGGCTTACAAGGGAGTGAAATAATGACATCTGGTGACATTTTTATTAATAAAGATACAAAGTGTCCAGAATACGTTCTGAGTTTATGAAAAAGCCTACCAAAAGAAGCACACACCTGCCATCTCATTATAAAAACAACTCTTCACTTAGTGGTCTAGGGTTTGAAAGTGAAACTCTAATAGACTATATCATGCAATTCCAAAGCCACTTCTAACAGAATGACAAAATCCTTGCTGAAACATACTGTCTTTCACCTCCATGCCTATTTTACATCCTGGTGAAAAGTAACAAGAGTTACTGCATAAATGCAGTCAAACAAGATAATATAACCTGAGCTGGATACATAACTTTAGATGTTCCAGCAGCTATGCTAAAAAAAAAAAAAGTGAAATTAATTTCAATATATTTTGCTTAACCTAGTAAATTTAAAATATTATCATTTAAACACAGAATCCATTTAAAAATTGAGATATTTTAAATACTGTAAATCAACTATACTTCAATTTAAAAAACATTTTAAAAATTGAGATCTCTTTATCCTTTTTTTTATACTAAGCCTTCAAAATCTGGGGTATGTTTTACATTTACAGCACATATCAATTCATTCGGCCAACATTTCAAGTGCTCAATAACCACATGTGGCTAGTGGCCACAGTACCAGGCAGCGCAGGCCTAGCCTAGTAAGCAATTATCAGCAGTTGTGCTTTTTTCCCCTTAAAACATAAGGAGGACCACTCAAATTGGAACTTCTAGACTCAGTGATATATTTTAATAATGTATTTCTTCGTAAGCTTTATTACTTTCATAAGTATTTTCTAAGCTACAATAAAACGAGAGAAAGCTTATTATGCAATACAAAACAATATACAAAGTGTGGACTTCAGTTCAGACCAAGTGATAAGTAGAGTGACAATGAGTTTTTAAAAGCTGTTATAAGTAACTGTTTATACAATTATTTCTCTCACAAGACAAAACTACTTTAAAAAATCATGCCAGTTGAATTAAATGTATGTTAATATTTATAATTATAGAGAAAGTTTCCAAACATACAGATTTGGGGGGAAAATCCTTACTACATCCATCAGCCCAACATGATCCAATTTTGCTGCAACAATATGGAAGTTACAACTTCATATGCCCAAAACCTGATAGTTCTGACAATGCACTTATTTTTAAAACGATTCTTAATTCTGTTTTATCTGCTTCCAGCAAGTGGGGGAGCGGGAGCACTGAGGGACATGAGAGAGCTGAAACTGGAACACCGCTCAGTAACCAAGTGTGTACAACTGAAATATGTGTTTTGCTGAAAGGCTGAATGACTGAAATCAACAGCTAACTATATTCATGAAATATGTGTTCATGTAGTTTTACATTCCCCCCTCCCCACCCCTGAAAAACAAAACCCAGTTAAATTTCTCCTCAGCATTACCTTTCCCGTTTGAGGTATGGCATTTTTCATTATCCTTGCAACATTTGCAATTGGAAGATATATATCTTGTTCTCTAAAACTTTCTTTTGAACCGTTTGTGTCTTCATGATCATTCATGCTGTCCTCAGTATCTAAGTAAAAATAACAGGTTTATAGCTTCTCATAATTTTTCCTTCAAGATAGAGAAGACTACCTAAAACAATCTAAGATAAGAAACATTCTGGTTGATTTCCTAATCGTTTTTAGGGATTAGGATAGCAGTTCTTTTCACAATTTTCTCAGGGCCATAACTGACCCTCCTCATTAATTTCAAACCCACTGCCTAGAATACTCTTATCCTCAACTCTGCCTACTAAATCCTACCTACCCATTCTCCAAAAAGCTCAAATACATCTCCACAGCACCTTCAGAAGTGATCTCTCCTTTCACAAAATATCACAAACAAGTGCTTCTTTGTGTCTCTTCTCTTAACACATTTTATAATCCTTATTTCTCATTCCCCCTCTTAGATTTTTGCTACCTGAGTCCAGGGATCAGCTTTGTGTCCTTCCTAGGACTTGGTACAGCACCTCCAACAGAGGAGGTGCTCATAAATATGTTACATAACTTAGCTATAAAATAGAAGAGACTATGATCTATGGCTCCATGCATATAACAAGATTAAAAGGGTGTGGTGTGTGTTTATCCAAAGCCAAGTTTATACAGAATGGAAAAACTGGACTTGAATATTACTAACCCAATTGGATTACCACTAATGTAGTAACAGTTTTTGAACAAAGCTATAGCAGTAATCCAATGTTCTTACAGAAAGTAAATTTTTAGATATAACTGAAGCTTTCATAGTACAAATAATATCCTTTTATGATTAAATGCAGTATCCTGTAAGTAAACTTCCCACTCTTTTATTAATATATGTATTAAATACGAAAGGTACTTAAGTTGATTCAGTTTACATTTTTACATGTTTAAAATGATGTTATCAAAATTAACTTGTTTGAATATCTGTTTTAGGATGAAGTAAATAATCACCTACCCCCAACTGCCTTCTACAAAAATATATCTTAGTGTTTTTTAATCTTACACATCAGAATGCCACAAAAGCAAATTTTTTCTGATAGGCCAACATAATACTGCCATTCTACTACATAGTTAAAACTTAATATTGAATAAAAACCAAAACTAAGTCTGTTTATAAGTACTAGAAATATAATAGCTAGCAACCACCCTCTAAAGAACTACTCAGTTTATCAATTGAGTAAGAATTCGCCATATTTAATACTTAAGTAGGAAATCAATAACAAATCATTAAAGAAACTGTACCAGCTTTAAAAAGGCATACTTTTATAGAATTCTTTTCTAAAACCCGTCATTCTTTTGAAGACTATTTCTAATAAAAATAGCAAAGTATACCTTTTTAGACTATCACTAAACTGTGACACAAGAGTGCTAATTTTCCTGTAAAGACAAAAGTAACCTAGAACATCACATCAATAAAATTTCCACTTTCTAATTTGTTCCAACTTGTGAATTTGTTTCTAATTGTGGCTTTCTTACCATCATGAGGCTGTATAACATAATGACTTCCTCCAATATAGTCTGCAGAAATTCCTAGTTGAGAAGCATCTGTGGTGGAACTGTCACCATCCATCTATGAGGAAAAAAAGCTTTCAATAATCTTCAATAAAACTTGTCTAAAAACTACATAATAGATTTAGTGCTCATAAACTGTCATAGGATGAGTCAGTTACATTTTTCATAGCCTTAAGCTTACTAAAAGAAAACATATTTCTTGATTTGGAAACCTTTTGATAATTTGCCAATGATTCAAGATTCCCCTATTCACCCTCTATTAAGCGATAAGCCTAAGACCAACGGGGAAACAAAACAAGGAAATGAATTTAAAACACACACGTCTTTCTTTTCAATTGCATCATCATCAAATATAGTATAGGCAACCCTGACTTACAACCTAATTTATCTCTGTAATGACAAGCAGAGCCAATATCAGCTTAGTAGTTACTCACCTATATCCAGCCTGTTCAGCTCTCCTGCTAAAGCCAGATATTCCTACACGAACTTTTTTGCTCTTGCTGCAAACTCTCTTTGCCATCTCACAGAAGTTCCACAAGAGACAATATCCTGGTTTAAACTGCTGTTTGGTACAAGAAGCACACGGGCTCCCTGCACAGTCCTGTGCCCACACAACCCGAAAGTGCACCCCCATTCTGAACAAGCTTATCGCCCCTAAGTCTAGTCAAAGGTTAATTTTCTCTCCCCCTACCCTCAGACTTTTGACTCGTTAAGGAAAAAAGAAAAGGAGGGGTCAGGGAGCTTGGAAATCTGCATATAAAAATAGGAAAATGATAACCACAGACAAAAATGAGAGTTAAAATGACTATTTTAAAAGAACCCTGGGAATTCCCTGGTGGTCTAGTGGTTAGGATTTCACGCTTTCACTGCTGTGGGTTAGGGAACTGAGATTCCCTGAAGCCACGCGGCACAGCCAAAATAAAAATAAAACCCTGCTTAATTTTACTCAGAGGTAAACGATTTCTAAGAGGGAAAATCTGGGCGGGGTGGGGGTGACCCATAAGCCCTGAACTGTCTCCATTCCAACATGGCAAATCCTGGAAGTCTTTCTGCTTTGCAAATAATACTATTCAAAACAATAAGGGACTGGATGGAAAATTGTGGATGGAAAAATTTTGAATGCATTATCTGAATAAAAAGCATAGCAAAAATTAAGTGTAATTTATATACGCTTTCAGGCCAAATCAAGAAGAGACAGTTGATCCTAAATGTTTATCAAGGCCCAGGACCCAGCACAAACTTAATGTTATTAACTGCGATATTTGAGTCCTTATGTAACACCTCTTCCTTTCCATCTCTGTTGGATTTTTACCTAATACTAAAATACCAGGCTAGTTTCCAAGTCTTCAATAACATGGCATTTCTTTGATGCATCTGTTGACTGTGGTATCTAATTTAATTGTAAATACAGATACATTGCCATAATTTATATAGCTGTTTTAAGGGGGTAGAGAATAGAATTCACTTACTTTTAATAATTTGTGAAAGTACAGGGTACCTATTTATGATGCTTCTTAGTGCCCTCTAAGAGGAGGTAAACAACAGTCAGTGAGCTCTGATTTAGACTCTCTTATTGATCCCTGAAAACAAACATCCCTACCGGTTAAATGTATTTCTATATAAAATGGAAATAATAATTTCACCTTCCCCATCTTAAACAGCTAATATATGTATGAAGCATTTTCCAAATATAAAATGCTATTTTGATCCTAAAATGCTATAAAGATACTAGGAGAGTAGTCTTTAATAGATATGACGATGGATTTATTAGCCATGAAAGAGAGGTCAATTAGGATAGCTGTGAATGGATTGGTTTTTACAATGCCCTAGGGGAGATCAAGGTGCAGGAGACAGGACCAAAGTGGTTAAAAGCCTACAACTAAGAAACAAATACAGTTTGTTTTTTTGGGAAGGGGGGGGTGGAGGCGGTTACAGAAATCCTTTGCTAAATCAATGTCCACAGGATAGCCTGAGTCTTTTTAAATTAGCTGATGAGCAAGACCCTGTTGTAATAACCGTGATCTGAGAGATTAATTAATTTATAAATATAATGTAAAAAAAGTATTAAAGGCAAAAAGTTTAACTCACATTATCTTGTCATGCACTGGAATTAGCAGCAAGTTTATCACCTGGATTAAGAACGTTAGCCTCTAAACCTCAGTCTTCTAAAAATTACTTCTGAAAGTATTTCATAGAGTTGTTGGAATTAAAGACTAGAAACCTGCTAAGGACAGAGTTTGGCACATAGCGTACTCAGGAGATGTCAGATCTCACCCTCCCTCATTTGAAGATAAGCCACATGTCATCTGCTTAGCTGTATGTGTCTTTGGTTCTGCAAGTTTTAGCTTTTCTGTCATTTCACCACTCCTGTCTTCCTCTCTTCTATCTTTCTACCATTAAAATCCTGCCCCATACTTTAATCCCAGTGTTCACCCATCCTCCTGAAATCTTTCTGATTTACCCTATTCTGTAAGCCAAAAATCAGTGTTCCCATCTTGGAATCCCCAAGGCTCTTAGAATCTTCCATTCAACAAGCTAGCCTCATCTTTGATGCTTACCATACGCTAGCTATCCTCCTATATATATATATAAGAAATGAGGGGGGTAACTTGCTAGATACATCCCAAAGGCTTTTTCTAGGTCTAAAACTTCCTATGAAAATTTACAAAATAGATTGTAGATTGTAAGCCAGTGAACAAATATTTACCGAGTAAGCACCCTGTATTTATCAAGTCTCTGCTATGTGCCGACAACGTCATAGGTCAACAACAAAGACAAGGTCTCTGTCCTCATCTTGCAGAGAAGACAAATGTTACGTAAACTGGGGTCAGGGGGACGGGGTGGGGAGCGCAGCCTACTAGTATTTCCAAGGCACAGGCTCTGGAATCAGATCACCTGGTTTGAATTCCCTGCTACTTACTGGCAAGTGGGGCGAGAATAGTACTTACCATGTAAAGACCTACCATAGTACAATAGGAGTACTCAGTAAATGTTATATATAGTTATTAAATAATTACAAATAATTAACTAATTACTAGTGCCCAGTGCTAAGGAAAATAAAGATGTTTTGTTATATGCTTTGGGAGTTTATTCCATAAGGAACCTCACTAGTCTAAAGAGTCAAGGAAGGCTGTCTTAAGAAAATGACGTTTAAACTGAGACTGAAAGATGAACAGCAATCAGTCAAAGAAGGATGGGGCAAGAATGTTCCAGGCAAAGGAAACTGAGAAGTAGTACTGGCGGACTGGAATGAGCTAAGCAGAGGCGGGATCAAGCAGTACCTTGTGGACAAGCGTAAATCAAAGGAGAGTTTTAGCAGAAGAATGCAAATCAGATTTCTTTTCAAAAACATCACTCTGGCTACAGTCCAGTGTAGAAAGTGGACTGGAGGGGAGCAAGAATGGGGGCAGAAGTCCAGGAAGGGCTACAATGCTGCATTCAGGGCATGAGTTCAGGAAAGATGATGAACATTCCCAGTATCAACAGGACAGCAGCACTGGACAGCAGAAGCCGAGGCCACAGAGCTTTTTCATTGGTAAAATCAACAGACTTGGTGGCTGACTGAATAAGAGCTGGAGGAAGAACCAAGGATAATGCTGGGATTCTTACAGCTGGGGAGACAGATGGCTTTCCCCAGAGAATGCAAAAGGAAGGGAACAGGAGTGCTGGGAGGATGCAAAGAGCCTAGCTGAAGTTGGTGACCAGAAATGTTTAGTGGAATCAATATGTCCAGCTGTGATACTTACAAGCCTGGTAAGAACAGAGACCCCAAAGTATTGGATTCCATCCAGACAACAAAGAGGAAAGAGCATGTAGGATAATGATGAGAATGGGTAAAATGATCAATCATTAGATCCAAGGGAACTGAGAAATATGGACAAAGAGTAGTTAAATCCCATTAAATTGATTTTATTGACTATTCTAAGTATTTAGTTTAACTGATAATATTGTTCTCTAAAATATTATGTGAAACAAATGGTCAGCTGTCTAAGCTAGTAAATTTTATTCTATAATTTTTTGATGTAGCAGTATCTTAACTATACTAATAATCTGTTGCACAAATGTGATAAGTAGTGCCCTCTTTAATACGTTTAACATTTTTGAGCACTTTCTAAATACCTTATGCAACGTTCATGACCCCATGAAGCAGGTGAGAAAATTGAGGTCATGTGAGGCTAATGACTTGCCCAAGGTGGCACCCTAAATGAGACCCAAGTCCAGAGTCTCAGATGCAAAGTGCTTTACAGTATTTGTTCCTGATAGTTTTTCAAATAGTCCTTAAGCCTACGTCTTTAATTTGTCCTCTAAATTCTGAGTCTACTGATTGTATGTTAAAAACCTTCAAAGATGCTTCTCAAGCAAGGACAATATTAACTTCCCCATTTTCAAAATGAAATTGCTATGAGAAGTGAAGGTATTGTATAAAAAGCACTTAGCAAAGTGCATGATACACAGTAAGAACTCAGTAAATGTACCCTAGTATTATTACTGTCCCTTCAAATACAGTTCTCATATTCTTCCCAGGCATAAAAAGTTTTCTCTCTTACATGACCCCTTTCACCCGTTCTATGGATCAATTCCTTTTTATCTCTTTGAGGATAAGGAATAATACAAAGATTCCTCATCTCTAGTACCAGCTTCTTCATTCTTCCTTAAACATGCTTAGGGCTTCCCTGGTGGCGCAGTGGTTGGGAATCTGCCTGCTAATGCAGGGGACACGGGTTCGAGCCCTGGTCTGGGAGGATCCCGCATGCCGCGGAGCGGCTAGGCCCGTGAGCCACAACTACTGAGCCTGCGCGTCTGGAGCCTGTGCTCCGCAACAAGAGAGGCCGCGATGGTGAGAGGCCCGCGCACCGCGATGAAGAGTGGCCCCCGCTTGCCTCAACTGGAGGAAGCCCTCGCACAGAAACGAAGACCCAACACAGCCATAAATAAATAAATAAATAAGTTTAAAAAATAAAATAAAATAAACATGCTTAGTCTCCCTCATTAAACACACCGAAGTACATATAGACACATACAACCTTAATTCTGCTCCACACTCTGTCTGGCTCATCCTCACCCTGACAGTCCTTACACACCTCTTCATTCCTATTGAAACTCTGTGACATGTGCTTTTCCATCCCAACATGATACTGAAACTGCTCTCAAAAGTTGGCAAAGATCTTGCCTTCAACCTACTTGACTGTTCTTTGTAGTGCTGGCCACTGCTGACCCCACATTTATGCTTGGAATTCTCTTCTCCCTTGATTTCCAAAGCAATAGTCTTTCCTTCCCACACCCTACTTGTTAGTTTTAACCAACAATCGTTTTCTCTTTCTTCCCTTACTTTCTTAATAAACTCATTAAATATCATTTTTATGCTCATAAGTCCTACATCTACAACTATATCATGACTGCCACCCAAGCAAGCCAGGCCTGTAGAATATGTCTGATATCCCACCACTGCAAACTTAAGATACTGGAAAATGAAATTCACCTCCCCCATCCCCTGCAAGGAGGCAATGGATAAGAACTCCTTTTGAACTGTTGCAATTCCATTGTTAATAATGCCATCTCTCTACTCTTCCAGGCTAATTATACCAGTGTCATCTTAGGTTCTTCTATCTCCTCCAAGATCTACCTAATCTGTTTAAATGTTTTCTGGATATGCCCTTCCTTTTCTATTTCCACTGGATTACTATCCAACCTACCTGGGTACATGTAGTTTTAAGACTAATCTCACTGAAACATTGCTTCTATAGCTCTTGAACCTATAATGGTTCTAAAAGTCTTCCGCATCAAATCCAAACCATTTCATGGCTTTACATGAGTGGTTCCCCTATTTAACCTAACTAAACTGGTTTCCAACTCTATCTTCAGGGCTGATTTTTTAAAAAAACCTTATTTAGGGATCACCAGGTTCTTTTGTTCTTTTGTTTTTGTTCTTTTGTTTTAGGAGTGAGGCAATCATGTCTCAAGGAAGTTGTGACTGTGCCTAATGTTACAGATGTAGTATCAGATTCAAGATTAAGTATCCAGACAGGTCACATGGTATCTCTTCACTAGATTATCCTGTGAAATCCCCACCTGGACCATGCAGATCTACTGCCCAGCCACTAAACATAAGTCACTCACCCCTACCTTCAGGCTTTTGCTTCTGGTGACAGCCTGCACCTATCCAACCCCACTCATCCTTCAAGGCTCAGTTCGAACCCTGCAGGCTCCCTCCATGACATTCCCAACTACCAAGCCCACCACACCTCTCTTTTCACTTGTGCTACCCTTAGAACCAGCATTTTCTGTTCCACACATAATTTGCCTCTAAGTATTCAATTTGACTAAAGCCCTACCAGCTAAACAGATAGCCTCTTGAGAGCTGGGACAGCTTTTTACCCTGTAGCCTGGACAACTCTGAAGGACCCAGAGGAAACACTTAATATATGCAAGTACCTAAAAAGAAGAAAGCAACAGGAATGAGGAGAGGTACTGTCTGGCCTTGAAAGGCATTCATTCTATCAGGAATCTCCAATATAAATCAGTTACAATTTTGTTTCCAGCTAATTACAGTTCAAATCAAATTAACAACCAAAATGATAAAACATACTTACTATCATGAAATACTCTGAGAACCGTGTTGTCAGTGGTACTCAAGAACACCTGCCTAAAAAGGTGTCTAATCTCTGCCCAATTCCAACCTAGAAGATAAACATCTATTAGTAGTAAGAAAGTATAGCCTATAGGCTTTCTTCCTTGTAAAATTTTAAAAGGCATATATAATTTTACCTACTATTCTTATTTAATGGAATGCATGGCTAAAAAATGGTGCAAAAAGCAAGCACCCATTAAATGTTTGTTAAATTGGAAGATATATTTTGGAGAACTTACAAAAAAGTTAATGCCATCGGGGGGAGGTATTGCTTTTCCAACATAACCCTATATTTAGTCATGTTCATCATAAATATTCATCACAACACACCAAATTATGTAATATGCAAGAGACCAAAAATCATGTAACATATCTAAACTATTTAAAATATCGACACCCAGACACGAACACTCCATTTATCAACTTAATTTTTTGGTGATGGTTTTCTTATTGTTTTAGAGTCCAAAAGCTCAAAAGGCGAGACAAATTTACCTCTGAGTATAATGCTTTTAAATATCTCAGATTATAGCGGGAAGAAGATACATGTTGCCCAGAAAACAACAACACAATCAATTAAGACCTTTATTTATCATTTTAAGGCACCACCATTTTGGACTCAAATTGCATCTCAACAGAACTTCCTTCTCACCTTAAGGCATAAATAGCTGAATAAACTAGCATCAATTACAATGTTACAATCTCCCTTTCTCATTTGCTTTTCCTTTTCTCGAGTGAAACGATTAAATGGAGAGTGGGGGGACAAAAACATACCCTTTTAGTGTTAATTTTTAAAAGGAGAAAAAAATACTGATACGCATTCAAGCATGAAATCTAGTAAATGGCAGAAAAAATAACCACTTAATTGAATTTTAAAATGCCATTACAAGGGTACAGGCAGCAAAGACTGGCTGACATTGTCCACTGTGTTATAATCTTAAAAGGAATTTCTAATTTCTTTCCAAATATCGTCCTCTTCCTAGCCCAAAGCTGCCCGGAAAATTCCTTCCTTGTAGCTATAAGTGTTATTTTTTAAAGGGTGTCTCTGGCGGAGGGGGGGGGGTAAAAAAATCCTCAGAATCCTTAAAATATAGAAGCTGTATATATTTATGTATTTTTGCTGGGGGAAGGGGTGCCACACCTCACCACAATCACTCACCCAAATAGGTGAGTCGGTATATATTTAGATTCGGTATATCAAAGAAAAACACTATCACCTCATATGGTATATATTTTCTTAAAGGCAGGTTGTGATATATATGAAAGCTCAAGGGAATGCATACATCTGTTTAATGTTTAAAGAAATGCAAATTTGTATCCAAGAAAAGCAGTAGACCCTTCCTTCCTCCACCCTCCATTCTTTGGCATCAAAACCAGAGTTTTGCATCAATATAATCCTTAAATTAAAAACTACAGCAGCAGTGTGAGGAAGGAATAATTGCCTTTTAAGGTCTTTGGGTTAAACTTTCAATACTTTACAAATAAAATCCCTATTTGTTAATGCCACTTACATTGATCAGTTTACCTCATCACTTTATATTGCTGATTAGTTTCCATATAAGAAAGCCGAAACCATCCCAGTGATTCGTGGCACGAACCGTGGAGTCCATGCAGGTTAGTGGGATACTATTTTTTTTAAAGGTCATACGCTACCTAACCTTGCTTAAATCATCTCATTAGAGTACTTCGGTCGAGATTACGACTTGTGGGTCCCCTAATTCTTTGTTCTCGGAGACTACTACTCCTAAAGCCTGGCATATCCTCCCCGCCTCCCACCCAAGATTAAAACCTTAGTCCAATCCGGAAGGCTTCCTTCCCACCTTCGGGGCAAGTCCAGGGACCGCAAGCCGCCAGATGGCTGCATTCTTTACGCGTAAACCAGACTGCGGGGAAACCAAATCCATTCCTTCCTCCCGGGGACCTCGCTTCCTCCCCACGAAGGTGCCCGGGCTGGCCCCGGCCCCACCGCCCGCCCGGCCCCACCGCCCGCCCGGCCGACCTGTCAGTCCCGCCCGCGCGGCGCGGACGCCCCTGGCGCGCATCCCCCCGACTCGCCCGGCCCGGGCCCGGGCCCGCGCCCAACGCCCGCCCGCCGCGCGGCGCCCGGGGTGCCGGGGCAGACAAAGCAGCCCGGCCCCGCCGTGCCCCCGCGGAGCGGCGGGCGGAAGGGGGGCGCTCCCCGGGGACCCCCGCGCGGCGGCCAGGCCCAGGGTTCAGGATCGGGGCCGAAGGTCCTGGCTGCGTCCCCCCGCCCCCCGGCCGGCTCTCCGCACAAAATGGAGCCGGCCGGGACGCCGCCGAGAGCGGGGCCCGACGGTGCCCCGGCGCCCCCTCCTCGGCCTCGGGCCCGGAGCTCCGCGGCGGCGGCGAGCAGGGGGCGGCCTGGCCCGCGTCCCGCCGCTCCTCGGCCCCGCGCACAAAGAGCCGCGCAACGGCCCCGCGCTCGCTCCTCGGCCGGGCCCGCAGCGGGACAGGCCTCGCAGGCGCTCGCCCGGCCCCGGCTCCGGCCCGGGCGGGAGGGCGGGGGGGAAGGAGGCGAGTGCCCCCGGCCGCGGCGGCGTTGGCGGCGGGGACGGCGCCGGGAGGAGACGGACATTTCATTCGAGCTAAAGTGGAGTCGGTTTAGGAGCGATCATTGGCCGAAGCGAGACACAAACCTCCAATGCAGCCCTGGTTGGCTCCCGTCTCCAATCGGCTGTTTGGTTGGACAGAAAATGGCTGCGAAGGAACCAGTCCCAGCGCGGAGCTCCGCTTCCAGGACTCGGCCTCCCCTCCCTCCGCCGCGGGCCGCTTCCCTCGGCGTGACACCCTCCCTCCGCGCTTCCCGCGCGCCCGCCCGGCGCGGCCCCGCCCCGGCCCCGGCCCCGCCCCCGGCCCCGCCCCGTGCGCCGAGCGGCGGCAGCTGTGCCAGCCCGCAAAGCGGGCTGGGGGCAGCTGCGGGTAGGTGCTGCGGCGCACGGCGGAGCCGGCCAGCGGCCTTCTTGCTCGGCGGGGGCTTACAGGGACTGGGACTCTGGCGCGCTGCTGCTAAGGTCTGTGCGGACTTGCTTCCCGCGGTGTTTTCCCCGGGCCTTGCGAAGCGTGATTTCTCAGCCTTCCCTCTCTTTTCAATCCCCTCCTTCCACCAAGTGCAAGTGTCTCATTCGCCTGACTGCCTGCGCCTCGATTTTTAAGATGGGGAAACCAAGGGCAGAAGCTGTCGACCAGGGCAACACCCGAACTGCAGGGTGGAGTTGAACGGCGATTGTCTCCTGGAACGCTTTCAGTACCTCGTGTTGGCCTTGTGTCCCTGTTAATGTGGCCACATGCACAACGCTCCTTCTCACTCGGCCGCTGAGCTCCGGTATTCGTTTTTCAGATTCCATCTAAAGATGCAGTACTCTCCTTCAGGTTTAACAAGCTGGTCAGTCCAGCCAGCCTTCACGCCAGCTTAAAATGTTGCATATCCTGTCCCCCAACCCCACAGTATTTGCAACATGACATGTGGCTTTTCCCAACCCGATGACATTTGGGCTGCAAGAATCCATGGCCCATTCTTGCCTTGGTGCAGCCAAGCTCCTTCGCTGTCTTTCCCTGAGTGCAGTCTGGGTCGGACTTCCCTGGGCTGTGACCATCAGAGATGGGCGGTGGGCCAGACACCACTCACTGCAAAGGGGGCAGGATTTTTGCAACCGGAGCCGGGAATCGCGTTCCCTTTACTTCTACTAAACAAGTGGCCCGGTGCCACATTAAACTTTCCAACTTTAATCACATAAAAATATGTAGACATGTTTTATTTATAAAGCTCCTACCGTTTCTCTGCCTATTTTCACATTTCCGGAGCAAATAAGGAAGCAAAGACGAATGAAATCCTCCAAATTATTCCAAGAGGAGTGAGTAGCAATACCACCCTGGGATCAGACAACGTGATCTGAATGCCAGCTCCCCCTCTTGCTGGCATGTGACCCTGGCCAAGTTTCTTGACCTCTCCATGATAGTTTCCTCACCTCTACAATGGGAGTAATACTAGCTACTTCTTAGGATTGTTTGGAATTCACTTAGAGTAAATGCACAGAGAAAGCTCTAAGGAAAGTTGGCCCATTAGCTTCAGTTGGCTTATTACCTTTGTATCACATGAATTTCAATCTTTTAAAAATTGATTTAAAAATTCAATCTTTCATCAAACTTTTAAAAACTGTTATTTGCAGAAAAGAAGTAATGTTGGCCTGTGTTTAACTCCTCCCTTTCTCTACAACTACCCGTAAAGTGGAGTTTTAGGAGTGAAATGATGTACTCAAAGGCAGGAAATATAAAAAAGGAAGTAGTAGAACTGGGAGAAGTCTGACGAATCCACACACTGGATGATGAATCAAAAGATGCAAAGATAACCGACTACCTTCCCTGCATTAATGTGGTTTTATTTCAGTGCCATTGATCTAATCTACATGCTTAATTTCGAGTCAGCAAAGGATTGTTCAGCCCCTACTGTCTACCGGTCACTGTGCTAGGAGCCTCAGGGCTACGGAGGTAAGTAAAGCACTCTCCTTACCCTGGGAGCTAACTCTAGGAGACTGGAGACCCAGTCCACACCCCCTCTGCAGTTGAATCCCAGTTAACCTGCCATGACAACCTATGTTCTCTGTGCCTTTAATACCTGTGTTCAGGAGTCCCCCAGTAAACATTAACCGTTTTTCATGATGACATGGTGAAAGAGAGGGATGTGGATCACAATTTAATGTCTTGGAAAAGACATTCTCTAGACTAATCTAGACTTTGTATTAAAGGTCAAAGGATAGGTGATTGTCTTTTTTCCCCTCCCTAATCGGTACACCACAGCTGCCCCTTAATTTATACCACCATATATGAGTCATAATTCGGCAAACATCAAAACAGAATCCCCAGCACAATGAAGATTTCTCAGTTGGATTTTACTTTATTACTTTAATGAGGCCTCACCTCATAAATTCTCATGATGACAGTGTCTGTTATAGTATTGTCTCCGTTTCCAACTTCCTAGTCTACTCTTGCCCCTGTCCTCTCCATCCATTCTCTGCCCTGAAGACCTGGAAGGATCGGGCTTCAGCTTCCCTCTGCCACCCCAGCTATGCCTGTCACCACAGCCCCACCTCACCAGCTCCTAGACCCACTGGAGGTTTTCCCTGACCTCTGACCCCTGACCCCTGATCTCTTTAAAAGCCCCACCCTATAATGTCATCCACTCATATCATAATAATAAGTATTATTATGTTCACTCCAATATACTTAACCTCATTGGATTATCTTGGTTGGTTGTTGTCTATCAATATATCCAAAATGGGAACACATTTCATCTCCTCTCACCAGGGTAACTGCAGTGACCTCCTAACTTGTGCCCCTGCTTCCGCCCTGGCCTACACAGCAGCCAGAGTCATCCCCCGAAAATGGAAGTCAGATCCTGTCACCTCTCTGCTCAAAAATCCTCCAGTACCTCCCCATTCTCCTCAGAGTAAAAGACAAAAGACTTTACAGTAGCCTTGCAAGCAGAGAGTGACAAGTTTGTTCATTCCAAGTTGGACAAAGGAAAAGATTGTTTTTTGTCCATAAAACAAGCAACCACCAGAATCTTTTTTAATCAATCTATGACAACCTCCCAATCAGTGACAGCCCCTGACTTCAGAAAGTTAGCCAATGAGCAATAGCCACACTCCAGTAATCCTGCTTCCTTCTTTAAAGGTCAATTCATCTCTGAACAGTCCAGCTTCTAAGAGTGCCAGTCTCTGAACCCCACACTTCCTGAAACACTATATAAGACCACAGACTTCTCTGTTCAGAGATACTCTGCCTCATAATACAGCTGTCCTTTGCTTAGCAAGAAATATATTCTGCACTTTTTATTTGTTTCTTTCAGACATGAAGATCAGACAAGGCCCTATGGCATCTACAATCTATTTCCTCTCCACTCCCTCTCTAACTTCATATCCTGTTTTCTCCTTTGCTCACTCCACTTCCTTTTGTCCTTATTTCTGGCAGGAATGCTCCTGCCTCAGGGCCTTTGCATTTGCTATTCCATCTGCGTAGCACATTCTTCCTTCTGATATCCACAGAGCTCACGCTCTCACCTCCTTCTGTTTCTTACTGACACCAACCTGATCACTTATATAAAAATTGCAATTCCAGTTCCCTACCCCCACTCTCCCTTAACTGCTTTATTATTATTATTATTTTTTTAGTAACACTTATCACCTTCTGACATACTGTAGAGGTTCCTTATTTATTTTGTTTATGTTTTGTGTCTCTTCCTGCTAGAATGTAAGCTCTATGAGGACAAGGAGTTTTGCTTGTTTTGTTCACCCATGCATCCCAAGCACATAGTAGGTATTCAAAAAATATTTGTTAAAAAAAAAAATATTTGTTGAATGAATGGATTTTTAACATTTCACCTTATTACAATATAAACTCCTTGAGTGCAAAGACCTTGTGTTCACTGCTGTGTAGTCAGGGCCTGGAACAGTGTCTGCACATAGTAGGGGCTCCGTAGATACGTAAGGAATGAATTCATGAGCAGGCATTGGAAAACACTATACAGATGGTCCCCGACCTAAAAGTTTCCATTTATGATTTTTCAACTTTGCAATGGTGCAAAAGCAATATACAGTCAGTAGAAACTGTACTTCAGATTTTGAGGGGTTTTTTTGTTTGTTTTTTTGTTTTTTGTTTTGGCCATGTGGCTCTCCTGATCTTAGTTCCCTGACCAGGGATCGAACCCATGCCCCCTGCAATGGAAGCGTGGAGCCCTAACCACTGGACCACTAGGGAATTCCCCAAATTTTGAGTTTTGATCATTTCCCAGGCTGATGATATTCGGTATAATACTCTCAGGATGTTGGGCAGTGGCAGTGAGCCACAGCTCCCAGTCAGCCACGCGATCATGAGGGTAAAAACCAGTACACTTCCAACCTTTCTGTCCCCACACAACCACTCTACTTTTCACCTTCAGTATAGTATTCAATAAATTACATGAGATATTCAACACTTTATCATAAAATAGGCTTTGAGTTAGATGCTTTTGCCCAACTGTACGCTAATATAAGTGTTCTGAGCATGTTTAAAGTAGCTTAGGCTAAGCTGTGATGTTCGGTAGGTGAGGTATATTAAATGCATTTCAACTTACAGTATTTTCAATTTCCAATGGGTTTATCAGGACGTAATCCCATCATAAATCAAGGAAGATCTGTATTTTAATTGATAATATAAATGACCCTGAAATTACCAAAGCGTCATGTGTCATCTTTCTCCAGAGAAACAGAGTTAATAAACATATTTAAAATTCCTCAAGTTATTATGAATTGTTAATCAAAATATTCAAAATACATTCATCTCTAGTTTCACATGGATTAGATGAATTAATATACGAAGATGATTAAAACATTCTTGATCAACCTGAAAAAGCAACAACATCCCTCTCCTTTCTAGGGCTGCCCAGGCCAAGGACTGGAGGGGAAATTGTCTTTAATAGGAAGGAAAGCCAAAAAACGTCTTTTTCTCATTTCGTTTGCTTTTGCTTAAACTGTTGTCTTCTCTGAACTTGCGGCCCTGTCTGCAGTCTCTCTTTGATCTATTTACTGTGACAGGTCCAGATTAATCTTACCGACACACAGCTCGTATCATGTTATTACCTTTTAAAAATCATGAAAATACATCCCACTTATTGTGTGTTTACTGTGTATCGTGTACTCCAATAAATGATTCACACATGTTTTCTCATTTCAGCCACACAATGACTTTGTGAGGTAGGTATTATTATCCCCATTTAAAAGAATTGAAAACAGGCTCAGAGTTTAAGAAACCCAGAAATCACCCAGCTAGTAGGTGGCAGAGCCAAGTCTAGGACTCCCTCTTAGTCTCGCCCCACTGCAGATTCATTCTGGCCCTAATCTCTCTTATAAAAATCCTACCCATTTACAAGATCTGAATAGATGTTTCTATGAGAAGACGTACAGGTGGCCAATAAGCACGTGAAAAGATGCTCAACATCATTAATCATGAGGGAAATGGAAACGAAAACCACAGTGTGATACTACTTCACACCCATTAGTTTGGCTATAATCAGAAAGACAGCTAATGACAGGTGTCGCTGAGGATGGGGAAATCAGAACCTTCCTACACTGCTGGTGGGAATGTAAAATGGTGCAGCCATTGCGGAGAACAGCTTGGCAGCTCCTCAAACAGTTAAACACAGAGTTAACCTTTGACCCAACCATTCCACTCCTAGGTGCATACCTAAGCAAAATGAAAAAAAAAAAAAAATCCACACAAAAACTTGTACATGAAGCTTCACAGCAGTATTATTCATAGAGCCAGAAAGTGGAAATAATTCAAGTGCCCATCAATTGATGAATGGATAAACATTATTCAGCCTTAAAAAGGAATGAAGTCCTGATACATGCTACAACATGGATGAACCTTGAAAACATTATCTAAGTGAATGAAGGCAGCCCTAAAAGACCATGGAGTATGCGATTTCATTTATAGTAAATGTACAGAATAGGCAAATCCATAGAGACAGAAGGTCAACTGGTTACTTAGGACTCCAGGAGGGGATGGGAGAATAAAGGGTGATAGTTACAGGGCATGGGGTTTCTTTTTGAGGTGATAAAAATGTTCTAAAATTGATTGTGGTGATGGTTGCAACATACTAAAAACCATTTAATTGTACACTTTATTTATTTTTTATTTTTTTAGAAATTGGTGTCTTTTTGTTTATTTATTTTTTTGGCCGCACCGTGCAGCTTGTGGGATCTTAGTTTCCTGACCAGGGATTGAACCCCGGGCCCCCTGCATTGGGAGTGCAGAGTCTTAACCACTGGATCATAAGGGAAGTCCCTCGAATTGTACACTTTAAATGGTTGAATAGTATGGTAGGTAAATGATATCACAATAAAACTGTTATTTAAAAAATCCTACCCATTGTTAATATCTTTATGTATGAAGCACATACAAATTGATAAGAAAAAAACACATCTCCAATAGAAAGATGAGCAAAGGACATAAAATAGAAAACTCATAAAAGAAAAAATACAAATGGCTAATAAACATGTGGGGTTTATTAAAAAAGCTTTACCCTCAAATCAAAGGAAGGAGGGACTTCCCTGGTGGCATAGTGGTTAAGAATCCACCTGCCAATGCAGGGGACACGGGTTTGAGCCCTGGTCCGGGAAGAACCCACATGCCACGGAGCAACTAAGCCCGTGACCCACAACTACTGAGCCTGTGCTCTAGAGCCTGCGAGCCACAACTACTGAGCCTGAGTGCCACAACTACTGAAGACCGCGCGCCTAGAGCCCGTGCTCCACAACAAGAGAAGCTACCTCAATGAGAAGCCCGGGCACCGCAACGAAGAGTAGCCCCCTCTCACCACAACTAGAGAAAGCCCTCACGCAGCAACAAAGACCCAACGCAGCCAAAAATAAATAAATAAATAAATTTATTTAAAAAAAAAAAATCAAAGGAAGGAGAAACCTATCAAATAAGCTACGAATTTTACAACAAAGATGAATATGAAGATGTGGTGAGATGGGTGTTCCCATACACCAATGATGGAAAGCTTTCTAGGAAGCAATTAGTCTGTGCATTAGCAGCCTTTAAGATGTTCTTACCCTTCTAATCAATAAATGTATCATAAGGAAATAATTTGTGATGCAGGTAATAATATAATAATTAGGTAATAAGCAATTCAGAAGAGCTCTGTTAGTAGTAGAAAAAATTGGGGAAAAACTATGTTGTAGGCAGACTCTAAATTTATACTAACTCATGCCTCGCAACAACCTTAAGAGTTAGATTGTTACCTCCAAAATGGATGAGGAAAAGCATCACTCTGCAGATAAGGTGATGGGGGCACACAGAGATTATGTAGCCTGTGCCTCCAAGGTCACTCAGCTGGTGGTCACTCTCTTCAACAAGAGAGCCGTTGAATAATGGCCAAAATTGTTAGCCATTATTGTTGTTCTAATTATTGAGATGGGGGAAAACTGAAAAAGAAATCAAAATTAAGAATGACTATGAGTACTTAGTCATTGACTGTTATTAATATTCTTTATTACAGTGGAATCAGGCCATCTTTAAAGCTTATCTAGTTTACTCAGTTATGGGAGTAATTTATATGCTATGTGATCATTAACACCCATGTCGCTGTGGATTAGAGGTGCAGGGGGGAAGGAATAAGAAGGCAGTGAATTTTAATAGGCACGCTAGGGAATGGTTCTACAAGAGAGGTGTGAGGAGGCAGGCTGAGCCCTGGAGGGGAAGGACCAGCTGAGGGAGGTACCTGGAAGGGAAGAAATGGGAGGCCACAGACCTCCCTCCCACCTCTTGGTCCAGGACAGCTCCTGAGAACCTTCAGTGGCCCTAAGCACCGAAAAGATTATGATGCCATGTCTCCCACATCTAATTCAAAATAAAAAGGAGACTTCACTGAAAAATACATGGATGGCAGTCCCACAGAGTTTTTGCTTTCTCCAAAATGGGCACTTTAATATGTTTTTCAAGGTCAAATTCTTTCCAAAAAAATGTTCCCCCTCATTTTCTGATATCCTTGCTTTGCTGGTCCCTAAGTACTTTCTTGGTTTGCATAATAGTTAATTCCACCTGGGAAGTTTGGGCCACTGACCTCTCACCCATTGCCATTTGCCTGGCTGCTGCTTACATATCCTCCAGAATTTAGATATCACCCCCTCCAGGAAGCCTTCCTGATCCTCCAAGTCCAAGCCTTAGAGTGATATCCATCTTGTTCACTAAAGCACATCCTCCTCTGGAATGTAGATTCTGTGAGAGCTGGACCATGTCCATCTTGTTCATCACCGCACCCTAGAACAGTGCCTGGCTCAAAGCTGAATGAAAGTTTACTAAATGAACAAATTATCAAATGAGTGACCACCCCCCCGCCCCGCCCCGGCCCCAACTCTCTCACCTCCAACAAGCGCCTGGACAAAGCTAATGGGCCGCCTCTGTGCAGGTTACTATGACCGGACTCCAGGGCCCTTGAACTTCCCCTGCCTCAGAGTCAGAAACTCTTCCACCACCATGCCTTTGACTTGACCCTGACTGAGTCCAGTGAGAACCCAATCCAACCAAAGGATACAAAACTATAAGCATAGACTGAACTTACATGACTGAATTTTCTGAACCTAGAGTGATAAAATTTTTTTTTAAAAGGCATTTATGACCTCACTCTGGGAAGTCACTGAGTTTTATGAAATGTAAAGGGAAGGATGCTTTGCAGCTTCTCCCAACCTGGCACATCCCCGCCTTCATTATCCTTCTGGGAAATAGTGTTTTCCTGGCTGGAAAGACTCCTCCCACTTTGGTTTGCTTATGATCAAAGTCACAGATTCATTTGCGCAATTGCTAAGACATTCTTGAGGCCTTCTAACTCAAAGGTTGCAAACTCCTCCCCAGCCAGTGTGGCCTTTGGAGGCAGCACACATATTTTTTTTTTTAAATAAATTTATTTATTTTATTTATTCATTTTTGGCTGCATTGGGTCTTCGTTGCTGCGCGCTGGCTTTCTCTAGTTGCAGCGAGTGGGGGCTACTTTCGTTGCGGTGCGCAGGCTTCTCACTGAGGTGGCTTCTCTTGCTGCGGAGCATGGGCTCTAGGCGCACGGGCTTCAGTAGTTGTGGTGCGCGGGCTCAGTAGTTGCGGCTCATAGGCTCTAGAGCGCTGGCTCAGTAGTTGTGGCTCACGGGCTTAGTTGCTCTGCGGCATGTGGGATCTTCCCGGACCAGGGCTCAAACCCGTGTCCCCTGCACTGGCAGGCGGATTCTTAACCACTGCGCCACCAGGGAAGTCCCCAGCACACATATTTTTATTTCACTTATTCAAAGTTTGGAGTGGGAAGGGAGGAATTTAAGTCATTTGTGGGTGATGGCTTCTTTCACTTGCTCCAGGCCCCACCAACCCCGGGCTTCTACCAGGCTATCCCTTCCCTTTATGTGACCTGCCTGACCTCTGAAGACAGGTCTCAGTTTTGGCAGCTGATGCTGGTTCAACCTCCAACCTATCCCAAGTAAGAACCCTTACCCAGGCTTGTAAACTTGACACCAGGAGAGCAAGTGTCTGCCTCTGTCTGGTGTCAAGCTGGGAGGAGCTGGCCTGGCAACTTCCTGGCCCCCAGCCCTGCGGAGAAAGCCAGCACACAGGCAGAGAAGCAGGGGAGGGTCTCTGCAGGGTTCTAGTTTCTCACTCTCCATTTTGTCTAACTTTTTGTCAACTTACTACTAGTCATCAACTTAGTACTAGCTGGTTCGTTTTTTCTTCTTTAAATTTACTTTACTTCTTTTTTTCATTGAAATATAGTTGATTTACAATATTGTGTTAGTTTCAGGTGTACAGCAAAGTGATTTGATTATACATATATGTGTATATATCCACAGTCTTTTTTTTCCTGATTCTTTTCCATTATAGTTTATTATAAGATATTGAATATAGTTCCCTGTGCTATACAGTAAATCCTTGGTGTTTATCTATTTCATGTATGGTAGTGTGCATCTGTTAATCCCATACTCCCAACTTATCCCTCCCGACGCCCCCCCTTCCCCTTTGGTAGCCATAAGCTTGTTCTCTATGTCTGTGAGTCTGCTTCTGTTTTGTAAATAAGTTCATTCATAGTATTTTATAGATTCCTCATATACGTGATATCATATAATATTTGTCTTTCTCTGTCTGACTTACTTCACTTGGTACTAGCTGGGTTTTTGTCCCTTGAAGTTAAGTCTTGAGTAACACGTCCTGTGTCTGGTATGGTCCCAGACGTAATCACCACAAAAGGGAGGTTAATTTTGCTCATTGCGATACCGCTTGTCATCTTCTTTCACCTGAGTTAATACAAGCATCCACCTCTCTACCACCCCAGGTGATATGCATGCAAAAGAAATCATTACAAAGCTTATAATTAGGGAGACATAGTATCCAGGAGAGAGCCAGGGAAGAGGGGAAGTACAGAGAAACACAGCCAGAGGAGTCAAAACAGGGAGACGTGAACTGGACTTTAATTTTTTTAATTTTCAACTGAAAAAGAAATGTATGACACTAGAATCGAACTTTAATGGGTCTAGCGTGATCATTTGGAAAACTATTAGGTAGAATCTCTTACCTTATACCTTATACTAAACTGATCCCAGATGTCCTGTTCACAGCCCAGTCCTCTAACAGATACCCGCCCCCATCCACCCGCCCCCAACAATAGGGTGGGAGTCATGTGCTCACATATGTCCTGTAGCTCACTCTAAGGATCTTAGCACTGTAATCATGGCAGGCACTTAGAAAAATTGCCATGTTGATATGGTTAATAGAGCAGACATGGCCGGTGAATATAGCACACATCTCTCTGCCCAACACACCTTTCCATGCTTCTTCAAGTAACATCACTCTTGTTCTCTGGAGACACCTGCTCTTCCCCCACTCCAGCCATGTGGTCCGAGTGGGTGCGGCCAATCAGATGATGTGCATACTTGACACAAGCTCAGCAGATCATAGTAGCTCACCTCCACAGCCACGGCAATTAGCTCGAGGAATGGGCATGCAAGCCAAGTCAGGATAGACAGGACCCTTTCATGGGGTTTTAAAATACAGCTCTAGGGGAAGAAGAAGCAAAGAACTTTCCTCTCCTCTTAGGTGGCGAAGCTGTGATGTGACTGAGAGTTCTCAACAGGCACCTACCTTGAAGTATAGAAAATACTCGTTCAGGGGCTTCCCTGGTGGCGCAGTGGTTGAGAGTCTGCCTGCCAAGGCAGGGGACATGGGTTCAAGCCCTGGTCCGGGAAGATCCCACATGCTGCGGAGCAACTAAGCCCATGGGCCACAACTACTGAGCCTGTGCTCTAGAGCCCACGAGCCACAACTACTGAGCACACATGCCACAACTACTGAAGCCCGCATGCCTAGAGCCCATGCTCCACAACAAGAGAAGCCACCACAATGAGAAGCCCGGGCACCACAACGAAGAGTGGCCCCTGCTCGCCGCAACTAGAGAAAGCCCGTGCACAGCAACGAAGACCCAACACAGCCAAAAATAAATAAATACATAAATAAATTTAAAGAAAATACTTGTCCACACAGGAAAAGAAATGCAGAGAAAAGGGGAGAGAGAGAGAGAGAGAGAGAGAATATGAGTTCAGTTACTGAAATCCATGCTTTCCTGAGGCTGAATTGTTATGCTTCGTCTGAGAAAAATTCCAGTATCCAATAAATTACCCCACCTTTCTTTTTTTCCCCTTACATTAGTTTGAATTCAGTTTCTATTGCTTGCAAACAAAGGGTCTCCAATAGACTCACAGACTTAGAGAACGAACTTATGGTTGCGTGGCGGGGAAGGGTGGAGGGGAGAGATAAATTGGGAGTTTGGGATTGATGTGTATACACTGTTATATTTAAAATAAAATGCCTTTCCATGAAAAAAAAAAGTGTGTCCATCAATTTATAAGTTGTCTGGGATCTATTCTGGCTTTGCCCAAGGAGCATTTAGAGAACCCAAGTGAAAAACCTGTAGTTTGGGAACAAACTTTAAGAACCAATATTCTTCAAGAGGGCAGTAGAAAAGAGCAAGAGAGAAAAAAGCTCCAAATAGGAACATATTTTGTAACTCCTCATAATAATAATAACTATTGCTACCTATCAGGTCAGGAATACCTTCATTCTACAGATGAGAAAGGTAGTTCAGCAAGGTCAAACAGCTAGTAAGTGACTGGCTTTAAACTGAGGTCTGTGTGATTTCCAAGCTTAACCTTCATTTCACCAGACTAGAGTATTTTCCTGGCATGAAAAGCAAACCTTCCTTTAACCTAACATATTTTCAGGAAAATATTTGAAATGAAGACATTGGAGCTGGAAATTCCTGCCCATGTCCCTTGTTAGCGGTCAGCCAGCTACACATGCTTCCTTTCTTGGACATCTATAGGAATTAAGGCAGAATCTACTGACTCATTCATTCCTGGCACACTGAAAGAAGTCCAGATTGTTTATCTGTCAGAAGCCAGAACTGGGGAAAGGCCATTTGAACAGATGCATCGAAAGGCTACCTGAAGAGTCTTCCCTAGTGGCGCAGTGGTTGAGAATCTGCCTGCTAATGCAGGGGACACGGGTTCGAGCCCTGGTCTGGGAAGATCCCACATGCCGCGGAGCAACTAGGCCCGTGAGCCACAACTACTGAGCCTGCGCGTCTGGAGCCTGTGCTCCGCAACAAGAGAGGCCGCGACAGTGAGAGGCCCGCGCACTGCGATGAAGAGTGGCCCCCGCTCGCCACAACTGGACAAAGCCCTCGCGCAGAAACGAAGACCCAACACAGCCAAAAATAAATAAATTAATTAATTAATTTAAAAAAAAAAGTCTACCTGAAGAGACTTCCCTGGTGGTGCAGTGGTTGAGAATCTGCCTGCCAATGCAGGGGACACAGGTTCGAGCCCTGGTCTGGGAAGATCCCACATGCCGCGGAGCAACTAGGCCCATGAGCCACAACTACTGAGCCTGCTCTCTAGAGCCTACGAGCCACAACTACTGAGCCTGCATGCCATAACTACTGAGCTCGAGCACCAAGAGCCTAAGCTCCGTAACAAGAAAAGCCACGACAATGAGAAACCCGCACACCGCAACGAAGAGTAGTCTCTGCTCGCCACAACTAGAGAAAGCCTGTGCGCAGCAACGAAGACCCAACACAGCCAAAAAATTTAAAAATAAATAAATAAATAAAAATTTAAAAATTAAAAAAAAAAAGTTTACCTGAAGGCAAAATGATGAAAAAATTCTTAAGTGTCTCGGGCAGAGGTTGGCAAACAATGGCTTGCAGGCCCGCGGTGTTTATAAATAAAGTTGTACTGGAGCACAGCCACACAATTCATTTATGTATTGTCTGAGGCTGCTTTCCCACTGCAGTGTCAGTTGAGTAGCTGTGATGCAAAACTTAAAATATTTACCATCTGTCCCTCTGAGAATAAGTGTGCTGACCTCTGGCCTAGGGCAATGCTCCAAAGAGAAGTCGGGAACCAGCACAATAGTTTTAGGCCACTTCTGCTCCAAGCTGAGCCGCCCCTGGTTTTCACCCAGCAGAGAACATCCTGGTACTCAGCGAGCAGCCGTATCACCTCTAAGTCCACAGTACATCCTGTTCCCACCCCATCTTCCCTGATCCTGCTCCGCTACTCACCTTAGTTTTTCTTTGATTTTGACTTTCCAGGTTCATCCAATGTATAGATTCTCCCTCTGACTCCTACTCCCTAAATCACAAACTCGCCTCTGCCTAACCCTGTTTCCACCCCTGTCTTCCACCTGGAGGACTCCAGCTCTACTTCTGAGTTTGGCCAATGGGGGAAGAAATCAAAGGCAGGAAGAGAGTGGGCCTGGGGCGTTTATTTCCCTGGTTCCTTTCCCGCCGGAAGCAGTGGATTTGCTGCCTCCCTCTATCAAAGGCCACAGTCCTGTCTGGGCAGCCCTCTCCCTTCAGCTCCTCTCCATAGATTCTGAAACTATTCCCTCCCATCTCGCTCCTTCATTGCTAATGGTTTCCGGCTCTTGCTGACACCGGGGGAACCACACTGTCTCCTATTGGTTTACAAACCCTGCTCACATCTTTGGCCATCTGTATATCTCCTTTGGAAAAACGTCTATTCAGACCCTTTGCCCATTTTTCAATTGGGTTATTTATCTTTTTTTATGGTTGCGTTGCAATAGTTCTTTATATATTCTGGTTTTAAATCCCTTATGAGATGTATGCTTTGCAAATATCCTCTCCCATTCTATGAGTTGTCTTTTCATTTTCTTGGTGGTATTCTTTGAAGCACAAAAGTTTTCTGTTTTAATAAAATACAATTATCTATTTTTTCTTTTGTCTCTAGTGCTTTTGGTGTTATATCCTTTAAGAAGGCTTTGGCTAACCCAAGATTCCAAAAGTTTGCTCTCATATTTTCTTCAAAGAATATCTTTTACATTTAGGTCTGTAATCAATTTTGAGTTAATTTTTGTGCACGGTGTAAGGAAGGAATCCAGTTTCATTCTTTTATGTGTGAATATTCAGTTTTTCCACTACCATTTGTTGAAAAGAAAAGCGTCCTAGTTCCCCATTAAATTAATTGATTTTCAGCAAAGGTCTTGGCACCTTTGCTGAAAATCAATTAACCATAAACCTGAGGGTTGTTTTCTGGACTGCTGATCTATATGTCTTTATGCCACTATCACACTGCCTTAGTAATACATTTTTTATGTATTTTGCAAAGGTATCGATTCACAATGGACTGAAAAAGAAGAACTTTGTTGTTGGGTTTTTTTCCCCACCACCAAAAAGAAGTTTTCCACCACCAGCTGAGTGTCCTACAGTTCAACTCAATTCTGACAATATCTACCCAGAAATAGTGTCAGATGCCACAGGTTAAGAGCTCAGGACTACAAGATACACCCCCTCCACCCCACTCCAAGACATGATCACAAGTCCAGATTGTCACCTGTGCTTCCGACCACCGGCTAGAGATTGGAGGGTCCAACGACACCCTCCTCAGGTTCAATTAATTTTCTGCAGTGGCGCCTAGAACTCAGAAAAAAACTCAGAAACATTTACTTACGTTTACCAGTTTATTATGAAACATATTATAAAGGAAACAGATGAATAAACAAATGAAGAGATGCATAGGGCAAGGTATGTGGGAAGAAGCTCGGAGCTTCCATGCCCTCTCCGGTGTGCCAGTCTCCCCAGATCTCCAAGTGTTCACCCACCCGGAAGCTCTTTGAACCCCATCCTTTTGAGTTTTTAATGGAGGCTTCATTACAGAAGCATGATTGATTGAATCATTGGCCATTGGTGATTGATTGAACTTGATCTCCACCCCATCTCCCCTCTCTGCAGGTGAGGGCTGTGGAGGGGGGAGGACTGAGAGTTCCAACCCTCTAAACACCTGGTTGGTTCCCCTGGCAACCAGCCCCTAGCCTTAGGAGCTTTCCAAAAGTCGCCTCACTGATATAAACTCAGGTGTAGTTGAAGGGGTTTGTTGTGAATATGAAGACACCTTTTTCCTCTTATTAGGAAATTCTAAGGGTTTTAGGAAGACCAAATGTCTATTTCTTATTATAAGTCACAGTGTCACAAAAACCAACTGGTTCTTCACCCCAGTGGAGACACCCTGGCAGGTGAATTCTCCCCATCCCCTCCCAGCTGATCTAGACTTCAATGTGAATAATGGCTCAGAGTGGTGTGAAGCAGGGGCTATGTCTATCATACAGCTATTGAGTTGTATGTACTGTAAGAGTCTGTTTCGCTCTCTGTCTTCTTGTCTTGACCATGAATTCTTGGGAAGCTAGGGCATCTTTTGTTATCCTTGGCATATGAGCCATAAACACTCCATATATGTTAGTTAAGTGAATATGTAAATGAATAAATAAATAAAATGAGTTCTTTTCAGGGGCGAACTAAAAAGGCAGGCTCCCAGTTTGGATTTGAGAAATGTGAATAGAGCTTGGTTTATACACATCAAGAGACTCTGGTATAAGCAACAAGGTCCTACTGTATCGCACAGGGAATTATATACAATATCCTGTGATAAACCGTAATGGAAAAGAATATAAGAAAAGAATGTATATATGTATATAACTGAGTCTTTGCTGTACAGCAGAGATTGGCACACATTGTAAATCAACTATACTTCAATAAAAAGAAGGGAAAAAAAAGATACTCTGGTGCAGTGTTTCTTAGGTGTCCTTAGAAATGTTATGTTACCACAAAGAAGGGGACGATCCCATGCTCAAATGAATTTGGAAATTCTGCTTTCAGAACGAAGTTTAAAAGATTTTTTTTAATTGCAGGACTTCATAGAGCCTGTATTATGTAATATGCACTGCGATTTTCATGATGGGATAATTTGGTTGCAGCGTTTACCCTTTTAGGAAAAGCATTTCTCTAGGACTGCTGTTCTGTGGTCCACACTTCAGGAAATGCTTGTCTTGTCTCTAGATTTGAATTTAAGAGATGATGAAACCATCCTTTGCTTTTGGTGCAGTTCAATAAACATTTGCTGAGTGCGTACTAGGTGCCAGGCAATAGGATTACAAATATGAATGAAACACAATGTTCCCTGCCTTCAAAAAATGATCTAGCGGGCTTCCCTGGTGGCACAGCGGTTAAGAATATGCCTGCCAATGCAGGGGACACGGGTTCGAGCCCTGGTCCGGGAAGATCCCACGTGCCGCAGAGCAACTAAGCCCATGTGCCGCAACTACTGAGCCTGCGCTCTAGAGCCCGTGAGTCTCAACTACCTAGTGCCCGTGCTCCGCAACAAGAGAAGCCACCGCAATGAGAAGCCCTCGCACTGCAATGAAGAGTAGCCCCCGCTCGCCACAGCTAGAGAAAGCCCGCGTGCAGCAACGAAGACCCAACTCAGCCAAAAATAAATAAATAAATACGTAAATTTATTTAAAAAAAGAAAAGTGATCTAGCAAGGGAGATAGCACCTAATTCTTACAATTTCAGGGTGGTACGTTCAGTGAAGAAATTGTGTTTAGGGGAGAAATAGAATATAGAAGGTGATCCTGTTAGCTCTCTCCAGGGCGGTGTGCAATGTTAGGAAAGCTTCAGGTACGATAGCGACAGTGAAAGAAGTTCTGAAACTTAACGAAGCCATCACTCACTGGGTAGACAAATGGGAAAGGACTACTTGTCTGTTTGCCCGGACACGACTCCCTCACTCTCCTAGACCCCTGGGGCACAGGTGGTGCACTGCACAACGCCAGGGAGCGCCATTCACTTACACGATAATGAGCAGCATCCCCTGTAGTTGTACAACGTGGTGGCTCAGCCCACCCCATACACCTGTCATACCTTGTTCTCCATTTCAACTCATCCTCACCACCCCACACCACCACCCTGCTCAGAAAACCCTTGCCTAGCACAATCCTGGACTATTTCACATCACAACAACTGTAGGAAACTTCATTTGTGTACATCACTCTTTTAATTGGAATGATGCAAATAGCAACATAAACATTCCCAAGATTAAATATAGTGTATTTATCTCATCCTTTTCTTGTTATCTTATCAGTGATATCAGGCTGTGTTTCTGGCTTTGAGTCTTATTTGCCTTGGGCCACTTTAACATTTCCTAAACTATATAGGATGGAACAGGCCAACTCTTGGATTCCAGAAACTTCAAAGAATATAGGGGCAATGCAGGGATCAATAGAGGCAATTCAATAAGTGGCACTTTATTTATTCACTAAGGAAGGATGGAACCAATGCTAACAAGCCTTACCCTTTGGAGTTGGCTATCTGCTTGTATATGAGACCACAAAACCAAAATCCTTCAGGTCTGCTGCCTATAAAGGTTTTTAAACATCTGTTTTGGAGGAAAAATTGATTTGGAAGTTCAAAGTTCTGCTCTTTTGATCCTTGAGTCAGTCTATGCCTATTCTTTTATTTTTTGATACATTGCAGACTTCTTATTAAATCATTCTTGGCATGCATGCATACATGCTTATCCTGTGTTCAGAGTTATCTTTAGGGAGGGTTCATAGCTAGTAGCTCTCCAGCAGGCCCAGGGCAAATTACACTATGTCCCTTCCTCCCAGCTCCAAACATTCAGGGCAGATTAAGTGATATTAAAATTAATGCAAAGAACAGACTCAAGTGGAAAAATAAGACACACAATAAGATGACTGAGAACATGAGGGATCCCAGGGTCCTATAACCAGTATTGGAGGATCCAGTATTAGGGGAATTCATGGGCTGACTGTGTGCAGGTATTTTTATTTTATTTTATTTTATTTTATTTTATTTTTTTATTGCCCACTAGCTAAACTATCCTCACATCCGGTTAGTTGGTCACTACACAGAAGCTAGATCCAGGAATCCCATTGGCTAGAACTTTTCAAAATCTTCTAGAACAGACTAAGCTCTATCAGTGGGGATTGGGAAGAAAGTTTGAGGTGAGTGCCCTGCCCAACTCATTGCATTTCTTAGGCCCAGAGCCTGTGAATTCTGACCAAAAAGTGGCCAACCAACCCTGTGAGCTGGGGAGAGCCAGAAAAGCCAAAACATATTCCTTAGGAGCAAACTGATACTAGCCGCTCAAGGTAGAATCAAGGATCAAAATACACTGGGATCCACTCCAGAAGATGAGTGGCAGATATAACAAAGGTGGCAGATAGAGACAATGGGGAGGGATGTTGAAAGTTGACAAAACCAGGACGAGAGGATCAGGCTGAAGCAACACCTGAGAATTAATCAATTTTCTGCCCTAGATCTCAGGTTGTTTTATACACTGGGCAGGAGAGGCCCCAGGCATAGGGCCTGTGAGATATTTGGGATTTATGAAAATATTTGGGTTCTTGCAAGAAAGTATTGCTCTGAAGTACAAAGAGAAAAATCTCAAAATGTAAGTTAATGAAGGTTAACTAAATGTGTGTGAAGCATCCTTATGTCAACGTCATTAATTATTCAATCTAGTATTCATAAAAATGTCCTTATATTGGAAAATAATTTGTAGATTAATATAGTAGTTAAAAGTATGAACTGTGAAGCTAAATTGCCTGTGGTCAAATCCTGGCTCCTCATTTACCTGTGTGACTTCCAGCAAGTAATACAATCTCCCTGAACTTCCGTTTCCTCATCCTCTGTAATCCCGTATATAAGATGGGGTTAGTTATACCACTAACCTCAAAGACGGTTGAAAAGATTAAATGAGCAAAACACTTAGAAAAGTACTTGGCACACTCTAAGGATGTGTACTAACTGTTGTTGTTATTATCATTATTTTCTCACTTGGAAAGAATTCCAAAATATGAACTGATTTCTAAGAAGTCATCGCCAAATTAAATGAGTTACTCACACTCAAGTAATTTCAAAAGCAAAATTATAAGAACCCTTTCCAAAGGATTTCTTAAAACATTTTAGCAATGAAATTTTCAAGCAAATACAAATGTAAAGGAAATAGTAATAATTAACCCCATGTACCTTTCACTCAGCTTCAGCCATGGTCAACTCATGGCCAATCTACATCCCTACCCATTGCCCTGCACCCAAGCCAGGATTATTTTGAAAAAAATTCCAGACATCCATTCTATCATTTTGTTTGTAAATATTTCAACATTTATTTCTAAAAGATAAGGACTCTTTTAAAAAACATAACCACAGAAACACAAAAAATAACCCCAAAGCCCGGTAAATATAAATAAACACAAACAAAAATAAACAATAAAATTTTAATACCATCAAATATCTAGCCAGTGTTCAAATATGTGTGCTTGTTTATAGAACTGATTATTTTTTTTAGAGTTTGTTTGAATCAAGATCCAAATAAAGTCCATTCAATGCAAATGAATGATGTCTCTTAAATGCCTCTTAATCTGTAGGTTTTCCCCTCCATCTCTTTTTCTTCTTACTGACAATTTGTCTTGTTGAATAAACCAGGTTGTTTGTCCCATGGAGTTCGCCATAGTCTGGATTTTGCTAGTTTGCAGTGTCACTTCACATCTCCTTTCCCTGATATTTCCTGAGTTGGTAGTCAGATCAAGTTACTTGATTCGATTATGATGGAATTTTTTTGGAAGCCTCCTTCAGAGGTACCTCTATCAGGAGGCACACAATATCTGGTTGTATTTGTTTTTGAGATATTTGCAACCACTGGTGATCATTGCCTAGAACCATTAATTCTTTCAAAGTTGTAAAATGGTGTTATTCTATCATTCCTTCTTTTAACAGTTGGAGTACTATAAAAAGAAACGTTCCCTCATCAATTAATTGGTTACCCCAAAGCATAGCTTGCATAAAAAAGGCAAGGTAAATGCTTGATTCTTTCTTTTTATTTACTAGTTTTCAAAATAATGACTTGGTTCTCTAGCATCCTACAGTGTTGCCCAGAGGGTTGTTTGTTATTTTGGTCTCAGTTCTTCACAATGTGGTTATACTAACAGCTGGATATACAGTTAACTTCTTTTTCTTTCTTTCTTCCTTTCTTTTTTTTTCTTCCATTTTGCTTTCACTGTTAAATAATGTTTTTTGTCATTTAATTTTATTTTTATAATTATACAAAATATCATGTGGTTCCTTGAATCTACAAAACAAGGTACCTTCGAAGTCTAGCTTTTATTTCTGTTCTTTCCAGTTTCTTCCTCTCACCTATAGATAACTGTTCACTTTAATGGTATATTTTTCCATTGTCCTTTTCTCTGCCGAATAAGTAAATATACATACAGATTTGTATCTCCCTCTTTTTATATAAACATTGGCATATTATACCCACTTTTCTCCATCTTGATCGAATAACATATATAGCAAAAACTTTAAAAGTATATTTAATGTGTGATGTGCTTAGTTGCTATTTTAATGTTTGCTATAATAGGTAGGCAGGGCTTCAAAAGCTCAAAAAAAGCCAAGCCCGCTGCTTTTATATTCCCAGCCGGATAAGATCCATCTCTAAGCCAGGCCAGTTTGAGGTCGATAGAGTGATTGAAATCAGCCGGCTGAACGTGGGAAGTTTCCTGGAAAGGCGAGGAAATGCAGTTTCCGCCAGAAGAAGTTCCTGTGAGGATCATGGTGCGGAGTTCTGTCCTCAACATGAGACTTTTGCGATGGGCTTGGGATTTGAGGACCACTCCACCTCTCAGAAGGTAAGGTGGAGGATCTCGTTAGGTGAAACACATTGGTTGTTTGGCCCTAACAAAAACAGCACCTTAGAGTGGACACTTTCTGTGTTGTTTTGGTTTGCTGCTTGCAGACTCAAAACAATCCCATACAGAGTAAGGGGAGAGGTGGACGCCAGAGCCAGAAGTCCCAGCAGCGAGCAGGGCCGGGGCCGGGGCCGGCGGTGGCGGTGGGTGGAGCCAGGCTGTGGGTGGGGCTGGGGGCGGGGTCTGGCTGTTTAGGGGGCGGGGCCGGACGCCTGCCGGGAGAGGGCGGTGGAAGCTGGCCAGGCTGGGTCGGGTGGAGCAGGTGTCTTCGATCCCACCGAGCCCAGCGTAAGTAGCTGAGCCTGTTCCTGCAGGATGATTCGTCCGCATGAGCCCACTCACTCCCCGCCTCCCTCGCGGCCCCCAGAACCTGGCACACCAGAGGGCCGAGAACGAGGCGAGGCCGGTGGAGTGGAGGAGCGAGGAAGTGGCTAGAATAATCTGGAATACTCTTGCCCTCTTCCGCAAGCAGTCTCAGGCTGCATCTCTGTGACCAGGCCTCGCTGGGAGGTCTCGTCTTCTACAAAACGTCTGCCCTCTCTGGTTCCTAAGTCTGATTTATTTGCTCACGCTGCCTTTGGTGTACATTTAAAAGTATATTTCCCCCTGTGTTGAAAGTGGTCCCGTTTCTGGGATGGAAAGAGGAACAGAACATAGTAATTTGACCTCTAAGGAAGGCTCTGCCAGTGGCTCTCAAGTCTTTTGACTCAGAAAAAGGGCACACCGTGAATGATCATGGATAGCAGCACACTGATGAGGGCACATCCCCATATAGAATTCTGTGTGGCTGTGAGAAAGAGAGAGGTAGATCTATAGGTACTGATGTGGAAGGACGTACGTAACATATTGATGACTACAAAATAAAGCAAGTTGCAAAATGATGTATATGTTTGTAAATGTATTGGAAAAGTTCATAGTAAAATGTTATTAGAGGTTTCTTCTAGGAAGTGGGGTTGGAGAATAATTGTATCCATGACAATGCTTTCTGCTGCAAGTAAAGAAAACCTCAACTCAGCGGTTCACACAATAAGGAAATTTAGGGGGAACCTGGGATTGATTAACTCAGCAGCTCAAAACATCATTGGAGACCCAGGTTCTTTCCATCTTTCTGCTTTGCCATTCTCCGGGAGCAGGCTTTGTTCTCAGACAGCTCCGCTCATGTGGGATAGGTGCGGTAGTTTCAGGAGAAACATCCAAACTTAATATCCCTAGCAGAGAAGGCCAGAGGCACCTAGCCGAAGTTACCGCTGATCAAAGTCACCTGACACAGGAGTCCCATATCACACCACCACTGCCACACTCCATTCTTGGCTGGAAGCTGCCCTGGGAAGCGTGGCCTCAGGTGCTCAGAGACTGTTTGTTACGGTCCCTGCAGCTGGAGAGCTGAGAAGTCATTCTCATGACAGTCACAAGCATTCTCTCTTTTTAAGAACAAATGCCCCAGCAGACTTTCCCTTTGTGTCACAGGGGTCACATGTCCTTGTGTAAACCAGCTGAGACCACTATGATTGACTTAAAGATAGACCAATCAGGACCACACCCTCAAGATGGTCTAGTGCCCACCTCCCCAGAAGAATGTGGCTACTGGGGGGAGGATGGGAAACTGCAAAAAAAATTCCTTCTGTTAGGAAGAAGAAAGTGACCATATTACTTGTACAATAATAGTTATTATTATTTTAGTTAGGGCAGTTAAGAGAATGGGACTTGGCATCAAAAAGAAAAATATTTGATTCCATCTCTATGATTTATAATCTGTAATCTTGGGCAAGTAACTCAACATCTTCAAGTCATTATTAAAAAGTTGAAAGTGATTCTCAAGTTGAAAAAAAAGTACACAAAACATTAAAGAGATGTGAGTTTCTCTTATGTCCTAGGGAACAAATTATTTCCTATCTGTAAGGATTCAGAACATATGTGTTAGATTACACCACTTTAGGTTTAGTTATTGTTTTAATATTTCAAAGAACTGGAAAAGTATGTTTCTTCTCTAAGCACAATGAAAAAAAGTCACAATAATTTCTTTTTAACAAGTTGAGTAAAATGTCCTTTTATTTCCTCTTAATTCGTTTGTTGTTTAGAATGACAGAAAGAATATTTCGCAGATGGTTATGAGTTTTGATTACAAGGTTATGTGGCTATTTTGAAAATGATCAGTTTAGTTCTGTTTATTCATGCAATTATATATAATCTTGGTTCTTAATCACTTAAATTAAAGCCCAGTATCTTAATATCACTTTAAGATACCTGCTAAGAAAACTGGGAAGTTGGGGAACCATGATTCATTAGTGGGTTTAGGTTTGGGTATTTTCCGAGAGATACTGGAAGTTGCAGAAATGAAGCGGTCTTTAGAATAAGGTCTAGGATGTAAAGTAGGAATTCAGATCCACCCCCAAACTATGATGATATCTTAGGAGGGTCATTTATCTTTGCTGCTTTTAAGTTTTCTTGTTTAAAAACTAATAATTAAGTTGTTTGAAGATTACAGCATATCAGTTATCTATCGCTGCATAAAAAGCCCCTAAAATTTAGTGGCTTAAAACAACAATCCTTTAATTTGCTCAAAATTTCTTTGGGCCTAGTAATTTGGACAGAGCTCAGCTAGATAGATTTTTCTGCTGGTTATCTAGGGTCACTCCTGTGGTGACAGTCAGCTTGTAGACTGGTTGAGAGCTCATTGACCTAGGAGGACTCAGCTGGGATACTCATCCTCCAGGAGGCTAGCTCAGGCTTCCTCACATGTCATTCTCAGGGAGCAAGAAAGGGCAAGCCCAACGTTCAAGCACTTTTTAATTCTCTGCTTGTTTTATGTCTCCTAACATTCCATTGGTCAAAGCAAGTCACATGGCCACACCACATGTCAGTGCGGGAGGGGCCTACCTAAGAGATTGCATACAGGAAAGGGTGATAGAGTGGGAGCCATTGCTGTAACAATCTACCCCAGGGATATCACATAAACCAGTCAGCAAATATGGAGAATCATATTGCAAATTTTAAAATACTAAATGAGTTATACTCATAAAACTTGAGGATAAGTAAAGCAAGTTACTCAGAGTGCATTTAAAACTGCAAGATACTTGGAGAAAAGAGTGACTTTGAACTCAAAATGAAATTTATCAACATATCAAAATTTTCATTAGTTTGACATCTGCTTGGCTAGAAATGCCCTCCCCGGATGAAAGGGGATGTGGACGGTCCCACTCTGAATCGAACCTCATCTTGACCATCCATCTTAGGAGGTTCTCTGCTCCCTTCATTTCTTTTCATTGCACCTGGAACTGATTGTCTTCATACATTTAACACAGTTTGTACATGTTAATTATGCATACATTTGTTTGTTGTCCTTCCCTCCAGTACAGTGTATAGAAAGCTCCATGATGACAGGAAGGGTGTCTGTTTCACTTCCCAGTCTGTACCCAGCATCTAGCACAGGACTGGGCACGTAACAGAACCTAATAAATATTTCTGGAGAAGTGAATGAAATGAAAATCTACACGAATGCAACCCATACCTCCTGACTGACGTGTCCCAGAAACAAGCATCTTCTGTTCTGAGAATACAATGAACATTCCTGTCTCTTAATGGATGATTCATTCTGGCAATAATTTGCCAGGGGAGGGCAGTAGCTCCTTACTTCCAACTCTTGTCTCCATATACCTCTTCTGTTAATCAGTTCTTCCCCAATCTGTGGCAAAACCAAATCCCATGGATTCTACCTGAGCTGTGCCTCCAGAATCCCACCCTTCCTCTACCCCTGCCTTAGGGGTCTTTGTCACTTCTGGCCACAATTCCCAACTTAACCTCAAAACTGGACTCCTTGCCAGCCGTCTTGCCCAATCCCACCTCACCTTCTTGTCAGCTGCCAGAGATATCATCATAAAAATATTTGAAAATTTAATTCTAGGGTTAAAGACCTCCCCAAAACCTAGAGAGAAGATCAAGTCCAAACATCTTGGCGTGAGGTTCAAGGCATTTCACAATCTGCCCTGAGGTCCCTCTCCCAGCTCCTCTCTCATCACCGGCCCCCCTTCCTCCCATGCAGCCCCTGCCCCAGCCGCGGGGAATGTTCCAGTGTTGAATGAATGTGCCTACCCTGCCAGATGCCATAATTTGATGCCAGCTGTCTCCTTTACCTGGCATTTCTTCACCTCTCCTCCCTCCTCTAGTGATCTCCCTCCTTCTCACTGCTCACACCTGACTCAAAATTACATTCTCAGGAAGTCTGTCCAGCCTCCATTGTTCACATCTCTATTAAAACCCTCGTACGTGGTGTTGTAAGCCTGCAATCCCAGCTCCTGCTGTTTCCAGCAAGCAAGAAGTTTTGTTGAATGAAACAAATGAAGGAAGGAGGAAAACAAGAAATTAGAAATGAAAAAAAATCATGTCCCATGGTTGGCACCCCACCCCTGGCCTCTTCCTTCCTTCTGCCTCTCTGTTCTGCTGGGTAAGTTACTCTGAAAGACCTTTTGTGGGGCGTAGCTGTTGTGATTGTCTGCCTGACATCCCTTCCCTCTTCTAGAAACAGCATTCTTCATCCCTGTAGGGAAACGTGCCCCATGTAGTTCAAGTGGGTTTGCTCATATCCATCTCCCAAAGGACTCCATGCCCTCAGACAAAATGAATGGCTCAGGATTGGGCACATGACCCAAATGATACCATTCAAAATCTTCCTTGAGACTTTGCTGCCAACAGGATTTGGGAAAATGCTCTCCTTCCTCTGAGGATGCTAAGCTGGTAGGATATGTCTGAGCTGCCAGTGATCACTATGATTTCTAGTAGAGAAGTCCTGTTTAACAGAAATGGAGTCCTGATAACATCATTTGAGCTCCTGGATCAAGCTGTGCCTGAAGCCAACAGACTCTCCTTTCCATGTGTCAATGAGTTGTCTTTTCATTTAATCTACTTATTCTGGTGTTTATTTCAGTTTTACCTGAAAAAGTCCCCAACTACTTTATTTTTTAAACAAAAATGCTTCATTATTATCTCAACTTTACTCAGAGAAGGTGTGGATTAGACATGAAAAGGAAGGCACTGCTCTCACAGCATAGGGTAGGAGGCAGAGTCTTTGCATGAGGAAACTATGGGTCTCTCTAGCCCTTCTTGGGTCAGTTTCTCTGAGTCAGAGCAGAGTCTTCGGTCAGAGCAGCTTCGTTCTTGTCTAGGTATACAAGAAATCAGGCAAACCCATTGGCAAATGTAAATACCAAAATGCATTCCTTTGCCCAAGATAAGCTTTTTTGGCTTAGTTCTTTTTTGGCTTATTAGCACTTTTATTGTCGCAGATGTTTTCTGTACGTCTACTTTGAAATGTCTGGATTGAGAAGCCTGTTGCTCCTTTTCCAAGTACTAAAGCCACGGGCATGTCCACCTTTTTCTTCCCCTCCCAGTGATTTCCAGGAACCATCAATTTTGTTCTTATTAATGTTCAGAAAAACCTAAAATGAACACTTACTCCTAGATCCTTCTGTCAAAGTCCATCTCAAGTACAAAAGGTGTTTCATGGCTGCTGAATAGAAATAATACGGAACTTGAGAAAGGCCTCACACATTTTTGGGGAGCCAGTTGGTGCTTAAGGAAGATAAAAGAAAGAAGCCCAAGAAATGATGGCACGTTACGATCTCTCTGTATACAGGGCTTCAATGCCTTTTTTTTTTTTTTCAAATGGAGAATCCTTCTTCAGAGGTTCTTAGGGCAAAGCAAAATTACAGGCTATTTTTGGAACAAGAAACTGTAAAAGAGGCAGGATTGACAAGAATCAACTAGTACAAAAATATCTGCTTCTAAACCATTGTTGGCAGTTCAAAAAAGGCTGGTGAATCCCTGGGGTGATGTTGAGAAAGGAGCACGGGTGAAATGCCCACAGAATAAAATCAGTTGGACCCTCTCATTTGAGGACAGCTTATCTAAAAGTGTTCATGAGAAGCTGTCATTAGAAAGGAGTGTCCAGGAGGCCTGGAGAAGGACGAGCTCTATGTGGCTTGCTCATTGACCTTCCTTTGTTTTGCTCTGTAGCACCTTGAGATCATTGCCACGTCCAAGTAAAGAGAACATTTGTTTTTTTTTCTTTCATTTACTTGCTCATTTGAGAAATGTGTACTGAGCAGCTCTTCAGGGCGAGGCACCGACGAGCAGTCCGCGTGACCCGGGGGGGAGCAGAGGAGCTGGATAGTGGGACTTCCGTCCCCACTCCGCACTCCTCAGCAGCTCCAGCCTGGATGACTCAACAAACACTGACAATAAATGCATATTGTCCGCCAGGCACTATATTAGACACGGGGATACCACAGAACCAGTCATTCCTCCCTTGCGGTAATGGTGGCAGTTAGCAGGGGTTGATTCCTAAAGAAACCTAACAGGACCCAAAATGACGATGTTGCAGAAAGGGCTAAAGTATAGCAGCAGCATTAAAGTAAGGTTATGCATAGGAAGCAGGCAAAGTCTGCTTCACAACAAAGAGTCCAGAAAGTCCAGATGTACACACCAATCGTTCTCTTTCTGCTTTGCTGAATGGACACAGTTTTGCCTTTAGGTCAGGAACCACCAACATGTACACTGAACACCTTGGAATCAGTGTCCAAAATGGAGTATAGCCAGGCTTCTTATCCTGTCACATGGGATATTCTTGCAATGTATCCACCCCAATGGTGAGTTCCTTCAAGGGGGTCTCACTGAGACCAGGTGCAAATCACCCATCTCACAATTATCAATAAACAATGCTGGCACGAATCTCCCTGAAACTTACCTTGGGTCCATGATTACGAAGCAACACAGTATCTTGACCAGAGGCCAGTGCTATGCAGGTACATATTCCACGTTGGCAACTCATCTCAGGCCAATTCCAGGCCCGTAGGCATTAACCCTGGAACCCCTCCAATCCATTCTCCATGCTGCATCCACTGCATTTTTAAAAAATAAAATAAAACTTAGTGTGGAAAAAAACCCAGAAAATAACAAGTGTTGGTGAGGATGTGGAGGAATTGCAAACCTTGTGCACTGTTGGTGGGAATGTGAAATGATGAACTTTTGATGGAAAACAATATGGCGTTTCCTCAAAAAATTAAAAAAAATAGAACCTCCTTATGATCCAGAAATCCCACTTCTGGTATATAATCCAAAAAAAATGAAAGCAGGAAGATATTTGCACACCCATGTTCACAGCAGCATTATCCACAACAGCCAAGAGGTGGAAGCAACCCACACGTCCACTGACAGATGACTGGATAAACAAAATATGACACATACATAAAATGGAATGTCATTCAGCTTTAAAAAGAAAGGAAACACGACAATGGAGAACTAATACATAGACGTACCCCTAGATTTTTCAGTTCTGTGAGCCTGTACATTCCTTTTTTAACTTAACCCAGTTTAAGTTATAGCCACTTGTATCTAACACAGAACTATATGTACATTATCTCATTTATGCCTCATGGCAACCCTATGAGATAATTTTTTCCTGTTTTTTTTTTTTAATTTAGGTAAAATTTATAAGTAGTGAAATGTACAGATCAATACAGTTGTCTGATTCAATAGGCTTACGAGGTAATTTTTTACTTAGGACATTTTTAGTTGCAAATAACAAATCTATTTGATATGGCTTAAGGGAAAAAAGGAGTGGGGGAAATTATTATAAAGATATAGATATATCTCATGGTACTTAAGGTCCCTATTGCTGCATAACGAATCCCCACAAACCTAGCAGCGTACAGCCACATCCCATGTATTATCTCACAGACTGACATCCAGGGATCAGCCAGGCCGAGTTCTCATCTGGAGGCTCAGTAGAAAAATCTGCTTCCAAGCTCATTCTTGTTGCAAATTCAGTTCCTTTCAGTTGTAGGACTGAGGTCCTAATTTCCTTTCCATCTGTGCCACTCTCAGCTCCTAGAGGTCACCCACAGTTTCTTACCACGTGACCCCATAGGCAGTTCACAACAGGACTTCTCAATGGGCTGGGGGATGATTTTTGATCCCCAGGGGACATTTGGCAATGTCTGGACTAATTTTTGGTTGTTATAACTGGGGGACAGGGATGCTACTGTTAGCTCATGGGTAGAGGCCAGGATGTTGCTAAACATCCTACAATGCACAGGGCAACTCATCACCACAAAGAGTTACCCCAGCCCAAATGACAATAGTGCCAAAGTTGGCAAACCTTGATATAGACTAACAAAGGGGATGCTTAAGGAAAATCGGGGCACTGTTACCAGAAGAATGGGGGCCTAGATGTTGGCAAAACTCATAGATTCCACTGTAAGTACAGTGCCTGGCCCAGAATAGGTTTGGGGTTTTTGTTTTTGGTTTTTTTAAAAACCAAATTGTTTATTTAGATAGGGACCCCACAAAAATAGTCACCTATGGTCTCACACACCCTAGGGGTGGCCCTGGTGAAGGTAGTTCACAAGACTTATAAGACCTGGTTTCTGCTTGTAGGTAACTTTGAATCAGGCTAATCTAAATATCTGCAATTGTTTCATTTGCCTCAGGGAAGTCTTCCTTTTATTTTCTTCCATTTTTCTGAGTTATAATTGACATGCAGCACTGTATAAGTTTAAAGTGTACAGCATAATGATTTGACTTACATCCAGCATGAAATGATCATCACAAGTTTAGAGAACATCCATCATCATAGATACGAAATTAAAGAAATAGAAAAAAATTTTTTTCCTTGTGTTGAGAACTCTTAGGATGTACTCTCTTAAAAATTGTCATATCTAAATGCAGCAGTGTTAATTGTATTTATCATGTACATTACAGAAAGAGCTCTATGCACTGTCCTGGTCTGCTCAGGGTGCCAGAACAAAATACCCTAGACTGATAGCGTGGGTGGCTTAAACACAAGTTTGTGTCTCACGGTCCTGGAGGCTGGAAGCCCTACATCAGAGTGCCAGCGTGGTCGGTTTCTGGTGGGAACCCTCTTCCTGGGTTGCAGATGGCCGCCTTCTCACTGGGTCCTCACGTGGCAGGGGGCTGCGCGTGTGGGTTGGAGTGCGGGGGAGAGAGAGTGCGCTCTAGAGGGGGAGATTGAGCACTCCTTGGTGTCTCCTCTTATAATGGCCCTAATCCCGTGAGATCCCCATCCTCACGACCTCATCTAATCCTAATCGCCTCCCAAAGGCCTCGTCTCCAAATACTATCACATTGGGGGTTAGGCTTCAACATATAAAATTTAGGAAACAAACATTCAGTTCATAATATGCACAAAGTTGCTTATCTAACCTAAATGTCTAGCAAAATGGACATGGTTAAATGCACTGGGTACAGCCCTGAGATGAAATATCACATAGCCATCAAAAACTCAGTTTAAACAAAAAATTAATAATTTAGGTTTATCAGCTAGGGTTCTTTGGCCATAAGCCATAGAAACTGACTTTGGCCTATTAAAGCAGAAGGAAACTTATGGAAAGAGGTTGGAGGCTGAGGTCACCCAACATCAAAGTGAGGCTAGAGGGTCAGGTGGCAAGTGGGCAGGAATAAAGGTAGTTCCAGACGCGTGGGCAGCAGGAATTCCCCCAATGGTCTCACAACAGGCGCTGCCCTGGAGAGCACTCAGCGGCAGTAAACACCCTGGAGCAGTTCCTTCCTCCCCTGCATCTTGCATCTGTGGATGCCTCCCACCTGCACTGAGGTGAGAAGAGGTAGGGCCGGACTCCTGCAGCTTCTGCAGGTGAAGGGCCTCACCTGGATCTACCTTCATATGATTCACTACGTGGGGAGATAATTTGCAAAAAGAAAATCAGGGTGGTGTTTGGAAGAGAAATTGATGTGGGGTGGTCAAGAGTTGACATTTGACCTCTACAGTGGAGAAGCATTTATATGACACTGTTAAATTGAACAAGTAGGCAATACAGTATAATACTTGGTACAGCTATGTGGAAAATACACTCATTGAAAAAAAGACTGGAAAGAAAGACACCAAATTGCTATTACTTGTCTTTGGGAGGTGGATTATGGGTGTTTTTCCTTCTTCCTACTTTTCCATATTTTCCACTTTTTTTCAGATACAACAAATCCCTGTTGTTTATTTTTTTTAGAAAATACCCGTGTGAAAAGTTTAAGTGCACTGCTTCTAGGGAAAAGCAAAATTTAGGACTGGTAACGTCATGAATGAGGGGCTTTCTGGAATGCTAACCCTCCTTCCTTTTCTTCTTTCTTCTTCCTTATGTTCCTCGTCCTCAGGCAACCAGTGATTTTATATTTTCCTCCACTGACTTGACACTTTCTCTCTATCAAAACCTGCTCTCAGAAAATGATATGATATCAGTTACCATAAGGAAATTCAATAAGAATAAAATTTACAATAGAAATAAGAGCAGCTAACACTTCCTGCTATGGACTGAGTTGGGTCCCCTCCCAAATTCATCTGTTGAAGCCCTAATCCGCAATGTGACTGTATTTGGAGATAGGGCTTGTAGGAGTTAATTAAGATTATGTGAGATCATTTAAGAGTGCGTTTCTAATCTGATAGGATTGGTGGCCTTATAAGAAGAGGAAACGAGAGAGATCTTTCTCCGTGTACACGCACAGAGGAAAGGCCATGTGAGCACACAGCGAAAAGGTAGCCATCTGTAAGCTAGGAAGAGGGTTCTCACCAAAACCCAACCTGCTGGCACCCTGATCTCAGACTTCCAGCTTCCAGAACTGAGAAAATACATTTCCGTTGTTTAAGCCACACAGTTTATGGTATTTTTTTAACGGCAACCTGAGCAGATAATACACTTACTATACTTTTTCTAAATGTTTTACATATACTAACTTATTTAGTCCTCATAAACATCCAAGGAAGTAAGTAATATTATTATTATCCCATTCTTCAGCTGGGGAAAAATCAAAGCCCAGACACACTGAGAAACTCACCTAATGTCAACACAGCCAATCTGTGCTGACCCAGCATTTGAACCAAGGCAGACTGGCGCCAGTCCATGACTAGCACTTTCTGAGCACATACTGTATGCATTTACATGCATCATCCTACTGAGTACCCAAAACTCTATGACTTGGGTATTATTATTATTTATTCCCATTTTCCTGATGAGGAAACTGAAATTCAGAGATTTTAAGAAAGTGGCCACATTGGCATAGCTAGAAAGAGTGAAGCTGGTTTCAAAAAATTTAACACAAACTCTCTTAAACACAAAGTAAATTCCAGAGGAATTTTTTGCCTTTTGTCTTGTCTCTACGGCCCACCATAGAGAAATGATTATGAGTACTAAGATATTTTCGTGCTACATTTAACTTTAAAACATTGCACTCAACTGTTAAACCCATAACTCTTTTTTTTTTTTTTCTTTAAATTTATTTATTTTTATTTTTGGCTGCCTTGGGTCTTTGTTGCTGCGCCCGGGCTTTTTCTCTAGTTGCGGCGAGCGGGGGCTACTCTTCGTTGCGGTTTGCGGGCTTCTCACTGGGTGGCTTCTCTTGTTGTGGAGCACAGTCTCTAGGCACGCGGGCTTCCGTAGTTGTGGCTCGTGGGCTCTAGAGTGCAGGCTCAGTAGTTGTGGCGCACGGGCTTAGTTGCTCCGCAGCATGTGAGATCTTCCCGGACCAGGGCTTGAACCCGTGTCCCCTGCATTGGCAGGCAGATTCTTAACCACTGCACCACCAGGGAAGTCCTCAAACCCATAACTCTTTCACAACATATTTGATGGTCCTAGTATTGCTACAAATAATATTTATTAGAAAAATAATGCAAGATGGGATCAGATAATTTCGAATGATCCAGCAGAATGGTGAAATAGCATCATAGAACAAACTGTAAACTCACCCCTTGTTTCACAAAGTTGAATGTTTGCTCCAGTGTCACCTCGTCAATGAGTTCTGTCCTAACAATCTGTTTACAAGGTTACCCTTCATCACTCCCACATCCCCCTCGTTACTCTCGAACCTCCTTAATCCTGCTCACTTCTTTTCATTTACAGGCTTTATGACCTTCTAAGTTACTATGCTTTACCTATTTATTATTAAGAGTTGTTTTCTGCACAACCTCCCTTGCTGGAATTTAAGTTTCACACGGGCAGGGACTTTTCATCATTTTGTTCACTGCTGTGTCCCCCAGCACCTAGCAGGCCTGCCACCGAGTAGATGCTCAGTAAATATTTTAAAAATACTTTTCCTCAAGGACTTATTTGTTGTATGTTAAGTTAAAATGCACAGCCCAAAACAAAGTTTGGAGGAAATAGAGGCAAAAATTATTTATTTTCCTTCTGATTTTAAAAAAATTATTTATTTATTATTTTTTTTTGGCTCCACCATGCGGCATGCGGGATCTTAGTTCCCCGATCAGGGATCGAATCTGCACCCCCTGCAGTGGAAGTACGGAGTCTTAACCACTAGACTGCCAGGGAAATCCCTCCTTCTGATTTAAAAAAAAAATATGTCATATACTCAAATTGCTCAAAATTCAAAAGTTACACAAGGTTAGACAGTGAAAAATCGACTCTCCACCCTGTTTTCCCTACTATCTTATGATTCCGCCCCACCCCCACCCCCGGAGACTGCCAGTGTTATCAGTTTCTTTTGTGAATTGCTGGAGAATGTTCATGAATATGCAAGCATGGATATATACGAATAGATAGATAAATAGATATATATTAGATCGATTGATCTATCTATATCTTTTTTACACAGTATTACACAAATATACATATTCACATGTACACACTGCAGTACAATGGCTTTTTAAAAATCTCGACAATATACAGCAATCTAGAAGGAATTGAATGCTTTCAAAAATGTGTTATTCAGTAAGTTGATTGTGTGAACATTCAGGATGCACATGGGGACATGTCAAGAATCTGTGTTTCGGTTCTTTCTTCCTTACAACCATGAGGAAGTGAAGTAACACATCATGCTGCCATTCCAGCCATCATGGAGATGTGTCACAAAGGCACAAAGGGCTGGGATGAATTCGCCTACAGGATTCTTGGATGGGTGTGACACGTGAGGGTCACATGTGAGGGTGTGATACTGAGCATTTCTAAGACTATGGACGCTTCCAGACTGGTTTTGAACGCATGTTCATACACAATGTTGTATTAGTCAGTGTTCTCCAGAGAAACAGAACCAACAGGATGTGTATGTGTATGTGTATACTTAGGAAAAGATTTAAGGAATTTATAAGGAATTGGTTCATATGGATGCTGGTAAGTCCAAAATCAGCCATGTGGGTCAGCAGGCTTGAGACCCAGAAGGGCTGATGGTGCAGGTAAAGTCTGAAGTTTTTGCAAAAAGGAAAAACTTCTGAAGATGGATGATTGCACAACAATGTGAATGTACTTAACAGCACTGAACTGTACACCTAAAAAATGATTAAGATGGTAAATGTTATGTGTATTTTACCGCAGTTAAAAAATAAACAAATTAAATTACGTCATTCAAAAGACAACTTTTTAAAAATAATTAATTAATTTATTTATTTATTTTTGGCTGTGTAGGGTCTTCGTTTCTGTGCGAGGGCTTTCTCTAGTTGCTGCAAGCGGGGGCCACTCTTCATTGCGGTGCGGGGGCCTTTCACTGGACCTTTCTGGACACCTGGGTCCAGAAATTCACAGCAGAAAGCCCATTTTAATGAAATAAAAATCCAATATATTCCCAAACTGGTTGGTCGTTCATCACCCTTAATCCTCAGTATTCTTTCAGGCTAATCTAATATTTTTCCCCAGAAGTTGACTGATTTGTAGTATCATTGACACTAATTCCTCCTTTGCCTGATACAGGAAAAGGACTCAATTCTCATTTTAAAGCTGTGCCCTATTATAAATGCAGATTCTCTCTGGAAGGATCCATAAGAACCTAATGGTAGTTCCCTATAGGCAGGGAGATTTGGGCTTTGTATAAGGTGGGAGAGAAAGATTTTTTAGTGTAAATGATTTGTATTTTTTTTAAAGCAATTCTTATTTATTTATTTGGATGTGTTGGGTCTTCGTTGCTGCACGCGGGCTTTCTCCAGTCGCGGTGAGCGAGGGCTACTCTTCGTTGCAGTGCGCGGGCTTCTTATTGTGGTGGCTTCTCTTGTTGTGGAGCACGGGCTCTAGGCGCTCGGGCTTCAGTAGTTGTGGCACGTGGGCTCAGTAGTTGTGGCTCACGGGCTCTGGAGCGCAGGCTCAGTAGTTGTGGCACACAGGCTTAGTTGCTCCGCAGCATGTGGGATCTTCCCGGACCAGGGCTAGAACCCGTGTCCCCTGCATTGGCAGGCGGATTCTTAACCACTGTTCCACCAGGGAAGTCCCAATAATTTTGTATTTTGAGCAGAAAATTTTTCATGTTGTGTATGAGTTACTAAAAATAAAAATACTCTTCTTGAAGCAAGAATAAGTGCTAACAGTGGGTTCAGCCGACTCTGAGTCATTGCGGTGGGGGGGGGGGGAAGGATTAAAATGCAGAGGAAACAGTTCTTGAACCAGAGGACAAAGCCTGAAGAAAATTATAAACCAGATGAAGTTGCTTTGGAGGCAATAGTGTGTAGGATCTGTCAACCACATAGGAATCGGATAAAATTGGGAGCAAATTCTGGTTTTACCACTTTTTAGCAGAGTAATCTATTTAATACCTTCAGGTCTCAGTTTCCTCATTTGCAAAATGGGGATAATAACCCCCATCTGTTACTACAAATGTTGAAAGGGTATATAGAGTTTTTCTCAGGGGACCTTTGGAAAACATAGCTCCCCAGGAAAGGCAGAAAATATCCATTTGTTGAGTGTCAGCCTGCGTGCCAATTATCATGCTGAGTGTGTACTTTTATTTAATCTTCATAGCTATCATACCATATAGATATTGTAATTGTTCTCATTTTACAGAGGTGGTGGAGACTCAGAGAAGGTCAAAAAATTGCTCAAAATCATGCAACGAATAAATGCCAGAAGCAGGATTCGAATCCAGATCTGACAACAAAGCTTGGTTCTCTGCTCTACTTAGCTGGGATCTCAGTTCTAGGACAGACACTGCAGGAACTTTCTGTGGCAGGGAGTAATCCTGATTGGAACGCATCAGGAAGAGCAGCCTGGCAGGGATATCTCCCAAGAACCTGCAGCTGGTGGTTTTGGAGTTGACCTTTCCATCCACAGCAAAACCAGCCTTCATTTTACCTTTATCTTGCCTGGCACACATAGTGAATTGTTCTGGGTGAAGAGACCACAGAGAGTCCTATAAATAGGTGACCCAGTGTTAGAATCACCTTTAAAGGGGAACATGGAGTTTGTGTGTGACTCAAGCAAAAGGTTCTAATACTAGAGAACTTAGATTTAGGGAACTTGCTTTAAAATCTAAATTCCAGGGCAAATTTAAGCAACCAGAAAACTCGAATAACTAGAATGTTCATCACTGTATAATTGATGATTGATGTTATGTGATAGGTTTTCACATTAATTCTCTTAGGCGCTGAGCCAGGTGCTGGGGACACAAAGGTAAATTAGACACAGACCAGTTCGTGACAAGTTCATCATCTTATAGAGAAAACAGTTGTGTCAAAGGGTAGCTTGAGGGACTTAACTTCTCCATGCCTCCCAGCCACCCCCTTCTCTGATGTGTACAGTTTTCTCAGGTTTATGTGAAGCTGGGCAAACACGGCTTTGAACTCTTTTCCTACCCCATCTCTGTCCCTCCAAGCTCCTCTTCTGAGGGGTCCCTGCAGTGTAGCCTAAGTGCAGCTATAGAAGGATGGATTATGGAAGCATTTGGCCCAGTGAGCCCAGCCCTGGAAGATGGGTGGAGGTAAGTCAGCCCAAGAAGGGAGGCAACCAGCAAGCTGAGCCAGCTCCATAATCTCGGGGCGCACAGACGACCTGGCTCCACCGTGCAGGTGAACTTTGCTCTGGGGCGAGAAGCCAGAGACACAGATTAACTAGGGGGCTCCTTGTATGGCGAGCTAAGGAATTTGTCTCTCCTCTCTTCCAACGACGCTGTAAACTTCAGAGATGGCAGGAAGCTAGTTTTGTTTTATTCTCCTCCTAAATCCTGGCTCCCATCACAGTGATGGGGGGCCTGTATCAGGCATCAAATGTTTGCCAGCTTGAGGCCACACGAGGCGGAGATGTCACACAAGACCTCCCTAGCTGCCATGCAGAGGCAAGATTCGAGGGGAACAAGGCTGAAGGTGGAGAAGAGACAAGAGCCCAGGGTCATAATTGGGGTGGGGCGGGCAGCTACAGCAGCAGCAGTGAGGCTGGGAGAAGCCGATGGATTCGAGAGGGACTTAGCGGACAGAATGAGCAGAATTGGTGGGCTGGGGTAACTCTGACCATGAGTGAGGGGAACAGGAGCAGGAGGGAGGAGGGCGATCCAGGTAAGTGTTAACTGGCACAAGGTATTCCTCAACCCTTCTGGATAAGGAGAAATGTACTGCATCTGGATTGCCAACACTTTAGAGACTAAATTAACCAGATCACTGTGGAGCCCTCATTTTGTTGGGACTTGGTTCATGAACTCCAGTTATGGAACAGCCATAGATGATGGATTGATCTGACTTTGATCTGACAGCAACTTTTACTTTAATCATTCCATGTTGAAAATTTCAAATAGGGTAGTGGTATGTGTAGGGGGGGCTATAAATTATTATCCTGTGATATCTAGACAAATGCCCTGCACACAACAAAGGCTCCATAAGTATTTTTTGAATGAATGAATGAAAACTGCTCCAAGATCAAGAACTTGTAAATCACATTGGTGTCTCTTCCTTCTTTCATTCAGCAAATATTTAGGGATTGCCTGCCAGTGCCAGATGCTGTCCTGGGTGCCAAGAATATAGCAGCAAACAAAGCAGACAGGAATTTTTTTGAGAATACATTCTCTGGGGGGAGGTAAACAATAATCAAGATGATTAAGTAAAATGCATAGAGCATACCATAGTATCATTATATGTTATAGACTACCTTATGTTGTTATTATTATCACTTTCCTGTTATAGTTTAGATGGTGATCATTTCTAAGGAAAAAATGGAAGCCTGGAAGGGAGAAAGGGACTGTTAGGGTGAGCTGCCGAGCAAGGAGGCTTACAGTTTTTGAAAGAGTGGCTGGGGAAATCTTCATTGGGAAGGTGCCTTTTGAGTCAAGGTCTGAAGAAGGCAAGGGAGGGAGCCAGGGGATAGATGAGCGAAGCGTGGTGCCAGCAGGAGGAACAGCCAGTGCACAGGCTCCAGATGGGAGTGTGCTTGGAGGGCTTCAAGGAAGAAAGGAAATTAGAAGAGAGTGAGCAAGAGGGGGTGTGGGGGAAGGCAGAAGCAGGGAGACCATCAGGAGGCTGCGGTAATCCAGGTGAGAGGTGATGACAGCAGTAGCAGAGATGGTGAGAAGTAATCTTTTTTTTGGGGGGGAAATGGTTTTTAAAAACTTTTTTATTATGGAAAATTTCAAACATACAAATTAGAGAGAACGTGGAATGAATCCCTACGGACCCATCAGTCAGCTTTAATAATCCACACCTGGCCTGTTATTTTATCTCCATCTCTACCCAATATACTGGATTATTTTAAAGAAAATCTCAGGTATATAATTTCGGTTGTAAATATTTAGGATGTACCTCTAAGAGGTTAGAACTTAAAAAAAAAATTACTACAACAAAAGAATCACAATTAAAACACTAGCAACCTATAAATATCCAGTCCGTATTTTACATATATAAATGTTTTTACAATGTATTTGTTCAGATCCAAAGTCCACACATTGTATTGTACTAAAACATACATAATGTGAGAAATTTGCCATTTTGAGCATTTTTAAGTACACAGTTCAGTGGCGTTAAGAACATCACATTGTTGGGCAACCATCACCACCATTCACCTCCAGACCTTTATCAATTTCTCAAACTGAAACTCTGGACTCATTAAACAATAACTCACCATTTTCTCCTCCTCCCCCCAGCCCCTGGCAACCACAATTCCACTTTCTGTCTCTATGAATTCGACTATTCTGGATACTTCATATATCCTAAGTCTCTTGGAATTGATAATCTCCCACTTCCTCTTTTTCTTCCCTTGCCATTATTTGTTGATGGAATTGGCACATTCTGGGTTTTGCTGATTACATCTCTATGGTATTGTTTAACTTGTTCCTTTGTCCTCTGTTTCCTATAAACTGATAGTTATTTTTTTGTTTATTTTAAAATATCATTTGAAGGTAGAGTGAACAGGATTTGCTGGCAAGTTGAATGTGGGGTACCAGAGAGAGGAGTCAAGGATGACTCAGGTTTTTGGCCTTAGCAACTGGAAGAATGGAGCTGCCATTTTCTGAGATGGAGAACTGAGGGAGGTACAGGTTTGGGGAGAGGATAATCTGTTGGACATTTTAGGTTTGAGATGTTTATTAGACAATCAAGTGGAAATGTTGGATAGCCAGCTGATATGTGAGCCTGGAGTTTATGGAAGTGGTCTAGGGCAGGAGTTAGGAATCTGGCCATTGTGAGCCATTTAAAGCTTTGAGACTGGATGAGATCAACAAAGGAGCAAATGCAGATTTAGATAGATAGATAGATGATAGAACATTTAAGGACTGAGTCTTGGGTTACTTCAATATTAAGGGCCAGAGAGATTGGGGAGGAGCCAGCAAAGGAGACTGAGAAAGGGCAGATAGCAAGATTGGAGGAAATATAGGAAAATGTGGTACCCTGGAAGCCAATTGTTCCAAGGAGGAGAAAATTTTAAATGGGTCAAATGCTGTGGACAGGTCAAGTAAGATGAGGACTCAGAATTGACTATTATTGTGTGAAATCATAGAGTTGTCCCCTCTTTCAATGCTCTTGAAACAAATCACGTATAAGTAAATTAAAACTCAAAACATTTCCCAGGGAAGAGGCCTTCTCATGTATAGGGCTGAGTGGGTTGCTGTATCACAATGATTAGAGAGGTTAGTGGTTAAGAGGAGAGGCCTGGGAGCCAGGAGATCTAGATTGGCATCAGGACTCTCATCTGTAAAATGGGAACAATAATAGTCCCTACCACACGGGGCTCTTGTGCAGATGACATGAGATGTGCAGAAAGGACAAAGCAGGATGCCTGGCTCATCTTAAGTGCCCAAGAAATTGTTGATATATGATATGATGACTCAAGCACATGACTCTCAGCTACTTTTGCTAGTTTTTTTTTTTTAATAGAAAAGCCATCATTTTAGTTAAATGTATGGTTTAAATACAGAAAAAGAAAAGACAACCACAATTGGAATTTTGCTGACAAAATAGTAGTTTTAGCATAAGTTGAGCAAGTATTTTCTATTTTTTTTAAATCTCTGAAACAATCACTCCAACTGAACAAAGGAAACAGACCTGGCTCACAGAGGGAGGGAGCTTTTCTTTGCCTTTAAACGGTCCTGCCTTAGTTATATTAGTTACTGTTATGATAGACTGCAAACAGCTGTAGTAGGTTGTTATTAAGATTCACTTTGGCTTGGGGCAGTGTCTGTTTTTAAAAGGCTTTGGTTCAGCTTTTATTTGTTTTCTGTATTTAAGTAAATAAACAACAGTGTTTTCCAAGAGCAGTTTGACTCTGGGTTGCTCCCAAGAAAAGCAGGAAATAAGCTTGCCCACAAACCCAGACAAAAACAAAGAGCCTGCACCTTTGCCACACATCTGGTGAGCAGACAAGATCCCTGAATCTCAGCTGGGATAGAAGTTCCTCAAGAGCAGGAAACTTGTGTTAGACACCCTGTAATCGTAGAATAGAACCGGATATGGGTTGGATGCTTCACATATGTTAATTAATTAGAAGAAAGGAAAACAAAAAACTGCACTGATTGGGAACAGCGACACCCCCGCCCCCAACAAACACACACACACACTTGATGTGGCACAATGTGGTTTTGGTGTTAAAAAAATCACTCTAGGGGAGTGTGGAACTTTCATTCATTACTACAGGGAGAACAAACGGGGACTGCCTTTCTGGAAAAGCAATCTGGCCATGTGTAAGGAGAGCCCTTAAAGCTGTAAAAAGAAAGATATTCACTGCAACTTGATTCATAATATTTTAAAATAAGCAACGAACAAAATGTCTAACAAAGAGAACCAGGTAGGTGTAGTACAGTAGCTCTACTGGAAGGACTATTAACTGCTAGTTATTAAAGATGATGTTTCCTCCCTTCTTCCTTTTCTTCAGTATTGAATTTCTGCAGTGTCCCTGGCACTGTTCTAGGCTTTTGGGATACAGCAAAGGAAAAACAATATGCAAAAGTGCTATTCTAATGGGGTATACATTTTAGGAGGAGGCAAGAGGAGCCGGAGACCGCGAATATAGGGCAAGTTAAAAGGCTGTCAGCGCTATATAAACAAAAGAATAAGGTAAGGGTTGGGGGTCGAGGTGAGGCTGGGACGAGCAGGCTTCTGTTTAAAATAGGATGGTCAGTGTAAGTTTCATCCAGTGGCAAAGCCTGTGGTGTGGGTGGAAGCCAGGCAGTTATCTGGCAGACTATGTGACAGTATGGAAAATGCTAATATTAAGTGAAAAGCTGGGTGCAAAACTATGCATTGAGGGGGAAAAAAAACCCCCAAAACTTGGAAAGAAGTAATAAATGCAGCAAAAGTAGTTTGAAGGGTAAGATTTTGGATGATGCTTCCTTCTCCCGCTTCCTCTCCCTTCCCCTCTCCTTCTTCCCACTTTGCATTTTCCTATTTTATCTTTGGCGAGCCTAAAAATCCACCGCTTGAAAGAGAAGAGGCGCGAGCCTCGGGGTCTCGCCCGCGGCGGCCGGCAGGGGGCGCGCGACCCCCGCTTGGCGTCGCCCAGCCGCGAGTTCCCACACGGCCCCGTGCGCCATGGGCTGCACCAAGAGCAGGGAGGCGCGAGTGGCCGAGCGGAAGGCCGACGGTAAGAGAGGCCGGGGCGGCCGCAGGGCAGGTACGACTGAGGGCGTAGGCGCGGCCCCCGGGGCCCTCCAGACGGCCGGCGCCGACCCACCGTGGTTGGGGCCCCGCACCGTGGCGCCCTCGGCCTGGCTGCCTTCGGCCGTCGTCGCGGGCCCGACGGGCGCCAAGCTGGAGAATCCGGAAACGGGGGAGGCCGGCCCTGCCCGGGGCCCTGGGGATGCCCCGCGGCGGTGAAACGCCACCGCCCCCGGTCCACCCGAAGACACGGAGGAGGCGGCTGGCCGCGGGCCGCCCGGCCTGGCAGCTTTCAAGGGGGTCGGAGGCAGGTGCCGGGCAGCCCGGACCTGCGAAGACGGTTCAGAGCCGACCCTACAGAGAATTACTGGCCTTTTTTTTTTTGCCCGCGGGCTATTGAAGGTGCGCCCTTGTTACAAGCACAGAGTTTACAAAGAAAGAGTAGAGGGGAAGGGAACCCGCCACTTGCTACCCCCGGGGAATTACCTTCCCCTCTCGAGAATCCAGGACCCTGGGCTGAGGGTGACAAACTCAAAGGAGCTAAGGCCAAAGGGACTTTTAGGCCCGTTTAGCTGGAGATGCTGACTGGATAGGTCTTGGGTGGGGCCCACGTGCCCCCAGGCCCCCGCACCCTCTTGCCGTTCATCCCGAATCTTGTCAGACACATCCTCCCTGTTTCTCCCACCCCCTTGAATCTGAGGCACGTTTTTGACACCACCGTCCCACTTTATCCTTCCGATTACTCTTTTCGATGAGAAAGGTGCGTATATTTTCTCCGTTTTGCAGGTAATGATCGTAATGGCTAAGGCTAACAGTTACTAAGCACTGTTTCAAGCACTTGGCATGGATAATCCGGTTTCATTTTACCAACAGTACTCTGAGATGGGTGTATCATACAAACCACCCACCCCCGTTTTACAGATGAAGAAACTGAGGCACAAAGAGGTTACAAAACTTGCCCAAATTTCCACAACTAAGTAGTGGTAGAACTGGGGTAAAAGCTGAGGCAATTTGATTTTAAAGCCCAGATCATAACCATTATACTGTCCCCCTCGCCTCGGATTTTTACAGGTGTGAAAAGTGAGACCCAGAAAAGTAACTTGCCCAATTTTTAAAAAATTTTTTTAACAAAGTATAGTTGATTTACAGTGTTGTGTTCATTGTAACCTGCCCAACTGATGGAGTTGTTAAATGCTGTAGGATCTGCCTCCTTCCGAGGCTTACCATTTAGTTAGGGCAGCATATGGTGAAAGGCTAAAAGGAATGGTAAAAAGAGCCAAGTGGGGAAGGCAGCTCCCTTGGAAGAGCTAGGATTTGGCAGGGGTGTCTGAAAGGGAAAGATCATTCTTGCTCTGGGAGCAGCTGATAAGACCATCCTGGAGGTCATGAGGATACATAGCCTGCTGGAGTTGAGGACTTGAGTTGGGGCAAGGGAAGAATGAGAGAGAAGGTCGAGTGGGGGCAGTTCCTGCTCAAGGTCAAGCAGCTAATTTGTGACCATTTCTTGAGTTTCTTCTCATCTACCCAGTGAAGGAGTTTGAGTCCGTGTGTCCCAAATTTGCCTTTCGTGTACCAGCTTCAGGATTGTTCCCATATTCATGTACTATCATCTATTGACTATTTTTCTTTAACTACATCCACCTTTTGCAGTGCTTTTTAATTGAAGTATACTATATGTACAGAAAAGTGCAGTTATCGTAATACAGCTTACTAAATGTTTGCAAACTGAATGTCCCTATCCAGCCAGCACCCAGCTAAAGAAACAACATTTTTACTACCCCAGAAACCCCCGCCCCCATGCCTCTTTCTCCCACACCAAGGGCAACGTTTTTCTTTGGTTTTTTTTTTTTTTTTTTTGGCCACACTGTGAGGTTGGCAGAATCTTAGTTCCTCCACCAGGGATTGAACCCAGGCCCTCGGCACTGAAAGCGTGGAGTCCTAACCACTGGACTGCTAGGGAATTCCCTTTGCTGATTTCTTTTTTTAATTAGTTTTTATTGGCGTATGGTTGCCTTTGCTGATTCCTTACGGCATAAAAGTTTCACCTTTCATTTACTTTTCAAAATAAGTTTAGCATTTTTTAAGATCAATCTATGAAAGCACTGCTTTGTTCTAGATATTTTTCTATACACATACATATATGCATCCTATCGAAATTTAAAATGTTGTTTCCTGTAGCACCTATAAATATACTAGAAGCTATCTTTCTTGAGTATCACCAGTGATCTGCACACCAAATTTAGTGAAATGTTAGATCACATGTTCTCAAAGTTCCCTCCCACTGTAAATTATTAGGTTTCAAGAAACGGATTTCTTCAATGAGCAGCCAGAATCTAATGTGAAGTTTCTCACAATCTGGCCCAAGTTGTAATGATGAAGAATGTCTTGATTGAATGACTCTTCAACCAAGCATCTATTTCTTACCAGGCACTAGGAACACCAGAATGAATAAGGCATGATCTCAGCCCTTGAACTTACAGTCTAGTGCAGATGAGTAACATAGAAAATGCTGTGTCATCATGTGTAATCATAAAGCTGGATGGGTACAAGATACTTGAGAAAAATGGTAGAGAGAGTTCACTTCTGGGTGCTTAGATTTTAATCTGTACTTCTGCCATGACACATATCCCATTCTATTTTAATTAACTTGTAAACATTTTTCCTGCTGGATTTTTGAGGATCGGGAAATGTGTCTTGTTCATTATTGCATCTCCCACAGTCCTTGGCATGGCGCCTTAAAGATAGTTAGGAGTCAGTAAATGTATCCATATGGTCCATATGGCAAAGGACAATTTTTTTTTAAGTGAGGAATTTTCCATAAGCCGAGATGTTACTAATGCTGATCAGCTTCTTCAGTGAGGCATGGAGACACAGTGTTTCTTAAAGTGTGGTCCTGAGACCACCTGCAAGAGAATTAATTATGTAAGAATTAATTACATAAGACAGTGTTTCTCAAAGTGTGGTCCTAAGACCACCTACAAGAGAATTAATACATGTAAGGGATGTGGAGATTAAAAGCTCCTTTTCCCGGTCTCCAACCTAGACCTATTAAGTCAGTCTCGGGGTATTGGGCCAGGAATCCTCACTTTTGGTGGCTTGGCTGATTTTGTTTGAACCAAGGTCTGAGAACGCAGCAGTGAGGTGTTTGGGCCAGAGTCAAGCCATCTTTTCCCAGAAGAGGCTGCTGTCCTCAGCAGTGGGGCTGAGGCATGGGTGGAGGCAGCCTCTGCAGATCTTTAAGGCTGATAGAGTGAGTCAGATGCAGTAAGAGGAAATTGAAAACTGTGAACCAAAGATCATCCTGGCTGACAGGCTAGGAATCTGCAATTAGAAGTTAATGTTGCCTGATTTACTAGATAATTCAAGAGAATAATTGCTTTTAGCCCACATTAGCCAGATAAAATCTTTGCACATTACTTGGATCTTCACACTTGAATGTTCACTTCTTTGTATTGAAGTGTACTGAGTATTTAAAGCTTTTAAATTATTTAGTCTTTTTTTTTAATTAATTAATTTTTAAAAAAATTTTTGGCTGTGTTGGGTCTTTGTTTCTGTGCGAGGGCTTTCTCTAGTTGCGGCAAGCGGGGGCCACTCTTCATCGCCGTGCGCAGGCCTTTCACTGTCATGGCCTCTCTTGTTGCAGGGCACAGGCTCCAGACGCGCAGGCTCAGTAGTTGTGGCTCACGGGCCTAGCTGCTCCGCGGCATGTGGGATCTTCCCAGACCAGGGCTCGAACCCGCGTCCCCTGCATTGGCAGGCAGATTCTCAGCCACTGCACCACCAGGGAAGCCCTATTTAGTCTTTTTTTTAAAGTGCATTTCGGATTTACAGTTGGATTAAGTTCTTGAAAGAAGTCATTAATCTGTATGGTAAACAACAGGGAGTGTTGGGGACTGTGGCGAACCGAGGGGAGAATGCTCTAAAAAGGGGCAACCTCTATTCAGCTCCCCTTCCATTGGGTGAGAAAATGAGTGTAGTGTTGCCAGACCTTCTGATTTCTCAAAAGAAACTAGAAATCCATATTTATTAATTATTTTTGTGACTTCTAGTTTGTAAATGTCAGCAATAATTCAGTTAAATAAAACAAAACACTGAGGACCAAACAAGATATGATTGTATGATTGTAGGTAATTAAGGCCTGTGACTGTGTAAAATAATGTCAAGCTGGCACATGTTAAAAAAAAAAAAAAAAATGTGCCTTTTGAACGTATGGGAGGAGTGGCCAGGGCAGAAAATAGTTCTTCTTAGATAGACCACAATGCAGAGAAATGACTCAGTGAACAATGTAATGACTGTTATCAAAGTATGATTTTCAAGAAGTTAAAAACATGATTCTTGTACACAAATAAAATGAACCTGTATAAAAATTTATTAAACTCATCAATTAATGAAGGAATCAGTAAGGTAGCAAAGCTGATTTAAAGGAGAATTCAAGGAATAGAGACACAATCAAAGAATTGCTGAATGGATTTTGCTAGTAGTTACAAAACTGATTAATGTCCTACAGGTCAATAAACTGGTGAATAAAACTGTAACCTTTGGTATTATTGGACAGAAATGTACAAGTTAACATGAAACTTCAGTGTCTGGACTCTAATAAAATAGTAAATAGTACAAATACATTCTCTTAGATTATTAAATGAGCCTCGAGTGGGTTTTTTAACAATGCCTCAGTATGACATTGAAAGGACATTGTCATCCCTTCATTTATTTCCAAGTTTTGGATACTTTTTCTTAAGATCGTGGGTAGTACACCATAGTTATGACTACCTTGAAATTACTGCTCACTTATTTAGTGGTATTTTCAGCTGCTTATTCTTCTCAAATTGTGCTGCCCTAGTTTGACTACTTTTTCAAGTGTGTGCAGCACCCTGCAGAGGGTTTAAAGCCACTGTGAGCATACTGAAGGCTTGCCCCCTCTATATCCAGTTTCATTGTTTCATTGAGTGCTTTACCACAAAGATTTATTTTGAAGTGGGCACAGCACCCTTGGTCATCACGTTTGTTTTAGGTTTGCGGAAGTAATCTTACCTGATTGAGCAAGAGCTAGATTTGCTCTTTCTTTTATGTATGCAATGAGATCAAGGAAAAGAAGGAGTAGAAGGAACTGAAACTCAGTAAGCATCTCCCCACCCCCAAGTCAAGCTTGTCAGACATGTAATACTGGGCTAAACATTCCTTGTGTTGGGAAAGCAGGAAGCATGGGTTGTACCCATTTGCAGCAAGCAGGGCTCCATGGTATCTTCCTGGGTGTGATTTGATCTGCTGGACTGGTAATTCTCGGGATTTGGCCAGGCTGATCTGGCTGGACAAGAAAAGGTTCCAGGTCAAAGTAGAACATAAGGGAAGCTGAACTGGGATTTGGCCTTCAGTCAAGCACAGGGACCAACCAGTAAAAGCTCTCTCTAAGTATCACTAAGAGGCAGCCGAAGGTAGGGACTGGCAAGGAGGGAAGCACGAGCAGGTGTGTCTGGCAGCTAGTTTTAAGGTTCAGCAGTTGGAGCAGGCTTGTTAAGGGATGTTAACTGTATTTATTAGAACAACAACAAAGCAAAGCCCAATCAACTTCTCTGGCTCTGGGTGTGGGCAGAGTAGTGTGGGAGGCGGAGGTGGTAGATTTTAAAGGGATTTGTGTGTGTGATCTTTTTGCATAGGCACTGATTAATAATCATTCACACTGGATTAGATCAACGCTGTAACTCCTGGGGAATTTTCTTTTAAGAGCAAAGAACTTTTGACAGGTTTAGGCCTCTTTTGAAGGCCTCCTCTCTTGCATTTGGCACAGTTTTGTTTTGTTTTTTCTGTTCCCTGACCTTGCCAGGCTGCCTCACTTATCTTATTCTTAAATGGTTGGTCTCTTCTGCCTGGAATACATACCCTTCCTTCATCTCTTTATTGGGCAAACTCTCCTTACCCATCAAGACCAAGTCCAAATGACAGTTTTGTGATTCCCCAAATAGAGTTAATGTTACCCTTTGTGGACACCTGTGGCCCTTTGCATTTCTGTTATAGGACATAATGTGTAGTGTGTAATATACTCTACTAGACTGAGTTCCCAGGGTAAGGCTGTCTTGTTCAGAGTTGAATTTCCTGTTTGGGATAGTGCATGGCACATAGTAGGTGCTCAGTAAATGTTTGAATAAAGTGAGTCGAGTTTGTCTCTCCTGTCTGATTTTCTCTCCCACTTTTGATCAATCCAGGAACCAGTTTTCCCCCTTGGAAACTTCTTTTATCTAGTTCTCTTGCCTCTGACTCTTTGGAATCTTACAAATGAGACAGCTCATTCAGGTAAAATTGCCCTTGTCATGAGGGAGAAGGAATGGTTTTTCCAACATTCCATATGGGGTGTTGTAGTTCCCAGTAATATAGTTTTTTTGAAAGAGGGGTAACTCCTAAGGTAGTCTTGTGAGTTAGGTTATATCTACTCACTCAACACCTATTAACCATCTTCTAGATGTTAGGCATTGTTGTAGGGACTGGGGATATGACTGAACATGCCCTTCTGGGGTTTTCTGGAGTGGAATATAACTTCTGAGACTTTTTATGAAAAGTAGTGATATATATGAATGCTCATTATGAGTCAGGCACTATGCTGAGTGCTTTACATGTACTAACTCATTCAATCATTGCAACAACCAAATGAGGAAAACTGGGCACAGAGAGGTAAAGGGCATACAAATAGTAAGTAGTGGAGCCAGGATCCTCCCCCAGGAAGCTGATGCTCTACTGCCTCACTTAATAGATTGATTAGCCATTTTTAACGTAATGAGAACCTGCGTCCCTCCATCACCTCGTAAGACTTGAAAGTAAAACATTGTGTTTCCATGAAAATAAGCAGTTGAATTAAAATAAAACTTTTAGGAGGATTGCCAGTACCTGGAAATAAAGGGGAAAAGGATCATATTCAGGACAGTTTAACCTTATGTTTAAGGACAAGTAGACTAAAAATTAGTCATAGAAATCCTGAATACAGATTAAAATGTCCAGCTTAGGTGGTGAATGCTGAATGCTGTGGGCTCCCTGACCCTGCCTTCAAAGCATAGTAGTATCCCTTTATCACTTCGTGTCCACAAGATCAGTCGGGTCCCTGGAACATAACCTTGAATTGGAAGAGCCTGATATAAAACAACTTAGCTTCTAAGGTTGATCCCAATACAGGACCATCATTACAGAGAGCTCCTGTTATATTTGAGGGCTACTTATTTAGACTAGGGCTCCACAAGTCACTTGAGGGGGAGTGGAAAGAGAATCAGAGTCAAGAGAACAGAGTTCTAGCTCCTGTTTTACCATCAACTAGCTGTGTGATTTGAGACACGTTCCATGGCACTTCTGGGCCTCAGTTTCCTCATTTGCAAAATAAAGTGAATGGATAAACCTTAAATCCTTTCCAGCTCTAAAATTCTGTGGATCTGTCTCCCAGAAAAATTTAAATGCAGGGAATTCCCTGGCGGTCCAGTGGTTAGGACTCTGCGCTTTGACTGAGGAGGGCCCGGGTTCAATCCCTGGTCGGGGAACTAAGGTCCCACAAGCCTCACAGTGCAGCCAAAAAAAAAGAAAAGTAAATGCATAGGACATGTAATAATTTCATACAAAAATATCTAGCATTTTGTAGGATTCCACAATATACAAGGTAATTTCACATTTATTATCTAAGACATGTCTGTTTTCCTGTCTTGGCTCCTGGAATACATGCTTGAATAACTACTAAGATTTTAACTCATTCACTTCATTTTATGTGGGCAAGTCAGCAACTCCTGAGATAGCAGGAAAGAACTTGCTTTAAAGTGATAAATATATTAAAATCGAAAATAATGTCTTAATTGCATTTGAAAAAGATTTGAGTAGAGGGGTTTGTATAAATACAAGCACATTTCTGGAACCAGTTCTCTGAAAGGAATGATCCTTAAATTCATGTTCCTCTTCTATATATAAGATCTTCATTGCAGTCTTGTTTTCTTTTTTCATAACAACTGCTCAGTAACTGAGTATATCTTTTGGGATATTTTTAAAATTTTATTTTAAGACTTAATCTACAAGTAAAATTGACATTTTGGTTGTCAGTTTTATAAGTTTTAACACACGTATACACAGTCGGGATATATTACAGTTCCATCACCCCCAAAAAAACTCCCTCCTGCTCTCCCTCTGTGGTCACAACCTATCCCCTCTCCTAACTTCTGGCAGCCACTGATCTGTTCTCCATCAATATAATTTTGTCTTTTCAGGAATGCCATATACATGGAATCACACAAAATGTAACCTTTCACATGCGTAATGCCTTTGAGATTCATACAATATGTTGTATTCTATTTTATTGCATTTATTACATTGTATGAATGTACCATAATATAAGCTTTCGCTTATTGAAAGACATTTGGATTGTTTTCATTTTTTGGTGATTAAAAATAGAGCTGCTATAAACATTTGTGTCCAGGTTTTTAAAAAAATTGAGATATAACTAACATACTATAAAACTCACCATTTAAAAGCGCACAGTTGGGCTTCCCTGGTGGCGCAGTGGTTAAGAATCCGCCTGCCAATGCAGGGGACAAGGGTTCAAGCCCTGGTCCGGGAAGTTCCCACATGCGGAGCAATGAAGCCCGTGCGCCACAACTACTGAGCCTGCGCTCTAGAGCCCAAAAGCCACAACTACTGAGTCCTCGTGCCCCAACTACTGAAGCCCGTGCGCCTAGAGCCCGTGCTCCGCAACAAGAGAAGCCACCGCAATGAGAAGCCCACGCACTGCAACGAAGAGTAGCCCCCGCTCACCGCAACTGGAGAAAGCACGCACGCAGCAAGGAAGACCCAACGCAGCCAAAAAATTAAAAAAAAAAAAAATAGCGCACAGTTAAGTGTGCAACCAACACTACTATACAACTTTAGAAAATTTTCACTACCCTAAATAGAACCCTCATCCCCATTAGCAGAAGATATCCTCTCCACTCCTCTCTCCCAGGAGACCCTGGCAACCATTAATCTACTTTCCGTCTGTATAGATTTGCCTATTCTGGGCATTTCATAGAAAAGAAATCATACACTATGTGGTCTTTTGTGACTAGCTTCTTTCACTAAGCACATTTTCAAGGTTAATCCACACTGTAGCATATTATCAGTAATTCATTTCTTTTTATTGCTGAATAATATGCCATTGTTTGTGTCTGAAACTCTGAGGTCCAATCAAAAAGGAAATATAGTCTGTTGCCTCTGTTTGAAGTAATCCTATAGAAAGATGTTAGGATCGTTTTTCTAAGGATCATATTATTTATATTTATGCTTATATATGTGTATAAATTATGAAAAATAAATAATTTTATGACTGAGTAAACAAAATGAAAACAAAAAAATATGCCATTGTATGGATATACCACATTTTATTTATTCATCAGGTGATGGACATTTGGGTTGTTTCTACTTTTTTTTGTTTGTTTCTACTATTTGACTATTATCTATAATACTGCTATGAACATAAGTGTACAAGTTTGTGTGGTCACATTTTCTTTTCTCTTGGGTATATACTTAGAATTAGAACTGCTGGACCATATAATTACATGTTTAACTTTTTAAGGAATGGCCAAACTGCTTTTTAAAGATCCATGCCATTTTACATTCCCACCAGCAATGTATAAGGGTTCTAATTTCTCTACATCTTTGTCAACACTTGTTACTATCTTTTAAATTTTAGCCAACCTAGTTGGTGTGAAGTGGTATCTCATGGTGGTTTTGATTTACATTTCCCTAATGACTGATGATGTTGAGCATCTTTTTGTGTGATTATTGACTATTTGTATGTCTTCTTTGGGAAGAGGTCTGTTCAAAATCTTTCCCCACTTAATAATTGAGCTATTTGTCTCTTTATTGTTGAGTTGTAAGAGTTTTTTATGTATTCTGCATACAAGTCACCTATCAGATATATGATTTGTAAATATTTTCTCCCATTCTATAGGTTGTTTTTTAACTTTACTTGATGGTACCCTTTGAAGCATAAAACCTTTAAAGTTTGATGAAGTCCACTTAATCTTTTGCTTTCTTTTGTTTCTTGTGCTTTTGGTGTCATATCCAGGAAACGATACAAGGTCACAAAGATTTATTCCTATATATATATATATATTTTTTTTTTTTTTCTGACTGCTTTGGGTCTTTGTTGCTGCACGTGGGCTTTCTCTAGTTGTGGCGAGCAGGGGCTACTCTTCATTGTGTTGTGCGGACTCCTCATTGGAGTGGCTTCTCTTGTTGCTGAGCACGGGCTCTAGGCATGTGGGCTTCAGTAGTTGTGGCACATGGGCCCTAGAGTGCCTGGGCTTCAGTAGTTGCGGCGCTTGGGCTCTAGGGCGCGTGGGCTTCAGTAGTTGTGGCGCATGGGCTCAGTAGTTGTGGCTCACGGGCTCTAGATCGCAGGCTCAGTAGTTGTGGTGCACAGGCTTAGTTGCTCCGCGGCATGTGGGATCTTCCTAGACCAGGGATCGAACCTGTGTCCCCTGCATTGGCAGGTGGATTCTTAACCACTGTGCCACCAGGAAAGTCCATTCCTATGTTTTTTGCTAAGAGTTTTATAGTTTTTATTCTTCCATTTAGTTCCATGATCTATTTTGATTTAATCTTTGTGTAGGGTGTGACGAAGGGGTCCAACTTCATTCTTTTGCATGTGGATATACAGTTGTCAGCAACTTGTTGAAAAGACTATTTTTCCCCCATTGAATTGTCTTGAAACCCTTGTCAAAAATCAACATACTGGTTTATTTCTGGAGTCTCAATTCTATTGCATTGATCTATTGTCTATTCATGTGCCTGTACTGCCCTGTCTTGATTACTGTTGATTTGTAGTGAGTTTTGAAATTAGGAAGTGTGAGTCCTCCTACTTTGTTCCTCTTTTTCAAGGTTTTGGCAATTCTGGGTCCTTTGCATTTCCATGTGAATTTTAGGGTCAGCTCATCAATTTCTGCAAAAAAGACAACTAGGATTTTGTTAGGGATTGTATTGAATCTGTAGATTAATTTGGGGAATATTGCCATCTTAACAAAGTCTTCCAGTCAATGAGCTTGAGATGTCTTTCCATTTATTTAGTTCTTTCTTTCAATGATGTTTTGTAGTTTTCAACGTATAGGCCTTGCACTGCTTTTGTTAAACCTTTTCCTAAGTATTTTATTCTTTTTGAAGCTATTGTTAGTGGAAATGCTTGCCTAATTTCATTTTCACATTACTCATTGCTAGTGAAATGTAACTGAAGAAGATTTTTATATTAATCTTCTATCTTACAACTTGCTGAACTTGCTCATTCATTCTAAGAGATGTGTGTTTATGTGTGTGTGTGTATTCCGGAGGATTTTCTACGTACAATATCATGTTATCTGTGAACACAGATAGTCTTACTACTTCCTTTCAAACTTGGATAACTTTAATTTTATTTACTGCCTAACTGTCCTGGCTAAAACCTCTAGTTCAGTGTTGAATAGAAGTGGCAAGAGCAGACATCTTTAACTTGTTCCTGATCTTAGGGGGAAAGCATTCAGTCCTTCACCATTAAGTATGATATTAGTTGTGGGTTTTTCATAGATGGACTTTATCAGGTTAGGAGAGTTCCCTTCTATTCCTAGTTTGTTGAGTGTTTTTATCGTAACAGGGTGTTGGGTTTTGTCAAGTGTTTTTTCTGCATTTATTGAGATGATCATGTAGTTTTTGTCCCTATTCAATTAACATGGGATATTGCATTGATTTATTTTTCATATGTTAAATCAACCTGTGCAAAGTTTATCCTGGGATAAATTCCACTTCATTGTGGTATATAATCCTTTGTGTATGTTGCTGGATTTGGTTCACTAATATTTTGTGGAGGATTTTGGGATTTTTATGTTTCTATTTGTAGGAGATATTGGTCTGTGGTTTACTTTTTTCTTTTTTGGCCACACCACATGGCTTGTGGGATCTTACTTCCCCGACCAGGGATTGAACTCGGGCCCTCGGCAGTGAAAGCATGGAGTCCTAACCACTGGATAACCAGGGGATTCCCTGGTTTGTGGTTTTCTTTTCATGTGATGTCCTTGCCTGGTTTTGGTATCAGGGCAATAATGGTCTCATAAAATGAGTTGTGAACTGTTCCCTCTTCTATTTTTTTGAAGAGTTTGTGAAGGATTGGTGTTAATTCTGCTGTAGATGTTTGGTAGAATTCACTAGTGAAGACACCTGAGCCTGGGCTTTTCTTTGTGGGAAGTTTTTGACTACTAATTCAATCTTTTTATTTAGTATAGGTCTATTCAGATTTTCATTTCTTCAAAAGTCAGTTTGGGGGACTTCCCTGGTGGTGCAGTGGTTAAGAATCAGCCTGCCAATGCAGGGGCCACGGGTTCGAGCCCTGATCTGGGAAGATCCCACATGTCGTGGAGCAACTAATTCCGTGCGCCACAACTATTGAGCCCACATGCCACAACTACTGAACCTGTGCACCTAGAGCGTGCTCCACAACAAGAGAAGCCACCACAATGAGAAGCCCGCACACCTCAGCAAAGAGTAGCCCCCGCTCACTGCAACTAGAGAAAGCCCGCGCACAGCAACGAAGACACAATGCAGCCAAAAATAAATAAATAAATTAAAAAAAAAAGTCAGTTTGGGTAGTCACGTCTTTCTAGGAATTTTTTAGTTTCATATCGGGTATCTAATTTGTTGGCATACAATTGATCATGTGGTTTTTCTTTTTAGACTGTTAATGTGGCAGACTACATTGATTGATTTTTTTTTTTAATGTTGAACCAACCTTGCATTCCCAGGATAAACCCCACTAGCTCATGGTATATTATTATTATTATTTTTATATAATGCTGGATTTAATTTGCCATTATTTTGTTGAGGAATTTTATGTCTTTTTTATGAGGGATATTGGTTGGTCTACAGTTTTCTTTTCTTGTACTGGCTTTGTCTAGTTGGGGTATCAGGGTAATACTGGTCTCATAAAATGAGTTGGAAAATGGTCCCTCGTCTTGTATTTTCTTGACAAGATTGTGTAGATTGGTAGATTGGTATATTTATTAAATATTTTTTCTCCTGGTATTCTATACATGTGAAAATATTGCCGGATCAGAGGGACTTCTAAATACCCCTGCTTTCTATAGTTTTCTTTTTTTTTTTTTTTTTTTGAATTTTATTTTATTTATTTTTTTATACAGCAGATTCTTATTAGTCATCCATTTTATACACATCAGTGTATACATGTCAATCCCAATCTCCCAATTCATCACACCCCCACCCCCACCCCCCGCAGCTTTCCCCTCTTGGTGTCCATACGTTTGTTCTCTACATCTGTGTCTCAATTTCTGCCCTGCAAACCAGTTCATATGTACCATTTTTCTAGGTTCCACATATATGCATTAATATATGATATTTGTTTTTCTCTTTCTGACTTACTTCACTCTGTATGACAGTCTCTAGATCCACCCACGTCTCTACAAATGACCCAATTTCGTTCCTTTTTATGGCTGAGTAATATTCCATTGTATATATGTACCACCTCTTCTTTATCCATTCGTCTGTTGATGGGCATTTAGGTTGCTTCCATGACCTCGCTATTGTAAATAGCACAGCAATGAACATTGCAGTGCATGTGTTTTTTTGAATTATGGTTTTCTCTGGGTATATGCCCAGTAGTGGGATTGCTGGGTCATATGGTAATTCTATTTTTAGTTTTTTAAGGAACCTCCATACTGTTCTCCATAGTGGCTGTATCAATTTACATTCCCACCAACAGTGCAAGAGGGTTCCCTTTTCTCCACGCCCTCTCCAGCATTTGTTGTTTGTAGATTTTCTGATGATGCCCATTCTAACTGGTGTAAGGTGATACCTCATTGTAGTTTTGATTTGCATTTCTCTAATAATTAGTGATGTTGAGCAGCTTTTCATCTGCTTCTTGGCCATCTGTATGTCCTCCTTGGAGAAATGTCTGTTTAGGTCTTCTGCCCATTTTTTGATTAGGTGGTTTATTTTTTTAATATTGAGCTGCATGAGCTGTTTACATATTTTAGAGATTAATCCTTTGTCCATTGATTCGTTTGCAAATATTTTTTCCCATTCTGAGGGTTGTCTTTTCATCTTGTTTGTAGTTTCCTTTGCTTTGCAAAAGCTTTTAAGTTTCAGTAGGTCCCATTTGTTTATTTTTGTTTTTATTTCCATTACTCTAGGAGGTGGATCAAAAAAGATCTTGCTGTGATTTATGTCAAAGAGTGTGCTTCCTATGTTTTCCTCTAAGAGTTTTATAGTGTCCGGTCTTACATTTAGGTCTCTAAATCCATTTTGAGTTTATTTTTGTGTATGGTGTTAGGGAGTGTTCTAATTTCATTCTTTTACATGTAGCTGTCCAGTTTTCCCAGCACCACTTATTGAAGAGACTGTTTTTTCTTCATTGTATATCCTTGCCTCCTTTGTCATAGATTAGTTGACCATAGGTGCGTGGGTTTATCTCTGGGCTTTCTATCCGGTTCCATTGATCTATATTTCTGTTTTTGTGCCAGTACCATATTGTCTTGATTACTGTAGCTTTGTAGTATAGTCTGAAGTCAGGGAGTCTGATTCCTCCAACTCCGTTTTTTTCTTTAAGACTGCTTTGGCTATTTGGGATCTTTTGTGTCTCCATACAAATTTTAAGATTTTTTGTTCTAGTTCTCTAAAAAATTCCATTGGTAATTTCACAGGGATGCATTGAATATGTAGATTGCTTTGGGTGGTATAGTCATTTTCACAGTATTGATTCTTCCAATCTGAGAACATGGTATATCTCTCCATCTGTTGATATCATCTTTAATTTCTTTCAACAGTGTCTTATAGTTTTCTGCATACAGGTCTTTTGTCTCCCTAGGTAGGTTTATTCCTAGGTATTTCATTCTTTTTGTTGCAGTGGTAAATGGGAATGTTTCCTTAATTTCTCTTTCAGATTTTTCATCATTAGTGTATAGGAATGCAAGAGATTTCTGTACATTAATTTTGTATCCTGCAACTTTACGAAATTCATTGATTAGCTCTAGTAGTTTTCTGGTGGCATCTTTAGGATTCTCTATGTATAGTATCATGTCATCTGCAAACAGTGACAATTTATTTCTTCTTTTCCAATTTGTATTCCTTTTATTTCTTTTACTTGCCATGGCTAGGACTTGCAAAACTATGTTGAATAATAGTGGTGAAAGTGGAACATTCTCTTGTTCCTGATCTTAGAGGAAATGCTTTCAGTTTTTCACCATTGAGAATGAGTTTCAATTTCATTACTTGTGATTGGTCTGTTCATATTTTCTATTTCTTCCTGGTTCAGTCTTGGAAGGTTATACCTTTCTAAGAATTTGTCCATTTCTTCCAGGTTGTCCATTTTATTGGCATAGAGTTGCTTGTAGTAGTCGCTTAGGATGCTTTGTATTTCTGCGGTGTCTGTTGTAACTTCTCCTTTTTCATTTCTAATTTTATTGATTTGAGTCCTCTCCCTCTTTTTCTTGATGAGTCTGGCTAATGGTTTATGAATTTTGTTTATCTTCTCAAAGAACCATCTTTTAGTTGTATTGATATTTGCTATTGTTTTATTCGTTTCTATTTCATTTATTTCTGCTCTGATCTTTATGATTTCTTTCCTTCTGCTAACTTTGGGTTTTCTTTGTTCTTCTTTCTCTAGTTCCTTTAGGTGTAAGGTTAGATTGTTTACTTGAGATTTTTCTTGTTTCTTGAGGTAGGCTTGTATAGCTATAAACTTCCCTCTTAGAACTGCTTTTGCTGCATCCCATAGGTTTTGAATCGTCGTATTTTCATTGTCATTTGTCTCTAGGTATTTTTTGATTTCCTCTTTGATTTCTTCAGTGCTCTCTTGGTTATTTAGTAACGTATTGTTTAGCCTCCATGTGTTTGTGTTTTTTACGTTTTTTCCCCTGTAATTCATTTCTAATCTCATACCATTGTGGTCAGAAAAGATGCTTGATATGATTGCAATTTTCTTAAATTTACTGAGGCTTGATTTGTGACCCATGATGTGATCTATCCTGGAGAACGTTCTGTACACACTTGAGAAGAAAGTGTAATCTGCTGTTTTTGGATGGAATGTCCTGTAAATATCAATTAAATCTATCTGGTCTATTGTGTCATTTAAAGCTTGTGTTTTCTTGTTAATTTTCTGTTTGGATGATCTGTCCATTGGTGTAAGTGAGGTGTTAAGGTCTCCCACTGTTATTATGTTACTGTTTATTTCCTCTTTTATAGCTGTTAGCAGTTGCCTTATGTATTGAGGTGCTCCTATGTTGGGTGCATATATATTTATAATTGTTATATCTTCTTCTTGGGTTGATCCCTTGATCATCATGTAGTGTCCTTCCTTGTCTCTTGTAACATTCTTTATTTTAAAGTCTATTTTATCTGATATGAGTATTGCTACTCCAGCTTTCTTTTGATTTCCATTTGCATGGAATATCTTTTTCCATCCCCTCACTTTCAGTCTGAATGTGTCCCTAGGTCGGAAGTGGGTCTGTTGTAGACAGCATATATATGGGTCTTGTTTTTGTATCCATTCAGCAAGCCTGTGTCTTTTGGTTGGAACATTTAATCCATTCACATTTAAGGTAATTATCGATATGTATGTTCCTATGACCATTTTCTTAATTGTTTTGGGTTTGTTTTTGCAGGTCCTTTTCTTCTCTTGTGTTTCCCACTTAAAGAAGTTCCTTTAGCATTTGTTGTAGAGCTGGTTTGGTGTTGCTGAATTCTCTTAGCTTTTGCTTGTCTGTAAAGCTTTTGATTTCTCCATTTAATCTGAATGAGATCCTTGCCGGGTAGAGTAATCTTGGTTGTAGGTTCTTCCCTTTCATCACTTTAAGTATATCATGCCACTCCCTTCTGGCTTGTAGAGTTTCTGCTGAGAAATCACCTGTAACCTTATGGGAGTTCCCTTGTATGTTATTTGTTGTTTTTCCCTTGCTGCTTTCAATAATTTTTTTTTGTCTTTAATTTTTGCCAGTTTGATTACTATGTGTCTCGGCGTGTTTCTCCTTGGGTTTATCCTGTATGGGACTCTCTGTGCTTCCTGCACTTGGGTGGCTATTTCCTTTCCCACGTTAGGGAAGTTTTCGACTATAATCTCTTCAAATATTTTCTTGGGTCCTTTCTCTCTCTTTTCTCCTTCTGGGACCCGTATAATGTGAATGTTGTTGTGTTTAATATTGTCCCAGAGGTCTCTTAGGCTGTCTTCATTTCTTTTCATTCTTTTTTCTTTATTCTGTTCTGCAGCAGTGAATTCCACCATTCTGTCTTCCAGGTCACTTATCCGTTCTTCTGCCTCAGTTATTCTGCTATTGACTCCTTCTAGTGTATTTTTCATTTCAGTTATTGTATTGTTCACCTCTGTTTCTTTGTTCTTTAATTCTTCTAGGTCTTTGTTAAACATTTCTTGCATCTTCTCGACCTTTGCCTCCATTCTTTTTCCGAGGTCCTGGATCATCTTCACTATCATTATTCTGAATTCTTTTTCTGGAAGGTTGCCTATCTCCACTTCATTTAGTTGTTTTTCTGGGGTTTTATCTTGTTCCTTCATCTGGTACATAGCCCTCTGCCTTTTCATCTTGTCTGTCTTTCTGTGAATGTGGTGTTTGTTCCACAGGCTGCAGGATTGTACTTCTTCTTCCTTTTAGAGATGAAATTTTCTATACAATGATAGAGTCAACGATATTTGGTGCCAAGATCTTAAGGTCTGTCTCACTTTTTTGCAAAAATTTCCTCCCTATTTGTTGTAGTCTTGTCACTGTCCCTTCATGGTCACCAGCTGAAACCATGCCTGTCAGATTGGGACTTGAACCCACTAGCCGGAACTTGAACCCAGCCAAAATCCAGATTGGGACTTGAACCCACAGTCCTTTTACTGAGATCACACACCTGGTCTCATGACTTAAAGAAGCTCAGGTTCTTGATGTCTCATCACGGAAAGAATTCAGTGAGAGACAAAGTGATAGGTAAGATGTGGATTTATTTAGAGAGAAACACACTCCACAGACAGAGTGTGGGCCATCTCAGAAGGCAAGAGCGCTCTATAGTTTTCTCTTAAGTCCTTAAAAGAAAATCTGTTCAAACACAATGCAACCTCATCTCTTATTTCTAAACCTTTTATGAGAAAACTGGAAAGATTGAGACAGTTTCTTTAAAAGTCTAATGTTGGTCATATTGGCTGAACATTTTAGTGTACTATGACTTTTCCACTTTTTGGCTATTTTTAACACTCAGGTAACGTAAAGAATAAGAGAAATACAAAATATTTTCTGTATGTATATATATTTGAAGCATGTTTAGTGAAATCATGAGAATTAATGGTCTAGTGTAGGTGAGAGAACTTCTTTTAGTTAGCTTTTAAGTGGTATTTGGTAGGGGTGTGTGTGTGTGTGAGTGTGTGAGTGTGAGTGTGTGAGTGTGAGGGATCAGCTTAGTCATTTCCACAGATTCCTTTTGTATTTTAATGACTGTAATTCAGATTCGATAGTGGGTATGTTGTACAATCAAAGATAGCACCTACACTTTCTTCCATGTGTATGCTTTATGTCCAGAAAAGACATCTTTGCAGAAATTTTGTACATATCTAGACCAACTCTTATCTCATAGATGAAAAAATTGAAATCTAGAGGGCATTATCAAGTCAAGAGTATATCCATCATAGATGAGAAAAATCTGATTTCTTAAATCATTTTAAAAATATAATATACTAAGGAAAACTTTAACATTTTATTCTTTCATGTAATATTTTTTAAGTGTTTATATTTCTGATTTTTAAAAAGTTCTATAGTATTGCCTTTAAAATGATTTTCTTTTTTTTTTAACCTTTTATTTTCTTATTTATTTATTTATTTTTGGTTGCATTGGTTCTTCGTTGTTGCGCGCGGGCTTTCTCTAGTTGCGGCAGGCAGGGGCTACTCTTTGTTTTGGTGCGTGGGTTTCTCATTGCAGTGGCTTCTCTTGTTGCGGAGCACGGGCTCTAGGCGCGTGGGCTTCAGTAGTTGTGGCACGTGGGCTCAGTAGTTGTGGCTCGCGGCTCTAGAGCACAGGCTCAGTAGTTGTGGCACACGGGCTTAGTTGCTCCGCGGCATGTGGAATCTTCCCAGACCAGGGCTTGAACCCATGTCCCCTGCATTGGCAGACAGATTCTTAACCACTGCGCCACCAGGGAAGTCCCTAAAATGATTTTATTATCTTATTAACAGCATCAATATGAAATTTAACAGTAGGAGAAAGTTGGATATTTTTTTCTTCTACCATTTGGTTCTTTTTTTTTTTTTTAATAGTTTTAATTAATTAATTAATTAATTAATTAATTTGGTTGTGCCGGGTCTTAGTTGTAGCAGGCAGGCACATGGGCTCCTTAGTTGTGGCATGAGAACTCTTAGTTGCGTCATGCATGTGGGATCTAGTTCCCCCACCAGGGACCAAACCCAGGCCCCCTGCATTGGATGCGCGGAGTCTTAACCACTGTGCCACCAGGGAAGTCCCACCATTTGGTCCTTAAATAACCCTTCCAAATTCCCTGTGGTAAATCCTCACCCTGACAGAATGATCTTTGGGCCGAGTGATCCAGTAAACTAAGACCAACCTCACTCCCACCTCCACACAGAGTCTGCTGCAGTAACAACACACTTGATCTTCTGGCATAGTTCTTCCCATCATAAACCAGTCCTTCGGGGAAGAGATATTTCCTTTCACAATGTGTGTTCTCAGGTTCGTATAGCCATTGAATCCTGGACATGGCGTATAATCATATTAGAATACAGTTGTGGGACTTCCGTGTTGGCACAGTGGTTAAGAATCTGCCTGCCAATGCAGGGGACACGGGTTTGAGCCCTGGCCCGGGAACATCCCACATGCCGTGGAACAACTAAGCCCGTGTGCCACAACTACTGAGCTTGCATGCCACAACTACTGAAGCCCGCGTGCCTAGAGCCTGTGCTCTGCAACAAGAGAAGCCACAGTAATAAGAAGGCTGCGCACCACAACGAAGAGTAGCCCCTGCTCACCGCAACTAGAGAAAGCCTGCGTGCAGCAATGAGGACCCAACACAGCCAAAAAATAAATAAAATAAATAAATTTATTTAAAAAAAAAGAAGAATACAGTTGTGGAGTGAGGCAAGTGGGAAGTTCCTTCTAGGCTAGGACACCCACCACAACCCAGGTTTAATTTTAATCTTCTAATAAGACTCCTTTGAAGGAGATACAAGAAGAGCTATAACCAGGATGTTGTAGGCCCTTTTGAAGCAGCTTGCTTCTAACATAACTAGTACTTTATATGGCATATTCTTTGTAAGAACTAAAAACCCCTTTCAAAACTAAAAACCATCCCAGTGTTTTATTTCAATTTGGTAAATAAATAGTACTAAAAACTAAGATGTACTTACTATATTCAGCGTCAGAGAGTCATCAGCGTGTCCCATTAAGTTTCTAGTCTTCCTTGTGTTTCCACAAATACTTGTGTTTTATTTTTCTAGCATGTCTCATACCCTGCAGACTTTAAAAAACACGTATAATTATCTTGTCTTCTTCACTTTATAGATCATATATGCTTCCCCACTTAAGCTTCCCTACTCTTAGGTTTTTTTTATGGAATAACTTCTTATTTGATGGCGTCTTGTTACACTCAACTGTGATAATAATATTCCGTGTTTCTTGTGGTTTGAATAAAATACTATTAAAAATTATTAATTTATTTTTAAAAAATCTGAGAGTGGTGATGTGTTTGCAAAACTCTTTGCATTTGAACTGAATAAAAAGTTTTGTTACGAACTGTGGGATCTGCAGAAATCCTTGAATGGAGTGCTATAAAATTTTTATCATCACGTTTGAAGTGATCATGTTGCTAATTAATGGCAAAAATTCAAGTTCTAACAAGTGGCAGCTCCAGTCTGTGTTTAACCTTGCCATTTTGCTTTCTTTGCTGGGCTCCTCTTTGCCTTCCCCCTTGTTTCCCGGCTTTGAAGTTCTTAGGTTCTTTCTCTCATCCTTTGATTGGTGTAAACCTCTTGACCTTGAGCTGGTCCTTTCAGAAGTCTAATCAGTCAACCCTCATGATGATCTGCTGGTTTTTTGTTAGTTGCCATGACCACGAAACAGAAACACAGGCCTTTGCAGCTTCATGCAGTGCGTGAGGATCCAGAAGGGAGGTAGTGTGGATGGGTCTCTTCCTTACAGTCAGGCTGTTTCTGCTGCTTCTGCTTCTCCTCCTTCTTTCTCCTTGTCCTCCTCCTCCTCCTTATTCTTCTCCTTCTCCTTCATTTTAAGTGTCCTGGAATTAGAACTCATAACAAAAGAACAACAACAATTTTTTAAAACGAGGCCTAGAGGACTGCCCTGTTCCAATGAGTTTTAGGGGCTTTGAAAGAGAAGCCAACTTGTGTTCACTTCACTTAGGTTTAAGGGAAGAACTTGGTTTTTTTGCAGACCTAGATAAAAATTTGGGGTCCTCATGAAACCCCACTTTTCACATATTCTTTCTTTCAAACTTTTCAAAATGTCAAGGTTGGTGGTTTTCAAAAATTTGTCCTTTACTCTTAAACATTATTAAGAACCCCAGCAGTGAAAAAGACAAATGTATCTTATTATGAAAATAGTTTTACCTCTAAAGAGGTAAAGGGACCTCTAAAGGTGTGCCTACCACATTTTGAGAGCCACTGTTTTTAGAGATGTTTATGCTGCATCAGAGAAATCGTTGGGATTTGCCTGAACAATGGAAATCAAGAAATGAGTCCCAGGGATCGGTTCTGAGCTTCTTAATGTCTCTAGCGTTAGCTGACGTACAACTTCCTGAGTTTTTCAAACACAGACCAGCCTCAGTGCAGGGACATGACTGAAGGTGATGAACCTTCAGGAATGAACCAGACTTTCCCCACAAATCCAAGCAGGAATATTCTACTATGGGCTCTGTAGAAAAGTTTTAAAAGCTGCTAACCCAGCAGTCTAGCAGTTCACCCAGGTCAACAGAAAAGATGAAAGAATAATATAATGAATACCCATATTCCCTTCACAAGATTCACATTTCCCGTCATTTGTTTTATTTTCCTTCTTGACACCCTCTTTTCTCTCTCCCTCCCAATCTCTCTCTCCCTCTACATACACACACACTTTTTGCCTGAACCATTTGGAATAAGTTGCAGGCATCATGACTTTTACCTTAAGTATTTCAGGATGTGCCTCCTAAGAACAATTACTCTTCCACATAAACCCACTGGGCTTAATGTTGATACACAATATCATCCAACACAAGTCTATATTAAAATTTACTCCATTGTCTCCCAATTTTTTTGGCTCCAAGAGCTATTTAAGGATCATATGTAGCAATTTGTGGCCAGTTAGTAGGTTTCGCAAAAAAAATTGTTCTCAAGTTTGAGAAAGGAAAAGCCATTTGCAATCCTGTCATGCCAGTACAACTCGTATAACCATTTTGCAGATTCCTTTTCAGGATTCCTACATGCAGAGTTTCACATAATTGCAAAACTACAGTACATAGGATTTGGTATTCTGTTTCCTTTTAATTATCATTATGTCAAACCATTTCTATATTGTTTTGAATCTTGAATAGTATGCAGCCATTAAAATTATTGAAGAACAAGACAGCTGCTATAATTTAGCCATTCTCCTAGTGTGGGACCTCTGTTATTTCTAATTTTTTACTAAACTGTACAATATACAGTTTATACTGTGATTAAACTGTTGGGACCAACTAGAGAAAAAGAGGGGATTGAGGACTGGGAATAGAAAGAGGTGAAGTAGGCTAGAGAGTAGGGATAGAATCTGTTTGTGATATAGCCTTTGGAGGGAGAAAGGCAGCTGAAACAAGATATAACTTTGTCCCTGTCTCTAGAAAGGTGATACACACCTTCAGGAGATAGGGAGTGGAGAGTGTTAGGTCAGTGGCCTATTTTGTTCCATTGGATTTTACAGGAAGTTAACATGATTACTCCTAAAGTTGTAGAACTTGTATTGAAAAGGAATTTGGAAGTTTTCCATTAACTAGGTGATGCTAGCTATATTAATAAAAACTACTGAAAGCTTTTGTGAGAAGACTAGGAGGTGGGGATCATTTTTGTGAATATAATGTTTTCATTATTTTAGATTTTTTTTTAAGATAAATTCCCACAAGTGAGAATGCTGGGTTAAAAGATATGGCCATTTTAGTGGTTTTTGATTCACATTGTCAAATTGTTTTCCAAAAGAATAGTAATAGCTTATTTACATACCCCCTTATATCCATGGACTCTCCTCAATGTACATTTACCATCAATGGGAATTCCATTTTTAATATGTAAGAAATGATACTTCATTGCTTTAATCTGCATTTCTGATTATGAAATAAAAATAAAATGAATACACCTTTTTATTCTAGGTTTGCTCTTTTCTTTCTAATGAATTAAATTTCTAATGAATTAAAGAATTCCTGTTCTTATTCATTTTATCATTTGTGGTACTGCTGTTTTCTCACCAATTTGCTTGAGGTTTTCTTTGTTGTTGTTGTATTGTTCTTTTTTTTAAATGTAAATATTTTCCCTAAGCTACTCTTTTGCCTTAAAAACCTTATTATTATTATTATTTTGCAGTGTAATCTGTTGCTCTTTTCCTTTGTATTTACTTCTAAGCTTAGGAATTTATTGCCTCAGAGATCTGGTAAAAGTTCCATTTAACATGCTTTGTTATGTAGTAAGAGATAAGGGAAAAAACTTTTTTCCAAATTATCAAGCCATCATTACTATACTATTTAAAAAAATACATTCTCTCTTTATTGCTTTGTGATATCTTTTATCATAAATTATTCTATATTTGTCTATTTCTGTGCTATCCAGTCTCTTTTGCTGATGTACATAATTCTTGTAAATGTTTAAGTATGGAGCATATTTTATATTATTACCCTTTAGACTTTTTATAAGTGGATAGTAGTTACTTGATGGATCTAAACATTAGGAATTGATCTTAGGCAGAAGAGTTGGGGCAAAATAAAAGAAACTTATAATTACAATTTTACCTGAGTTTTTCTGATCAACTGGTCCTGTGTAGTTCTTGCAACATTTAATATATTTCTTTCAGTGCTGTTTCAAATTTTATTTCAAAATTGAGGGGGGGAAATTTGGAAACAAATGATAAAATTGTTAACTAAATTTTATTTGCCTTTTTTGTTAGAGGTGGAATTTAGGGAAAAATTCTGATGACTTTGATTAGTTGTGCAATCTCTTATTATTTATTTATCCATCTGTTGGTTTATTTTTATTTTTGGTAAATAGTCTCTCCCCAGTAAGATTGCAGCTCTTTTTGATTACGGAAGATATTCCTTTCCTTGTAATGGTGCTTAGTACTGTGTTCTGTGTATTGGCAAATATCTGAGCTTAATAGGAGGGTGGGGCCCTTAGCATAGATGTTTTGTAAGGAATTGTCATCTTCTTTTAGAGTCAGTCATCTGTGAAATCAAAGGAGTCAGTAAGGCATAATGGAATCACGTCGCTTGTGTGGTAGCCCTGACTCTAACGCCAATTAATTACCTGTCTGGACTTCAGTTTTCTCATCAGTAGAATGAATCGGTTAGCCTAGTGACCCCAAATGTCTTTCCCATGCTCATATCCTGTGATTCTCTTTCTATGAGATGTTACCACTAAGAATCCTTATGTCCACTTTGCCTTCTAAAATAAGCAACATGAAAACCAGAGCTTAATTAAAAATTTTCCAAGTTATCATTTGTTGGGCTGTAGTCATGTGTCACGTTGCCTTAGTTCAGTAGTTCTTAATTAGGAGTGTACATAACCAGTGAACATTTAAAATATATGTATATTTATGTGTGTGCACATACATACATATATACATACACATACATAAATATACATGCTTGGGCCCCATGGCTTGCGATTCTGATTCAGTAGGTCACGAGTGAGACCTAGAGAACCCAGGTGATTCTGACGCAAATAAGGGTTGAGAAGCCTATCTTAGACTACAAGCTTATGGAGGACAGATACTAAGAGTATAGTCTGATCTGGAATATTCTGCCACGAATACAAAACCCAGTTGCTCTTTTGGGATCCTATAACTAATTGGCTGGATTTTAGTTTTTCTTTAAGAAGCACCCATTCTTCATATTTCAGAGATAAGAGGATTTCTAGATCCCTTTTCACCTTTCTATCTATATTTCAGGTGTTAGTAATATTTGAATGTCTAGTACATTAAAAAAGTCTCTTAGTTGTTGACCCTGTCTTGACAGTATATAAGAGGGGTTAGCTTTTAAAATTTATAATTGACTAGCTTTTAAAAAACTTTTTATGAAAATAATACATATTCATGTTTTAAAACACATAGTGTAAAAGAGTATATGATGAAAAGTGCAAGTCCAGCTTAGTAGAGAGAACTATTGTTAACTTTTCTTGGGATTAGCTGATTTTGTTAACACTTTGTTTAAATATCAGTCTAGGTGCGGTGACAGTATAGCATACTAGTTAAAATCATGGGCTCTACCCTTAAATTTATAGTCAGTGGACTTTCGACAGAGGTGCCAAGGCATTTCAATAGGGAAAGAAGAATCTTTTCAACAAATGGTACTGGGAAACTGGATATCTACATGCAAAAGAATGAAGTTGGACCCCTTCCTCACACCATACACAAAGATTAACTCAAAATGGATCATAGTACTAAATGTAAGAGCTAAAACTATAAAACTCTTAGGGGAAAATTATAGGAGTAAAACCTTTGTGACTTCGGATTAGACAATGATTTCTTAGATATTACATCGAAAGTACAAGAAAAAATAGATAAATTGGACTTTATCAAAATTTAAAGCTTCTGGGACTTCCCTGGTGGTGCAGTGGTTAAGAATCCGCCTGCCAATGCAAGGGACATGGGTTCAATCCCTGGTCCGAGAAGATCCTACATGCCGTGGAGCAACTAAGCCTGTGCTCTAGAGCCTGCGCGCCCCAACTACTGATCCCACGCGCCGCAACTGCTGAAGCCCGCGTGCTGCAACTACTGAAGTCCGCGCGCCTAGAGCCCATGCTCCACAACAAGAGAAGCCACTGCAACGAGAAGCCTGCGCACTGCAACGAAGAGTAGCCCCCGCTCGCTGCAACTAGAGAAAGCCCGGGCACAGCAACGAATACCCAACACAGCCAAAAATAAAATTAAAACAGAAAATTTGAATCTTCTGTACTTCAGAGGATACCATCAAATAAAGTAAAAAAAAAAAAAACCTACAGAATGGGAGAAAATATTCACAAATCATATATCTGATCAGATATCAGATTTGTGAATATTTTACAAACTCAAGAATAAAAAGACAAATAACCCAATTATAAAATGGGAAAAGGATTTGAACAGACATTTCTCCAAAGAAGATACATATACGAATAGTCAATAAGCACATGAAAATTTGCTCAACTTTATTAGCCACCAGAGAAATGCAAATCAAAACCACAATGATACACTACTTCACACCCACTAGGATAGCTAGAATCCAAAAGACAGATAATAAGTGTTGGCATGGATGTGCAGAAATTGGGGCCCTCATACATTGCTGGTGAGAATGTAAAATGGTGTTGCTGCTTTGGAAAACAGTTTGGTGATTCCTCAAAAGATTTAACATTACCCAACAATTCTACTCCCAGATATTTACTCAAAAGAATTGAAAACAGGAGTTCAAACAAAAACGTGTACACAAATGTTCACATCAGCTCTATTCACAATAGCCAAAGAGTGGAAACAGCCAAATGTCCATCAACTCATGAAAAGATAAATAAAATGTTGTATATCCATATAATGGAATATTATTTGGCAATTAAAAAAAATAAAACACTGATACAAGCTACAGCATAGATGAACCTTGAAAATATCATGCTAAGTGAAAGAAGCCAGTCACAAAGACTATATTGTGTGACTCTGTAAAATAGATTAGTGGTTGCTTAGAGGTCGTGAAGGAGGAGGGCTTGCTGGGGAAAGATGGGGGGTGACTTCAAATGGGTACAGGGTTTCTTTTTGGGGTGATAAAAATGTTCTAAGATTGGTTGTGTTGTTGGCTGCACAACTCTGAATATACTAAAAGCTATTGAATTGTATGTACACTTCAACTGGTTAATGCTATGGTATATGAATTATATGTCAATAGAGCTGGGTTTTTTGGTTTTTTTTTAAGTATGGGTTCTAGAGAATTACAACCTAGATTTGAATTTTTAGCTCCATCACTCACTGTAAACTGTGCAACCTTGGGGAAGTTGCTTAACCTCTCTGAGTATGTGTCCTTATCTGCAAAATAGGGATGATGGTAGCAGTGCCTACCTAATGGTATCCTTGTAAGGATTAAATGAGATGATGCATCTAGATAGTCACTCCCTGCCTAGTAAACATGAATATGAACTATGAAGATGATGAAGAGGTTGGAGAATGGGTAGATCTCAGACAAGCAGAAATGAGAAGAAATAACTTGCAGAGCAAGTAATAAGGGTAGGACTGACCTTGGTTTGTGTGTGGGCCCTGAAGAAGACAGCTAGTTTTAGATATTTACAGGCCAGAGGCAGCAGTCTCTCAGTGGTTTTGGTTGGTGATGCTGTGCAGGATGACGGTGCTGTCATGTGGGGATCACATACCATTCAGCCGGGTCATGTTTGTTATGGTGCCAAATCGGACCCCAGCAAACTCCTGGAGAGGAAACAGAGATTCTGAAGAAAGTATTTTTTTGAAAATTTGCTGCATCTGTGTCCTAAAGATCCTGTGTCTTATCCAGGAATTAGCTGGAGGAAAAGGAGTAAGGCTTGGTTTGAGTCATCTATGCCCGTGTCTCTGAGCAGGGCTGTGTGAGAAGGGGACATAATGTCTGATTTAGGGCCTCTCTGCGTGTAAACCACGGATAGGAGTAGGGGTCGGGTAAATGTGGCCCTCAGTGTCCAGAGCCTCCTACTGTTTCTCCAGGGATGGTTCAGACTCTTGCTATCATTTGTCAGGATCCCCTGAGAACTAATCTCGAGTATGCAGAGTGAGTTGGGAGGGGCTTCCCTGGTGGCGCAGTGGTTAAGAATCCGCCTGCCAATGCAGGCGACACGGGTTTGAGCCCTGGTCCAGGAAGATCCCACATGCCGCAGAGCAACTAAGCCCATGCTCCACAACTACTGAGCATGTGCTCTAGAGCCCGTGAGCCACAACTACTGAGCCCACGCGCCGCAACTACTGAAGCCCACGCGCCTAGAGCCCATGCTCCGTAACAAGAGAAGCCACCGCAATGAGAAGCCCACGCACCGCAACGAAGAGTAGCCCCCGCTCGCCACAACTAGAGAAAGACCGCGTGCAGCAAGGAGGACCCAACGCAGCCAAAAATAAATTTTAAAATAAGTAAATTTCTAAGAATTTAAAAAAAAGAGAGTTGGGAATATCGAATGAGTTGCCAGAAGTCTCCAGTCAGATGACAGAGCTAAATGTGTAGTCCGCGCTGGAGTCCTTCCTCAGATCCCTTAGTTTGGCTGCTGGGGCTGAAGTTGTAAGGCTTTTTGAGCGAACCTGATATTAGAAAATGCATCATCGTGTTTTTCCTTCTGATAATTACCGTCTTTGCTTCTACTGTAGCTAAGGATCATCTCTTTAGTCCAGCTTCGCCAGAAAGCTCAACCACCAGGGTAAGTGGTCACTCAGGGTCCACCAGCACAGCCCTCACAGGCCCCAGCGCCCAGCTGCAGGCCTGGATCGACAGCCACCCTGCGGTCACCCTCAACAAGTCCACGTGCAAGCGCTGTACTGAGGTAAGGCTTTAACCTCGGCAGGTGGTGAGAAATTGTTGAATGATAGAAATTTGACCGACTTTTCGAGCTCAGGTGTAAACAATTGGATTTCACCCTAGGAAGAGGGGTGTGTGTAGGTGTAACTTGCTTCAGAGTACTTGGAGAGTGTTGATATGAGAACAAAATATTGCTTGAGTAATCTTTTTCTGAGCTTTTGCAAAATACTAGATGTCGTCAGGTAGTCAAGGTCAGGGAAGATTAGGTAGGGGAGTTACCAAACCAGGTGATTTGCTTCCCTTTTAGGCACGTCTATAGAGACTATATCCTAAGGAGCTGTTACTTAAGGTACTCTGAATTTGGATAAATATCTCTTTATGCTCTGGTTTATTACGGGCAGAGAATGAACTATGCTTCCTACTTGGTTCATGATCTTAGATTATTGAGAGAAAAGGTCAGTGATCACAGCCATGGGGAGGACTGGTTTAATCCACCTCGATTTAACCACAGATTGAAGTTGAGGATTTAAAGACAAACTTGATCAGGTGCTTAACAGGAAGGTTGAGGGCATTTAAATATCACTGAAGTTTAACTTTAAATTATACTCAGGGTAGCTCTAGGACTAGACACGATGGACTCTTAAGTAAACATAACTGGCTATCTGTCCAGGTAATTTATTAAGTTCAGTTTTCCCTCAGCTTGTCTATCTCTTGACTTATTTTCCAGTTCTCAGAGAGGTTGAATTCAGAAGCCTTTTTATTCTGGAAGCCTTATGTAGAGACAGGTTTTTCTGACCGTGTGTGTGTGTGTGTGTGTGTGTGTGTGTGTGTGTGTGTGTGTTTCTCTTTTTCCAAATAAGAACAAAGGGAAGGCGGGCAAGCAGTGGAAACACTTAAAGTAGGCAGAACCTTTCATCTTTGTTTTTCACCTGAACATAGTCTGCTTCATTGTCACCTGAGGCTTCATCCCTATTAATGTCATCATGATGCCTTTTGTGTAGGACATCATATTGGGAGTAGGGTTGCCAAGAGGTAGGAGGTATAGATCCCATCCCTAGGGGGTTTATTCAAACTGAGAAGGCAGAACATATGTTTAGAAAGAAAAATGATCTAAGATAACCCATGCTAACTTCTAAATGATTAGTATAAGCAGTAAATGGTAGAGAATTTAAAAGAGGGCTGGGTATTAGAAATCTGTTGTATGATTCTGGCCCTCTGGGGGCTCAATTATCTAGCTCTGGTGATCTTTTGAGATTCCTCTCGCTTGTTTAATCTTTAAAATGAAGGGCTGAGACTAGTTGATGATTGAGATTCCTTTTAGTTCTGAAATTATGTGGTTGTCTAATCTTCTCTGTTACCAAATAAGGTTAAGAACCTGAGCTCTGAAGTCAGAGTTTGGATCTTGGTTCCGTGTCCTATTAGCCATGTGACCTTGGTTAAGTTATTTGCCTATTGTGCCTCAGTTTCCTCATCTGTAAAATATGGATAATAATAGTACCTATCTCAGAACTTTGTTGTGAGGATAAAATTAGTAAATATTTGTAAAAAGCCATAGAACATGCCTGGTACATAGTAAATGCTATTAAAGTGTTGATTAAATAAGAGAACTACTTGCTCTTCCTGTTTTCCTATCAAGACTTAAGACCTGGGATGGTGATCTTCCTTCCATCAATTCTGAGCCTTGGTTAAATGGCAGTCAACAAATATCTGTCTCTATTCCAAGCACAACTGATCCTGTTAAAAAGAGGTTTCTTATTCTAGTCTAGCCTCTCCTTTCATAGCTCCATGCTCACGGTGGTACAGCAGAAGGAACACCTGGACTGAAAAGACCTCAGTTCTCTTTCCGTAAATCTCAGTTTCCTCAACAACAGAATGAGGATGACAATGCCACCTTATCTACTATATCTGTAAAATACACAGCTTTATTATGAGGCCCAGATGGTTTCAAGTCTATGTGAAAGCACTTGGAAACCTACAGTGTACGTTTTTATTAATAACAACCACCATTGAGTGCCTGCCATGTGCCAGGCACTATTTGGTCACTCTAGTTTTATATTTTAAAACACTAGTAAAGAATTAGAAAATTCCAATTTTGACTCTGCTCTAGTTCTGCAATGAAGTGTTGGGCTAGTGTGGTCAGGGTTGCTGCTAGTGATAGGCAGTCAGATTGTGTGTTGCCGACAATCGCAGATCTCCTTGACCTGTAATTACTCTCATTCCTACTATCTTATCCCTGAATTCTCCTGATTTCCTCATTTCTCAGCTCTCTGCCCTGTGTCTGAAAAGGTAAAGAAAGCCTTGCCATTTATTTATTTATTTATGCAGTTTTACTTAATTAACTGTACTCTGGGAATGATGAACTTTTCCTACACAGAGTGGTAGGTATTTGCACACTTATTAAAATGTATAATTATTCTGGCAACTTTAATGTCATTATCTGAATAATTTAATGTCATTATCTGAATAATTTCTGGATATGCCAGGCCTTCTGGACAAACATCCTCTGGTTTTACCTTGGCACATAACAGTTCCTTAGCTTTTCAGAATATAAAATATATAAGCTGTTTTCAGATTTGTGCCAATTAATATGGAAATGAATTTTCAATGTCTTTGGCCATGAAGGATGGTTAGGTGCCTCTCCTGGTAAAAACAGTGATTTTCTTCTGAGGCGGGTAAAACTTATATACTTGGCTGTTCACATTCATTAAAAAAAAATTACCTTGGAATAGAATTTCCCCCAGGTTATTTCCTTCAGTTTTGATTTTTATCATCTCATTTAGCACTTGTGATGTGAGTGAGTCAGAGTGGCAAAACTTTGTTTTTATATTTGTACTTGGCCTGATTAATTCATATTTCTCTCTAGGATGAGTAATGCATTAATTCAAATTGGTAATTGCCCACAAGGAAATTAACTTCTACATAAAGTTAGTTTCCTGCTTGTTGCATAACACATCCTACTGTGATACTACTGTGAAGTCTGGGTTTTAAAGGGCAAAGATAGGAGATTGGTTCAAGATGGCGGAGGAGAAGGACGTGCTCTCACTCCCTCTTGCGAGAGCGCTGGAATCACAACTAACTGCTGAACAATCAATGACAGGAAGACACTGGAACTCACCAAAAAAGATACCCCACATCCAAAGACAAAGAAGAAGCCACAGTGAGATGGTAGGAGGGGCACAATCACAATAAAATCAAATCCCATAACTGCTGGGTGGGTGACTCACAAACTGGAGAACACTTATACCACAGAAGTCCACCCACTGGAGTGAAGGTTCTGAGCCCCACGTCAGGCTTCCCAACCTGGGGGTCCAGTAACGGGAGGAGGACTTCCTAGAGAATCAGACTTTGAAGGCTAGCAGGATTTGATTGCAGGACTTTGACAGGACTGGGGGAAACAGAGACTCCACTGTTGGAGGGCACACACAAAGTAGTGTGCGCATCGGGACCCAGGGGAAGGAGCAGGTACCCCATAGGAGACTGAACCAGACCTACCTGCTAGTGTTGGAGGGTCTCCTGCAGAGGCGGGGGGTGGCTGTGTCTCACCATGAGGACAAGGAGACTGGCAGCAGAAGTTCTGGGAAGTACTCCTTGGCGTGAGCCCTCCCAGAGTCCACCATTAGCCCCACCAAAGACCCCGGGTAGCCTCCAGTGTTGGGTCGCCTCAGGCCAAACAACCAACAGGGAGGGAACCCAGCCCCACCCATCAGCAGACAAGTGGATTAAAGTTTTACTGAGCTCTGCCCACCAGAGCAACACCCAGCTCTATCCACCACCAGTCCCTCCCATCAGGAAGCTTGCACAAGCCTCTGAGATAGCCTCATCCACCAAAGGGCAGACAGCAGAAGCAAGAAGAACTACAATCCTGCAGCCTGTGGAACAAAAACCACATTCACAGAAAGACAGACAAGATGAAAAGGCAGAGGGCTATGTACCCCATGAAGGAACAAGACAAAACCCGAGAAAAACAACTAAATGAAGTGGAGGTAGGCAACCTTCCAGAAAAAGAATTCAGAATAATGATAGTGAAGATGATCCAGGACCTCGGAAAAAGAATGGAGGCAAAGGTCGAGAAGATGCAAGAAATGTTTAACAAAGACCTAGAAGAATTAAAGAACAAAGAAACAGAGGTGAACAATACAATAACTGAAATGAAAAATACACTAGAAGGAGTCAATAGCAGAATAACTGAGGCAGAAGAACGGATAAGTGACCTGGAAGACAGAATGGTGGAATTCACTGCTGCAGAACAGAATAAAGAAAAAAGAATGAAAAGAAATGAAGACAGCCTAAGAGACCTCTGGGACAACATTAAACGCAACAACATTCTCATTATAGGGGTCTCAGAAGGAGAAGAGAGAGAGAAAGGACCAGAGAAAATCTTTGAAGAGATTATAGTCGAAAACTTCCCTAACATGGGAAAGGAAATAGCCACCCAAGTGCAGGAAGCACAGAGAGTCCCATACAGGATAAACCCAAGGAGAAACACGCCGAGACACATAGTAATCAAATTGGCAAAGATTAAAGACAAAGAAAAATTATTGAAAGCAGCAAGGGAAAAACAACAAATAACAAGCAAGGGAACTCCCATAAGGTTAACAGCTGATTTCTCAGCAGAAACTCTACAAGCCAGAAGGGAGTGGCATGATATACTTAAAGTGATGAAAGGGAAGAAGCTACAACCAAAATTACTCTACCCAGCAAGGATCTCATTCAGATTCGATGGAGAAATCAAAAGCTTTACAGACAAGCAAAAGCTAAGAGAATTCAGCAACACCAAACCAGCTCTACAACAAATGCTAAAGGAACTTCTTTAAGTGGGAAACACAAGAGAAGAAAAGGACCTGCAAACACAAACCCAAAACAATTAAGAAAATGGTCATAGGAACATACATATCGATAATTACCTTAAACGTGAATGGATTAAATGTTCCAACCAAAAGACACAGGCTTGCTGAATGGATACAAAAACAAGACCCATATATATGCTGTCTACAACAGACCCACTTCCAACCTAGGGACACATTCAGACTGAAAGTGAGGGGATGGAAAAAGATATTCCATGCAAATGGAAATCAAAAGAAAGCTGGAGTAGCAATACTCATATCAGATAAAATAGACTTTAAAATAAAGAATATTACAAGAGACAAGGAAGGACACTACATAATGATCAAGGGATCAACCCAAGAAGAAGAAATAACAATTATAAATATATATGCACCCAACATAGGAGCACCTCAATACATAAGGCAACTGCTAACAGCTATAAAAGAGGAAATCGACAGTAACACAGTAATAGTGGGGGACTTTAACACCTCACTTACACCAATGCACAGATCATCCAAACAGAAAATTAACAAGGAAACACAAGCTTTAAATGACACAATAGACCAGATAGATTTAATTGATATTTATAGGACATTCCATCCAAAAACAGCAGATTACACTTTCTCCTCAAGTGTGCACGGAACATTCTCCAGGATAGATCACATCTTGGGTCACAAATCAAGCCTCAGTAAATTTAAGAAAATTGAAATCATATCAAGCATCTTTTCTGACCACAGTGCTATGAGATTGGAAATCAATTACACGGAAAAAACGTAAAAACCCCAAACACATGGAGGCTAAACAATATGTTACTAAATAACCAAGAGATCACTGAAGAAATCAAAGAGGAAATCAAAAAATACCTAGAGACAAATGACAATGAAAACACGACGATCCAAAACCTATGGGATGCAGCAAAAGCAGTTCTAAGAGGGAAGCTTATAGCTATACAAGCCTACCTCAAGAAACAAGGAAAATCTCAAATAAACAATCTAACCTTACACCTAAAGGAACTAGAGAAAGAAGAACAAAGAAAACCCAAAGTTATTAGAGGGAAAGAAATCATAAAGATCAGAGCAGAAATAAATGAAATAGAAACGAATAAAACAATAGCAAAGATCAATACAACTAAAAGATGGTTCTTTGAGAAGATAAACAAAATTCATAAACCATTAGCCAGACTCATCAAGAAAAGGAGGGAGAGGACTCAAATCAATAAAATTAGAAATGAAAAAGGAGAGGTTACAACAGACACCACAGAAATACAAAGCATCCTAAGCGACTACTACAAGCAACTCTATGCCAATAAAATGGACAACCTGGAAGAAATGGACAAATTCTTAGAAAGGTATAACCTTCCAAGACTGAACCAGGAAGAAATAGAAAATATGAACAGACCAATCACAAGTAATGAAATTGAAACTGTTATTAAATTCTTCCAACAAACAAAAGTCCAGGACCAGATGGCTTCATAGGTGAATTCAATCAAACATTTAGAGAAGAGCTAACACCCATCCTTCTCAAAATCTTCCAAAAAATTGAGAGGAAGGAACACTCCCAAACTCGTTCTATGAGGCCACCATCACCCTGATACCAAAACCAGACAAATATACTACAAAAAAAGAAAATTACAGACCAATATCACTCATGAATATAGATGCAAAAATCCTCAACAAAATACTAGCAAACAGAATCCAACAGCACAGTAAAAGGACCATACACCATGATCAAGTGGAATTTATCCCAGGGAGGCGAAGATTCTTCAATATACACAAATCAATCAATGTGATATACCATAGTAACAAATTGAAGAAGAAAAACCATATGATCATCTCAAAAGATGCAGGAAAAGCTTTTGACAAAATGCAACACCCATTTATGATAAAAACTCTCCAGAAAGTGGGCATAGAGGGAACCTACCTCAACATAATAAAGGCCATATACGACAAACCCACAGCAAACATCATTCTCAATGGTGAAAAACTGGAAGCATTTCCTCTAAGATCAGGAACAAGACAAGGATGTCCACTCTCACCAGTGTTATTCAACATAGTTTTGGAAGTCCTAGCCACAGCAATCAGAGAAGAAAAAGAAATAAAAGGAATCCAAATCGGAAAAGAAGAAGTAAAGCTGTCACTGTTTGCAGATGACATGATACTATACATAGAGAATCCTAAAGATGCCACCAGCAAACTACTAGAGCTAATCAGTGAATTTGGTAAAGTTGCAGGATACAAAAGTAATGCACAGAAATCTTTTGCATTCCTATACACTAATGATGAAAAATCTGAAAGAGAAATTAAGGAAACACTCCCATTTACCATTGCAACAAAAAGAATAAAATACCTAGGAATAAACCTACCTAGGGAGACCAAACACCTGTATGCAGAAAACTATAAGACACTGATGAAAGAAATTAAAGATAATACAAACAGATGGAGAGATATACCATGTTCTTGGATTGGAAGAATCAATATCGTGAAAATGACTATACTACCCAAAGCAATCTACAGATTCAATGCAATGCCTATCAAATTACCAATGGAATTTTTTACCGAACTAGAACAAAAAATCTTAAAATTTGTATGGAGACACAAAAGACCCCGAATAGCCAAAGCAGTCTTGAGGGAAAAAAACGGAGCTGGAGGAATCAACCTCCCTGACTTCAGACTATACTACAAAGCTACAGTAATTAAGACAATATGGTACTGGCACAAAAACAGAAACATAGATCAATGGAACAGGATAGAAAGCCCAGAGATAAACTCACGCACCTATGGTCAACTAATCTATGACAAAGGAGGCAAGGATATACAATGGAGAAAAGACAGTCTCTTCAATAAGTGGTGCTGGGAAAACTGGACATCTACATATAAAAGAAGGAAATTAGAACATTCCTTAACACCATACACAAAAATAAAATGGACTAGAGACCTAAATGTAAGCTTGGACACTATAAAACTCTTAGAGGAAAACATAGGAAGAGCACTCTTTGACATAAATCACAGCAAGATCTTTTTTGATCCACCTCCTAGAGTAATGGAAATAATAACAAAAATAAACAAATGGGACCTACTGAAACTTAAAAGTTTTTGCAAAGCAAAGGAAACTACAAACAAGACGAAAAGACAACCCTCAGAATGGGAGAAGGTATTTGCAAACGAATCAACGGACAAAGGATTAATCTTCAAAACATATAAGCAGCTCATGCAGCTCAATATTAAGAAAACAAACAACCCAATCCAAAAATGGGCAGAAGACCTAAATAGACATTTCTCCAAAGAAGACATACCGATAGCCAAGAAGCACATGAAAAGCTGCTCAACATCACTAATTATTAGAGAAATGCAAATCAAAACTACAATGAGGTATCACCTCACACCGGTTAGAATAGGCATCATCAGAAAATGTACAAACAACAAATGCTGGAGAGGGTGTGGAGAAAAGGGAACCCTCTTGCACTGTTGGTGGGAATGTAAATTAATACAGCCACTATGGAGAACAGTATGGAGGTTCCTTAAACAACTAAAAATAGAATTACCATATGACCCAGCAATCCCACTACTGGGCATATACCCAGAGAAAACCATAATTCAAAAAGACACATGCACTGCAATGTTCATTGCTGTGCTATTTACAATAGCGAGGTCATGGAAGCAACTTAAATGCCCATCAACAGACAAATGGATAAAGAAGATGTGGTACATATATACAATGGAATATTACTCAGCCATAAAAAGGAACGAAATTGGGTCATTTGTAGAGACGTGGGTGGATCTAGAGACTGTCATACAGAGTGAAGTAAGTCAGAAAGAGAAAAACAAATATCATATATTAACGCATATATGTGGAACCTAGAAAAATGGTACAGATGAAGCGGTTTGCAGGGCAGAAATTGAGACACATGTAGAGAGCAAACGTATGGACACCAAGGGGTGAAAGCGTTGGGGGGGATGGGGGGTTGTGATGAATTGGGAGATTGGGATTGACATGTATACACTGATGTGTATAAAATGGATGACTAATAAGAACCTGCTGTATAAAAAAATAAATAAAATAAAATTCAAAAAAAAAAGGGCAAAGATACACTCCCCCAACCTTTTCAGAAAATGTGATTTTTGTTTCAGTGGGAAGTCAGAAGTATGCATTTGGAATTAGCAAATGATGTCTCATTACAGCTTATCCACTCCTTGATATCCAGATCCACTGCCATTTCTCCATAGTGTGTCTACTTTACAGACAAAATTTACCATTCTCTACTTTTATGAATAAAAATGCACTAGAAACTGGCACTTCTGATATTCAGTACAGATCTTTAATCTTATACTGATGAACAATGCTTAAGTTTAATCAGAGTTAAAACAACCTACAAAATAGTTTCTCGAAGTGGGGTCATGTGTCCTCTGGAATTTAGGGAGTATATTTTCTAAAATTTCACATATTATCATATTTTGATAATTTTGAAATTTTGATAATTTACTTTTAGGATTTACTCTCTAAATCTGGAAAACTTTTTTTTGGTAACAAACTGCAAATGCTTTATTTCTAAAACTAAGCAGATAAGGAAGTCTTAAGAGTCCATGCATTCATGTTATGAACTTTTTATTTTTAGTCTTAGAAAATGAGCATTGGAATATGAATTGACTTTTGTCCATGCAGTCTTCCAGCTATAGCTTTCCTTGCCCTTTCCTTCAAGCTCCTTTTCATATACCCCATCATTCTTAGAAAGGATTCTTATCTTTAAAATTTTGGTTTTTGCCATTAAAATTTATGTAATCTTGCTCATATGACTTTTGTAACTGATTTGTTGGTTAAAAGTTACTTGCCCAAAAAGAAATAATACTTTGACTATAGTAGGATGTGTTTTTTCTCAGGGTTACCACATGATGTTTTGGAAACATTAAGTATTCCAGTGCCTTTTTAAACATGGTTAGTATTAAACCCATTTTATAGTGGGGTAGACTGAGTCACTAAACATGTAAAATATATTTTATGAAGCCATACAGGTGAATCACTGAAAACAGATTAGAATCAACAGATTTCAAATACCCTCTTAAATATCTTTCTGTCAACAGGGAGTATCTTGTGGGTTACATAAAAATGAACTAGAAAGTATTCAGAGGAGAAGGCTGATTGAGGAGGAAAGTAACAAAGGTGGGCAAGAGACTCTACTGTTGGTTATAACCTTTTTTTTTTTTTTTTTTACATTCTCCCCCTTGTTTTTCAACTTCTTCCAGGTAAAGAAGTTATTTAAATCTATATCTGTTTCTTATTTTATGCTCGAACTTGATCAAGCAGGTAAGGTTCTGTTTAATATGTAAATTATATCTGCTGACTGTATATTTTATTTAATCTGTTCTGTCTGGTTTTTATTTTTCTTCCTTGAGGTTTTTATTGTTTAATAAGCTCTTACCAGTTGATTCCTCTTTTTGACCGTTGAGGCAGGGCTTTCCCCTAGCACTAATCATATTCACCTTTAGTCTTTAGTGTATAGCCTTGGTATTACTCTGAGTTTCCTATTGTTGAAATCATTATTTCTATTAACCTTGAATCTAGTTACAGGTACAGTATTTGCTAGTTTTATGGTAACTTTATTATTTTTGCAAATTTGCCTCCTTTCTGGAAAGTCATATCAAATAATATTTTAATTAAATATAAATTGAGATGTATTCAGAAACTGTGGCAAGAACATATAAAGACCAGTAAAGATAAAGATCCATGAAAGGAGCCATTGTGAAATAGTTGCATATGGTTAGAAATCCCGGGGAAAGAAAGGTAGGTAGAGGAAAGTGGATAGCCTCTTCCTAGGACCAGGGCAATCATGCTTTCTGTTCGTGGGTCAGAAAATCCCAAAGACTCAGCAGTCGAACATTATTAAGAATCTGATCAAGTGCCCAGCATCATCATTTCTCTTCTAGAAAGTGGGTCCTTCCAGATCAGGAAGTATAGGGAATCTTCAGGCCTAGTAGCTTGGGGAAGCAGAGTCCTAAGCATTTATAGTCTCAGCCCAGTCTCCAAAGGAATAAAACAATAGAGAAGAGACTCAGCTAGAGAGAGACATGGTAACTAGGATAGAAAGCTCATTTCTAGGCTCAGAAGAAAGGAGGTAGTGGTGGGGCAGAAAACTATTATTTGATGCTTCTAAAGACAGATGCCCTAACACAGACCAGATTATAGCTGCCTCTTATTGAATGCCTACTGTTTCATAAGGACTCTGCTGGGTTTATATACAAAGTCACTAATCCTTACAAGAAGAGATTATCTATATTTTACAGATGAGGAAATTGAGTCCCAGAGAGGTCAAAAAACTTCCCTAAAGTCATATAACTAATATATCTCTAATTTGGACCCAGGCCTAATTCCAAAGTCTATGTTCTTTCCATAGTACCATGTTGTCTGTCTCTCCTAGCATGACCTTTCTATTATTCCATCAAGGAAGACTCTTGCTCCTAAACACTCCATAGTATTTGAAAGGAAATCCCAATAATTAAAATTTCATTTGGGCCAAAAAGTAGCCTTTTAAAAATAAAAGTTTTCCTGGGAAAGTTAAGTCACTTGCAACTTGGTGTGAATTAGAAAAAAAAAAAAAAGGTAATTAAACTAACAAGATAAAGCAGATGAACATGTCCGTTAAGGATGGGAAAAGTAAGGGAGGTAACATTGGAAGAGGATGGGCAGAATGGATGTGCCAAGTGCTTGAGGGGCATGAGTCAGAAGGCAGGGAGGTTGGCAAGGGTGCCAAAAGGTGGATGGGAGGTCAATTAAGGCAAGCATCAACTTCTCTGAAATTTTGATTCTGGCAACACTAATCAGACAGGAAGCTCTCGCCCTATGGGCCATAGATATATAGATCACTGCTGGGAGCTCCCACTCCTCCCTTGCTAAAGTCCTGCTTAAAAAGTATGTGAATTGGGATAGGTTGAAGCTGTCTGTGGTTGAAGAGTGGGAGCCTCTTACTAGATGAGGGAGTGGATGGTCCTCTGTGTCCTCACTTGTTGCTTCATCACACATAAGAAGCTTTCTTCCTTTTCATGCTTACAGTCTGGGCAGCTTGCAGGGACAGATCAGGATTTATAAAGTAAGCCAGCAGTTCTCAAAATGTGGTCTGCAGACCTCTGGGGGTGCCTGTGACCTTTGGGGATACTCAAGGTCAAAACTTTTTTCATAATAATGTTGAGATGTTATTTACCATTACTGTTTTGACATTTTCATTGATGGTGCAAAGCAGTGGTGGGTAAAACTGCTGATGACTTAGCATGAATCAAACTAGGGGTACCAAACTATACTAGTTTATATTATATTCTTCACCACCACACACACACAGTAAAAGAAAATGTCTATTTTACTTAAGACTATTCTCGATGAAGTCATAAACATTATTAACTTTATTAAATCTCAACCCTTTGAGTATACATCTTTTTAATATTCTGTGTGATGAGAAAAGAATCCATAAAGTGTTTTGCCGCAAGGAGTGTGATGATGTTATCAAGAAGAAGCACTTGTGCAATTAATAGTTTGCGTTGCAAACTGAACTAGCTGCTTTTTTCATGGAACACCATATATACTTGAAAAAATAACTGACAGTCAAACTATGGTTATTCAAACTTGAGTACTTGGCAGACATTTCCCCCAAAATGAACAAAACGAGTCTGTCACTTCAAGGAAAACAACTGACAGTGTTTGTTGCTAATGATAACATTTGACCTTTCACATGAAAATTAGAATTTGGGAAGTTGTATCTGCCATGTGAGCTCAATAGCTTTTTAGTACTTAAAGACTTTTCTGATGAGGTTGGTGGTACTATTTATGAATATAATTTTTAAAAAATATTCTGTGTTGAAATATGTCAACATTTGGAAGAGCTACATAGCTTAGTGAATGAATATTTTCTTAATGATCAATGTATGATCTTACAAAGTCATTCATGGGTAAAAGAGTCATTCAAAGTATAAGATAGACCAATGCATTTTAATGTGATGGAGTATGGAAACCTCATCCACACGGTTTCAGTTTCCACACTGCACCTAACCTTTAATCAACCACCACTTGTTGAGTTTTGGTGTAGTATCAAAAAAGAATATCCACAATTATCTGAAAAATCTATTAAGTATTTCTCTTTTTTCCAACTACTTGTCTTTGTGAGACTGGGTTTTCTTCTTCCTTCTTTTGGGCCATATTTTGAGCCTGTGTACATGAATTAAGGTTATTATTTGAGAAGAACTGTCAAGGTGAACTCAGATCTATCGTGATTGGTATTGGAGAGGGGCACTCAGCACCAGAAGGCATGGCATTAGTATCTGTTTGTGGGCCGTGGTAATGGTCACAAATCCTATCCTCCCTGTGCCAGAGGCTTATGCACGCTCCCCTATTTAATCTTCAAAATACCATCAGTGAGGTAGGTAATATCACCTTCATATGATGAGGAAACAAAGCATGGAAAAGTATGAATAGGATAGTTGGCTTGCCAGTGAACCCACTGGTAATTCCTGGTCCCTCCCCTCTACTTCCGCTGCCTCCATCCTCAGAACGTTTTGTGACTCAAGCTACCTGCCTTGTGTATGGTTTTCATGGCACTGATACTATGGTAGGTGTTCCTAGATGTGAGGATGGCTGTTGTAACCAGAGGTTGTGCCACCTGCCACCGTGACAGCTGTACCTTGGCTGCCACTCACAGGGCTGGCTGATACACGAAAGCTTGTATCTTGGTTTCGAGTGTCTGCCCAGTGACTTTGATCTGAGTAACAGACAGCATCAAGGTAGTCATCTTAATTTGGTCTGGCAGCTGCTACCATTCTTCAGCTATCGATGTGGAAAGCAGATATAAGGTTTGAGAGGACATGTGTGACAGTTTGCTGAAAGTATGAATCTGGATGCCATATGTTACTAGCCCAGGGGTTCTGAGGTGTATCATCCTTGTCCCCTGGCTGCTTATAGAAGGCACGGCTTTAACGCCTTCAGCAAGAGGGAGAGGAACTAACATTTGAGATATATTGATGAACTAACATTCCTTTTTTATGCCAGTGTTTCACATCTCTCTCACTCAGTCCTCACAATGACCTTGTGGGGTTGCTGGATTTAGTTCTGTTTCGCAAGTGAGGAAGCAGATGCTCCGCATTTTAGTAGCTTGCTCAGTGTTGCTGTGTCAAGCCCAGGCCTGTCTGGTTCCCCAGTCGCCTCTTCAGAGATTGCTTGCCTTAAACAAATAAAAGCCCCCACAGGCAGAGGAGCCCAGGCTAGCTCAGGTCTCGCCGCTTTGGTACTGATGCTTATTCGTTCAGCAGATGTGTTTTGGGCACCTATTTATGTGCCAAGCACTGGCTGGAGAGAAAAAGATGAATAAGGCAGTCTCGTTCTTTAAGGTCATTCTGCTTATTTGTATCTATCTCTCTTCTAAAGGCTGTGGGATCACAGAGTAGCTGTGATAGGGTGTTGATAGGTGTTCTCCCAGTGGAAAAAAGTAGTAAGGGAGGAATTCATGGCTGTAAACAAAAACAAGTTAGAAAACATCACGGCTTGTTCATTTAGAGCGAATGTAGTAAGGAGGGCCTGACCGAGAGAACGATGAGAGATAAAAGTGGAAAAGTAAAGAGACTTTATCCTATAGGAAGTGGGGATCCATGGAGGTTGTTCTGTTTGTTTTATGAATGAGGCTTAAGATATTCCTTAAGCATTTTGGTTTTGTCTGCAGAAATGTTCATTTTAGAAAATGTAGAGACTGCATTATAATAAAATACAAAAATCACGTATAGTTATATCCAGAGATAACCACTATTAATATTTTTGTGTATCTTTTATGTATCTTGTATTCTGTTTTATTATTAAAATAGTTTGCATGTTATTACAAGTTCTCAATAATTTTCTCAGTTATGAAATATTCCATATAATATTTTTATTTAGCCATTCCACTATGGTTGGACAAATAATCTGTTGCCAATTTTTTGCTATTATGGAATAACAAGTTAGAAATATTTTTCTTTGGGCATAAAGTTTTTGTTGTATTTAGAATTATTTCTCAGGATAATTACTGGAATGAATTTCTGGGTCAGAGTATGAACATTTCTAAAGTTCTAGAGCCTTTTAAATGATGTGTACTAATTGATAACTCCACAAGTTCAATGAGTTTTCCCTGTTCTTAGTGAGTCTTAGAAATAATAATAGGTTTTAAAAAATTATTGTTTGCCAATTTGAGAGGTAAAAAATATAGCTTTATTTCTGTTTGTATTTCTTTGATTACTAATGCAGCAAAATTTTTCCATATGTTATATTATTGTTATCTCTGTTGTCTGTTCATGTTTCTCAGGAAACCCTTATATGGCAATTTCTATGAGCCACTGCTATAAGCACTTCAAGTGTTAACTAATTTAATCATATAGTTCTGCGAGATATTACTGTTTTCTCCATTTCGCAGAAAAGGAAATAAAGGCACAAAGAGGTTAAAGAACTTGCTCAAGGTCGTACAACCAGTAAGTGACAGAGCTAGAACTTGAAGCTAGGGAATCTAGCCCAAAGGCCAGGCTCTTAATCAATGCTGAACTGTTCTCTGATCTAAGCTGTGCTTATGATCTTATTGGTCATGGTACTCCCCACTAATTTCTACACACATGCACACACACACACACGCCTCGCACACCAGGCCAGTTTTCACACCTGTATTAGTGCTATTTACGGAAATAACCACTGCATTGATTGGACCCCTCATGTGTGCTTTGCTTTTGTATAAATGGATCAAGAGGATGGAGACCAATGGTTATATCGAAGTCACATCAGAATCCATGCATATATACTTCTATTTAAGTAAATTTCTGTCTTGGAATGAATGCAAGGCAAGTAGGGAAGCTGATTATCCATTTAAGAAAACAACTTATGCATTTTATAAAAGGATTTCTCTTAAATAGGAAGTAGAAAATATATCTTTGTATTATGCAGACCTGGGTTTGAATCCATGCAGGTGGGATAGTGTTACTCCTCTGTTAGAGTCATTAGGATTAAATAGGGTGTTTGTAATGCATCTAACATGGTGTTTAATTAATGTCCTCTTCCCATTGTACTCAGATATGAAAAGGATAGATTAAGCTTTTTATAAGGCAAGATAAATCTTTTTAATTGCCAGATACACATTCTAGTAAATTATTGATTATTTTAATTATTTTGACAAATATTGGAGGGCCTGCTCTTATACATAAAGGATATGAGTTCTGCCTTTCATGGGCTCATTGTCTATTGTGGGTCATTAGTCATAGTCACCACACGTAGAGGACTCTTTGCTCCTCTGAGCCTTTGTTTTCTTATCTATAAAGTGAGATTGTATGTAAAATGCCTAGTACTGTTCCTGACACATAGTCAGTGCTAGTAGTAGCTGCTAATTCATGTAATATTATGCAGCCATTAAAAATGATTCACATAGAATATTTAATAGCATGGGGAAACTTTCAGTACTATAATGTTTAATGAAAAAACAGAGTTTAAAATAGTTTTTATAGAATAGTCACATCTTGCTTTAAAAAGTGTAGGAAAAGACTGGAAAGAAAGACACAAAATATGAATAATCACTCAAATATTGTGCATCTATCTTGCCATGTAGTAGGTACTGAGGAAACACAGGTGAATAAGATCTGGTTCTTCCTTAGGGGGAGGTTTTAATAGACAGATGATCACAATCCAGTGTCGGCTGAAGCAGAGGGAGAAGTCAGGCAAGCTGCTTCAGTTTGTGCCATGAAGAGGGAGGATGGTAGTATCAGTCATTGAGAAAGGAGACAGGGTTTGGACCAGGGAAGATGATGAATTTGGTTCTGGACATGTTGTGATTGTCCAATGTGGATATATAGGCTAGTAGGTATATAGGTCTGGATGAGTGGGAGATACAGATTTGGAAAGGTTTAATCTATAGGTGAGGTTTGAAGCTGTGGGAAAAAATAGAAGCACTCAGGGAAAGTCTGCAGAGTGAGCCAAGAGTTAGATCTTGATTGCATCCAGATGGTGAAATTTTGAATAACTTTTTCTTCCTTTGCTTTATTTATTTATTTAAAAAATTCCTATAGTGTAAATGTGTTTCCTATAGTGTAATGTAAATGTTTCAGTTACGATTAGGTTTTGCCACATGTGGCAGCAAACCTAAAATAACAGTGGCTTAAACTAAATGTAAGCTTATTTCTCTCTCACCTAAAAGAAGTTTAGATAGGGGTAGTGTGTCCAGGGCATTTATGGTACTCTACAGTGTTGGAACCAATGTTGAGTCCTCCTATTTTCATGTTCCACAGTCCTCAGCATTTGTCTTCCATCTTATGTCCCAAGATGAGTGCCCAAAGTCCAGCCATCAGTTGGAAGAAGAGTTGAAGGACAGCATGTTCTTTCCATTTAAGATCATTTTCTGAATGTTGCACATAACACTTTGCTTACATCCTATTGGCCAGAATTTAGTCACTTAGCCATATAAGAATATGGGGAAATGAAATTTATTTTAGGAAGCTGAAAGTCAAGAATCCAGTTAGTGATACTAGTGACATCTTGGTTTTGCCTGTGGAACAGCTGAGGTTGGTTTGTCTGAAGGGATTAGTACGATAATTTCCATACATTTGTCTTCTATTTCAATCATAAGAATAGAGGCACCATACTAAGGTCATCACATGATGGTAGTAAGCTGGAAAATACTTTGTTTTCTTAGAAAGGCCAATGACTTTACAGATTGAGGTAAGTCAGAAAGACAAAAACAAATACCATATGCTAACACATATATATGGAATCTGAAAAAAAAATGGTTCTGAAGAACCTAGGAGCAGGACAGAAATAAAGACACAGACGTAGAGAATGGACTTGAGGACACGGGGAGGGGGAAGGGTAAGCTGGGACAAAGTGAGAGAGTGGCATGGACATATATACACTACCAAATGTAAAATAGATAGCTAGTGGGAAGTAGCCGCATAGCACAGGGAGATCAGCTCGGTGCTTTGTGACCACCTAGAGAGGTGGGATAGGGAGGGTGGGAGAGAGACGCAAGAGGGAGGAGATATGGGGATATATGTATATATATATACATATATATATATATATATATATATAAATAAAACAAAGTTGATTCACTTTGTTATAAAGCAGAAACTAACACACCATTGTAAAGCAATTATACTCCAATAAAGATGTTTAAAAAAAAAAAAAAGAAAGGCCAATGACTGAACATTGAACTAGAGGCCTAGTAAACTCACTTAATGGGTAACATTGAACCCTATCAAGATGAGTAGGAGGTAGTCCAGCCTCCTTTATTGCAACAAGGCCTCAAAAGAGTTCCTGAGATTATTGAAAGATTAAGTGAGCATTGTAAATCTGTAGATAAATGAATTCAGAAATATTCTGGTGGAGAACCACAATGTTCTCATCTGTCTTTAGAGTGGGAAAGTTGGTCTTAATACATCTGAAGTTATAAATGAGACATAGGTCACTCTTAGTTCAAATCAGCTCTGGAGTATTAGTTGCCAATCAAGAAGATTCAAGGCTACTTTATGGGTGACCATAGCCCTCCACCAACGATTTGTAGTCATAAACTGTCTTGGGATTCTGGAGTTTGGGCTCTTGGAGAATCAGAGGGGGATGTTCTTCTCAATGTCAACTACCTAATAGGGTTTAAGAATTTGGAGGTTAATAATGATAATAAACTATATGGCACTTCTTTCATCTGTAAGATCTAAAAGCTGTTTATGACTATTAATTAATACTCACACAACCCCTTGACTCATGGTGAGGGTGACTGATCTCCAGTTTTATAAGATGAGACGTCTGAGGCTTGACTGCAATAAAGCCTGTACCTCCTGAGGTTCTGCTGGCCAGTTTGTTTTCTAAATTAAAAAGGTTTTCTTTCCTCTAGAACTGAAATGGGACGCTGAGAGACCTAAAACAAATGGAATGCGGGAGGGGAATGTTTCTGCACTAGTGTTTGTACATTGTGCATGTATGTGTATGTAGTACAAAATGCATGTATGTACATGTAATACAAAATGGATGAAAGACATGAGGAACTTTTTTTTAAGTTCCTCATGTCTTTCCATTTCTTTTAGCAAGTTGTTTGAGAAAAATACATTTTTCTTCTACCAGAGAAAGAACAAGCCGTGAGCAATGAGAGTGGATGACCGTGAAAAATGGCATGCTTGACAATAGACTGCTAATTAAAAGAAAGATGAATAGGTTACCCCCTTGAATTAAGTTTTAAACAGAGTCTAGTGTAACACATTTTTAACAGTTACTGTGAATAACTAACTTGTCAAAGGGGAAAATCCAAACTCTTAACCACACTGAGGTCTTCCTAGATTTGTACCATGCCTAAGGACATAATGATGATAATAACAACTCAAATATTGAATACCTACCACATTCTGAGCCCTTTACATCTACTTACTCATTTAATTTCCACAACTGCCACATAAAGTGCAGGTGCTATTTCTTATGGCCATTTACAGATAAGCAAACTGAGGCACAGAAAGGTAATGGAACTTGCCTAAGGGCATGCCGCTTGTCAGCAGAAACGCCAGGTTATGTGATGTCAGAGGAGGCTCTGCTCCCGTAACTATTGGCCCATACTGCTTGTCAGCAGAAAGCTAGATGAGGCTGTGAGATCAGCTGAAATATTCACAAAAGAGGAGACCTGGGCACATTTGAAGACAGAAGGCTTAAATATTGAATGGTCATGGATACAAGATAAGAAGAGGATGTTTAAGGGATGTGGAGTCCCTAAGACTACTTGGAATTAGAATAGGTCATGGGGCTCTGATAAAGGTGAGCTATAGCAGAGGTAGAAGAATACTTATCCTTTTGAGGTTGCAGTGAAGTCTAAGTGTAGAGAGCTGCCGTGCAGAGGACATGTAGGAGGGAAAGTAGCTTGTACCTGATGACCTTGAGCTTTTAGATGGTGTGCTGGAGCTGGCTCTTACCAGCTAAAGAGAGCCATGGTAAAACGTTCAGGAATATTGCAGGCAGGTTTGTAGCTTGAAATCAGCCGAAGTGGGGGTATTTATACCACAGAAACTGGCAGATGCTACAAGTGAGGGCTTCTCCCCGCAACTGCCACCCAAAGCTGGTTTACCAGGACACCTTAGACTCTCTTCTCTTTACTTCATGAACATTCGAAAGCCTGCTATCCTGCCAGTTGAATTCAAACCTTGAGTGAGTGCCTGCCTACTATGGGGAAGGCACTGTACCAAGTACGAGGGTTGCAAAAACCAGCCCCCAGAGTGAAAATGACTGTGGTGGAGAGAAAAGAGCATGAGGACATAAGGCCTGGACTAGCTCTCAGACCTTTGGCCACTCACTTATCCTTGGTTTACTCATCTGCAAATGGAGATGATAATACGTATCCTCCCAAAGGGTTAGTAAGAGGATTAATGAGAACGTGTAAAGCTCCTGGCACAGAGGTGCTCACTAAGTGACAGTTCTGAGAGTGGCAGACATGTAAACAGACAGCTTTACTGTAGCTTGACATAAGAAATAAAGGAGTGACTAATTCTGTTTGATCAGAGAAGGCTTCACAGAGATCATGGTCCCCCAAGCAGGATTTCAGGTAGTTGCTTCATGGATGAATTCTGACCTGGTTCTTGTCAGAAAATTAATCTTTTTTTTTTTTTTTGTCCCTAGAGCATGTTCCTTTTGCCTTTTTTTTTAGCCCATACCTCACTATACATTATTGAGTAGTAAGACAAACAATAGATTTGGAGATACGCACACCTAGATTTATATCCAAACTCCAACACACCTGCTTTGTGACCTTTGGCAAAATGCTTATCTTCCTGGAATTTCTGTTTCTAATTTTATAATATGGGTGTAATACTTGGATGATTTTAAAAATTAACTGAGAATGTAGGGGAAAGAGCCATACACTTAGCTGCCTTGGGAACCCCAAACTGAATCCAGCATATATTTATAGTTTCATCTCCCCTTATGTTTCTGCATGTCATGCAAAAACACACCATTTCTTTCCTACTACTGTGTCTTTGTACCTATTGCTCCCTCTGCCTAGAAAAATTCTGTTCAAGAGTTGAACAACATCGTGGTAAGAGCTAAGGGCTGGGCATCAGTCTCAGCTCTGCCAGTTATTAGCTAGGTGACCACGGGAAGATAATTTTCCTCTTTATATCTCGGTTTTTTTCAGGTATCTGTAAAATGGGGGAAATAATGGTATCTCACTCATTGGATTATTGTGAGGATTAAATTAGCCGTGTAAAGACCCAAGTTTATGCCTGGCATATGGTAAGCACTGAAAAATTCTTAGGTATTACTCCCACTCCCATTACTACTACCTTTATTATTCCTCCAGATATGGTTCAAATATCACCTGCTTCCCCAATTTCCCTACACCATTATTTGCTTGACCTCTGTGAAGTTGATGGACCACCACATGTTCTAGGCACACTCCTAGGCATATTACAGATGTTACTTTATTCAGATCACCCAATATGTTCTCAGCCACCCTCTGGGATTGATCAAATTCTTGAAGGTCAGATTCACCTTTATAAGAGGACTGAGAATCTTTGACAGTTACCATGTAAAGACTCTTCTTCCTTTCCTCTTAGAAAAAGTTGAAATCTACAGGTTAACTAGTAATATCCCCACTGTACAGATCGAGTCTTTTGACAAACATTTTTTGAGCAATTACTAAGTGTGGGTACTGTATTAAGTGCTGGGAACACTGTGGTGAACATAAACCTGGTCCCTGCCCACATGTGGCTATTTACATTTAAATTAATTAAATATAAATAAAGTTTAAAACTCAGATCAGCACTTGCACTAGCCATATTTTCCAAGGATTAAACAAGGAGAAATCAGATGGAGATGCTGGGGATTGAACCCAGGACCTCATACATGCAAAGCATGCGCTCTACCACTGAGCTACATCCCCACATGCTCTAGTTATGTTTTATTTGCTCAATAACTACATGTGGTTAGAGGCTATTGGGTTGGACAATGCTAATATAGAATATTTGCATCATTCTGGAAAGTTCTATTGAACTAAGCTGTTCTAGAGGGGGAGGCTGACATTGATCAAATAACCATACTTAAAAATATAACTGCAATTGTGGTAAGTACTAATCAGAAAGAATACATGGTAACACAAGAGCATTTCATAGGGGGATTTGGCTTATGTGACTAAGACATGTTTGAACTAAGATGTGTTGAGTGATTGGGAGTTAGCAAAGCCTGTGGTTAGATTAATTAAAGGGATTGAAAAAAGGCTAATGGCTGGGGCATAGAGACGGTGGGAAGGTTTGGGTGAGATAAAGAGTAGAAGGACCACAGAGGACCTTGTAGAAAGAGGATGAGAAAGCTGAGAGGCTTTGTAATTTGACTGTCTAATCAGTGATGGAACCTAGATTTGACTTAAGTCTATGCTGCATAATAGATGTATATTCAGAGTACTTTGCCTCTGTAATTTACAGATCTCATCTTGCTCCTTTCCTCTTTGGAAATCACCAAATTTCCTCTACTAGATTATTTCTTCAGCATTAAAACATGCTATAATAACTTCCTTCTTAGACAAAACAAAAAACCCTTCCTACATCCATCTTCAGCTACTTTCCCATTGTTTTCTGCTTTTATAGCAAAACTCCTTGAAAGAGTTGGCTATACTTACTACCTCCTTGTCCTTTTTTTCTGTTTCTTGTTGAACCGCCTCTACTTAGACTTTCTTTCCCCCATCATTTTCAGTAAAGTCAGCAATAACTTCCATGATTCAGTCCTTATCTTGCAGGATTTCTCAGCAGCACCTGATATAATTGATCTTCCTCCTTTTCGAAGCACGTCTTCCTTGGCTTTTGATTTAGCACATTCTCTTGGTTTTCCTCTTACCTCCCTTCTCAGCCTCCTTTGCTGGACCCTTCTCCTTTGCACTTTGCCAGGGCTCAGTCCTGGACTGTCTTCATTTCTCTAAATGCATTAACTTACTAGGTAATTTCATCCAGTCGCATGATGTGATGGCTGATTTTATGGTACCCAGTTGTTTGGTCAAACACCAGTCTACATGTTGCTGTGAAGGTATTTTTTAATGTGATTAACACTGAAATCAATAGACTTTGAGTAAAGCAGATTACTCTCCATAATGTGAGTGAGCTTCCTGCAATCAGTTGAAGGCCTAAAGAGAAAAGATTGAGGTCTCCTGCAGAGGAAAGAATTGTGCCTCCAGACTGCCTTCAGACTCAAGACTGCAACATTAAGACCGCTGGAATTTCCAGCCTGCTGACCTGTTCTGTAGGTTTCAGACTTGCCAGCCGCCAAATGCTGTGAGTCATTCTCTCAAAATAAATCTTTCAAACTTCCCTGGTGGTCCAGCGGTTAAGACTCCACGCTTCCAACGCAGGGACGGCATGGGTTCGATCCCTGGTTGGGGAAGTTCCGCATGCTGTGCAGCCAGAAAAAAAAAAAAAAGAAAAAAAATCTCTCTCTCTCTCTCTGTTTCTCTGGAGAACCCCAACATTATCTACAATGCAATATCCATGGCATTAAATACCTTTTATATTTGACTAACAATTTTTATTTCTATCCCTGACTTCTCCCCTGAATTCCAGATTTGCATACCAACTACCTACTCAAAATCTCCATTTGGATAACAGTAGGTTTCTCAAACCATACTATGCATTTGTCCCAAACTATTGCTTTCCATCTCTCCCATTCCCATCTTTTCTTCTCCTACCTGAGTATCCCCCCTTTTCAGTTGCCAAGACCAAAACTCTGGAGTCATCGTTGATTCTTTTCTTTCTTTTACACCCCTCGTTCCATCCATCTGTAAAACTAATTAGGTTTATCTTCAGATATATGTTCTCATCTCACTAATCCAAACCTTCATCATCTCAGCTTGGACCACCACGGTAACTTCTTGACTGGCCTGTGTTCCTCCAGTCTGAGTCCCTACCTTAGTCTCTTCTCCACACAGCAGAGCAATCCTTTAAGGATACAAACTAGATCATTTCCCTCTCCTCTCTTGTGACACTTTGGCTTCTTATCACATTAAGAATGAAATCCAAAGTTTTGACTATGGCCTTTGGGATCTGACCCCTGGCTACTCCTCTGACCTCACTACCTACCACTTTCTTCCTCACTCACTGAGCTGTAGACACATTGGTTCCCTTGCAGATCCGTGGACAAATCGGGCAGGCTCCCAGCTTAGGGAGCTGTTCCCTGTTACCTCTGCTTAGAAAGATTTCCCCCTCTTAAGTCTTGCTCCTTCATTTCACTCTGGTCTCTGCTCGAGTGCCACATACTTAGATCTTTCCTGACCTCCCTACCCTACTTTATTCTCAGGGTACAAAGAATTCTTTCCAAAAAAAATTTTTTTTCCCCCTGTGAGGGGAGAAATGAAGTTGGGTGGTAACTACAGGGATTGGGCATATGGGATCTTGGGAGACTTTTAAAAGTGGGAACATTACAGTGTGTTTGTATGATGATGGGAATGATCAGGTAGAGAACAAGAAACTGATGATGCCAGAGAGGGAGGCTAATGGGAGGAGTGAATTTATCGAAGATTGAGAAGTCAAGAAAAGATGAAAATCTGCACACAAGTGGAGAGGCTGGCCTTCATTAAATCAAGAGCGAAGGCAGGGAATATGGCAGCTTGGTGGTTGAGATGGAAGTTGGTGGGAGTTTGGGACTTCCTGGACAGTCCAGTGATTAAGACTCCTTGATCCCAATACAGGGGGCACGGGTTTGATCCCTGGTGGGGGAACTAAGATCCTGCATGCCGTATGGCACAGCCAAAAAAAAAAAGGGAAATAGGTGGGAGTTCTGTCTGGTTGATTCTCTTTTCTTAAAGTAGAAAGCAGGTTATGAGCCAATGGCAAGGTGTAGGTGTTGTCGACTTAAAGAAAAACACACAACATAGGAGTTGTGAGTTTAAGTTTTATTCAGGGTGTTATTGAGGACTATAGCCCAGAGACAGTGCTCAGTTAGCTCTGAGGAGTTGCTCCAAAGAAGTAGGGGAGAGACCCGTTTATATATGATTTTTTTTTTTTTTTGGGCTAGGAAATACACACTGTCAAGCATACATCTTGGTAAGAGATTACTGCTAATCACAAAGAACAGATATCTCAAGTTAAGTGCTTATCTAAGTATGAGAAGATGCAAGAATCTGGGGTCATTGAAATTCTTCCTGAGATACACATCTAGCTATTTAAGGGCCTGTTTATCTAAAGCACTTTATCTAAAGTGCTTCATCCCGTTTCCATCCTGAATTCCTCTCAGGTTGGTGGGCAACTGAATTGGGTTCCGAATTAACCCTTGTAGAACTGGGTGGTGAGTGTTGGCGAGGGGGATATTTCCCAGTCTACCCCTCTTGAGTTCTTATAGCTGGACCAATAATAAAATTGACACAAGACAGATTAACAGGAGAAAGAGAAACAAATTTTAATTCATGCGCATGGAGATCCCATAGAAATGGTACCCAAGAAGTGGCCAAAGCAGGCAGCTTTTATACTTTTTTAGACAAAGAAACAATACATTTGTGAGGAATTGACAGGACAAAGAAACTTAGGTTTTGGGTGCCCAACTAGTGACGAATATCAGCAGAGTTTGGGCTTGGGGTAGTATATTAAAGAAGTAATGAGTTTGTTTATATAGGCTTCCTGGCCCCAAATTCCCTATCTTTTGCATTAAGGGTGTCCTTCTACCTCTAGATGCAAGGAGTGCACATTTCACGTGAGTGACTTATTTCCTATTTTCAGTGAGACAGAAAGGAGAGTCAGAGTGTCCCTCTTGCGTTGGCTGTTTCTTTTTTCTTTTCTAATTATTTAATTTATTTTTATTTTTGGCTATGTTGGGTCTTCGTTGCTGTGTGTGGGCTTTCTCTAGTTTCGGCGAGCGGGGACTACTCTTCTTTGCGGTGCACAGGCTTCTCATTGCGATGGCTTCTCTTGCTGAGGAGCATGGGCTCTAGGGGCGCAGGCTTCAGTAGTTGTGGCTTGCGGGCTCTAGAGCACAGGCTCAGTAGTTGTGGCGCACGGGCTTAAGTCGCTCCACAGCATGTGGGATCTTCCTGGACCAGGGCTCGAACCCGTGTCCCCTGCATTGGCAGGAGGATTCTTCACCACTGCACCACCAAGGAAGCCCTAAAGTGAAATTACTTTTAATTTCTGTGTTTTCTCCAGCAATGTTTTCTTGTTAAGTAGGGTACAGAATATGTGGACATCTAGGTTTAACAAGGGTGGTCCTTGCCAAGTCAGTACAATTGAGGAGTTTGGACTTTATTTAGAGGTTCCTAGAGAACTACTGGAGATTTGCGCAGAGAAGATCTGGGTGTCAGAAAGGTGGTTCTAGCTCAGTGTGTATGTGTGAGAAAGGCTTATTGAGGAATGGTAGTTTAGTGCAATAGGACCCTTCATTGAACACCTGCATAGACCTGTTAATAGTGTCCTTAGATGACAGCTCAGGAACAGAGGGTCTTTTCCAGCATTTTCTGCATACTTACTATATATAACAGGTTCTGGGAGGGCATGATAAATCAAGCAAGGTTTTACCTTCTCAAAACGCTCTTGGATTTAGATGATTTGTAATTATTTTTAGGTGTTTGGGGACACAGAAGAGGGAAGGAGCGATAAACACAGGGTAGAAATCAGGCAAGCCCTCCCACAGGAGATGACATTTCAGATGAGCTTTGAGGGAGTAGGCCCTTAGGGAGGGAAGATAATTTTAGGAAGGGGGAATAACATGAACCCAGTCAAGAGATGCAAGATGTACCACTAGAACAAATGCTGCATGATGAGAAATGGGGGAGGGGTGTGTGTGTGCCAGCGAGCGGCTCTTCTTCCATTAACCAGCAACTAAATAGAACTAAGGCGTTCTGTTTCCTGACAAGGGTAAGGCATCTGGGCCCTGAACTGTAGCAAGAATGGTTTGAAAGGAAAGTGAAGCTTATTTTAACGGTGATTTTTTTTTTTTAACTTAAAAAATAACTACATGGAACTACTCTCGGGATTTGTGCTATAATCTGCTCACTTAAGAACAGTTTGAAGTTAAAATGCCTTATCTAGCCTTTTCTGGAATGCCATTAGAAAATGTTAACTATGGTAACTCGGACCTGTCTGTCCCAGAAGGCTCTTAGAAGTCAACCCTTATCACTTGCTTTTAGCACATTAAGTTAAATGATTTTAAAGTCCCTCTGTATCCTAAGACGTGCTTTTGCAATAAACTGTAGCTTCTATGGATGTTTAAGAATGTAGAGTTATGATGCCAGCTCATGGGTTGTTTTGTGTAGATTAAATGAAAGAAGGCACGTAAACTGGTTAGTACAAAGCTTGGCACAGCAGCTGGGAGTAAATGGTAAGTTCTCTCCCTTAATCCCAGCTGTCTTTCCTTCACATTTTTCATTCTTTGCTTCCTAAGTCATCTTGTTTCCTGAACACCTATGTGCTAGACCCATCTTCTCTTCTAAGGACCCCAGAATCAGGTTAGGCACTCACATAAATAACCACCAAACAGGGAGAGTGTCAGTTAAGCATCTTGTAGGGTAACAAAACTTTCCACCCCCAAATGTGTCTCTTTGGTTTGAGGATGATTTGGGGCTGATTATTATTTTTTTTTAAAGGTAACATTTACTTTTCTGGTCTCTGGCCATATCTCCCTAATACTATTTGCCTTTTTTTTTTTTTTTTTTCCTTGGTCTTTCTCTAGTTGTGGCAAGCGGGGGCCACTCTTCATCACGGTGCGCGGGCCTCCCACTATCGCGGGCTCTCTTGTTGCGGAGCACAGGCTCCAGACGCGCAGGCTCAGCAGTTGTGGCTCACGGGCCTAGTTGCTCCGCGGCACGTGGGATCCTCCCAGACCAGGGCTCGAACCCGTGTCTCCTGCATTGGCAGGCAGATTCTCAACCACTGCGCCACCAGGGAAGCCCGGGGCTGATTATTTTTAAGAAACAAAAACCTCAGGAAGAACTTTCTACCTTCTCCCCTTAACCGCCTAAAGGGCCTATTCAGGAAGAACAATTATCACCATAGAAAACTAAAGTATACCATGAACTAGGTGTGGTAGACTAGGGGCACTCAGCAAGGCCTGTTTGATCAAAGTCCTCTCTGAGTCCCATTGTGTCTGCATGACTCAGCAAACATTTGTTTATCAAACATTTGCTCATTTTCATCTTCCTGTAAGTTGCCTTCCCTTTGAAGTCCCAAACACCCTCTTCTCCTTCTCTGGGAAGGTATACAAGCTTCAGTCACCTGACTTGTCCTTGGACCTCATATTCTCCTCTTGCTCTGCTATGTATGTAATTAAATTTGATTTTCTCCTGTTAATGTGTCTCATGCCAATTTAATTCTTAGACCAGCTAGAAGAACCTAGGAGGCTAAAGGTTTTTTTCCCTCCCCCACAATGTGTAGAGTGTGTGTGTGTGTGTACACGCGTTCTGAAACTGAGAGGCTGCAACAAGCCTCTGCCTTGCACCTGGGAGGGGACTCAAAAGGAGCAAATTGTGGCTTCACGGAGCCTTTAGAAACCAGCAACCTGAGCGTGTTTCAGTCTGGCAGTATCCAGACAAAGAAGTGGGAAAGACATTCATTTATTTATTTATTCATCAAATATTCATAGCCACCTACTAGCGCAAGGTGCTGAGTAAGAATATGAGTTAAGAGCAGGGAAGTATGAGAGAGTGTGGCTCACTTGGGCAGCTGGCTGCAGGTGCCTGGCATGGCTGGAGTTAAATATACTCACTTTTCCTTAAACAACATGACGAACCAAAATCTGAGTGGGATAAGGAGGAAGTACTATAAAGCGAAGTTACGTGTTGGTGAAAATTTGTCACTTCTTTTCAGAATTAGTCAGGATGGACTAGAAGTTTTTTTTTTTTAAAGCCTAATCGCTTCCTTTAGGGAACCGCCAGACTGACTAATCCATTACTTTAGGGCAATGGGTCCCAAACTGCTGTTCACTAGAATCATCCAGGGAGTTTTAAAAACCTCAGATGGCCAGGTCGCACGCAATACCAATTACATCAGAATGTCTGGGGGTGGGAGCTAGGCGTCAGTATTTTTGAAGATCCTCGCATGATTACCATCAGTAGCAAAGTTCTGGAGTCACTGCCCGAGGGCATAGCCCAGTTTTGTTCAATTAAGGCACGCTCTTTTGGTTCCGGTTCCAAACATTCCTTAAATTGTTTTTGCTCCTTTCTTGGGTTGGGGGGCGCTGTGAGCAGGAAGAGGATGTGCTGTCACCCAATTAGGAGATCCCACTTTGCTAAGCCCATCAGCCTAGTTGCCAGTGCTGCACGAGGAGTGGAGTTTTGCTTTGTCATTCTGACTCTGGCGATTTGCCCGCCCATTCAGAGGAGGGCGTGGCTTCTCGGAGCTACTGGGAACCCGCAGCCCTTTCTCCTCAGTTTGCTTCAGTCCCGCATTGCACCGGAGCGGCAGGTGCTGGGACGTCTGAAGGAGCGCCTGGTGCCCAAGGACTCGCGTTCGTGTAAGCTTCGGGTTTACTGAAAACGGAGGAAGCCCCAAGCCCGTGGGCTGTGAGCACTCTGGGCCGAGAGCATCCTCCTGCCGGGTGCCTTGTGGATGCAGGGGAAGGGGAGACGTTTGAAAGCGTGTCTGAGTAGGGCCGAGGTTTCTCTAAGTCGGGTGAGCTTCTTGGCGGTGTTCATTGTTTCGCCCGGGTCGGTGAAAGCTTGGCGTGTTGGTAGGTGAGACCGGCCCCCTGTCGGCTGGTGGTTTCCTGTCTCTAGCTCTTCTTTATAGAGACGGTTTGCAGAATATCGGAGAAAATGGTTTTTGTATCATTTCTTAATGCACGAGTCTTGAACTGTAGGTGATAATATGATGAATAGATTGACAGAACCTTGTCAGCAATAAGCGAGTATAACGATTAAAGGATGCCTTTCGAGGAATTTTCACACCACTGAATCCTCAGAAATTGTGAGAGATAGGCAAATCACGTGTGTCTCCGTGTGTTCAAGTGCGGAGACCAAGGCTTAGACTCCTGTGACTTTCCCTAGGCTGTTAAAGGAGACAACTAAGAGGAACCGGTGCTTATCTCACTGTATCAGGCAGTACAGGGTAGGGGTTAAAGGCTACACTGCACTGCCTTGTTTGAATCCTGGCTCTGCTGTTGACTGACTAGCTGCTTGAATTTGGGTAGGGAAGCTTTTCTGTGCCTCAGTTTCCCTATTTGTGAAATGGACCTGATTGGACCTACTTCAACAGGGTAGTTATGAAGATTAAGTATTAACATATGCAAAGCACTACAGAATCGTTAGCTGCTGCTATTATTATTGTTATTGTCAAACAACTATACTTTTGGGGGCTGGTGTGGTTTTTGTCTCATGAATGGACCTGATGTCAGTATAACTAGAGTCTATTTTTAATTCTCACTGACTCATTCTCTGAGTTCGCCCGTTTGTAAAATTGGACCAGTTGCACCCAGCATGTCATTTAGGGTGTTGCTGTATTATTTCAAGGTTCTCAAATAAAAGCACCCCAAGTGGGCAGTGTTCTTAATTTTGCCTCGAGGTTTCAAATTTCAGAGAAACTTTGGAAGTTGGTTTTTTGGCATTCTGTGTATACGATGCAGAGTTCAAAGGAAGATTAAGTTGGGAGGTGTTTTATAAAAGCTGAGATAATTGTGCCTTGAGCTTGCTTTTGAGGCTTTTCTGAATTCCAGACATACTGGGAAAGTGGGACGTGTATTTTAGTGAGACTTGCTCTTCTTCCATTCCGGCCGGAATCGTGGGGTTTGTAGTTGGCCTCGAGGCCATGTTTCCAGCCCGCGTGTAGGTCCGGACCCGAGCCGGCGGCGGGCCTTAGTCAAGGTCAGGGCCGGGGCTGGGGCCTGGGCGGTCGCCCGGGCGAGTGCAGTTTGGGACGCGGAAGCCCCGCCCCCGCCGCGCACTTCCCGCCGCGGCCGCGGGCGGAAAGACTGACCGGATCCGCTCTGCTTTTGCGCCACAGAGAACGGGCGGGGCCTCGAGGGAGCGCTCTGCGAACTGACCTGGGAAACCGACGTACCCGTTGTGTTTGTGAAACGGAGAAAGCTAGGCGGCCATGGTCCAACCCTGAAGGTAGGTGGGGGACCTTAACCTCTCTTTTGCCGCCTGAACTGCGAACGAGCTCATCGATCCGGTCGTGGTCTCAAAGCCAGGGTGATTGTGAGCGAACCTCCAAACGGAGCACATCCTTAGAAAACGACAAAGAAACGTGGGGGCCAGCTCACGTGTTAATCGACGTGGATGAGACACACATTTCAGAAGTGGGAAGCTTGGAAGGGCAGACGGACCTATTTTCATCTTTTAAAATAGGTTTTTTAAAGTGTCCTTTTTCTTTCCTTCCCAGTAAATCCAAATAACTTAAAATTTTTTAGCAGCAGTGTAAACTGCTGAAAGTGAGTCGTTTAGAGAAGTACTGAGAAAAGTGGGTCAGGAAATGCTTTATCTTTGTCCGTCCCTATCGTCTTCCTCTTTAATTCTCGGGGAGGGAAACCCAGAAACCCCGGAACCCCAGGCTCAGGGGAGAGCAACCAGCAAGCTCCTAGAGTGAGTTCATTTCCCTTCAGGTATCTCTTTTCTAGCCCAGAGTTAACAACTGGGTAGAGGGGAAGAAGAGAAAGAAATCTTTCCTTTAGGTGGTGGTGAGTGTGGTGGCAGCCCTCCCTTAGGATCATCCACTGAGGGGTGGATGGGTCATGGCTTGCCATACGGGCAAGATGCTGGGAGGCTGGATGGGTCATGGCCTGCCATACAGGCAAGATGCTGGGAGGCTGGGTGCACATTTAGGGGGGGATATGCAACGTGGATGACCAGGTTAGAAAGCCTCAGAATCGCATCACCTTGATACATCTGCTTTAACTTTTGCTGATTTTTTTGTCCTCCTTGTCTGTTTGTATCAATGTAATGTTCAAGAAATGGATCTCATACTATACTTGAACATTGCCTTCTTAGAAGTAAGCCTGAGGCCTCAGTTAAATGTAACAATGTATTTTGATGTGTGTGTGTTTAGGAGGGTTATAACAATTTGTATTTTTATTTACTACCTTTTCTTTTAAAAGAATCTTATTTATTACCTTTTTGAAGAATGGGTATAAGAAATGGAGATAGACTTCAAAGACAAATAATAAATTAATGGAAAATAATTAAAGGAGATTAAGGCTTTTAGCTTGATATAAAATACACTGTGTTACTCAGACCTTTAGTTTGCAAGTAAAATGAGACAGAGTCCTGTTAATATTCTTTCCTGTCTGATCTTTTTTCCGCCTGTGTCATAAATTTGCACTTAAAAAGCTGTATAGGCATTTGATCTTTATATAAATTCTACAGATGGTCCTAGTTTTAACACCAGTGGGAGTAAAAAGTAAAATCACTTTTTTATAAGCTTTGCACCCACTTTATTGGTAAGATCTGATGTTCTCAATTCTTTATGATCATAGTTAATTTCAGACATTTAGTGAGGTGCAATGCCATGAATGAAAAGCCTACCACCAAGTTATAATTAAATTTTAAAAAATGATTTAGTACATCTCTTTTAAGTAAACTTACCACTCTCCTTTGTATCATTTGATATATTTTTGGTTTTTAATGAGTACTAAGATGTGGAAGAAGACACAACAAGGTAAGGCTACTGCTTTGAAATGTTTGTGAATTTCTAGATAATTGTTGCCCACATTTGGGACTAAATGGTAGGTCTTGAAATTCTTTAGGGAACATTGGGTTTGAGTGGAGAAAGGCATTTATTTAGTGGAGAATTGAGTGCTTATAGGATTAGTGTTATAATCCTGAAGTCCACACCATAAAAAAGGTTAAGATTTCCTGCTTTAGTTGCAACCTAAATAATGGAGAGGGAGGGAGCTCGTTAAAACATGTGCTTTTCTTTTCTCCTCTTATTGTTTCTTCCTTTGTCTTCCTTTCTCCTCAATAAATAGCAGCAGCAGCAAAACCTACCTCATTTTCACAGCGTACAATGGAAGACCAGGGAGTACAGCCCTACTACAAGGAACTGATAAATTTAGATGACTACCTACAGGATGAAGGCTTTAAAGAAGTGCCTTTCAAAAAACTGTAGGCTATGGACCACCTACACAGAGTCCCCTGGAGTGCTTGTTAAACACACATGCTTGGGCTTTACCTGAGATCTTGTTCATTAAACCCTCTGGAAGGGACTAGGTTCTGCCTTTTAATTTATTTTAAACAAGCCTCCTCAGGTAATTCTTATAACTATCACATTTGAGACTTACTTTAATGTATAAGGTAGTTTGGTCACGATTAGTTGCTAAATAATTAGAGTCGAGGAAAACCAAACAAAAGATTACTGTTTAATATCTAAAAGGTGTTTGAAGATGGCAAAGAGTAACTTAACAGGCAAGTAACACTTTCTACCTGAATAGAAAAATGGGGAACTATGCTATCTGTGGTCAGGGCCTGTATGTCCATGTGTGAAATTAGCACTAGCTAGCTACTAAATTCTAAGAACTATGAATATAGTTCCTGTTGCACAAAGACATACGGCTTTCATAAACATTTTAGTTCTTAAGAGCAAGCTTGCAAATTTTCCTACAGGGACTCTTTCTTATATGTAAATCAGTGTCTCCAGGATTCCAGAGTTTTAAAACCTCTCATATAAAATGAATGCCTGTCGGTGGTATTGAGAGGTAAAGCAAAGTGAGTGGAAAAGTGCTTATTGGAATACAAAGTGCCAGACATAGTTAAGACTTCAGTAGTTTGAGATAATAATCTTGGGAGATTAAGACTAAAACTTGCAACATGGGACTTAATTTCTTCCAGGCAATAATAGGAGAGAACACAGACCCAAAGCGGTGCATGATTAACATCCAAGGGAATTATGGAGCCAGTGTGGGAGCAGCTCAGAGGTGATGGTGTTGTGGTCAGGCTGGGGGCCCCCCACATTCTGGGCCCGGGGTAGGCACTGAAACAGGCAGGTCTCCTCTCAAGCCTAACTTCTAAAAGTTACCAGAAACCAGACCCCTAACTGAATAGACATCGGGAAATGAGTGGTAATTTAATAACTCTCTGACCATTCCCTTTCTTTCTTAATACTCTACCAAAACGGGCAGAAAACTTGATTCTCTCCTCAGATAATCCCTTCCAGGGAGATTAGTAGTGTATGTGCTTTTTGGCCTAGTTAAGGTTGAGGCCTAAGGAGAATTGAAGGACTGCTTTGACTCTGGTTTATTTAAGAAGGTAAGAGTAAGGACTAACAGTGTTTACAAGAGGCATAGATTGTTAGTGCTGCAAATAAATTTATTTGGTGCTGATTATATAGTAAAATTTTTGCTAGCTGTGAATGCGTGGTGAGACCCAGTGCCTTCTCCTCCCACTTTAACCAGGTGACAACACAAACCTCTTCTTTGCTGTCTGTCAGTCCTTATTCAGTGGTGTCACTGTTCTGGTCCAGGCTTCAGATTTCCTCTCACCTTTCCTGTCTGTTCATTTACCAGGGCCTGTTTCCCACACAGGTGCCCACTTCTTCTATTAACTTTTTGCCCAGGCTACTTGAGGTACTGTTGCCTCCTACCTGAACGGTCGCTAACTGGCTGCCCACTTCTGATCTCCCTGCCCTTGCAGTCCATCTGCTGCAGAACCATCTTCCCGATTGCTTCTTTGCTGCCCCCAGATCTGCATCCAGGATGAGTATGTATTGCTTAACTTGGTTTTCTGTGTCCTCCAGGGTCTGGCCCCAACCTGCTTTTCTGGTGATCTTGTGCTCTGCCCCCTTTTACCTCTACTGGAAGCTTGTGGGAATACTGTTGGAGCTGTGGTCCCTAAAATTTCCCTCCTTTGTTCTGTTCTTCATTTTCTTTCCTGACTTTTCTTCCTGCTCAGACCCACTTTTCCAACTGCCTACCTGTGTCAGAGTACAAGGCCAGATTTGCCTGTTCTCTCCCTCCTCTGCTCCCGCAGCACTCCCACAAATCCCTGTCTCTGGGTAAGGAGGAATCCTGCCAATATCAGAAGTGAAGAGTTAGACTTATTCCTTGTGCCTATGATTCTAGATCTGCCTTAGAGCTCATCAGATATTTAAATGAATGTCTGTCAATGATAGCAGCTACCATTTATTGAACATCTGCTGTGTGCTAGCCTCTAAATGCTGTGGTACCTAGTTGATTGAAATCCTCCCAGTAGTAGTCCTGTGAAGGAGGTGGTGTGATCCAGTTTTACAGATGAGCAAATGGAGGCCCTCAGATCTTAAGGAGTATGCCCAGATGACACAGCTAGTAAAGCAGCAGAGCCAGGATGGAGCGCAGGCCTGTCTGTAAAGTTCACTCTGGTGTTCTCACACTTCTGGCACTTGGCTCTGTGTTACTGCTATTGGGATGCGTGCCTGATCTCCCTGGTGTGATTGTGTGCTCATGATTCATGGCTGAGCCCATGCAAATCTTGGTATTCCTAGCATAGCTCTGGCAAATTGGCGTTTGTGCATAGCATGCTTGCTGAGTGGAACTGCATTCCTCTGTGCCTGCTAAATTATACCCTCCTTTAGGATGAAAATGATTTATCTTTGTATCTTCCATGTGTTATTTTAACACCTAGTATGCACTCAGTAAATACCTGTGGAATGAATGGTTGATGGTGGGGCCGGAGGACTGACTTCAGTGAGGGATTTAGCTACAAGGTGTCTGATTTGGTGAAAGTGGACTGTCTCTGTTAGCGATTAAGCCCCAAGTATAATAGTTCAGGAGAGGTTCTAGGCAGTATATAAAGCAGTTCAGACTTTTAAAAGAGCTGTATGGTAGCGGCATTGTCCATCCTCAGTTTATGTAGCTGTGTCCAGGCCAGTTGAGAAGAAAGTCACATTATGTCTATTTAGCTACTGTTTATTGAGCCCCTGTGTTCTCGATGTTGAGCTAGGCTCTGTCTTTGTTATCTCTAACTCAAGTCTGTAGGGCAATGTATATATTTTAAAATACCTTTGTCAACAGATGTTTGTATATGATTTTTTACAAAGAGTCGTGGCCGCTCTGTATGACAGAGAAGACATCGGATTGAAGACATTTACAGAAGAGGAAACTCAAACTCCAAAGAAAGCACTAGTTTTGATTTTAACCCAGGGCTCCAGAGCTGAGTTTTTTCAAGGCTGCCTCCTTTAGAAGCCGAATACCCAGTGCTTTCCTACCCTTAGTCTATCAGAATGATGCTCCTGGTCATTGCTGACTTCTGAGGTGTCCCAAGAGAGTTGATAGTGGCTCTTACAACAGGAAAGGTTCTATTCTCATCTCACACCCTTGTTTATGTTAGTTCTTAAGGCTTGGCAAGTCAGCCAGCACTTGGTTTTCTGAAGTGTCAGTTAAATATATGACTTTCAACCACAGAGCAAGGGTGGAGGTTTTATATATTCTAAAGTATTTCAGTGGGCAGGTCCAAATTATTTTGTGGGGCTTGATTGTCATTTTATCTTTTACTTCAACTAACAGTAAAGCCTTCTTATTTGAATAGAACAGTTATTCAAAGCCTCTTTTAGATACCAGGTTTTTTCAAAGAACCTGCTGAAGTCCAAGGAGCCATTTATGAGAAAAATATACATAAAGAATTGTGCGGGAATTCCCCGGCAGTCCAGTAGTTAGGACTCTGGGCTTGCACTGCAGCGGGCACAGGTTCGATCCCTGGTCGAGGAATTAAGATCCCACATGCCACGTGGCACAGCCCCCCAAAAAAAAAAAAAAAATTATATGCCATTTAACTGACATTAGAATTTAAATAAACCCACACTGATTAAATTTAATAAATTTTCCAAAAAAAAAAAAAAGAATTTTGCATGTAATCTCAGACTCTTCATGGCCCTGATTCAGAATTTCTAGTAAAGTGGTTTACCCTTCAAAGTGATATATATACACAGTTCCATTAGTTGAAGCCTTAGTAGGTTTTAAAATTTTATTATATGACAAATTTCTTTTCACTGGTATTATTATAGTGAGATATATTTCTTTGTCTTCCTTATGGATATTTAGCCTTTAAAATATTTTTCTGTTCCTAAAACAACATCCCAGGAGTGAAGCTACTGGTTTGTATACACTTTTTTTTTTTTTCCTATTTAGTGTCTAACGTTTATTAAACACTTGCTATCTTTGGGATAACTGAAGATTTAAGTACCTGCTCAATAGTTGAAAATATTGTCAGATCTATCACGTAATTCTCATTCATTCAATACTTATAGTAACTTTATGATGTAAGTAGTAGTATTCTCATCTTACAAATGAGGAGACTGGAGGCTGACAGGTTAAGCAACCTAAGGTAGTGCTAATAGCTAAGAGGTCATGAATGGAACCCAGGTTTGCCTCCTTCCACTGTCCATGGTCTTTTCAGAAACTCATTTAAAAAACACAGATATCTGCCTTGATCATTGGAAAGTTTACCTTTAATACTGAAAAGCTAAACAAAGCAAAAATATACACACACAAACATAACCTTAAAGGAAATTCAGATGAAAGAGAACATACACCTAACATCCAGCTACTCCAGCAAATCAAGCTAGGCCTTCACCACATCTCTTCACAGCTCAGTATTAAATCAATACCCTGGCAGGATGAGGGGAGAAAAACTGCTGTGAAAGGAGGAACAGAAAAGTGTCAGGAGGTAGCTAACAGCAGGATAAGCATATCTTTTAGAGTGCGGGACTCAAACCTGACTGGTTCTTGGCTTTGGCTCAGAGGTCTCTTAAATATCTGTTGGTTGTAGATTAATCAGGCAATAAAACCCCACTGGAAAAGATAGTGGGTCCTATGTGACTTTTAAAATTTGACCATAGAGAGACCTATAACCTATAACATTCATCCGTACCACCATGTTTGTGTTGAACACTAGGGGTTGTGGGAAAGAGCTTAAGAATGCTTGGAATGAATGAATCTGAACTCCTAGCAAAGGGACTGAATAATAATACTGGAGAAAAAGAGTGAAGAAAAGAAGAAAGGAAATGGAGGCCCTATGGAGCCTTTAGCAGCAACTCCTGAAAGAGAAAAAGGGGTAAGAAGGAAGCTAAATTATTTTGGAGGCCAAGTTGTGTGTTAAGGGACCTGAACTAGTCTTACCGCAAGAAGAAGGTAGACTGCAGTGATTTCTTTAAAGTACTCGCACTTTTTGCCTTCTGTTAAGAGTCACAGAGAAGTTTACTGGTATAACAAATTAGGTATTGCTGTGCATTCTTTTTAAGCTGCATTTATATAATTATTACTAGTAATTGGACCTCGGGTTAGAAAATCACCGTTTAGTAACTTAAGGATTCACAAGTGTAGAAATCCCGTTCTTCAAATGATCAGGGAAAATCATTAGATTTGAGATTTGTATTTTGTAGCTACATCTAAACTTTGCGCTCTAAAGGCAGGTTTTTTTTTTTTTTTAAACATCTTTATTGAAGTATAATTGCTTTACAATGGTGTGTTAGCTTCTGCTTTATAACAAAGTGAATCAGTTATACATATACATATGTTCCCATATCTCTTCCCTCTTGCATCTCCCTCCCTCCCACCCTCCCTATCCCACCCCTCTAGGTGGTCACAAAGCACCGAGCTGATCTCCCTGTGCTATGCGGCTGCTTCCCACTAGCTATCTATTTTACATTTGGTAGTGTATATATGTCCATGCCACTCTCTCACCCTGTCACATCTCACCCCTCCCCCTCCCCATATCCTCAAGTCCATTCTCTAGTAGGTCTGTGTCTTTATTCCCATCTTAAAGGCAGATTTTAAAAGGCAGAGTATAATGCAAGTATGACTTTCTGAGGATGACCTAAGTTACATGTTACCAAGGTTCTTATGAGCAGGGATCTAGCAGAGAATAAATTCAGCACTGAAAATCACAACTTAGTAATATGATGCTGGTCTTGATGTGTGCTGTTGCTCCGAGCAAGTTGTGTGGGCTGTTATCTCCTGTGACATCCCTATAAATGATATATTAGTAATACTTTATAAGTAGGTTGGGAGAATTAATTTATTTCTCTAAGGCATTTAAAAATTGTTGGATGAAAGGCTCTGTATGGAGCAAATTGGTGTCGGTCTGTTTTCCATCCTCTGAGCCAGGAGAAAATAGGCACCTTAGGGTGGGAAGGTTGGCTTATCTTTTGGAGTTCTTTTATAAATTGCTTTTATTGAATTTGAAATGGATATCAGAAGCTCCCAAGAATATGGTTAACTATTTAAGCAAACTTTTTTGGACTTGGAACTTGGAACTATGTGTTTTCATCAAAGATTTAAAATGGGTAAGTGTTAGTTTGTAATTGGCCAGACTTGGGGGTAAAATATGGCCCTTTGATGATCCTGGTCCCCAACTTTTTCTCTTTCTTTTTCTTCATTTCAGAGAAGAGATAAGGCTGACTTTCTGAAAAGCAGTCAACTTTACTTTTTTTTTTTTTTTTAATTATTTATTTTTGGCTGCGTTGGGTCTTCGTTGCTGCGTGCGGGCTTTCTCTAGTTGTGGTGAGCGGAGGCTACTCTTCGTTGCGGTGCACGGGCTTCTCGTTGCGGTGGCTTCTCTTGTGGAGCACAGGCTCTAGGCACGTGGGCTCAGTAGTTGTGGCTCGCGGGCTCTAGAGCACAGGCTCAGTAGTTGTGGCGCATGGGCTTAGTTGCTCCGCGGCATGTGGGATCTTCCTGGACCAGGGCTCGAACCCGTGTCCACTGCATTGGCAGGCAGATTCTTAACCACTGCGCCACCAGGGAAGTCCCAACTTTTATTGTCAATGTGTAAGATATATTTCTTCCATTAATCTGTGAAATATTTTGCTCCAAATAAGTTGGCAGTAGGTGCTGGAACAAAGGTTTTCATCTACGCTTACACGTTCAAGTGTGCATACTTAAATGCCTCCATGTGAAAATAGCTTTGCTTGGAAGATTTATAACCAAATTCTTGCTTTAGGGAAGCTAACAGTCTAATAGGGCAGGGTAATGTATATGCACAAGTAACAGTACTGCATGCTGTTTTTGAAAAATGCATGTTTCTTTCTGAATTTTACCCCTACTTAAAAAGAATAATGGTGAACGAATAGTAATATAACTATTTTGAAGTAACTTAACATGAGGCTTGGCTGTTCATGTATTTGCAAGAAACTTTATGCTAATGTCAAAGAAAAATGAACCAGTGTAGATGCATAGGAAGGAAGGTAGGGCCAGTATACTTCCTGGTGCCTTGAAACCGGAGCTTCAGATGCAATGTGGTGGTCTCTCTCTCTCTTCTTCCCTCTCTCCTTCCCCTCTTGTGACTGATGAGCTGAGCCCTTTCTCCAACTGTACGTGATTTCCTAGTGAACTAGGGGGTGTATTTTTCCAACATACATTAGTCACCCGACTTACAGCATTCACGTTCATATCCTTATAACAGATTGTGTTTAAAATCTTCACAGATTTCTCACCTTTCAGGGTTCAGATTTACTATCCATTCGGAGTCTGTGACCCTCACTTTTGGCAAGCTTCCAAACAGCTCTTTGGCGGAGACCCTGTCCACTTTATTCCTGTACCCTTGGGTGGCGCAGCACCAGAGATCGCTTGCGTAACGCTGGGGGACCCGGGTGGGGGGGGGCGGGGGTGGGAGTTGGGTATGGTAGCGCACCTTTGCGCATGCGCCAGTCCGGACCTGGCTTACCCGATGACCCCGCCCCCCACTGGGGTAGGTTAGAGAGGATTTGGCTTTTGAAGGTTTTGAGGGCCCGCCTAGGTAATTAACACAATTTACATTAGTATAATGACAGAGTTCCGAGCAACCACCTTGCAAATGGACCCTGAGAGTTCAGTTTGTCTGTAATGGAGATACCGCAGGCCACGATCCTTGGCTTTGTGAGCAGTTTATAATTTAGCCAGATTTAGTTTCCCCCCCTAAAAAGTCTTTTAATCACAGAGCGAAAAAACGGTGCCGCAACATGTGACAGCAAATGTTTTAAAGCACGGGACGTTTGGTCCCCCATAATTTTGTCATAAGATTGTCCAAGCGTTTCTTTGAAAGCTAGATGACAATGCCAGTAAACGCCAAAATAGTAGCTGTCACTTGAACCGAGCGGTGTCACTCTAGGGTGGGGGTGGGACCCCCTCTCGCGCGCCTTCTGCGCCGGCCGGGGGCTTGTTCACGAACACTGAGGGGTCTGGCCTCCGCGGGGCGGGGCCGCCGGGAGGCGGGGTGAGCCGGGCGCGGGGCCGCCTGGACTGCGCTAGTGCGCATGGGCAGGCGTCCTCCTGCGCGCCGGCTGACCCCTTGTTTCCGCCGTTGGCCGAAATACTGCGAAGGCCGTTACTTGAGCGCTACCGGTCGCCGACATGGCTGAGGAAAAAGATTGCCTGAGGGGAGATGTAGAGATGGGCGAGGAGCCGGTGGTGACCATTACCGGTGGTGCGTACTCTGGGAAGCAGGCGGCGGAGGAGGAGGCGGCGGAGGAGCCGATGAAGGTGGAAGCGGCGGCGGGGGCTGATGCCTGCTCTGACGACCTCAGCTGTGGGGAGGCCGACATCGACCCAAGCCTGCTGGAGCTGGTGGATGAGGAGAAATGCCGGAGTATCCGCAAGCAGTACCGGCAGCTCATCTATAACGTCCAGCAGAACCGTGATGACATAGTGAACACGGCGAGCGAGTCCTTAACCGAGGCTCTCGAAGAAGCCAATGTTCTGTTTGATGCAGTGAGTCGAACGAGAGAAGCGGCCCTCGACGCTCAGTTTCTTGTTTTGGCTTCTGATTTGGGTAAAGAAAAAGCAAAGCAGCTAAACTCTGACATGAGCTTTTTTAATCAAGTGGCATTTTGTGATTTTCTGCTTATATTTGTGGGTCTAAACTGGATGGAAGATGATGGACGTGATGCGCTGAGTGACTGTGATGATAATATAGCTCGCTCTTTTTGGGAGACAGTACAAAAGGAAGCAACGTCGTGGATGCTGCAAGCTGAAACATTCCACTTTATTTTCGGTTCATTCAAATCAGAGACTAACGCGCGGAAGCCCCGACTGGAGCACCGGAAAAAAGTTCACAGAATGGAAGAAAACGGGGATATGCCTACAAAGCTGAGGAAGCTGGACCTGAGTAGTAATCAAGAAGCGACAGAAAAAGAAGTAGAAAGAATCTTGGGATTGTTGCAAACGTACTTTCGAAAGTATCCTGATACTCCCGTGTCCTATTTTGAGTTTGTGATTGACCCAAACTCTTTCTCTCGTACTGTGGAGAATATATTTTATGTTTCTTTCATTGTAAGGGATGGTTTTGCAAGAATAAGGCTTGACCAAGACAGGCTGCCAATATTGGAGCCCATTAATATTAACCATGTGGGTGAGGGGAATGATTCCAGTTCCCATGGCAGGAAACAAGGAGTTATATCTTTGAGTTTACAGGACTGGAAAAATATTGTGGCAACTTTTGAAATTTCAGAGGCCATGATCAGAAACTCGTACTAAAGATTTTTGTTCTTAGTGTAGGAAACATTTTGTGGCTTTTCTTAAGCATCTCAAAATGGAGAGTAAAATCCATACAGAAGCACATATTGTATCTCTTGTAAAGTGAAAAAGTATTTTCAAGAACATCAGAAATTGTTTCACTGTGCAGTGTATTTTTCTTGGTAGTTTATAAAGTTGTCATCTTCTGTTGCTAAAAAAAATTTACTGGCATGTTCATGGGAAAATTTTTTTGAATGCTCCTTAAGACTTTAATAATAAAAGTTCTGAATTCCATAAATTAAAAGGTATTTGATAATTTTCCAAAAAAGATTAGTTATGGTGCTCTTTGATACTTACTGCCTTGCTTCCTCTGCTTCAGGGAACCACAGGAATCCCAAATGGGGCTCTTGACCAGGTTGGGGGGAAGAGTGGGTGGAAAAAATGGTCAAGGAAGACTATCTGTAGGGCAGAGCCTAAGTGACGTTAATACTGTTAAAAAAAAAAAAATTCAGATGCCGTGCTTCATTGCAAAGAAGACAGTAAGATTAATGAGTGGGTATCCATATTCTAAATAATTTCTCCTGTGATTGGACTCAACAAAAGTAGAATATCTCTACTGTAGTAGGTGAGCCATCAACTAAATGCTGAAAGGCGAGTAAATTGGTCAAAGGTAAGGAAGGTAGTCTCGCAGAGAAATATGGAGGCCAAATACATGGAATTGTGAGAAGTTATGGCTCCAGAGAGACCTGTAAGATTTTTTGGAAGACTACTCCATTTGAATGTTATCCTGGGCAAAAATTGGCATACCTCATCTGTTAGTGTCCTCAGGAGTAGAAGGTCACCTTTGCCAGATTATTTCAAACACAAAATCTTTTAACATCCTGTTACATAGTCTTTATGTACTTGCTTCATTTCTTCTCTGGCCCCTAGCTTCCCTTTGTAATTTCTGCTGATACGGAGTGTCCCTCAGAATCAGTGATGTTTCATCATGGTAACAACTTTGAGTATTTGTTCCCAACTCCATTTTGATTTCTTAAGTAGGGCTTTAAATGCGTGGAAACTTCTTGTTTAAACTGAAATATATGATTAATTAATCCAAGTTTTCTTCACTTAGGATAAAGCCATAAAGGGTTTTTAGTGTTGTTGCTTGTAATTGTTTTAAGAATATAAATTACCACCTTATTTGGACGCTACTGCTGAAAATTTGGGTCTTTAAGAAGACAAGTTTTGAAGGTGCAGTGAGCATGCCTATGCTTTCCTTGATCCCTATAGAAACTAAATCTTTGGTAGCAGGGGGTCGTGCCATTAAATCTTATTTGGCAAGTGGATAAGTATCTGCTTTGCATGGCAGTAATGATAAACTTTCCCACTAAGTCTAAATGTAGTACAGGGAAGGGAAATCCAAAGACTAAATGAATGACTTTGAGATCAAGAGAAGATTGAGAGTGAGAGGTTCTTCAGTAATAGTGGAGGTTTTTAGCAAAAATAGAAATTTCTCATGAAACTGGGCCAATTATTTTCTGAAGTAGTCAATTTTTCCCCTTTTTTATATGAAGGGATGCTCACCCTTCCCAGTGTCTACCACCCTTTGATCTAGCAATTGTGCAAGCATCATTTGGTCTCTGATCCTCCCTTTAGCATGCCTCTACCAACCGGGTTCCTTAGGTTTTCCAGAGCTTTGCTGTTTGGGGAGAAGATAATCTTAGTGATAGCAAAAAGATCTTGCCTCAGGTCTACTCACCACCAATTCTCTCTTTAAATGCCAAGTGCCTTTACTAGGAGTATTTGAAACTTAGTGATGACTAAAAGCATTAACAGAGAATGTGGAGGTTTGGGAGGAAGGTAATCTTCTGGGTCTTCTCTAAAGTAATAGCTGTTAACATATAAATCAGGTTGACCACTTGTTTCTACTTTTCATTGGTTGTCATGACACATAGATTGCCTCATCACTTGGAAATTAAAGCGATTGTTTACCTTGAAGAAAAAAGGAAAATTGTCTGATAGATAACTCATTTATAGAGATTAGATGTGAACCAAGCTGCAAGTCTGCTGGTTTCCCACTAATATAGTTAGAATGCCTTATATTTCACAGGTTCAGTAAAATCAGCTGAACTTCAGGAGAATATTATGGAAATCTTTTAAACTAGGATTTTGTTGTTTGACAGAACCACTCTCTGATCAAAGGACCTGGGATCAGATCCTCTGTAACGTTCTAGTTGGAGACTTTGGGCAAATTATTAAACCCGCAAACCTTTAGGTTTTTTATTTGTTAAGTGGGAATTATTACCTGTTCCCTTAAATTTACAGTAAGGATAAAATGAGAAAATGTATGTGACAAGTACTGTGAATTAATGGGTGTGGTATAGTGAGAAAAGCAAGAGATTTGTAATCATTTAGACCTGGGTATAATTATTGACTCATGGGCAAGTTTCTTAATCTCTAAGGGTTTCTTTCTTTTTTTAAAATTTATTTTCTTTCTTTATTTTTGGCTGCGTTGGGTCTTCCTTGCTTCGTGCGGGCTTTCTCTAGTTGCAGTGAGCGGGGGCTACGCTTCGTTGCGGTGGCTTCTCGTTGCAGAGCATGGGCTCTAGGCGCATGGGCTTCAGTAGTTGTGGCGCACGGGCTTAGTTGCTTCGCGGCATGTGGGATCTTCCCGGACCAGGGCTCGAACCCGTGTCCCCTGCATTGGCAGGCGGATTCTTAACCACTGCGCCAGCAGGGAAGCCCTCTAAGGGTTTCCTTATTGTCATTTCTGAAATGGGAATGGCATGTGATTAAATGGGATGATATATACCAAACATCTAGCCCAAGGTTGGGCTTGCTGTGAGCACTCATATTAGTCCCTCACTCAGTAGTAGATCAGCGTCAGAAAGTCCATGCTGCTGCCTCCTTCCATGGTGACATCTCTGTCACGGTTCCTACACTTTGCTTTAAGTCTAGATGTCATGACTTTCTCATATTCTTGGCTTTGTTGTGGGGAAGCCATTACCAAGTGATTAGAATTGGCACTTTGTTAATTCACTCAACAACTGTGCCAGGCACAGCTCTAGGCACGGGGTGGGGGTGGAAAGTGGTGAACTGAAAATTGCCTGTCTCTCATGGAGTTTATATTCTAATCGCTGTATTAGTTTCCTATTGCTGTTGTAACAAACTACCATTTAGTGGCTTAAAAACAACACAAATTAATTTTCTTACGGTTCTGGAGGTTGTAAGTCTGAAATCGGTTTCTCAAGGTGTCAGCACGGCCGGTTCCTGTTGAGGCTCTGAGGAGAGAAATCTGTTCTGCCTTTTTGGAGGCCACCTGTGTTCCTTGATGCACTATTCCTCCGTTTTCAAAGCTGCCAGTGCAGCCTCTCTGTCTTCGCATTGATTACTGTAATGAAGTCTCCCTCTGCCTCCCTCTTAGAAGGATACTTGTGAATAAGTTGGGCCCCGTGGGATAATCCTGGAAAATCTCCCCATCCCCGGATTCTTAAATCACATCTCCAGAAACTCTTTTACAGGTAATGTATTCACAGGATCTGGGGTTTGGACTTCAGTGTTAGGGGACCATTGTTGAGCCTGTCACAGAGTGGGAGACCACAGTAATTCTGTCAGTGATGACTGCTCTGGAGAAAAACTGCTTGGAGAGTGGCTGAGAGGCTGGGTCGGGGTGGCCCCTGGGAGGAGGCATTGAAATGGAGTCTGTTTGTTGTAAGCCATTTGCCAGAATACTTGGTACAGAGTGAATGTTAAATATTACTGTGGCTCTAGACATTTTAGGCACATGATAGCTGACAGGTCTAGATGGTTAATTGGTCATGGAGAATCAACTTCCCTGGTTCTCCTAGGAGGAAGATAGTGTAGCAAGCATCTCTACTTCACTGACTGGGCACAAAGACAATTCTCTGATTTGTACTCACCTCAGTATTACTGTTTGATAGTTTTCACCCAGCACCACCTGTCAGCATTGATTGAAATTTTCCCTAGGCCAGGAGTTGGCAATGTTTTTTCTGCAAAAAGCCAGGTAGTAAATATTTTAAGCTTTGTGAGCCATATGGCCTCTGTTGAAACTAGTCAACTGTGCTCTTGTTGCAAAAACAGCAGCTCTAGACAATATTGAAACAAATGGGCGTGGCTGTTTTCCAATAAAATTTTATTTATGGATAGTGAAATTCGGGTTTCATATAATTTTCATGTATCATTAAGTATTGCTCTTGATTTTTTTTTCCTTTATCATTTGAAAATGTTAAGAAGAACCATTGTTAGCTCAGGGGCTGTGGAAAAAAAAACCCAAAAAAAACTACAGGCCTGCTGGGTTTGCCCCTCAGGCTGTAGTTTGCCAGTTCCTGTTACAGGCCTGGGGCCCAGGCTCTTCTAGAAAGTCTGTAGCATTTAAACCATCATTTAGTTTTATTTCTTTCGTGGCCCATAATCCTCCAAAGCAGAGGCTTGAGGTATATCGCCTGGTGGATGCTGCAGCGTGCTGGCAACAGCAGTCAGATTTCAAAGGAAACAAGCAGTCAGCAGCTCGTATCGTTTATATAATCACTGGAGACAAGGAACCCAGGCAGGAGAATTTAAGCAGTTTGCCCAGGATCACATAAGTGACAAAGTCAGGTTCAGATTTGGACTAAATCCAAGCTGCTAACCTATTATGCTACACCCCTGGTACTTTTTCAGTGTTTTCCCACAGGTTTATTTTCAGGGATGAGAAAGTTGAACTGAAGCCCAGCCTCTCAGTATACATAACAAAGTAGGAACTAGCACCCAGGTTTTTTATTCTAAGAATATTTTTGAACATCACATGCATGTGGAGTTGGCACTGGTGATGCAGGAATGAGACAAGATGCTTGTCCTTGTAGAGTTGATGGGATTGTGAAGATGCCAGCAGGGGCATCAGAGGAGGATCCAGCCTGCTGGGCACAGTCAAGTAAAGGCTTCCAGCTAAATGTTGAAGGACAGGAAGGGGCGGAACAGTCTTCACTAAGTGATCTGAGAACCTGTGTTAATGCAGTTGCAAGAAACAGGAGAATGTTGTTTGGGAACCTTAGGGAAACAATGGAACAAACGGGCCTTACGTTGGTGTCTTAGGATGTTGGTAAAAGAGCCTAAAGGAATGCTTTAGAAAGGGTGACATGTTTGTGTACATTGAATAAAAATAATAAAACATCGTGCAGTTGATATACTGGATCAGAATTTGATGGGAAGAGGGCATTTCAGGTGAGAGGCGATGCAGGTAAGTGCAGGGGACAACATCTGTAAAACATGCCGGAGCTTTTTGACTTAGCCCCTTGAGCAGACAGGTTCCCTTTTGTAGGAAAGGGAGAATTAGTGACTGAAGGGATTTTTCCTACCAACCACGGTGCCAATATGATTTATCTCACGCTCAGCAGTTGGGGGCGGGGGTGGGGTTGGGGGGAATGTTGATTTTACAAAAGGAAAAAACAGACTCCCAAGGATGAGATGATTAGCCCAAGTCACCTAGCCTTGAGAGTGAGAGCAAGTATTTTCACCTAGGTCACTTCCACACCAGAGCTCATGTGTAATAGTTAAAAAAACAAAAACCTGTGCCCAAAGGATAGGAGTCATGTTTGGGGGAAAAATAAAAATGACTTACTCAAATTTTAAAGAAATCTGAATTGCTTTCAGTATTGTGCCTTTCTGGGGGAGTCTGGAGCACTGTTTTTGCTGGGGGTGGGGTGGAGGAAAGGCATTGAGAGGCAGATGGAAGAATATACAATCTGTAAACCTCACAAACAGCTGCTGGGGGGAGGGGGGTGTATGTTTACATTGCTGTCCTTGGTTCTCAAAATGTGGTCTTCATTCTGCCCACCCCCTTCAGGAAGTCCTTGAGGTCAGAATTACCTTGATACTAAGATGCTCTTTGCCTTTTTCACTCATTTTCTTGCACATCTACCATGGAGTTTTCCAGAGGCTACATGGCAGGCAGAGTGGTGCAACAGACTGAACACAGAAAAGACATGAACTGTCTTTTATCAAGATAGTCATCACAGAGAATTACAGAGATACAAAATAATGCCACTCTTCTCACTAATTTAAAATGTTTTAATCAATTGTTATGTTTAACAATAATGTTTGATATTTAAAATTTAAAGATATTTTAATAACTTAAAATATTTTAATATTTAAGATATTAAATTTTTTTTCTTAGTTTTAGTTTCCAATATACTAAGCCCCACATTAACCAAAGCTCTAAATAATTTAAGGTTCTAAAGGGATCCTGAGACTAAAAGTTTGAGAACTCCTGTTCTTTATCAGCTTCTCTGGTCAGTAGTAACCAATATTTCTAGCAGTCGTAATTGGAGAATGGGGGGCATTTTTCTCTTGTGTCTCCTTACCCCATCTGTGTGCGCCTTCCTTACACTGTGGAGGAGAGAGCTGTCTTATATTGTCTGTCTTACTTTTATCTCAGGTGGGCAACCACTTCCTTGCAGTTGAATGACAGCAACTTCAGTTTTTTTTTTTTAAATTTTATTTATTTATTTATTTATTTATGGCTGTGTTGGGTCTTCATTTCTGTGCGAGGGCTTTCTCTAGTTGTGGCAAGTGGGGGCCACTCTTCATCGCGGTGCGCGGGCCTCTCACTATCGTGGCCTCTCGTTGCGGAGCACAGGCTCCAGACGCGCAGGCTCAGTAATTGTGGCTCACGGGCCCAGTTGCTCCGCGGCATGTGGGATCTTCCCAGACCAGGGCTCGAACCCGTGTCCCCTGCATTGGCAGGCAGATTCTCAACCACTGCACCACCAGGGAAGCCCAGCAATTTCAGTTTTAAGTTGGATTAAAATTTTAAAACATCATGTTTAGTTCTGGGGTCAGCTGAATGCCTCAGTTGCCTGTCTTGCTGATTTTACATTACAGAACTAAAAATGTTCAGGCTCACTCAGAGCTTTCTTTGTAAAATCTGTGTGCCCGGTTGATATAATTTGACTTAAACTTGAACCATAAGAACCCAGGTCTGATAAAAAATTTCAGTACAGAACAAATTTTTATAAACTGGTAGAGGGAGTATGTAGCTTTCCAGCATGACAGTGCATTTTCCTTCTTTTGTTTCAGTAGATGTGTTGGGGGAGGTGGTTATAAGAACGGGTGGTTTTTATTTAGGCAGCCAGTGATTGTGTTTTGGCACCATCTGTGTTAAAGTACATGCAGATAAAATGAGGCTGAGATTAAAAATGGTTATTTTTCTAGAAGAACATCTAGCTGCATCTATTTGTTAATTCTTTTCAAACAGCAAGTCAGCCCTTCCGCTCTGAGATCAGCTAGAGAGAGGAACGCTTGTGACCTGAGGCTTACATTGCTCCTTTGATCTGAAGGGCTGTCATTACCAAATTGTTTTTCTCCCCACAGTGCCTTGCATTGGAGGAGGAACCTCGGCCATAATGCCAGTTGATGAATACTGGCTCTGTTTACCAGCCTCTCATGTTAGACCTTTTGTACAGACGGTCAGGGTGATGCAGTCTTGCCCCTGCTGTTGCTGGTTTCCAGGTGCTCTCCCTTCAATCCCTGAGCCATGGTGTGTACTTGCCGTGCTGCCTGGGGGCAGCCACGGTGCCGCGCCTCCTCCACCTTTCCATACTGCACCCCCTTCTACATCCCAAGCATCCAATTCTACTGATCCTAAGCTCTGCCTTTTGTCCCCCACATCTGATGGTAGGCAGGAGAAAAATGTGCAGTCTGGGCTGGTAAATTTGGGGGCTTTTTTGATTACCAAGGTTAAAACTTGGCTTGAAAAAAAAAAAGAAAAACATTTTTGTGTGCTTGTTAACAACTTTTCCAATCATTCTCTCATGTTAGCAGATTTTTTAAATAAGAAATAATTTTAAATATTCACCGAAACAGTGTTCCATGCTAATATGAAATGTAACTCATGTGTTTTAAAACTAGTGGAATCAAAAAATATTTTAAAATTAAAAGTCTAATGTTTATATTATAAATGCCAAGTACATGGAAACTACTAAATATAGGAGGCTTCATACATAAGCAGATTAAAGAAATGAGCTTTAAGGGTCACTTGTTTATTTATTTAACCTTTTTTCCGCATTTATTTAAAATGTCTTATGAAAGCAGGGACTTTTAACTTTTTGTTCAGGTCAGTGTCAATTAGTGATTTTGTTCTGAATTTCTAGATTTTACGCTTTACCTAAACAATGTAGAAAAAGTTTTAAATATTTGGCTAACCTGTTTCAGTTGCTATTTACCAGGTCCCTATCTTAATCTATGACCTTAGCCTACTCATTATTCTACCTTTGACTAGAAAGTGAAAATGATTGCCAAATTGTATTGGGTCCATTAAAAACATATAGTACAGATGTTTTTAAAACCTAATTTAAAGCCTAGTTTAAAAATTCTAGGAAAAAAGAGCTGACCAAACTTAATTTAGGTCTAAGTTGATTTTGTCGGACCATCAGGGCCTCAGTTTTGTGTACTATGAGGACACTTCAGAGTAGCTATCTGTGATGTGGAGATGCATTAGGACAGTCCTAACAGAAAGCAGGTAACTGATGACCACTTGAAGGAAGGTTGAACATTTCCAATTGCATGCTATGATGTAAATCAATATTTTTCCTTTGCTTTTCTTTCAAGAAAGGTTTTTCACAAAACTTTTCAGACATTGCTGCTTATAAGTTAAGTTATTTTTACTTCCATTGTTTTTCTTCTTTAGGCTTATCAGGAGGGCGGACTTCAAAATCTACTGAAAATGAATGGCTCCAAGGATCTCCCCGAGTCCTATGACTATGACCTCATCATCGTGGGAGGGGGCTCGGGAGGACTGGCAGCCGCTAAGGCAAGGCTTCTTGTGTGTTCTGGGATATGTAGAACAGTCACGCCCCCAACAGCATTCTCCAGGTTCCATGTGCAATTTGTTTGAGCTACTCTTGTGACGTTTTATACGTTAACTTGGGCAGGGAACGTTAAGGACATTTTTCCAGGTTCAGCTGTATATTCTTTGTATAAAAATACTGGGGCCAGTATTTTGGGACATATTTTCATTCATTTTAAGTTTGGTTGATTTTTTTTTTTTTTTTAAAGATAATAAGGGGTTTGTGTGCAAATGGCTTGAAAAGAAATAAATATATTTTTATTCTTTATAAATACGATAATTATTAGTTGTTTTCACTTTGATGATTTCCCGAATCACAGAACCTCCTCCCCAATAGAAAGATGGAGAGCAGCTGGATTTCTTAAGCTTAATTACTAAAAGTTTTTGCCTCCCCTGTGTATGAAATGAGGTAAGAGTGTATCCATTCACTCTGTGGCCTGGAGGTGATGGAGTACAGGACGTATAAATACAGGAGATTAGGAGTACGGCTCCTGGCCCTAAATTGAGATACATTTTCCATGTGTGAGGGGCCCTTGTGCCTGTCATTGTTCCCCATCACCTTGTTTTAAAAGATGAGGTAGTTGTCCTCCTCTGAGGTGTAGCTTGTGAGTCAGTAAAGGTAGATTCAAATGAAGCTGTCCAAATTGGGAGCAGGCCAATGTCTGGCAGCAAGCATTGCTTTGCTGTAAATGATTGAGGAGTAATCTCAGATTTTTTTTATTCTAGTGGTGGTGGCTTTGAAGGACACATAGACTCAGTCCTTTCAAATAACCTTTGGGGGTCTAGTTGCAAATACACAAAGCTTATTCTCTGAGAAAGATAAAGGATACTCTGCAAAATGAACTTGTGATGGTTGTCGTCACTCCGCTAAAATAGATTCGGAAACCTTATAGAGATCATCAACTTCTCCATTGGCTCTTCACATGAACATTTTAGGAAATCTGACAATTTCAGAAGAAAAACTTTTCCAGTATTCTGTTTAGAAACTGAAGTAGATAAAACTTCGAAGTACTTATAAAAATATTGTCTTACTGGATGCAGGTTGAATCAAGGATTGTAGACTATCAGTATATCTGTTTTACTGCCTGTTTACCACTTGCTTAGAAATGGCCACATATTTTTCAGATTATTGCTTAATTTATTATCGTTTGGCTGGAATTACATAAGAGGATTCTAGGGATTCCAGCTGACTCTGACAGTTCTGCAACTGTAATCTGCATATTCTTTAAAGCTACCTTATGACTAAGTATTGCTTAACTTTTACCTTGGAGTTGCACTAATCGTTTTGGTATATGAAATTCTCAGGTATTAATGATTGGTTATGCTTTAGGCATTATAGCTTAGTGGGTTTTCAACAGCCCATTTCCAGTCTATCATGTTAACCATTCCAACTCATTTTAATAATTTTATTTTCCAGGAGGCAGCCAAATATAACAAGAAGGTGATGGTCCTGGATTTTGTCACTCCAACCCCTCTTGGAACAACATGGGGTAGGCTTTTAAAATACCTTAGAAGTGACTTTGTAGGAGCAGGTTTTTCCCTGGCATGGTTTAAACGGCCCCTAAAGTCCAATTTTAAAATTAAAAATTAAATAAGAAAAAAAAATAACCCAAAACATGTACTTCTTTCACTTGTGCTAAGTTAAAGTGGACTCCAGTTAAATGTTGAAATAGGTTAAGTTTTATCAAGATGACTCAGCTGCTTCAAATTAGAAGGAGGCAAGAAGAAGCAGGAAGTCTGGATAAAACAGTGTCACAATTTCTAATTCATTCATCAAATATTTGTGAAGGTGTTACTTCTGTGTCGGTAACTGTTCTGGTGCTGGGTGTAGTCCCTCTGGCCTGTGGAGCTCACACTCCGTAGTGACACGCGGCTAGCATTCTCCTGAGAGGGCTTCGATTTCCTTCGCTGTGGAGTCCACTGCCATCTTGCAGTCTTACTCATGCCATTTTGGCTGCCTCCCCACCTGCCTAACGGAGACAAGTTATCACCATGTTCTTTAAACTCAGGGACACTAAATCTTTTTTTTGGGGGGGGTGGTGTCATGAATCCTTTGGTGAGAATCAGGGAAGGCTGTAGACCACCTCCATAAAGAGATGCTCGAATACACCAAACTTTCTGTGTGGTCCCGGGCCCACTGCAGTCCAGCCACGCCCAGCTCAACAGCCCCTTTATCAGTTCTACTCATAGGGCTGGTGGCAAGTGTAAGGTTGTGCACAAAGTAAGGCTTCAGTTTCTGGCATTTTTATCAGCAGTCAATTAATTTTGAATCTTTGAAGTATGTGGAAGTTGTGGAAATCTGCTCATTTTCATTTTAGGGTAATGTTGCTGTCTTTGGTCTGTAAGGCTCTCTGAACTTAGAAATGTCACGAGACTTAGGAGTAAACGCATATAAACAGTATTGGCTACATTAAGCAAATAAAATATGATGTTTAATAGAATAGCACTGGTACTTGGGGCAGGCCACTCCAAAATACGCACAGTGGCATACTGATTATTTTGAATTAAAGTTACTTAAGAAATGGCCAGTGCAAGAGGGACACTCTAGCTCTCCTTTTTGTCTCTGAAAGCAGGAAATAAGTCACGCGAAAGGTGCACTTCCTGCATCTGGAGGTAGAGAGACAGCCTTATCACAAAAGATTGGGAATTTGGGGCTGAGGAGCCTATTGTACACAAACCTGTCACCTCTTTAATTCATCCCAAGCCTAAACTCTTTAGATTCTTAAATAATTGGGCACCCAAAACCTAAGTTTCTTTGTCCTGTCAATTTCTCACAAATGTATTGTTTCTTTGTCTAAAAAGTATAAAAGCTGCCTGCTTTGGCTACTTCTTAGGTCCCATTTCTATGAAACCTTCATGTGCACAAATTAAAATTTCTTTCTTTTTCTCCTGGGGATCTGTTATGTCAAATTTATTATTAGTCCAACCACAAGAACTCAAGAGGGATAGAAGGGAAATCTCCTCCTCTGTGATGTTAGTAATAATCGTTGCCCTTTTTCTTTGGAGGATTGTAATACAGGCTATAAACTGATTTCTCAATGCTGTTGCAGGTCTCGGAGGAACATGTGTGAATGTGGGTTGCATACCTAAAAAACTGATGCACCAAGCAGCTTTGTTAGGACAAGCTCTCCGAGACTCTCGAAACTATGGGTGGAACGTCGAGGAGATAGGTATGTGGGGGAAGCTGCTCTTACGTTTGTGCTTCTGAGGGGTTCAAGCTGGGATCTTGCAATGCGCCATGCATCTAGCAAGTAACCCGGAAGTTGTTTCTGTTGTTTGTTTTTTTAATGGATAAAATCACTGAGGTTATCCTGTGTCGTGTTAGCTCTGTAGCTATTATTATGTATGGTAAGAACAGATATTGCACTTGGAGTACCTTTTTATAATAGAAAACCAGAATTCTTTCAGATAAATTCTCATAATTATATAGAGTTTCCTAAGGAAGTGCAAACTACATTTGCTTTCCTTTGAAGCTATTACATTTCTCTCTCACCAAAAAAGTCTGTTCCATGAGCTGATATTTGGGGGGATTGTTTGTTGAGAAGGGGGTTTTGTTGGATTAAAAATATTTAAACTACCATAGAAACCCTAGAAAAGTTGAAGAGGAATCTGTTGACTTTAGAAGGTATAGATGACACTATCTGTAGAAGAATAAAAAGAGGTCTGGCACAGCTTCCTGGCTAATTGATTACGTAGGTCACTATGTCCTTGAAGAGTGAGACTCCAACCCTTAATCTGATTTTAGTTCTGAGGGACATTCGAGGGAAAATCTTCTAACCAGCAGCTAGGGTAAATTGTATTGTGGCTTTTTCTGAGTTTTAATTAATAGTTATTAGATACCCATATGTAAAAGGTATAAACACATGCTTTGAAAATTTTTGCTGTTATTCAAACCTAGTCATGCTTCCTTTGTTGATGCTTTTACTTGAAGTTTTCTTATGCTGGGGTCATATCTCTTTCCTCCGACCCTTAGAAGGCTGCTTTCTGTCTGTGATCTATGGAGGCCCGAGGCTGGTACTGAGAGTTTTGTTATGTGGTTCTGAGGTGCCATGCTCCATGTCCTTTTCCCTTGCCCAACAAAAAAGGCAGTTGAGCAGACTCTTGACCTATGAAACATGAATTTAACACGTCATCTGCTGATGGTCCACCTCTGTTTTTCACCTCTACCCCCCCCACCTCCCAAGTTATTCACTCCCATGTCTGAATGCCCAACTGAGTCTGCCGTTAATCCACTCTTTCCCTTCCTGGGAGCCTACTATCAATGTACTACCCAGTTAACAACAGAATCTCCCTTCAGTTAATGTATTAGATTTTTTAGTAGACTTTTTAGAAATCCTACTAGTGAAGTTATATAATATTACTATCGAGTGCTCACTCTTTGTACTTGAGTCTGTGCTGGGGAAATATAGAGATAAATAACACAAATCTGTAGGTACACAGGTTTTGTTATCATTGATGTACCAACTAAGTACCCTGGGAGCCCGGAGGTGGGATCGGTAAATGATTTAAGGGGTGACTGGAGATGATTTTTTAGATGTTGTGTCCTTGACAGCCAGCAGAGGAGGGGAAGGTCAGTTCATTTAGACAGTGAAGGAACCAGGTACATATTTGAAGAATAGTAAATACCCTGGCATCTCTAGAGCAGGGAGCATGTGGGGAACATAAGCGAGGACATTTGCTGTGGGCTGAACACCCTGGGTGGTTTGGGACAAGGGTAGGAGGAGGACCGTGGACCAGCTTAGGGAGCTGCACAGTTGTGCTGAGGGCAAGTTGGAACAGATGTTTTGTGATTGTTGGGGTAGTAGCGGGAAGAAAATGGGGAGAGGAGATAAAGACCATAGCTGTAGCAGAAAGGAAGCTACCATCTTTCCCCACTACCCACCTCAGCCTCCTGCCAGCCTTATGGATTCATCGAGGTCCTGCAGGACAGGAGTCGTGATTAAAGTCAGATCATCTCATTTTCCTCTTTATTCTCCATTCCATCTTATTCCAGTACATATGTAAGCCTGCTGTCCCTGGAGGGAGATCCCGTTGTTCCATATGGCAGACAAGAAGACTGAAGCTCTAGGGGGTGGAGTAGTACGCCCATGTCATAGCTGAGAAATTGGCAGCACTAAGGTTTAGACTGAAGCCTTTCTGACTTCACAGCAGATGGAGTGTACACAAGTGGTGTTCTTTGAGCCCTCGTGGCTTCAGTGGCAACTCCTTTGTAGGACCAAAGTTTCAGGAGCTGCTGTAGGGGCAGGTACTTTCAGAGCTTTTGACATGGCTCTGTGTTTACCTCTCCTCACCATGGTCCCCACAAAAGGGGCAAGTTCTATATGTGGTCTGTAGGCCATACTCCTCTGGGTCTTTGGGAGGAAAACCTAAGAACCACTCATTTTATTTTCTAACCACTCTCATAAGATCTGTGATCCCTCCCAGCCCCATCATTCCACACATACTCTTTTTACCAGTATTCTCAGTGAGACTTCTTTCCCCAGGGCACCTAGGGTTAAGATCCTTCCTTTGCCCCATTAAAGTGTAGGTTGTTAGCGTAGACAGACTTGGGCACTAGTGCTGACTCTGCTATGTACTACTGTGTGGTGAGGATTAAATTCAACAGTGTGATTAAAATAACCTGCCACTCAGTGAATGTTAGTTTCTGTCCCTTCCTCCTGGACTTGCTTCTTGTAACTCTTCCATATTCAGAGCGTCAGTAAATTGGAGCAGACTCCGCCAAGCACTTTTCTTGGCTCTTTGTTTAATGGGTTGTAGAAAACATTTGTGGATCTTACAGGAAGTTGTATATTTGAACAGTTTATTTCCCTCTTAAAGAGAAGGACATGTAACAAGAATACTAATCTGAAAAAGTCTAGTATTTGTTGGGAAAAGTAAGGTCGTTCCAAGCAAATTTTGACTTGTGCGGTAATAATTTCCATATAGTGTCTTCATAGTGAATGCCACTGGCCCTTAAATCTCAATCAGTAACAGTTCTGGAGAGCTATAACTCAGAGTCATGAAAATGTTATTCATTCATATAAGGTCTAGTACTCAAATTGGTATGTAGAAGTAGTGGATGTTAGCTTTAAACTGTCAACTCTTATGAAAAATGAAGTAGGTGGAACAGAATACTTAGTTTGGTTAGAAATGTAGGAAAGTACATATAATGGGTACTTAGAATCTTTAAGAGATAAGTATAGGCGTGTGCCGAGGCACATCAGAATCTCTTAGAGATTGTTACACATTCAAAATCTTAGGCCTTTACCTAAGTACCTTGTTACCCCAGCAGTCAGTGTTCGCAATCCAAGGTACAATTCCCATTCGTTTCTAGATAAAGAAGAAAAAACTTTGGGTATGGTTATTTTAGTCTTAAGAACTGCCAGGAATTCTGCACTATTTAATTGTATGGTAGTTTTCTAAAAGGGAAAAATATTTGAAGTTGAAAAGGTTGTTTATGTGCTTGAAATGAAGGACTTGCCCTTTTAGACTAAATAGTTGCCGGGAAATGATATTTACCAGGTGGCAGCAGAAAAGCTAAACATTTTGTCTTACCTTCCTGTGCAGTGAAACATGACTGGGAGAGAATGACAGAAGCTATCCAGAATCACATTGGCTCTCTGAACTGGGGCTACCGTGTGGCTCTGCGGGAGAAAAAGGTCACCTATGAGAACGCGTACGGGCAGTTTGTTGGGCCTCATAGGATTAAGGTAACCATGTGACAGCGTAAGTAGCTGTTTTTGGTGTGTTTTTAAGCTTTTGTTGGGGGAGGAAAAGAGAAGGTGATTATCCTAATAAAAGTGATAGCCACTGTGACCCAGACCGTCCAGTTTGGTGATTTTGCAGTCACTTCTTAGGGACTTTCTCTTGTGGTGAAGTAAAGGGTAATCTGGATTTGGGGACACATTAGCTGGATTTGAGTCTTGGCTCTGTCACTTCCTAGCATTGGGACTTTGAGCGATCCCTTAACTACTCAGAGTCTTAGTATCTCTTTCTTACTGCATTAGCAAATTTTTATGAGGATCAAATTGGGCAATGTGGTAAAACAGCCTTTTTAATTATAACGTTTACAATTCTAAAGGATAATAATTTATTAAAAATTGATATATTGGTTCCTTCGTAGGCAACAAACAACAAAGGCAAAGAGAAGATTTATTCTGCAGAGAGATTTCTCATTGCCACCGGTGAAAGGCCACGTTATTTGGGTATCCCTGGTGACAAAGAATACTGCATCAGCAGGTAAGGACAAATTGCAGGGAGAAAAGGGGATTTATGCTTTTTCTTTTTTCTTCAAACCCATTTAATCCTTTTCCTGAAACTTAGTTTTTCCACCACGTTTTTGTCCAGAGGGACAGGGAATTAGGAAAAAGAGAAAGGAAAAACTATTTTAAACCAGAGAACATTAAAAAAATTCAGAACTATAAACATTGGTCATCTTATCACCAAGAGTTAATATCGCTGCTAACATATAGATACATGCTTACAATATTTATATTTGAAATTTATATTTGTGTGAGTATATGTTATACGTGTATACTATATAAAACCATATGGATATTCACATTTTATAAAATAATTGATAGATACGTTTGTTTTTGTTTTTTCAAAACTAGAATCACATATTACCTTTATGTAGACACTAAAAAAATTAGAGGATAGCAGGCCATTTAGGTTTCTCAAATCCTAGTTTTTCCTTACTCTTTGCCGTTTGTATGGTTGCATTGTCAGTGTAGAGGGACCTTCTGAAATCAGTGAGTCAAGCAAGAAGGTTTTACTGGGTGGTTTATTTTTGTCCATCAAGTGATAACACTGGTGACATTATTGTTCAGGAGTTTTGAATTACGAAGTCATTAAGACATTGTTGATAAGTATGTCTTCTTGGATGCTTTTTGCCCAGGAGTTTCTGGTTTTCTGATGGTGTTATAAATTACTTGTTTTCAGGCTTTTTTTTTCTTTTTCTTTTTCTTTTTTTTGTAATAGGAGTTTATCCTTTGAGCCTCATCGGGGGCAGCTCAGCTGACAACTCTTGTCATTGCTGTCTTGGATGGGCTCCCTTCTCATATTTTAAAAAACTCATCTCCCAACAGTGCTTTTATGATCTCTTATGTCTTGTATCTTCCTCACTCTGCTAGAAGATTCTGTCAGGTTTTACTTTTTATAGTTGGTTTTCATATTATAAAACCCATATGTTGAAAGTTTTCCCCCACCCCTCTCCCCACTCTTTTTTTTTTTTTTTTTTTTTTTTAATACTTTTTTATTTATTTGGCTGTGCTGGGTCTTAGTTGCTGCACGTGGGATCTTTTAGATGCGGCATGCCGGGATCTAGTTCCCTGACCAGGGATCGAACCTGGGCCCCCTGCATTGGGAGCGCGTAGTCTTAACCGCTGGACCAGCAGGGAAGTCCCTCTCTTCCCCCCTTGATAATTGGTGTTGTAGGTGAGGGGAAGTAACACCGGGTTTGCACCTCAGGGAGAGCTGAGTGGTGGGAGGAGGGTGGGAGTTTGGGTTTGCAAATGTATGGTTGTAAACATGTAAGTGGAGAATTATTCTGGATAGTACAGAATAAATTTGTTTGACTGGGAGTTGGGCTAATGTCAGAGTTGTATGGTTTATTGTGCTCAGCCACGGTAGCTTGAGCTGCTCCCAGAGCAACTTAGTGGCAAGAAAGGAGAGTGTCTAAGACCTTATAAAAACTTCTCAAATATTATGTGTGTAGCTAATTGAATGTTTTTAATCTTAAAAGTGTCTTGTTCTTAGGAAAGTAAAAAGGTCTACTTTGATATGGTCATTATTCACATATGAACATTTTTCTCTTCTTTCTTTTCTTCCTTTTTAAAAAAAATTTTTTTTTTCAGTGATGATCTGTTCTCTTTACCCTATTGCCCGGGTAAGACCCTGGTGGTTGGAGCATCCTACGTTGCTTTGGAATGTGCTGGATTTCTTGCTGGCATTGGTTTAGATGTCACTGTTATGGTACGGTCCATTCTCCTAAGAGGATTTGACCAGGACATGGCCAACAAAATCGGTGAACATATGGAAGAACATGGTATCAAGTTTATAAGACAGTTTGTACCAATAAAAGTAAGTGGGGTTGCCTATATGTTTGTTGATTCTATACTCATGTTAAAAGGCAAGAGAAGAGAGTTGGGGTGAGTGGTAGAAGCCTCCTTTCAGCATTATAAACCATTGGGAATGCTGTAATTCCTCAACTTGTGTGATTTAGGTGTATAAACTGGTACCTTCCTACCACCTAAATAGCTTTGTTATTGTTTGCAGATTAATAATTTCCTTCCCTTCTCAACTTTACCACCTTTATTAGTTCTCTTCTGTTTAATGCTTTCCTTTATGCATTCCATTATTTTATTATCTTTGGTCTATTACACTTGTTTCTTTCTACATACCAGTTATTTAAATAAGAGTTTAAGATGACTGATTTTTTTTTTTTTTTCTTTCAAAAGACATTTCTACTTTGTATACAGTATAGTCCACAGATGCACTGTATTTTTCTGGCCTCCCTGGAAATGATTATCTAATTTTGTTATGTGGGCTGGCCTTTTTTGCTCATTTAATCTTCTTTTGAAAATGCTGAATAATATGCCAAGTTATATTTGAGACTTGTTAACATTACCACAAATGTTTTGATACATAAGAGTGGCAAAATCGATCACTTCGCATATCTCAAAGTAACAGTTTCCTTTAGGGCAAGTAAGGATGGGACTGTTTTCTTAAAATTAAGGAATTTTAGCTGTCATTTAAAAAATTGCTTAATGGGTTAATAACTTAGGTTTTTTGTGGGACCATGAATCTCTTGATGCTGCTTATCTCTTGATGAGCATGGGGATCAGGATGACTTGGGTTCAAATGCTGTTCTCCCAGTTTCTTGCTGTTATGACTCTGGGAGAATTACTTAACTTCTCTGGGCCTCAGTTTCTTCTGTAAAATGATGATAATTGATAGCACCTATCTTAGAGTTCTCATGAAGATTGCGTTAGCATTACGACGATGATTAGACAAACGACAGCTGTATGTATATGCTATACTGATAGAAAAGTGGCATCTTCCTTTATAATATCTTAACATTTTGGGCATTGTAGGCCCTTTGAGAATGTGGTGGACTATCCCTAGTGAAATAAGCTTGTGTCTGTGTACATAATATCTTGCTGGGGTTACCACGGTGTCCCTGATCCCCGTAGGCAGGTGGTGAATGCTGGCTGTATTATAAAGTGACCCAGTGGACGAAGCCTTCTGTGGAGAGGAGGGAGAGAGAATGCATTTTAGGCAAGAATATAGCATGTGCAAAAAGGCCATGGGGAATGAAATTGTTCTAAAGGCAGAAAATGTGCTAGTTACAGGAAAGGCCTGACTGGAACACAGAAGTGAGTGAGGCAGAAAGGAATTTGAGGGAGGGATGAGGCCTTTAATATTTTTAAGCAAATCTAAGCCATGGACCAATTCAACTCTTCTCCAAAAATTAGAATATTTTAATTTAAACGGAAAGACATTTCCAGTATGTTCAAAGGGGCTTAACTACGTAAGAAAGGAAGGGCATTTTAGAAGGGAATCTTTACTATTTGTTGATGTTGAAAATAAAATGACGCTTCACAGTTTTCCCGTACAGAGTGTATTGTATTTTAAAGGTAGGGTAGAAATTGCAGTTGATTTTATGGGTCTCTTCAGTAATTATTGTACAGAAACCCGTGATTTGGCTGTTGACATCTATGTGTAGTAGGTTAATATGTTCAGACTCATTTGCCAGAGCACAGGTACCAGGGCTTGCTCACCATTCCTACATCCTCACCTGAAGACAACCCCTAGTTATGACAAGCCCACATACCTCCTCACCCACTATGATTTTTAGGGCTTTTTAGGGCTTTCTAGCTCTTATCTGTATCGTGATTGATCTATTTCCGTGTCTATTCTTTGTTGACAAAGCTGAACATATGTAGTCAGAAGAGAATCTACGAATGTGAGCAGCATGGGATTAATGGTTCTGGGTAAGTCATAAGATAGGAGCCTGGCAGAAGCAGTAAGTCATTGGTTTAATTTTAGAGATTGTAGTGTACTTTCTCTGGCTTTCTCCTTTCCTGTGCTTTCTCTCTGAATTTTATTCCGTTTGAGAACTATTTGAAGGAAAGCCCCTCTAGCAAACATTAAGCAGTGAGAAAGAAGGAAATACATAAAAGAACCACATGTCATCCTAAAGATGTTAATGCGAGGGAGATGGGACATAAAAGACCTTACAAGCCAAATTTCATGTTTTAAGTTTGGGTTAACCAGATAGAAGGAGAGGACATAATTAACCATCTTGATATTGATACATGTCTTTATCATGGAGTAAAACTTTATCACTTTTGTAGGTTGAACAAATTGAAGCAGGGACACCAGGCCGACTCAGGGTGGTAGCTAAGTCCACTGATAGTGACATAACCATCGAAGGAGAGTATAATACGGTAAGGAGTGGACCTCGGTCCTACTTCATTAGAAAACAAATAGTGTGCTCACTGGATGTTTGCTGGGTTGCTAGTTCCAAAACCCTTGGTTCTGTTCCTATTCTAAGACACCTTTATTACTTATGATATTATAATTTGTTTTGGTACAGGGATGGATTCAAATTTTCTCCACTATAACTTAAATATTGTTTATCAGATGGCTATTAAAAGGTATCAACATTTAAAAATGAGCTAGAATTTCTCTGCTCCATGTTCTTTCATTTTCCCAGCCCACCACTTTAAAAAAATAACTTACTTCAGTCATAGGCTATGCTGTCTTTGTCGCTATACTTGGCTAGATTTATTAAGGAATTGTTAAATCCCTTTTTCTTAACAAGAAATAGGTAAGGCTTTTTACTATATCATGTTTAGAAGATTTAATTTAAATGATTTTGATTTGTTTAAACTCTTGCATTATTATCTTAATAGAATATGTCTTTCCAGGTCTGGAAAATGAATCACATCGCCTTAATAAACAAATATGATTAAATAACTCATGCAAAGCCTTTCTATTAACAGTCACTATATATTAATAATTTTTCAGGTGTTGCTGGCAATAGGAAGAGACGCTTGCACAAGGGAAATTGGCTTAGAAAACGTGGGGGTAAAGTTAAATGAACAGTAAGAAAAAATCTTTATTATGTTTTATTAAGTACTATTTCAGTTATTTATAAGATCGATTAATACTGGAGTTTTAGATTTTAAAGTTAGTTTTTACCATAGTTGGAATGTTCCCTTTTTAAGCTTAGAAGACTCTTCTTTCAGTGCCAATCATGATATTTCCTGTTTGTCTTTTTTTTTTTTCCTTTTCAAAATCTAAATGAGAGATACACTGGCTTGCATTTTGTTTCTTTAATGTATATGTGTACAGAAAAAGATCCAACTTCCCAGTGAATTGCTGGTATGTGCTTTGAAAGCTTCATTGAATATGCAGATCTGAACCATGTTCAAAGCTACCAAGTTTTAGGATCACTAGAGTGGTCGCTACATTTCTAGTGACAGCTACCAGTCTGAAAACTTTGATGTTTTATAAGTTAAAATCCCTTTGGACTATACCACTGCACTGGGTAATTGAGACTCTGTTGTCTGCTTACAGGAGTAGCATGGGGTATTTCCCAGTATCGCCCTTTTTATATCCAAGTAAAAACAAGTGCTCTGAGAGGCTAGCTGCCTTGGAAATTGAAAATACGGGGTGCCCCCTCTACCCCCTTCCAGGAATAACATTTATACAGAAGAGATTTCTTAATCTTAGTGTGAGCATTTTTGCTTTATTATTTTCTTTCCCCTTTGGGTTGGATAGACAAGGGAGTTGAGGAGGTCTGATAAGATTTAGCAGCCCAAGTGTTCCACCATTTTAATAACCTACTTGCCTGTTTCCAACTGGGGCCAAGGTTTAGATTTTGTATAATGTTAACAGCTAACATTTATTCTGTACTTACTGGGGTCCATGGACTATTGTGCTTAATGTTTTATACACATTCTCATTCAGTCCTCACAACTCCTTAAGGTAAATGATGGTATTCTTTTTCTTCTCACAATTATTCCCATTATCATTATTCCCATTGATAGGTGGGAAAATGAGGCTTAGAGATGTTAAATAGCCCTCCCAAGATCACAGAGGTAATAACTAACAGACCTGGTTATCACACTTTAGAATCCTCATTCATTCTTAACCACTGTGTTCTACTTTTCCCATTCCAGGGTTTCTTACAGTTTTCTTATTCCTTTGATTTTCAGAATAGCTAGAATCTCTAAGCTTTTGGTTCCTCTGAGTTTTGTTGTTGTTTTGGTAATACATGAGAACATTGCCCTCAGTTAGAGCCACAGTTTTGGGCTTCTTTGGGAGAAAGGGGATTTTGATCTACTTACTTAATAGTGGTAATTGATGATGATTTTAACTGAATGAATTTGCAGGACTGGAAAAATACCTGTCACAGATGAAGAGCAGACCAGCGTGCCTTACATCTATGCCATTGGCGATGTGTTAGAGGGGAAGCTGGAGCTCACCCCAGTGGCAATCCAGGCAGGAAGGTTGCTGGTGCAGAGGCTGTATGGGGGCTCCGCTGTCAAGGTGAGTGTTGGGGCTGTCACCACGGACATGCTGTTGTAATGGTACCTCCTGGTGCTCTGTGTAGGGTGGTTGTGAAGTTTTCCAGGTCTTGAATAATTTAGTTATTTTGATGATGGCATCCTAGATGCGCTTTATTAACTCTATTCCAGACAAGACATTGTTAAGACCACTGTACCTTTGTGATTTATTATGGAAATTGTCACTCTTAGAATCGCACTAAGAATAAAATGAGCCTGGTTAATCAAGTTTCAGCACTATTATGTTCCATATACTCCTAATAGTTGCATTTTACATCAATTTCATTATTACCAATTTGAGTTATAATTTTCTGAATCTTTTTATGGCCCCTGTCTAGGCTGCAAAAGGATTTGGGGATCTAGGTAGTAATGTCAATGTGCAGAGCTATTTAAACCAGTATTCAGGCTTTATTCCCCTGTCCTTTCTAAAAACAGATCTTCTGCTCTTGGAGTGTTGAATGTGTAAGTGATTTTAAAAGTCATTGCAGGAAATGGAAACTCTTGGTTGTGTGTCTCATGGGACTAGATGGCAAGAAAAGAATAAATATGCTCTAATTAGTTTTTTAAGACTTTTTAAAGAACAGTTTTAGGTTCACAGCAAAATTTAGAGGAAGGTATAGAGGTTTCCCTTATATCCCCTGCCCATTACCAACGTTCCTTCCCTAAATATTTTTTTAAAAGGATTCTAGAAATATCGATTGTAAAGAATTTAGTCACTACCCATTTTCCTTGTGCATAAATTATCATGGGTTGATTTAGTTTGGTTACAGCAACTGAAACTTCAAAGAATACTGCTAGTAGAATTTGTGACAAGCATTTTGAATGTACCTGGAGTTGGTTTGGATTGTAGCATGATAAAATCTTATGTTTTGAGGATAACAGGATTGAGGTTAAAAAGGGTTTTTAATCCAAGGTTGTCTGATCATCCAGGGAATAGTAGTTGGTTCATATCACTATTTGAAATAAACTTAACTACCTCTTTAACTGTTGGAGTTTTTGAGTAATGGTGAACCAAGAAAGGGGTATTCAGAAATAAAATGTGAGGTGCATTTAATTTGTTTTTGACCTTGAGTCTTTGTGATTTCCTAAAACAGAAAGAGATTTTTTTATACCAATAATAACCAGAGGGCAAATATACAAAAATTTGGTACTAAATAAATTTAAAATTATTGTAGCACAAAATTCCTTAAAAAAAAATATCTAGTGAATCCACTTACTTTGGACATATCCTTCTATGTGTGAGCATAGTACTGTATTCTGGCATTGGCCAGGTAGAGCAAATTCTTTCTTAAAGTGCCTTAAGCTTTTATCAGCATCAGAATTTAATGGAAATTGAAATTAAAGGACTCTTTTTGTTGTTCGTTTTTTTCCCCCCGTTTTTAGTCTAACTAATATGACAAGTGCTTTACCGAACAGGAAAGTAAACAGGTGGTGCTAACTCCCTGAGTTTGAAATCTCACCAGTCTGTCCTTCAAATATAGTAAACAAAGCTGAAATGCTAATAGATATCTAGGTTAATTGTATTTGGGGAAATTACACATTTTTGTTTTGTTTTTAAAGAACTGCGTAATCCTTTTAGTTTTGTCCAGTATGCATTAATAGAACATTCCCACATATCTGAGAACGTCAGAGGATCCACATCTGCCTTCCTTCCTTCCTTCCTTCCTTTTAAAGGAGCAGCTCTCTGTTGAAAAATTCAGCTTAACATAAACACCTGCCTAAATTAAATCTGTTCTGGGATTTTAAGAGAACCCAAATTGAATCATGGGTGTTTGTGCCTTCCCTCAAAATTGATAACATATTCATTGCTTCGTAAGAGTGTTGGGAGGAAAGGCGACAGAGAGCGGCTATGTTTGACGCGCTTGGCACTGTGCTAATAAGTGCTGTATACACATACCTTGTTCCACCTTAGGGCAGCTGTGGAAAATGCTGACATCTTACAGGAAATTAGGTAATTGTCCAAGGTCACAATGCTTGGAGGCAGCCAAGGCATAATCCAGTCCACATCTGATTGTAGGTACTGCTGTCTTAACCATGAAAATGTATCGTCTAAGAGATAAGGAAGATTTGGGAAGTATGGATTATAAAGCGTGCTGAGGATAGAGCAGATGTCTCAAGACTTAAAGAATCCACCACCAAGTACAGAGGTGCTTCTACTAAATAAAATGAAGTGGAGGGCTTCCCTGGTGGCGCAGTGGTTGAGAATCTGCCTGCCAATGCAGGGGACACGGGTTCGAGCCCTGGTCTGGGTAGATCCCACATGCCGCGGAGCAACTAGGCCCGTGAGCCACAATTACTGAGCCTGCGCGTCTGGAGCCTGTGCTCTGCAACAAGAGAGGCCGCGATAGTGAGAGGCCCGCGCACCGCGATGAAGAGTGGCCCCCACTTGCCGCAACTAGAGAAAGCCCTCACACAGAAACGAAGACCCAACACAGCCATAAATAAATAAATTAATTAAAAAAAAAAAGAAAGAAAACCTTTAAAAAAAAAAAAAAAGGATTACATTTCTCAGGCTAGGCCACAATAGTCTATTTAAGCCAATTGGAAACTGAATTTTTAGACCAAGGAGAAAAAATGTCTTTTATGTGGATCCATATTTCCATCTAATACACCGTTTTCTGCCTGAAGAACTTCCTTTAACAATTGTTTAGTGCATGTCTGCTCAAGGGGAATTCCTTGGCTTTTTTTTTTTTTTTAAGTTTATTTTGCCTTTATTTTTTTTGAAGATATTTTTGCTGAATATAGAATTCTAGATTTACAGTGTTTATTTAAATATTTGCCCATTGTCTTCTGGTTGCATAGATTCTAAAGAGAATATGCCATCATTTTTATCTTTGTTCCTCTTAAGATTTTCTTTTTATCACTGTTTTTTAGCATTTTGATCATTGCATGTTTTGGCATTCTGCTGGTGGTGTGTAGAGATTTGGGGTTTATCTGTTCATAGTTTTCATCAAATTTGGAAATTTTTTAGCCATTCAATTAATTTTTCTGCTTTCCCCCTCTTTTTTTCCCCCTCAGCCTCACATTGATGAATGTTGGTTCCCTCAGTGGGTCTCTAATGCTCTGTTCATGTTTTTTCTCCCTGTTTCTGTGCCTTATTTTTTTAGAGAGCCTATTGCAATGTCTTCAAGTCCACTGATCTTTTGTTTTGCACTGTCTTGGGATATAAATCCCATTCTGTGTAGTTTGCACTTCAAGCAGTTTCTGTCATCTCTACGAGTTTTACTTATTTAAAATATATTTTCCTTTTCTCTCCTCAGCGGATTCCTATTTTTCTCTAGTTTCTTGAGTCTACAGAACACATTTATAATAGCTCCTTTTTTTTTTTTAAACTATTTATTTATTTATTTATCTTTGGCTGTGTTGGGTCCCCGCCGCTGTGCGCAGGCTCCCTCTAGTGCAGCGAGCAGGGGCTACTCTTCGTTGTGGTGCGCGGGCTTCTCATTGTGGTGGCTTCTCTTGTTGTGGAGCACGGGCTGTAGGTGCACGGGCTTCAGTAATTCCGGCACGCGCGCTCAGTAGCCGTGGCTCGCGGACTCTAGAGCACAGGCTCAGTAGCTGTGGCACACAGGCTCAGCTGCTCCATGGCATGTGGGATCCTCCCGGACCAGGGATCAAACCCGTGTCCCCTGAATTGGCAGGCAGACTCCCAACCACCGCGCCACCAGGGGAGTCCCTATAATAGCTCTTTTAATGTCCTCTGTTAATCCCCTTATCTCTTTTGCAATGTCTGTTTCTTTTGATTGATTTTCCTCTTGGTATTAGTTTGTGTGTTCTTGCTCATTTGCATGTCGTGTTACTTTGGATGGATGTGCACTTTGTGCATTTTACACTGTTGGGGGCTGGGTTTTGTTGAATTCCTTTATGTAGTGTTGGACTTTGTTCTGGTGGCCCATTATGTTACAAGGGATTAATTTTATCCTTGTGTAGCTTGCTTTTCAGCTTTTTTAGGGTTTGTCAACAGCAGCCTTTCATTTAGGCCCAATTTAGTTCCACTACTCAGTTGTTACCCTTCCAAGGACCCTGCCCCGTTCCTCTTACTACGAACTCTTTCTCTACTCTGGCCTGTGGGAACAGAAACTGATTCCCGTCCTGTAAGAGCTCTGGTCATTTGGGGGCTCACTGATTTCCAGTGGTTCTTTCCTCACGCTTGAGTGCTTTCCTCTGGCATCCATTTACAGATCAGTACTCAGCCCAAATCTCAGGAGGCCCTCTCTGCAGATCTTAAGTTCTCTTTGTGCAGCTCCACCCACTTTGGTGTTCTGCCCTGCAGCTTCGGGCCACATTGGCTTCCCTGAACTTGGATCTCTGTCTCCATAACTCAGAAAGACCCTGCACTCTGTTCCCTCTCTTTGCACCAAGCGCTGGAAACTGCTCTGGGCAGGAGACTAGAGCAATCGCTGGTCTCACCTCATTTGTTTCCCTTCTCACAGGGACCACAGTGCTGCACACCCTACCAGCCAGTGTCTTAAAAAGTATTTCATATTTGTCCCATTTTTTAGTTGTTTAAAACAGGAAGTAAACCTGGTCCATTATGGCTGTAAGCGGATGTCTGCCTTTACTTTTGAATCAGAATTCCAAGGATTTGTGCTCTGTTTAGAGAAAAAATACTATATATGCTATTTCTAGAGGGAGGCACATTTTAAAAATTTCACCCTACTGTGTTAGAGAGGGAGAATTGTATTTTTCATATTTTAAGTGCTTACCTTAAATTTAGGCTTCACCTCTATGTCCAAATGTGACTGGGTAGGTTTTTACCAAATAACATTGGCAAACATATTTGGCACTTACATAATTACATTTTTCACAATTCACATCAACATATCAAAGGCTCTGAGGAATCTGATAGTTGAGAAACCTGTTTATTTGCTTAATAAAGCATTTTACAAACTTGTTTGACTTCAGAACCCTTCCGTCATCTATGCCTATTAAAATGTGCTTTGGAAATACTGTCATAATCATGAACTTTTTTGTTGCTGTGGTCTTCATTACCATTTTAATGGCTGTATAAGATTGCATTGAAAATATGTACTACAGAATCACTTCCTTATTTGCATTTTAAAGCCACTCCAATATTGCCACTATTGATGAGAACTGCGGCATTGCTCAATTAATGCATGTGGCTTTTGCTATATATTAAATTATTATTATAGATTTCTAAAAGTGGTGTTATTGGGCCAAAAATTATTAAATGTTTTTATGGCTCTTGATTTGTATTGCCTGATTGATTTTCCAATAAAGTCTGTTAACTTCTGCCACTAATAATAGGAGACTTTCAGCATTGGGTGCACTGGTGTTGTTTTTGGCTGCTTTATTTAAGGGAGAGAAAGTATGTCCTTGTAATATCTGTTGGTAGATGGGTGGAGAAGCCATGCAAATCGTTTATTCATGACTAGTATTAACAGACTTTAAACCTCTGCTGAAATTTTATCACATCAGTTAATGGTTGTCAGCATAGTAGGTTTTTATTAGTCTGCTTTCCTCTCCTAAATTTGAACCTTTTTGAAGTATATGCTCTTTTGAGTTATAATTCCTTCTGTCATAACTCTTTACCTCCATTTTGAAACAGTGTGACTACGACAATGTTCCAACGACCATTTTCACTCCTTTGGAATATGGTGCTTGTGGTCTTTCTGAAGAGAAGGCTGTGGAGAAATTCGGGGAAGAAAATATTGAGGTAAGTTCTACTCTTTACTACTACTTTTCCCCCCAAAATTTAAAATAACTTTCAGCATACAGAGAAATTGAAAAATAGCCCAAAGAATTTCTGTATACCCATTATCCAGATTCATGTATTATTAACATTTTGCCCATTTGTTTTATACTTTGCATGTTCTCTTCCTCTGTCTTTGTGCATCTGTGTGTATTTCTTTTTCCTGAACCATTTGAGAGTAAGTTGAATGCCCCTTTACCCCTGAATACTTTAATGTGTATTTCCTATGAACAAGGACATTTTCCTGTATAACCACATAGTGGTTACTGTTTTTTAGACAATGTAATGTTGATACAATACTTAAATCTGACCTGCCTTCCATTTATCAGTTTTATCAGTTGACCCAGTAATACTTAGTTCTACTTTTTAAAACCACTTTTACTGGTTTCTTTTTATTATTTATATGGTTAAAAATACAAGGAAGGAAACTAAAAAGTACCTACATTTCTACTGTCTTACTAACTTTTTTTTTCTACCATTACCCTCTAATTTATACTAACTTTGCCAGTCACCTTTTATCCTGTATATAGTCAAGGAAAATGCACACGAAATAACTACTTTTATATATACAAATAATGCTGCACAAAGGGTCTGCTGTTTTAAATTGCTTGGGAAAAAAGTTTCCAGTAAAACCTTCTAAAAGACCAGATTTGTGAATCAGAGTAAATTTTGTAACATAAAAGTCTATTTTAAATTTCTTAATCTTTTCTTTATTATATGCTTTAGTAGTAGCAGGTAATATCAGTCTATCAGTAACACATTATTAACACTTCTTTTCTTGATGAATTGGTAGATTGGGATTGACATATTACACTAATATGTATTAAATGGATAACTAATAAGCATCTGCTGTATAGGGCTTCCCTGGTGGCGCAGTGGTTGAGAATCTGCCTGCCAATGCAGGGGACACGGGTTCGAGCCCTGGTCTGGGAAGATCCCAAATGCCGCGGAGCAACTAGGCCCGTGAGCCACAACTACTGAGCCTGCGCGTCTGGAGCGTGTGCTCCGCAACAAGAGAGGCCGCGACAGTGAGAGGCCCACGCACTGCGATGAAGAGTGGCCCCCGCTCGCCGCAACTAGAGAAAGCCCTCGCACAGAAACGAACACCCAACATAGCCAAAAATAAATAAATAAATAAAGAAGCTTTCATTTAAAAAAAAAAAAAACCTGCTGTATAAAAAAATTAAAAACATAGATGCAAAATGAACATAGATGCAAAAATCCTCAACAAAACACTAGCAAACAGAATCCAACAACACATTAAAAGGATAATACACCACAATCAAGTGGGATTTATCCCAGGGATGCAAGGATTCTTCAATATACGCAAATCAATCAATGTGATACACCATATTAACAAATTGAAGAAGAAAAACCATATGATCATCTCAATAGATGCAGAAAAAGCTTTTGACAAAACTCAACACCCATTTATGATAAAAACTCTCCAGAAAGTGGGCATAGAGGGAACCTATCTCAACATAATAAAGGCCATATACGACAAACCCACAGCAAACATCATTCTCAATGGTGAAAAACTGGAAGCATTTCCTCTAAGATCAGGAACGAGACAAGGATGTCCACTCTCACCACTCTTATTCAACACAGTTTTGGAAGTCCTAGCCACGGCAATCAGAGAAGAAAAAGAAAGAAAAGGAATACAAATTGGAAAAGAAGAAGTAAAACTCACTGTTTGCAGATGACATGATATTATACATAGGGAATCCTAAAGATGCCACCAGAAAACTACTAGAGCTAATCAATGAATTTGGTAAAGTTGTAGGATACAAAATTAATGCACAGAAATCTCTTGCATTCCTATACACTAATGATGAAAAATCTGAAAGAGAAATTATGGAAACACTCCCATTTACCATTGCAACAAAAAGAATAAAATACCTAGGAATAAACCTACCTAGGGAGACAAAAGACCTGTATGCAGAAAACTATAAGACACTGATGAAAGAAAGATGATGCCAACAGGTGGAGAGATATACCATGTTTGTGGATTGGAAGAATCAATATTGTGAAAATGACTATACTACCCAAAGCAATCTACAGATTCAATGCAATCCCTATCAAATTACCAATGGCATTTTTTACGGAACTAGAACAAATCATCTTAAAATTTGTATGGAGACACAAAAGACCCCAAATAGCCAAAGCAGTCTTGAGGGAAAAAAAACGGAGCTGGAGGAATCAGACTCCCTGACTTCAGACTATACTACAAAGCTACAGTAATGAAGACAATATGGTACTGGCACAAAAACAGAAAAATAGATCAATGGAACAAGATAGAAAGCCCAGAGATAAACCCACACACCTATGGTCAACTAATCTATGACAAAGGAGGCAAAGATATACAATGGAGAAAAGACAGTCTCTTCAATAAGTGGTGCTGGGAAAACTGGACAGCTACATGTAAAAGAATGAAATTAGAACACTCCCTAACACCATACACAAAAATAAACTCAAAATGGATTCGAGACCTAAATGTAAGACCGGACACTATAAAACTCTTAGAGGAAAACATAGGAAGAACACTCTTTGACATAATCACAGCAAGATCTTTTTTGATCCACCTCCTAGAGTAATGGAAATAAAAACAAAAATAAACAAATGGGACCTAATGAAACTTCAAAGCTTTTGCACAGCAAAGGAAACCATAAACAAGACGAAAAGACAACCCTCAGAATGGGAAAAAATATTTGCAAACGAATCAATGGACAAAGGATTAATCTCCAAAATATATAAACAGCTCATTCAGCTCAATATTAAAGAAACAAACAACCCAATGCAAAAATGGGCAGAAGACCTAAATAGACATTTCTCCAAAGAAGACATACAGATGGCCAAGAAGCACATGAAAAGCTGCTCAACATCACTAATTATTAGAGAAATGCAAATCAAAACTACAGTGAGGTATCACCTCACACCAGTTAGAATGGGCATCATCAGAAAATCTACAAACAACAAATGCTGGAGAGGGTGTGGAGAAAAGGGAACCCTCTTGCACTGTTGGTGGGAATGTAAATTGATACAGCCACTATGGAGAACAGTATGGAGGTTCCTTAAAAAACTAAAAATAGATTTACCATATGATCCAGCAATCCCACTACTGGGCATATACCCAGAGAAAACCATAATTCAAAAAGACACATGCACCCCAATGTTCATTGCAGCACTATTTACAATAGCCAGGACATGGAAGCAACCTAAATGCCCATCGACAGACGAATGGATAAAGAAGAGGTGGTACATATATACAATGGAATATTACTCAGCCATAAAAAGGAACGAAATTGAGTCATTTGTTGAGACGTGGATGGATCTAGAGACTGTCATACAGAGTGAAGTAAGCCAGAAAGAGAAAAACAAATATCATATATTAACGCATGTATGTGGAACCTAGAAAAATGGTACACATGAGACGGTTTGCAGGGCAGAAGTTGAGACACAGATGTAGAGAACAGACATATGGACACCAAGGGGGGAAAACTGCGGTGGGGTGGGGATGGTGGTGTGCTGAATTGGGCAATTGGGATTGACATGTATACACTGATGTATATAAAATTGATGACTAATAACAACCTGCAGTATGAAAAAACAAACAAAACAAATAAATTCAAAAATTCAAAAAAAAAAAAAAATATTATCCTAAAGCCAACATGCTTTGGAAGGCAATCCTTCTTCTTATCATTTTTTTTTTTTTTAAATAAAATCACAGGATGCATTCTAAAATTAGGAAAGTTAGTTTTTGGATTGAAAAATAATAAAATGATATAATTTGTTATGTTCATCTTTTCCATTAGGAATGCTAAATATGAGTTGACTGTATTAAATAGGAGCTTTCTACATGTGACAGCCAAACCTCTTTCTGATTTTCAGCCTAAAATATCAAATTTTCACTTGTTTGCCTGTCTGTAATATTTCTAGATATTGTGTCTATGAGTGATTGTACAGTGAATGAAAGTATTGTTATCAAGTGAACTTTTAAGATCTATATATTAAAAAAACAAAAACAAAAACACACTTATGATTGTAAAAAATAGTATATCCTCATAGGAAATTTTAAAAATTAGGAAAATATGAAAACAGAAATTTTAATTCATGAAAAGGTAACTGCTATTAATATTTTTGCATATTCTAATCTCTAAGTATTTGTATGTTATATATTGTGTGTGTGTATAATTTTGTGTAGGTATATATATTTTAGTTTAAGCGTGATTAAGTTATGTGCGGTTTTCTGTTGTACTTTACAGTTAATGTTAAGTCACAAGCAATTTCCCTCTAAAAACACCGCTTTTAAAAATGACTTGTGCAATATTTCCTTTAGGGGTGCTGTACGGTAATTTGGTAAGCCTTTCTTTTATTAGATTATTTACAGTTTTTCACTGTTATAAATAGAATTTTGAACCTCTTTGCTATTCATTGTCTCTTTCTGATTTTTTGCTGAGGATAGATTGTTATCAGAAGGTATTTAAATTTTAAGGTTCTTAATATATGTATTCTGTATTTCTTCACAGATAATCTTTGGCATTCGTTTTATTAGAATTTGCATTTTTTATTATAAAAACAATGCATTTGAGTTGAAATCTTGTGAAATGCAAGGGAAATAGGAAACAGTTACTCATAGGCTTATGTTTACAACGCAGCAGTTGTTAGCCTTTGGGGATAATTGCTTTAATCATTTTTTTCTGGGTGTAATTGTTGCAGTACTACACATTCAGTATTGTAACCCACATTAAAAAAAAATCACATCATATTACAAGATAAAATAATGTTATATAATGTTTACATAATCAGTACGTTTTTAAAAGGTCTTGCCAACCATATATGTTTTGAATTGAGGCTAGCAGTTGGAGGAGAAAAAAATCCCTTTAGTCATCCAAGACTTAAGTTTATGAAATATCAGTAAGGATGTCTGTTTGTCCTTCTATCTACCATCTTCCCTCCCTCCTTCCTTCTCTCCTTCAGTACTTTTGGTGAATAATTTCAGAGGAGAAAATGTTTTTGGAGGTATTAAGTAAGAGAACTAGATAATTGCTATAATTGTTCCTGGCACCTTACTTGTTTCTTGCCCAAAGTTGTCATTCCTATGAGGTAGCTGGATGGTGTTTTTTTGTTTTGTTTTTTTCCTAATGCAAGACAGCAAGTAATTACATGGCTTCTTTCTCTCATTTGTTTGCTCTTGTTGTTGTTACATGAGGTTTATTCGTTGGAGGTTGAAATGTAATTAAATGTAATTAAGGGATGAGCTTATAGCAAAAGGGCTTGTCAACTATGAGTTTAAAGTTATTTACCTTCTGACCAGGTTCCTATGTATTCCATGAATTTTATTGTTTAATGAAAGTCTAATAATTAAACATTAAAGAGCCTCCACCGTCTTCACACCACAACTCATGTTTGACAGACATAACTTCTTAAGATGATGGGTCTAAATTGTGCTTCCCTCTTCTTAGGTTTTCCATAGTTACTTTTGGCCATTGGAATGGACGATTCCATCAAGAGATAACAACAAATGTTATGCAAAAATAGTCTGCAATATCAAAGACAGTGTAAGTGCTAATCTTATTTACTCCTTTCTGCTAATTTTTCACATGGTACACACATTGCATTCCTTTAGTGTTCCACCTGTAGGTCTCCTGTTGGGACATTATCCCAGGGCGAGGCCCATGATGACACTGCTTGACTCCCCTCTGCAGTGGATGTAGTGGGCAGGCAGTCAGAACTTTCTGGAGGAAGGAACCAGAGGGACAACTTGAGAACTGCTTGTGTTATTAGAGGGGACCAATGAAGCCGTCGACTGTCTACAAATAATGACAAAACAAAAAAGAACAGTAATAACCCAAGTTTGTATCCTATCTGTCACCATTCAAAGATATTACATAATTACTGACTCTATTCCCCACACTGTACATTTCATACCGGTGACTGATTTATTTTGTAACTGGAAGTTTGTACCTCCTGATATCCCTCACCTATGTGGATTGAATCTTTATGAGAATTGGTATTTTTAACTTAGCTGAGATCTTACTTTTAAAAAAAGCGTCCCCAGTAAAACTATAAACAGTGCTAAAGAATCCATATGTTAAAAGGCTAATAAACTCATTTTCTTATCTTGGGATTTGAGTATAATTAACTGATATATCCTGTTTAGAAACTGCCACTGTACACAGTAGCACAGTTGCAGATTGCTTTTTGTAGAACCCAAGGTTCTAGGAAAACCTGGATCCTCTACAAAAAAGATCATCATAGATGCATTTTAAAAATGGACATACTAGGATAACCTCTAACAAGCTATACAGAGTTGACATAGAGAACAATTTCATGTAGAGTTTTATCTTTTCAGACATAAGTTTTAAAAAAGTCATTTGTATGAGTATACATTAGATACCATGCTACTGTAGAAGAGAAAGGAGAAAAGGAGAAAATGTCAGACGTTCTCATTGGCAGCCTCATGTCTAGCAAGAGATACTTCATTTGCACAAGGCAATGAATGAAACCTCAAAAGTTTCTTTCACACCAAGCAAGTCTTTAATTTTAACTGTATCCAGTTGTTTTGTCCTTTTTTTTTTTGAACTGCCATGTCATTTTTTATATAATGTGAAAAATAATGGCATTTTTTATATAATGACATATTATTTTTTAATAATGGCATTTTTTATATAATGTGAAAAATAATTTTCATTACCGGTAAACTCACCTTAATTAAAATGACTGAGGCGATAAATAGGATGACATTGTTGTCAGTTATTTTCATTAAAAAAGATAGTATTAGAAGAGACAAATACTTGTCATTGCTCTTTTGTCATGAGCCATCTCGTACAAAAGCTTGCTTCTGGAACTTGACCATCCTTGGGGCTTGCTTTATTCATTTTGAGTCGGTCACTTCACACCGTCTAAATGTGCTTGGTTTTAGATAATACTTGCTTACCAGGCTTTTATGCTTTTTGTATGCTACTCTTTTTTTTACACGAAATATTTAAAATTTACAGAAAGGGATGGGGAATGTACCTACCGTCCAGACTCAAATGAATATTAACATTTTGGTGTATTTGCTTCAGAGCTTTTCTCTTATCAGAGATAAACCATCACAGAGGCAGTTTATAATAGCCTATATGTAATTGAACACTTGAAATGTGCCAGGGACTACTTAATGGTCCACATGTATGAACTTATTTAATCCTTACATAACCCTATGAGGTACGTGCTATTGTTATCCGCATTCATAGACGAGGAAACTGAAGCGTGGAAGTTAAGTAGTTGTGCCAGGGTACTTACTAGTTAATGGCAGAGCTGGAATTCAGTCCCAGGCAACGTAGAATCCGTGCTGTTAACCACTAGCCAGTGCCGGTGCCGTCTTTCATATTCTTTCTTGATCCTCTACCCCTCACTCCTTCCCTACTCCAGAGGCAGCACTGTCCTCAAGTTGGACTCTCTCACCTGTTCATATTTTTATATGTTTGCTGCCTATTACTTACCATAAATGTCATACAATGTGGTTTAAAGAAGAGTGGTATCCTCAGCTAAATAGAAGCCTGCACTTTTTTTTTTTTTTGAATCTCAGTTTGAGATTTATCCATATTATTACATGTAAATCTAGCATATTTCAAGAGCCTAGTATATTTTGTGCTTTATTTATCCATATACACAACCCCTGACTGTCAGGATGAATAATGTAAGAGTCTAACGTGGAATGTATCACATACAGAGTGCCCTTCCTGTTTGTTTCCAGGAGCATTGCACCTTAGATAAGGCTCTGCACCTCACCGCCTGAGCTACCTGGTCTGTTGTGAGGGTGCTGGACTGGATGCAGTAGCCCCGAGCTGGCTCGGAAAGTCTGTGCAGTAGAACGCAACAGGCTTGCTTCCCTGCTCTTGGCAGAGGTAGCTTGAGTTTGGGATTTAGAATTTATCCAAAATAATTCCCACACAGGTATTTCAGAGTTGCCAAATATTTTTTTTTCTTGCTTTCATTCATAGAGATTGACAAATATATGATATTGCTTATATGTGGAAGCTAAAAAAAAGGGTACAAATGAACTTATTTACAGAACAGAAATAGAGTCACAGATGTAGAAAACAAACTTGTGGTTACCAGGGGGTAAGGGGGGGTGATAAACTGGGAGATTGGGATTGACATATACATGCTACTATATGTAAAATAGATAACTAATAAGGACCTACTGTATAGCACAGGGAACTCTACTCAATACTCTGTAATGGCCTATATGGGAAAAGAATCTAGAAAAGTGCATATATGTATATGCATAACTGATTCACTTTGCTGTACGCTTGAAACTAATATAACGTTGTAAACCACTATACTCCAATAAAAAATTTTTTAAAAAAATGTTTTCACATTGGAAGGATCTTAAGTCTGTGCTATCTACCCCCAAAACTTTAGTGTAAATGATTTTTTAATTTGAATGATTGCTCTTAAATGTTTCAGCTACCACAGGTCGTTTATCTGGAGCTTTGAGACAATCAGATAGAGGAGATGAGGGCACAATGGAACAGCCCTTTGAAAACATTTTCCAGAACATATTGGTGCTTACGGGGTTGCACACATTTTTGCTTTTCATGTTTTTCCTCATCATCATGCATGGCCGATTCCTATCTTTTCCTTCTTGCTTGATGTGACCACACGCTCTGTATTGGCCCATGTTGGAGTATCTTCAGCCTAGACAGCTTTTAGCAGCAAGCATTAGTATAAGCCTTGGCCATTTCTGAATGGGGGTTTTAGATTAGACTGGGGAAATATTCCAGTCTGTTAAGGGGAGGAAAGCCGCATAATTGTATTATTCTTTTGTACCTTAGGAACGTGTTGTGGGCTTCCACATACTGGGTCCAAATGCTGGAGAAGTTACCCAGGGCTTTGCAGCAGCTCTCAAATGTGGGCTGACCAAAGACCAGCTGGACGGCACCATCGGAATCCACCCCGTCTGCGCAGAGGTGGGTCGCTACGTTTTAAAGGCTCTGTTTCAAAGTGACCGTCACCTGGCTTACAGGGGGCAGATCTAGGACTCTGCAGCTAGTGTTCTTTCTGCTGTACTCGAGCTACTTTTACCTCCTTAGAGCTTATTAGTGATGGAGACTATCTCAAAAGAAAGCCTTGTCTCTAGAAATGATTTTTTCTCTTTCATATGTTTCTCATTCCTGGTAACCGGATAGTACCGTCATGCTATTAAATGGTAAAAATGGTGAGAGTGCTTTATAGAGATGTGCCTCAAATCTTTTATTTATCATGTGTCCTAAATTATTTTCATGGCAGTCAGCTAATAATGCCGTCCGTACCCAGAAGGAGCATCAATCCTAGTTATCCCTGAGCTACCTGGAGGCTAAATGATGTCTACCTTGTGAGCTTTTGACATCAAAGAATGAGAATGAAAGTGAGGCTTGTAAAAGATCAAGCAAATGGCAGTGGAACTGGAAATTGACCAGTGTGGGCCTCTGGGTGTCAGTGTTTCTTCATGCCTGTCAGTGCTCATTCCAAGAGTCGAATATTGTGATACCACTAAGTAGGGCCTGGAAACCAAAAAAGTGTCTAGCTGGAGAACTTGGAGGTAGGGAGAGGTTATCTCATAAAGAGGCTTAGGTATGGAGCTGAGAATTGCAGCCTGGAAAAATGTTCTCATTTCCTTTTTCTTTGCCTTTTCCCTGAGTACGGATAGTGTCTTCCTCTGTATTAATATGCACCTGTTTAGTGGCATTATTCATAGAAAACTTTGTATGTGTTGTTTTGTTCTGTGTTTCTGTTCTGTGTTCTGTGTGTTTTTTTTTTCTTTTTTTGAAAACTTGTTCTTGTGAAGTAAAACTAAATTTCAAAAATTATAAATAAAAATTGAAAAGAGAATAGATTTTAAAAGCTCTTAAAGAACAGGCAGTATGTCTTTTATTCAGTGTAATGACTGAGACTGTCTAGGGAAGGAGCCAATTAACTTAATTTCTTTTTTTTTTCAAGAACACTTAGTGTGTGAGTTTCCTGGGGCTGATGTAACAAACCACCACAAACTGGGCATTTGAAGACAACAGAAATCTATTCTCTCAGAGTTTTGGAGGCTAGAGTCTGAAATCAGGGTGTCAGCAGGGCTGTGCTCCCTTCAAAGGCGCTCTGGAGAGGATGCCTTCTTTGCCGCTTCAGCTTCTGTGGTTGCCGACAAGTCTTGACATTTCTCGGCTTGTAGATGCATCACTCCAGTCTCTGCCTCTGCTTTTCAAGTGATCTTATCTCCTGTGTATCTAGGCCAAATTTCCCTCCTATTGTAAGGATAATTAGTCATTGGATTAGGGCCCACGCTGATCCAGCATGATTTCATTTTAACTTGGTTACATCTGCAAAGACCCTGTTTCCAAATAAGGTCATGTGCACAGTACCAGGGCTTAGGACTTGAACATCTTTCTGGGAGAATTAATTCAACCCACGACAGTGAGTATATTTAAAAGTCTAAGATACTTAAAAATAACAACAGTCATCTCCAACAGGGATAAAGACATAACTTCCCAACTTGGTTATGCGAGTGTCTAATTTTTTAATCGAATTCGGTTTTCAGTGGGCTGGTTGAAAAGGCTGACGTGTGCTTGCCTCCTGCCGCCTCACTTGGTGGTGTTGTATCGTGTCGTGTCATGTTGTGTTGTGTTGTGACCCAGCAGCAGTGAGAGCGCGGCAGCATCTTGGCAGGATGACTGCCAGCTGGGCAGAGAGGTGCAGTGAAGAGGCAGGTGTCCTCCTGAAGCCCGGGCCCGCAGGGAGGTCAGCCAAAGGCCTGCTCCCGCAGTACACCTGGCACCATGGGAACCCTTTTTAAGTCTTGATGTTTGCCACTGTGCCTCTCCACCTGTTGGTTCTCTTATGACGTTGAAGCTCAGAGGTGAATGTTCTACTCCTCTGATAGGGCTTTTTTCTTTTTCTTTTTTCCAAGCTGGCGGCTGATTAACAAGATTAAAACCCTGGATGCTATTTTGTCACTCCCTGAGCGCATCTGTTATGCAGCCATGTGCCTGGCACTGTGCTGGGCACTGGGGAGCAGCAAGGATTTAGGATGTGAGTCAGAGCAGGGAGGCGGGTGAGGGAAGTGCCAGTGACAGTCCAGTGTGACGAGTCCTAGGGTCGGGGCACGTGTCAAGTGGGGTTTGGGACAGGTTGCGGGGTGGTTCTTGCCTAAGAGGAAGAGAATGCATTGGTGTTAGCCAGTCAGAGGGAACACCAAATAAGAGAACTCTGTGGAAAGAGATCATGGCTTATTCAGGGACCTGAAAGGCCCTCAGTACTGCTGTAGCTTGAAGAGCTCAGAGAGGGGTAAAAAAATAATAATAAAATTAGGCTGGAGAAGTAGGTAGGAAGGTCATGGCCTCATAAACCAAGGCAGGATATTTTGACTTTATCCGGGGGCCAATGCAGTTCAGCTGAGAGAGGTTTAAAGCTGGGTCGGGGTCGGGGGGGTGGGGGGAACGTGATCAGACACCTTACTGAGAGAAATCCCTCCGGCTGCGCTGTGGGGAGAGGTCCCGCCGAGGCACGGCTGGAGGCGGGCGGGGGCAGGGGCCTGAACCAGGGTCGTGGCAGTGTGTGTCAGAAGACGTGGTCCAGGCGAGAGGGAATAGGAGATGGAGTTGATCGCACTAGCCCACTGTTTGGAAATGGGAAGAACTGAGCGTGGTTCACATTTGCGGCTTGCAGTAGGGAGCAGCCATAGAAAGAGCAGCTTCCCGGGGAATCCCACTGCGGAAGCGCCGAGGTTCCTGAGGGCTTACTGACTGTGTCAGGACCCCGCCCTCCACGTGCTGACTTACTTATTAGTCCTTACAGGAACCCCACGGGGCGGGTGGCAGGAGTGTCTCCATTTGACACCCGAGGGAATTGAGGACAGAGCGGTTGAGTGACCTGGCAGCTTGGAAGTGGCAGAACCGAGATCCAAACTCAGGCAGGCTGGCTTCCGAGGCACCACGCAGGGCAGACGATGCTCTGCACACCTTCCCACGGCATTTGACGTGGAGATGCTGTAACTCACAGGGCCAGTGGGCCGTGCTGTGCAGAAAGTGTCTAGGGGAGTCCCTGGCACTCGGCAGATACTCAGTAGCTGCATGTGTTAGCTGGTTTTCCCCAGGGTATTTCATTACAGAAGATGTGGCTTGACTAAAAAGTCATCATTACAGTATTTTGGGGAGAGGGGAGGTGGAGGAAGGAGGTATATTTCGAGAAAGCTCCTCTGGTGATTTCTTTTACCTCTGGTTTTGAGCAACTTGCTTAGAAACTAGATTTTGAAAAACCAAACACTTGTGACAAAATCCTGACTGTGGAAATCTTTCTTAAAGCTTCTTGATTGAGGGAAAGTAAAATTTGATCAGTAGGGGATTTTTAGGGACACTCTTGCTAAATGCTGAGTTCTGGCTGGCATGGTATGTAATTGGATTTGCTATTGGACCCACTGGTTGTTTTTTCTGTTTGTTTTTTAGCAAACAGCCATGTGCTGTAGAGGAGTGCCACTCAAAATGCAGTCCACAGAATGTTTGTTACTAGTCCATAATGAGGTCAGGATGGAAATGAAGAAAAAGGTTTAGAAACTTAAAGGGTAATTTGACAGTATCTAATATAATAGAAAATTGGGGTTGTAATTTTACATGCCTTTTAAAAGTTTGTTTCCTAATCATTTTTATCAAACTTCACACATGTCAGTCCATTGGATGGATTAGAAACAGTAATAATTTGAAAATTGCTCCTGGGCATTGCTTTCAAGTGTTTAGAACTAGCCCGGCTCCCGTGCCAGCTGTGGGTGGTTTGCAGAATGATTCATTGAATGAAGTCTTCTGTACCATTTCGATAAAATAACCTGTTGCACAACCTTTGGCTCTCAGAAGTAATTGCTTACAAAAGTTGATGAATTCCTCAGTGGAGGCTTTGCTTTTTGGAGCAAAATAGTTTCCAAAGGGTTTCCTTCTGGAATTGCTGGAGGAGGAGGAGGGACTACTCTTGTTTTGACTGAAGGCCCCTTGGTGTCAGTACGAGAGGGGGTCTTAAGGCCTGGGGCGTCAGTGATGGCACGAGCGTTATTCAGTGTGAGGACGGTGTGGTGATAATTTATTCTGGACATCTGAGCAGTAATAGTTGAATAGGAAACTGATTACACATCATTTTGAGTAATAATTTCAACTTAAGTTTATTTGTAGAGAAAAAAAAAATGGCTCAAGAAGAAGGAGCATCAGAGAGAAGACCCTGTGAAATGCCTTAAAATGACTTTTAGTGCCAGACATCAGAAGTTTTGTTTTATTAATAGTCAACATAATCACTGTCTTCAGTGAAGGGGGTCTTGTGAGGCTGGGAGGTGTTGGCCGGATAAGAAATGTGAGGTACATGCCTACCGCATTTGCCCTTTTGTGAGTGTTCTTTGTGCTGGGATCGAAAAGCTGCCTCTGCTCGTTTTTTTAAAATGTATTTTTATGAAAATTCTAAAGCAGCTCTGCACGTATAAAATCTGTGTAAGAATTGACCCCATCAGTTTTTCCGTTTAGACTAACCAACAACAGCAGTTCGGCTTCCCCCATCTCTTTAACATCAGCATGTTTTCCAGTATAAGAAAAATAGATAAGAGCTCTTTTTTTTTTTAATATCTTTATTGGCACATAATTGCTTTACAATGTTGTTAGTTTCTGCTATGCAACAAAATGAATTAGCTATATGCATACATATATCCCCATATCCCCTCCCTCTTGAGCCTCCCTCCTTATCCCACCCCTCTAGGTGGTCACAAAGCACCGAGCTGATCTCCCTGTGCTATGCAGCTGCTTCCCACTAGCTATCCATTTTACATTTGGTAACATATGTATGTCCACACCACTCTCTCACTTCGTCCCAGCTTCCCCTTCCCCCCGCCCCGCCCCTGTGTCCTCGTGTCCTCGAGTCCGTTCTCTACGTCTGTGTCTTTATTCCTGCCCTGCCACAAGGTTCATCAGTAACTTGATTCCATATATGTGCGTTAGCATACAGTTTTTTGTTTTTCTCTTTCTGACTTACTTCACTCTGTATGACAGACTCTAGGTCCATCCACCACATTACAAATAACTCAATTTCGTTCCTTTTTATGGCTGAGTAATATTCCATTGTATATATGTGCCACATCTTTATCCATTCATCTGTCTATGGACATTTAGGTTGCTTCCATGTCCTGGCTATTGGTAAGAGCTCTTTTTTCCCCCCTTAATTTGTTTCCATTTTTGATGGGTTTAGTTTTTCAACCACATGTCCTACAAGTTCTATTTCTAGATTGATTCCTGAGAAATAAAACATAAGCTTGCAAATTCACAAGCCTGGAATTTGCTTTATTCCCTGCCTCATTATTTTTCTTCCTTTATAAAAATTGGAAAGAGAGCATGTTTGATGGTAGTTTAAATTGCCCGTGATACCATCATCCGAACACAGCTATTTTCAGTATCGCATATTATCTTTCTGTCCTCATCCACAGTCACACATTTTTTAAACAAAGGAGTTGTATTGCTTTTCAAAAAAGAATTGTACTAGTTTACAGTGTCATCAGCGTTGTATTTGAGTGCTAATGAAAATGTTGCAAAATTCAGTGTAACTTTTTCTTTAATAAGTATGAAAGATAACTATTTCAAGGATTTTCACATATCTTTATTAATAAGGATGAACCTTTTGTTCTTATAATTACTGTTTTTTTTTGGATGCGAGTTGTTCACACATTTTTCTTCTGGGTTCATACTTTAAATGTTTTACTAGCCATTATTACTTGGGTCTGACTTTTTTGAGGTGCTGCTGATATATAGGAAGACAAAAGGCTTTGTTGCTGCTTTTAAGGCTAAAATAGACCACGGGTTTTTCTCAGTCTTGTTCCTCCTTTACACAAAAGTATTTTCCCCTTTTATTCACAAGTATTTTTGATGCTGATTCCTGTTGCTTTGACCTATATAAGTCAAAGTGGCCTCGATTTCTTGTGCTCTTTCCTCTTTGTATTAAAAGTCAGGAGACCAGTTGTTTCTCAGGAATCAGAGAATGCAGCTGACCAGAAAGCTTGTCCAGGTGTGCTGACAGTGGTACAAGCACTTGATGAGTCTCGCTTCCACTGGGGTCTCTCCCACATCAGCCATGGCCTCCTGTCTCAGTATGACACTTACTCAGTGGTTCTCAAAGGTCGGTCTGGGTTAGAGTAGGACAAACGGACTCTGCAGAATCTTACTAGAGTTACCTTTCAGCTTACTTGGTGTGACCGAAAAGATTTGGATTGAAATCTTAATTGTATTCAGTAGCCAAATAAGTTTCTAAGTTTAATTGATTTTACACCAAGTCCTTTTATGTCTTCATGCCTGGGCAGTAGAGATGATCAGTTTGGGTGGCGATTTTGTTTGGGGTTTTTTGGCCTATAACAACAGAGGTTTATTCCTTGTGGGGCGCTAAGGTCATCACGGAGCAGCTGCAGCTCAGCTCCAATTCCATCATCACTCCAGGGCCCGCCTGATGGGGCAGCCTCTCCTGGGGGCACGGCTGGCTGAATGGTAGAGGGACAGGAGGCATAGGAAAAGCACCTTGGTGCCCAAGGCCTCTGTTCAGGAGTGATGCTTCCCACTTCCACATGTGTCCTTGGCCAGAGCAAGCCCCGGCCCCCCATGTCCGTGTCCAGTAGGGCGGGAAAGTATAACGTGCGGTCCACACAGTTGTCATCACAGGGAGGTGAAGGCACCATATGTTTTGGAAACTAACAAAAATCTCACAGTTCAGTCAGGGTTAACATGAAGAGGGATCAGATTTGACAGAAAAGAAGCAAAATATCTAAGACTTATTAATTGATGATACATCAGCAGTAATGGAAATAGAGGAATTAAGGGTCAATTCTAGATGCGTGGCACGTGGCCTGGTCAATCAAGTAGTGGCGCTGCCATTCACCGGGAGCCATCTGCCTAAAAGGGAGTAGTTGCCTGAATGAGACCATGACGAAAGCATCTAAAGGGGAGAGAGCTGAGGAAGGACCCCTAGGGCCATGCTGCCTGGCCTTGTTCATGCACGTGCACGTGTAGACGGTGGCATTGTTTGGGCAGCACACTGGAATAAGCAGATCAGGCACCTGGTTCTGCAGCCCACCCGCCCTGGGGCTCTGACCACCCTAAGGGCTGGGGGAAATCAGTGTTTCAGGGACGTCCCTGGTGGCACGGTGGTTAAGAATCCGCCTGCAGGGGACATGGGTTCAAGCCCTGGTCCGGGGGGAAGATCCCACATGCGGCGGAGCAACTAAGCCCGTGCGCCGAAACCACTGAGCCTGTGCTCTAGAGCCCGCGAGCCACAACTACTGAGCCCGCGTGCCACAACTACTGAAGCCCGCGTGCCTGGAGCCCGTGCTGCGCAACAAGAGAAGCCACAGCAATGAGAAGCCCGTGCAACGAAGAGTAGCTCCCACTCGCCACAACTAGAGAAAGCCCGCGTGCAGCAACCAAGACCCAATGCAGCCAAAAATAAATAAATAAATAAATTTATTAAAAAAAAAAAAAATCGGTGTTTCAGCAGCACACCTCTAAGCCATGGCTGAGGAATAGCCACAAAAGAAGGAAACAGGAAAGAGTGCTTTCACGGAAACAAAAAGAAGAAAGAACTGTTAGAAGGTCAGTGAGATCGACAACAAGAAATGCTCCAGAGAGGCTGAGAAATGAAAGCGGCAAGGTGTCCTCTGGATTTGGCAATTTAGAGAGTTACTGTTACAGATAGAGTGTAGGAGAGCTGCAGGTTTCCTGTTTGGGGAAACTACAAAGTTAAGCAACCAATGGTTAGTTTACCATGCAGTGGGCTTCTAGGCTTTGGACTTTGCGTTAAATTCTCAGTGCGTTGCCTACACTGGTGTTCCTCAAGAAGTTCTAATCTGTGGTCTTTAGGCAACCTGCATTAGAATCACTTGGGACTCTTGCTAAAAGTGAGATTCCTGGGCTCCACCCTAGACCTGCCAAATTAGAATCTGTAACTTCCGTGTATTTTAATCAGCGTGAACAGGCTTTAAGGTTTGAGAGGCCTTGTTTTTTTTTTGTATGGGCAATCCTGAGTAGTAGCAAATCAAAGCCACCTAAAGATCTTAGGCTCTAAGTCCGCAAGGACCAATGTTTCAAGGATGTGAAACCAGGAGAACTTGTCAGTCACTGCAAATGAGAGCATCAGTTGGTCAGGCACTTTGGAAGTCTAGCCAAGTCAGAGTTGCACCTGCCCTCCCACCCAGCAATTGTACCTCTAGCTCCAGGTGCAGGGAGATGTACCAGAATGTCACAGCACATTGCAGATAGCATATTGGTTATAGCTTGAGTGGCCAGCAAAAGGAGCCTGGGTATGTAATTTGTAATATACTCACTATTTGAGTAATTGAATATTATAGTACAGGGGTCCCCAACCCCTGGGCGTGGCCTGTTAGGAACCGGGCCACACAGCAGGAGGTGAGCAGCAGATGAGCGAGGGACGCTTCATCTCCCACTCCCCATTGCTTGCATTACTCCCTGAACCATCACCCCCTTCCTGCCCGCCCCCTTCCATCCATGGAAAAATTGTCTTCCACGAAACCGGTCCCTGGTGCCGAAAAGGTTGGGGACCACTACTATAGTATATATACTATACTCTAATATGGTATCGTATACTATAGTAATTGAATACTCTTCAGTGAGAAATGGAAGAATTAGAGCTATCTGTGTCCATATGCGTGAATAATAGAAATAAAGTATTGAGCCAAGAAAGCAGGTAGCAGAAGAGGATGTATATACTATCTTGCCATTTGCATATTAAGTTTTTAAAAACCTACAAAAGAAAAGCACCAGTCAGGGGGCGGGGAGGGAGAAAGTTATCAGGAAGGAGATACACATGGGGCTCGAACCATGTGTTATGAAGCTCCCTGAGTTGGGTGGGCACAACGGTGTTTGTGATAGTACACTTCACTTCTTTCTATGTGTCCAGAATATTTCATGGTACATTTCTTTTAGAGAACTGATAAACAACCAGGGTATTATTTTAATCACCCTAGTGCAAATAAGTGCTTTTATTAGATATAAGCTACATTTTTTTCTCTTTCACCTTGGTTTTGAAATGCTTACCTTGGTCATATTACATCTCTGTTGTAAGTAGTCACCCAAGTCATTCTTAGTCCCGTGGTGTTATCTGAGCTGCGCCCAGTTAACTTCTGCGCTGGTGTCTGAGTCTCATGCTGTCTCCTCCCCTGCAGGTATTCACGACACTGTCGGTGACCAAGCGCTCGGGGGGGAACATCCTCCAGACCGGTTGCTGAGGTTAAGCCCCAGTGTGGGTGCTGCTGCCAGGACTCCAAACCACTGACGTATTTCTTGCCCAAGTCCAAGGCGAAGTTTGTGGAAGGCTCTCGGGCTTTAGCAGCCACGTGTCCTGTGCTTACAGCCCCGAGGCCCCCTTGGATCTCATGGGCCGGAGGTGACGCGTGGGTGGCAGGCAGCATCGCACTGGGGTCAGCATGACGCACTCGAAACTGACTTTCGGCAGAGCTTCGCAGAGGGGCGTCCATGAAGTCACCAGCCTCAAGCCCGCGCGGTGGGTGGTGATGGAACCGTCGAAGCAGTTTTTGCATGGCCTTTCCTTTGTAGGTTTTCTTATTCTCACTGTCAACCTTTCTCATGTTGGTTATTTTTTTCTTTTTTTCTCCGCCGTGTTAGTGAAAGTAGAGATGATAGCAGACAATTTTTATCCAAAAGCAAGTTGTGGCCACCGTGTGCAAATAAGGCGGCTCGTTGCTGGGACGGCGCACTGTGGCTCCTAGGCTTGTCCCGGGGAGAGAGCGTCTCCCCAAAACAAGTGGTCACCACTGGCCAGGTGTGCTCCCAGGCACTATACCACCGATGATGAAATGGCTACCTGGCCAGCCTGTTTGGAGGAATATTCCACTGCAGGCAACTTGGTCGTACAGCGTGATCTCCACTGTTCTTCATCATGGAGGCAGATGCACAGCTGAAATGGGGAAAAACAATAAATGTCTTTATTTAGTCCATTGTGTGCTGGTCTGAGTGAGCTGAGATCTTTTGCAATGGGAAACATTTAGCGCTTGTTTAAGACTTTTGGGGGGGTAGCTTTTGTTTTAAGCTAAAATCACAAAATACTGCAGCTTTATTTTTCATGTGTGTTATGCATCTTTCCCTTCCTAAGAACTATATTCATGGGAAAAATAAGTCTTTCCACACTTAACAATTTAACTCTTGTGGTAATTCCTTTTACAAGAAAGCTGTTAATATCATAATTTATTATGTTTGAACACAGGTGGATGTGAAGGATTTTCATGTAAAAACCACATGGTTTTGGCTTTTTCTGTTGACTGTACTTGGTGGAATTTGGGCAGAAGTGTTTCTGCTCCATTAGCGTTCCAACCCGTATTATCACAAAGAGGTATTAACCCTACAGTTACAGATTTCTGGCTAAATGTACTGACGACAGATCTTATTTAGGCCGTTTTCCCACTACAGAAGTTGGATTTTAAACATGTTGTGGACGTCAGACCTCCCACCAGCAGTTCTTATAGCTCCTTTTTCGTTTCCTCCCCTCTGTGTGTGTTTCTCGGCTACAGCACTGAGTGGTTGATTGAAAGTACGTTTCTCGGTCACCTCAGGGAACTCAGCGTCTGCCCAGCATTTAGTCAGCAGATCCCCTGACCCTGTCTGCCTCACAGCCCTGCCTCACCCTCCGTCCCATCTGGTTGTGTGGAGACAATGGGAAAAGGAAAAGAGGAGAGGGGAATTGAGACAGCTGACTGTGTTCAGTTTTCTTTCTTTATTTTTAAATTTTTTTTTTCTCATTTGTTTTTTTCTCCAAGTCTGCCAGTCTCTGAAATTAGAACGCAGGCAGTACGGGGTGATCATGCCTAATCATGGTGTGATTCTGTCTTCTTTGTGGAATAGAATGTTCTGCCCCCACGAGAAGGATTCCACTTTATAGACTTGTCTGTGTAATTGCCCAGTGTATCAGAACTCATATTAAATTCCATGTATTTTTGTTATAAATCTTCTGAAAAGAAACAGTGTGAAACCTTAAAAGCTGTTAATATCCACCCTGTGTGGCTTCTTGTTGAATGGTGGTCTTGGGATTGTTCAACTGAGAGCCCAATGGACTTCAGGGCTCCTGTTGGCGATGGTGGGAACTAGGCGCTGAGTACGTTTCATCGGTGCTGTGCTGCGGGGCCTGGTTGGTGTGCTGAGGCTCACATTTTAGCCGTGTTGGCATTCCAGATCCATTTTCAGCTTATCCCCACTTGATCTGTCAATCTTAGTTTTTAAGGTGGCAAAACCGCCCCACCTGACAGCAGCACTGTGAGGGTGCGTGAGCCTTCCTTTCTCTCTGAACTGGATCGGGCACATACCCGGGGTTCAGTAAGTGTTTACATTGATGTTTATTGTCATGCTCAGATTATTCACTCATATGCACTTAATTTTCTTACGCATCAGTTGTTGAGCAGAAGCTCCTATCTTGTGGTAATCCTTACCAAAAACCTTCCCAGAATTCCTGTCTGTCCTGAGTAATTGCAGAGTGCTAACAGTACCACTTCGTGCATGTTACTGCAGCATGTACCAGGCACATAACAGCCCTCTCAGGACGCTCCTGTGCCCACTTACAGGTGGAAGAGCAGGCTCAGAGGTAGGAATCCTTGCTCAGGGTCACACAGCTAGTTAGTGGTATAGCACATTTTTGAAGCCAGAGACGTCTGTGACTTCAAAGGCCCAGAGCTCTCGACCACCTTGCAGTCTGCCTTCATTCATCTCTGACGGATGGGAACTTTCATGAAGGGCGACTGAGCCGAAGCCTGGGGTCCCATCGTTTTTTTCACATGCCCTCGAGCAGTGTTGTCCGCACAATTAACAAACACCTTGTCTGAGATGTTGTAGTGCTTTTTCTAACTGGTCTTAACACTGCCGGTGTATTTCCACACTACTGCCAGGATCTTATTCCTCAGGCTTCCCTTGCCCCGAGTCCTCAGGGTCTTCCAAAGCCCTGTAAATAGGCTCTGGGCCCTCTGTCAGACCCTGGGCCAGTCACCTGCACCTCTGACCTCTGCCCCAATGACACCGCTCCTAACCCCCTGCGCTGGGTTGCCTCCAGCCAGAACTCTTTCTGCATGTACTCCACAGGACTCTGTACTTTCTCTAGAGCACTTCAGGTTACCCTGCACGAAGCCACTTCTAGATAATTAGGGTTCTTTACCTCTGTGTGCTGCGTAGCTTCCAGCACGAAGCCTACAAGTGCGCTACAGAGGCACATAAAACTTTGTGTAATTGGGTGGGCAGGTAGAGCCTTAACCACTTGGATCAGTACCTATCAGAGATGACCACTTCAGGATACTGTTAATCTCTCGTGTCAGGAATCTTTGATCCAAATGTTAATGAAAGTAGGAAGGGCATAAACATAAAAATGGCCAACCTCACTTGTTGAAGAAATGCAATTAAACTGCTGTGAAATAGCATTTCTGACCCATTCTGTGGCACAGTTTAGAGAGTCTGACAGTATCAAATGTTGGCAAAGATGTGGTGCAAATGGAACACATTTATTGCTGTGAGGAGTGTAAATTGGTACAATCACCTTGGAAAATGATTTGACATGACCCAGTAAAGTCAAAATCCTGTGCATACTCTAGGTATGTACCCAGCACAGGTGTATCTGTGCACCAAAAGACGCGACACTGTTAGCAATAGCAAAAAACGAAACATGGAAACAACCCAAATATTCATCAGAACAAGAATGGACAAGTCAACTGCGGTGTATCCATACAACAGAAGGCAAGTAACAGCAAGCTACGTATTATAAACAGTGGATCAATGAGTGAAAAGGTCAAAGGCATATGTACAGTGTGGTTCCATTATATACATAAACAGGCAAAACTAAGCGATATGTGTGTGTGTTTAGATGGACAGTTGGAGTAGAACCACACAGGAAACAGAAATTCAAAATGAAGAATATGGAGTTTAAGCTGAAGGTCAGAGCAGAGGCTGGAGTCAGGAAGGGGCACCCAGGACCTAAAGGCTTCTTTCCTAACCCAAGTGGAGGACTTGTGCATTTGTTGCATCATTATTTATGTTTGTTACAAATGTTCCTTTGTATCTACTCAGTAGTTCATTCAAATAGCTTTAAAAGGTGGGAAGGGGCAGCTGGGAGTATTAGAATGCCAGGAGCAGGAATGTGTCCATCAAGGTCTCACACAGGAGCTAGGAGACCAGACTCTAAAGACAGAATACAGCAGAAGGCCTTTCCTGACCATCCATGAGTCCATCCTTGATATGAGGTCTGGGAATGGGCTAAACATGCACTAAGTTTGGGAGTAATTGTGACACAGCAATCGATAATGAATACATGGGAGTTGGAGAGGTTGCACAACAAGCAGGCCAGGTCCTCTTTCCTTAAACCCACTTTAAATCAGAGCACTCAACTTTTAACATTTCAAAAGATTTTATTTAGAAAAAGAAAAGAGCTTAAATTTTTTTTTTAAATTTGTAATTCACTCTAAGGAACCAAGGTTTTTCCTGCAGACCCTTTCCTACTGATGCCCTATATCACTGTTACAGTATGTTTCCCTCTGGGCACTCCTAAGAGTCTCCGGAGGAGCTGAGCAGAACAGGGTTTTCTGGATCCCTTGGCTATCTGTGAGCGTGATCCCACCACCGAACAACCTTACTATAGCTGTTCGTTTTTCAGGCGCTATTTCGTAGGCTTTGAGATTGGAAAGGGAGGTCAGCCTCTCCAAGTCCGTCTACAGATGCAGAAACTGAGGGCTAGACAGGTGAAGCTGACTGATCAACATCAAGGTCAAGGTTAAACAGCTAAACACAGATCTGAGACCAGAAGCTTCCAACTGTGTGCTTTTCTACAACATGATACTACTTTGTTCCTGCCACCATCTCCTTTGTAAATTCTCCTACGTGGTTATAAACACCCAGGCATGTCAGCACACTGATTGCTGTGAAGATGAAGGGCATGGGAGCATGTGTTGACTCTGAAAAAGCCCAATAGGTAGGTCCTTGGCCCTGTGGTCAGCACACAGTATGTGTGCAGGAAATGCATGCAGACTGACCTGAAGGGAGGCATCAGAGCCCTCCGTGTTGGCTTTCCTGCGTGTGTGATGGGGACGCCTTCTTGTCTGTCAGGAAAATGAGGTAGAGCCTGCCTCATAATTGCAAAAGCAGCACCTTGGAAGAGCAGTTGCTAAAGGAGTGAAGAGACAAGAAACAAACTTCATGGCATGTGCTGTACATCAAGGCACAGTGGATACAAAGTGAATGCACACTGATGGTTAATTTATGTGTCAGCTTGACTGGATCACAGGGATGCCCAGACAGATGGTTAAACATTATTTCTGAGTGTGTCTTGAGGCTGTTTCTGAATGAAATTGCATTCATCAGTGGACTCAGTAAAATGGTTTGCCCTCCCCAGTGTGGGTGGGCATCACCCAATCCATTGAGGGCCTTAATAGAAGGAAGGAAGAATTTGGCTCTTTCTACCTGATTGCTTGAGCTGGAACATTGACCCTCGGCGGTCCTGGTTCTCAGACCTTTGGACTCAGACTGAACTACTCCACCGCTTTCCTGGGTCTCCATCTTGCAGATGGCAGATAGTGGGACTTCCAGCCTCCATATTTGCATGAGCAAATTCTTTATAATAAATGAATCTATCTATCTGTCATTTTACCTGTCTCCTATTGGTCCACTTTCTCTAGAGAACTTTGACCGAAACAAACACAGACGTTGCTCTGAAGGTGTGTGCAGTCAGGTAGGGTGGGTGAATGTACACAGTTACTCCCTCATTTTTTCAACAAATACTATGTACCAGGTACTGTTCTAGGCAGGAGAGTTCAGCAGTGAACAAAAACATCCATAATCCTTGTCCTCAAGGGGTTTACATTATAGTTGAGAGAAATAGGCAAAAATAAATAAGTCATTATATTGAATAAGTGGTGATAAGTGCCACGGAGAAAAATCTAAGCAGGGAAGGGGAGAGGTGTGTGGGGCGTGGGGAGTGGAATTTTAATTAAGGCAGTCAAGGTAGACCCCATAGAGAAGGTGACATTTGACTGAACACTTGGAGGAGGTGAAGGAGATCCTGGGGGAAGGAACATTCCAGGCAGGGAGGTCAGCAAGTGTAAAGGCTCTGAGGCAGAGAATGACTGGGATGTTGGGGGAATGAGTCTAAGTCCAGCATGGTGGGTGGAGTCCAGCAAGCAAGGGGGGGAAGAATAAAAGTCAAGATCAGAGAGAGAACAGATCAGGTAGGGTCTTGTTGGTTGTAGTAAGAAGCAGCAGCATTGGGAGCCGTTGGAGGGCTCTGAACGGAGGAGGGGTGTGACCCCACTTCCTGATCACACTTCCAGGTGATAGGAGCACTCGGGTGGCTGGTCTGAGGGCAGCCTGAGGCTTTGGGCTGGGTGGAGGCTGCTGCAGTGATCAGGGGTGAGAAGATGATGTCTTAGTCCAAGGTGGTAGCAGTAGGTATGGTGAGTAAATCCCAGTCTGACATAATTTGAGAGGAGAACCAATAGGACTTAGTGTTGGATTGGATGTGGGATGAGAGAGAGAGCGAGAGAGGTTCAAGGATGACTCCTACGTTTTGGGCTTCAACACTGGAAGGATTGAGGCTGGAGGTGCCATTTCACCGAGATGGGAAAACTACGGAGGAGGGGCAGGTTGGAGAGGAATATCAGAAGCTCGAGTTTTAGGTGCCGAGGTTGAGATGCCTTGTAGACATCCGAGTAGAGGTTTTGGACGGTTAGCTGGACACATGAGTCTGGAGTTCCAGAAAGAAGTTCAAGATAGAGAGTTAAATGTCAGCGCGTCAGCCCAGAGAGGATATTTGAAGTCCTGAGAAAGATGAGGCCCCAAGGGCATGAGTGCAGGTAAAAAGGAGAAAAGCTCTGCTAGAAACCAGCAGCTGCCCCAAAGGAAGGGACCCCATGCCAGGAGAACAGAGCAGGACTAGGGTGAGACTGTGCAACTCAGATTGACACTGGAACCCACATGCTGGGACTCGAACCCAGCCAGCACCCAGATTGGGACTTGAACCCAAGGCCTTCTAACTGAGATCACATACTTGGTCTCAGGATTTAATGAAGCTAAGGTTCTTGATGTCTCCTTGCACAAAGAATTCAGTGAGAGACAAGGTGATAGATAAGTGGATTTATTTAGAGACAAACACACTCCACAGACAGAGTGTGGGCCATCTCAGAAGGCGAGAGGCCCTAAAATATGGGGTGGTTAGTTTTTACAGGGTGGGTAATTTCATAGGCTAATGAGTGGGAGGATCATTCCAACTATTTTGGGGAAGGGGCGGGGATTTCCAGGAATTGGGCCACGCCCACTTTGACCTTTTAGGGTCAGGACTGTCATGGCGCCTGTGGGTGTGTCATTTAGCTAATGTATTGCAATGAGCGTATAATGAGGCTCAAGGTCTACTGGAAGTCGAATCTTCTGCCGTCTCGGACCTAGTTGGTTCTAACCAGTTTTTGTCACGTCCTATGGCTATGTCATTCTTTTAAAATGTCGTGCCCTGCCCCCTTTCCCACCTGTTTCAAGGGGATCTCCTGGGGACCCTTCCTGTGAATGCCAGGTGGCAGGTTTTAGATCCACAAGGGGTGGAAAAAGATTCAAGGGATAGAAAAAGGATGTTCCACACAGACAAGCAGTCAAGACATGGAAATAGAAAATGAGTGAAAGATGGAGAGATGAGTTGTAAGTTGCCTCAAACAGCAGGCCAACGCTTCGGGGCATCATTCTGGGGCTCTGGGAAGCGGAGAAAGTACACAACTGCGGGGCCGGGACTGGGGTGAGGAAAGTGAGGCAGGCACACTCAGGGTCATGTAAGAGCAGGAGCGGCCCCTGCACAGCTCTGAGAATCAGATTCCGCACCCTCGGCTCCTCCCTCACCCTAATCCCGGCCCTGCATAGATGATGAGTAGCCAGGTTTGGGGCAGATCAGTGCCCTACCCTACTGCAGACCCATGCAACGTAGGTTAGAATCACAGCTCTGCCACCTCTTGGCCAAGTTATCCATGCTTAACCTCACTCTGCCTCGTTTCCTCATCTTCCAAACGAGAATATTAATTGTACCTTCCTAGGGTGGCTGCGAGGGTTAAATGGGTCGATACACGTAAAGCACTGAGAGGAAGCATGTGGTAAAGTCGACTGTTATTGTCACATTGTTTGGTCAGAATAAAGAGTGGAAGGAGGGTCGGAGAGATAAATTTGTAGGCAATTGCAGGTCAGAGTAAGAGATAAAGGGAGCCTAAAGAGGGAACTTGTCATGAAAAGATGAGGTGATGGATGTTATCAAGAATGATAAAATCAGTGGGACCCAGCAGTGTGCTTTCATTCCACAGTTATGTGTAAAGTTACTACTGTGAACTTGGAGTTGTTCTGCGAGCTGGTTGATTGGAAAGCAAGGGAAAGTCTAGTCTTCCAAAAAAGACTCTGAGGGACAGAAGGAGACAAGTGGCCTCAGCTCAATCCCCAAACTTCCAGCTGGGCAGTTCAGCAGAACAAGCCTAAAAACGGGCTAAAGGGAGTCCCAGGTGATTTAGGGGCTGTGGGTCTCGAAACAGGAGGAAGGTTTGAGTCTCCAGCAGGGCCTGGGGCAACACTTAACCGCTGCTGCCCAAGGGGGCCTGACCCATGCATGGGTCCCTCAGCAAAGAGCGAAGTCTGAGCCCCATGAGCTCCGAGGCAAGCCCACTTGCCCTGTGAGTCTCAAGCGAGGCCCCAGACCCACAATGGGCAGGCTGAAGTGGAGGTTGGGGCATAGGTAGTACTTCTGGTCTCCGTGACGGGTCTCACCTGAGAAGGGAACTGCCCATTCCTTCACTGTGTATTAGTTTGCCCAGGCTGCCTTATCAGAATACCACAGACTGTGCAGATTAAACAACAGTCTGGAAGCCAGAACTCCAAGAGCAAGGTGTTGGCAGGTTTGGTTTCTTTTGAGGCCTCTCTCCTTGGCGTGTAGACGGTCACCTTCTCCTTGTGTCTTCACATGGCCTTTCCTCTCTGTGCATGCATCGCCGTGTCTGTGTCCAAATTTCCTCTTTTAGGACACCAATCATGTTGTCTGAGGACCCCACCACATGCCCTCTTTTGACTTTAATCACTTCTCTAAAGACCCCATCTCCAAATACAGCCACATTTGGAACTTAGGGCTTCAACATCGGGATTTGGAGGTGGGGAGGGACACAGTTCAGCCCGTAACACGTTCATTCTCAAACATTTCAGAGCCTACAGTGCCCTGTGCTAGACCCATATTCATGTTGAGCTAAAAGGACAAATGACATTGGTTTCCCTTTGAAATAAATGTATTAAATAGCAGTATAGCTGATACATGGATACAGGAAAAATCACAAAGGTGAGTTTTTTAATGGCTCCAGTTTAGAAAACACTGAAAAAGACCAAAATGAGAAGTGAGAACACAGACTATTTGACTGACATGATCAGTGAGTTTGTATAACTGCCCTTACAAATAGAAAATACACATTTTTCTTTTATGTCCATGAAACATTTGTAGAAACCACAAAAGAAACCTGAGTCCATTTCACAGAGATGTGATACAACAGCTATAATATCCGATTACATAAATCAGAAGCAAAAATATAAATTCAGGAAACTTACCCACCTGGAAATTGAGAAACATTCTTCAAAAACTGGATCAAAGAGGTGATTAAAACTCTGATAACTGAAAATAACAGAAAGGAGAATACTTATGGGATACAGTTAAAGTTGTACTCAGAGGAATATTTAGAGCCTTTTTATTTCAAAAAAAGAAAAAACAAACCCAGAAAAATTAATTGTTAAAAACAATTTTCAAAAAAATGAAATAAAATATAGAAAGAAATAGTTCAAGAAGCTATTGTTTTTATGCAGTGACTAAGATGAGAAAAATGAAAGGAAGCTATGCACCAGGCAGTATGCAGAATGATGCAGGCTTTATTTTTTTAATTCTCACAATAATCTATATAGGTCTTATTCCCATCTTTCATAGGAGGAAACTGAGGCTTAGAGAGATTCTGTAATTGGCCTAACAGTAGATGATTCTTAGATTACAAAATCGAGATTGAATCTAGGTTTTGAGCACTTGTTAAAATACAGATTCCAGGGTCTCACCCTAGACCAACAGAGTCAGATCCCCAAGGGAATCAACCAACCTGGGGATCTGTATTTTTATCAAGTACTCCAGGTGATTTTTATGAGCAAGCCCATCTTGGAGACACTAGGGTACATCCTGTGGAGAAGACAACTTCTCTGAACAGAACGGTAGTAATAGCAAAAGGGAATTTAGTACTTGTCCAGGTGCTTTGCACACATGACTCCTTTTCTATAATCCTCACAACTGCCTTTCTGAGGTCAGTGTCATTAATGTCCCATTTTACAGATGAGGAAGTGAGCATAGAGAGGTTAATGAACTTGCCCAAGATCACAGCTAGAAAATGGCAGAACGAGAATTTGCACTTGGCCTGGCCCAGGGCCTGCGTTCTTGGCTCCTGCACTAGAAACAAATACCGCACATCCTCGAGTGGACTTAGTGGGGTCGATTGAGTGGAAGATGGGTAGGTGGGTCTCAGGCTCAGGAGGCGGGGGAGGTGCCGGGTTTGAGCCAGTATCTATACAGCAGGGCTATCGACAGCCACAAGGTGAGTTAGTGCTGCTGAGGCAGAGAAGGCTGGGCTGTTTTATCCACTAAGTACTATGAGCAAAAGACCTAGTGTTTATGAGGACATTTGAGACCTTTTACAAAATGCTTCAAAATATGAAGGAAAAAAAAGAAAAATTGGTGCAGCAAAAACTGCAATGGACGAGTCTTTAAATGCCTCCGTAATATTATTTCAGCCAATCAACTGCCGTTGGATCCAATGCCCATATATTTATAAACGTTATATTTAACACAGGAAGGGCTGCAGTTCACTATGTTTGGAATGATGTGGGGGTAGCTCTGCAAGTACAAGGGCATGGGGGGAACAAAGGCCTTGAAATGGCCCCAAGAGGAACTATGAAGAGAAGATGCATTACTAATGGGGGCTGCAGACAAGGAGAAAGAACTGCACCTCCAGGCCACTTTCTGTGCAGTGAGTGGTTCTGTTTTCATCCCTGTAAGAACCCTTAGAACTGTGGTACCCATTTTTCAAGTGAGCAAAATGAGGTTGGGAGTTACCTAGTCTTGTCCAAGCTCACACGGCTTGTGTGGAGCAGAAAGAGAAGGTATGCCCCCTAGTGTCCACCTCTGTGAACAGCAGGCTGCCGCTTCTGCTTCGCAGCCCTCCGTTATTTTGCTTGGAACACAAACTACCCTCTTGAATAAATAAAGCCGCACAGCTAAAAAGTTGCAGGGCTTGCAAATCAAAAGAAAAGGACAAATACGTTAGCAGATAATACTGGAGAAACTCGATCACTGTATGTATAACTATAAAACTGCATCCTCATTAAGCACCATATAACAAAGCTAGGCTTGAAACAGTAAAGACCTAAATGTATATGGTACAACCATAAAGTTTATATGACAAATACTGAAAATATCTCTGTGATCTAGAGGTGGAGAAGGACTTCATACACCGTGACCTCAAGGCACAACCCATAGGGAATTCCCTGGCGGTCCAGTGGTAGGACTCTGCGCTCTCACTCCCGTGGGCCCGGCCGGGTTCAATCCCTGGTTGGGGAACTAAGATCCCACAAGCGGAGAGGTGCGGCCAAAAACAAAAGCACAAACCATAAGGCAAAACGACTGCATCAAAAGATCTGACCCGCGAAGACCACCACGGAAAAGAGTTCTTAGAGAGGCAACAACATTGGGAGAAAATAGTTTCAGTGTCTAAAACTGACAAGAAACTTAGACCCAGATGACAGCAAGGAATTCTGGCTCATCAAATAAGAAGACAGGAACCCCAAAGGAAAGCAGGCAAAGGACATTGACTTGGTTATTCCTGGAAGAGGAAACCCCAAAGTCTAACAAGAGATGAGAGATGTGCACACTCATGAGTGATTAAGAGGTGAATGTTAATAATGAGAGACCGCCTTATACTCACCAGACCTGATACACAAAGCTGATTAACGCCGAGTGAGGGGACTCCCAGGCTCTGCCAGTGCGAGAACAGACCGTTGGCTTCTCGGTGTTTAGACAGATCACGCACCATGTACGCCATGACCCAGCAGTCCTGCTCCTGGGCATCAGCCCCAGAGAACTGGACAGACATCTCACATGTGTCCATAAGGGAACACGCATAGAGATGTCTGTTGTATCATCGTTTGTGATGTTGGGGAGTTGGAGCCAATCCTGATATCTCTTACTAAGGGATGAACGAGTAGGCCAGGGGGAGGCGGAGGCAGGAGGACGCAACAATATTGCGGGATGTACCATGACGTGGGTGAAAAAAAGCAAAACAAGAAAGAGAATGAGCCCTACAACTGCCTGTGTACATTAAAGATGCAGGCACATACCGCCATGGCCCGAGTCTTGCAAGGACCCCCGCAGACAGCACACATCGAGCAGATCAGAGCAGCCGACTATGGAGCTATGGCACTACAGGAAAGTTGAAGAAAAAGAGAGCCTCTCAGGGTCTCTCTTTTCTTCCCCATTAAATGGGGATAATAACAGTCCTCACCTCCCAGAGTTGCCTCGAGGATCAAGTTAGTTATGCACGTGATCAAGCGCTTAGAATAGGGAGCACAAAGCCGGCGGTGCTGGGTGAGTGGATGCTATTGTTATTATTATTTATTATTCTTATCAGTTGAGTTATGAGTAACTCAGCTCTCAGCAGATGAGGTCCAAAAATGTGAAGGGGCGGCACTGAGATTCAAGTTCAGGACAATTCCGTGTCTTTCTGTACTCCAGCCCCACTCACTACCACCTACGACTAAAGCCTCCAAATGTCTGTCATTCCTGGGCCCCAAGCCAGGGAGTCTGTTGGGAATTGAGAGAGCACTACACATTTTTAAATACCTTCCCGGGGGACCCTGAGCCCAGCTGACGTGGGGTGTGTCTCAGAGCCTCCGCTGACGCTTAACGATGTGAGGGTGACCCCAGGGCGAGCGCGGGGCCAGCAGGAGGGAGACCAGAAGGAAAGGCCTGTCTCTGCCTTGGGGACAAGCACAGAGGCCAGGGAAGAAAAGGCCCCTCCACGCTCTGGCCCCCATCAGCCAGCGGGAACCCACATAGGCCTCATCTGAGAGTAGTTACAAAATTAAACAAGAGCACAGCCTTGCATTGTGCCTTCCCGTTTAGGAACGCTGCAAGGTAACTTGATGGTGGGTGTTATCAGGAGCCAACAACCCCCAGCCCTCCCCCAAAGCCCTAGCGTGGAAAGGGGATTTTGTGGGACGAGTCCCCGCTCTAGGGTGTGGGGTGGTGATTGCCTTCGTCATAGGCACCTCCCTTCCCCGGCCCCTTTCCTGCTGTAGTGAATTTGAGCCTAATAGTTGGTGAAATGAATTTCTCATGGTGAAGTGAGGAGACAGGAACATGATTAGGAATTCAATTACCTTGCCTCCTGTGTGGCTCGCACAGCTTAATGACTGCCTTGTTCTAAATTTCTTTTTATGATTCTTGTGTCATTCTGCCGGAGTCCACATTCAGGGCCATTAAGCAAAGGAAGGGAAGCAAAGGCCATCAGCACCTGATCAGGGCTGGGCCTGCCAGGGGTCATTTCTTGGTAGGTGTGGTGTCAGGCAGCTCTGGAAGACGGGGGTGGGACTCCCCCACTGCCACATGCAGAATTTCAAGAGCTGTGCTTCACAAGGGCTTAGCTCGCTGTCACTGTTATAAACTCTACTCTCCCCTGAATCTATGGAATAAGGATACTCTACGAAAAGCACCCCCTCTCCGCACACCATCTGAGGCACTTTCATGCATCATCTCATTCAGCTCCCAGATGGACCCAAGAGCTGGGCATTATCATCTCACTTTCCAGAAGAACCTCTGGGTGGTAACACATGCGCAGAAAGGTAACACATGGTTTCTTCAGCAAATAAAGTACAAAAGGGGGAACAACAAGATGGAAGGAACCAGGGTTCCTTCAAGGACCCTCCATCTGCTGGATGAGAGAGAAAGACACGTGTCTTATCTGGACCACTCTTTGATATAGCAGCTTAGCCTGTACTTCAACTAATGCAGCCATTAAAATTTTTTTTCCAGAAAATATTTAATGATATGAGAAAAAGCTTATAGATTGTAGATCGGGGGAAAAGTCAGTATATTAAAGGAGATGCTTAGGGCAGTGAAACTACTCTGTATGGTACTATAATTGTGGATACATGTCATTATACATTTGTCCAAACCCATAGCATGTACAACACCAAGAGTGATCCCTAATGTAAACTATGGACTTTGCGTGATCACGATGTGTCAATCAATGTAGGTTCATGAACTGTAACACATGTACCGTTCTGGTGGGTATGTTGATGGTGGGGGAGGCTGCGTGTGTGCACGTGCGTGTGTGCGCGTGCGTGTGTGCGTGTGTGTGTGTGTGCACGTGTGTGTAGGGTCAGGGAGTTATGTGGGAAATCTCTATACCTTCTGCTCCATTTTACTGTGAACCTAAAACTGCTATAAAAAATCTAGTTTTTAAAAACCCCAGCTACATAGGTGTACACCAAATATAGAAGACCCACACGTTTTTCTGGGGTGTGGCCTCAGCCTTCCCACAGCTCACTGAGTGGCCCACATGTTTATTGAAGGCAGTGCCTGGGACTTGGGGTTTTGTGTTCCAGTGAATAACTCTCTATGTAAGATGCTCAGGTAGGTTCAGCTGGGCCTGAGGGTCTCAGCATCCCTCCAACCAGTGAATGAGCAAGAATCCAGTGATCACAAGAAAATCAAGCCTGTTACTACGTAAGGGACCATAATGGCATGACACGTGGCATATCACGGAGTGACTACTTATGACAGTTGTAGGCATTTCTGAGCATGTTTTCATCTGATCCTTTTGAAATTAATCTTAACATTGTTCTGTGCAATGGTAAGCATGCCCCACCTCTTTTGAATTCAACACAGCTCCTTAAACTATTTCTAAGAAGCACACGCTTTGAGTTATAAGGGCCAATTTTGAGAGTCTGCAGATATCTTGTGAAATCTGAATTCAGTTATGGATAATGACAGTATTTGACTCTCTCTAAACTTTGTGCATTAGATCCATGAGGTGTTGTATCTGAGAAGAATGAGAGTGTTAATTGTATTTATAATGAAATTCATTAGTGCATAAATAAAATGCATTAATATTTTATTCATAACGATTAAGGGCTGCGAGGCAGGCCAGCACTGTGCTGGGTACAAGGAGTTTTGAGCTATTGCTGCATTTCTGCAGCTTCCCTGCTCCTTTGTTCAGACACACGGGGACCCAGAGGTACTCACGTAGGCACGAGTGTACACGTCTGCACCGAGGCCCCTTGCGCAGCAGGAAGAAGGACGGTGTCCAGGGGACTCATCCTTTCTGGAAGCAAATACATGTCAGGCGTGATCTAATGGAACCTCCATTACTTGGATGTAACCATAGATACAGAGAGACCCCAAATGGTCTGACGTTCTGTGGGAGACAGGAGGCCCAGTTCCTACCAAGAGATGCCCTCTGTGGCTGGGAGCCTTCTCAGTAGGGTTTGTGCCCTCCGCCTGGGCTCCCATTCCTTCAGGGGAGAAGGGGTCCTGGGGAGGGGCTGCTCTTGAACCTCAACAAAGCACCTTCCAGCCTCTCTTGCTGGGGGGAGGAGGAGGAGGGGGTGAAGACTCTGCCCTCCAGCCCCCTCCCCTGCAGAGATCCCCGTGGACTTCCTGTGTGTGTCATCCCATACTTTTTGTCACCTCTGTGTATTTACTTAGCACTATACCTTAAAGTGACTCCCCTTCTTTTAAATGTAAACACAGTTATTTGAAGAGAAAATATATATCAAAATCATAAATGGGAAAGAGCCTCATTTGCCATAAATAGATATTAATTTTTTAAATACATGCAAAAGCATATTTGCATATGCTTACATACACATAAAATATTTCCGGAAGGAAGGCATATGGATCTCCTATGGAGAGAAGAGCTGGTGGCTGGGGATGGAGGTGGGGACAACGTTTAGTGACTATTCCTGTATATTCCCATTGATACTTTCTGCTTTGGGAATTAAATAAAAACAAACAGTTTGAAAAAATGCAATGAAAGCAAAACATTGGCATTAAATTCTGGCTAGATACGTTGCTTCCTAAAGATGACAAGCTGGAGGCCTCTCCCTGATAAAGAGGTTTAGCAGCTCAGGGAGGTGGTAAGGAGGTGGTACGCATCCTGCTGAGACTTTCTCTTTGATGTGATGAAAGGACCCAGCATAGTAAGAGGCTATCTTTCCCACACTGTTATTCACTCCACCTTCCTTTCCGCCCTCAGTCATCCTGTCCCCAGGTCGCTGCATCCTGGCGCTGACTTAGGGTCGTCAGCGCGTTGCTCCAGTGTTGCTTCCAGGCCCCAGGAAGTAGGAACTGAAAGCAGCCCTAGAGGCCTCTAACCGAATATTCCTGCCCTGGTCCAGGCATCCTCAAAGGGGCCCTGTGAACTCCTGAAACTTTATGCGACATTTTATGCTCACTTGTATTTCCTAGGGAGATGGTGCCTGGTCTTCATCAGATTCTCAAAGAGGTTTGTGGCTTCAAAGCTGCTCACTTTGCAGAAGCAGAAACTGAAGCTCAGAAAGGAGGGACTTATCCAAGGACGAGCAGCTCATGCCCATCAGACCCACCACAGTTGGCGTCTGTCAGCAAACTCTTGTTGGACACATTAGTGAGGTCATGGGTGTGGGGAGTGGTCCTAGATCTCTAACCTGCAAGGACCCATTTTGTTCAGCACTCTGCCTCGGAACAGGTGAGGGCTTCCCAGCCTCAATTTCCAAAGGAGGCATGGAGGCCCAGAGAAGTAGCTTTGAGGATGCTAATGGCTCCAACATTTACACAGTGGTCGAATGTCACACTCGTGCAAAGCAAAGCAACCCGAGTGTGGGGCGCTCCGCCCTGACCATGGGAAAATGGGAATTTCTGACATCACCAACTGAGAAGGCACTGATACAGATAAGGCGCTGATGACGCGTGCTCCAGGGCACCTCTGCCGTTCAGATTGTGTTCCTTCCCAACTGTTAAGATGATTCAAAGACTGGAATGTGCATCAGGCCTAATTCCTCTGTAATTTTTGAGGTTGTCTCTCCCCTAGAAAGTGGAGCCCCAGGACTATATTTTCGCTGCGTGTTAGTTCACAGCCTCAGGTCTTATGCGAGGTTGAAGGATCCTTCCTTTGATTAATGGATGTGTTGGCTGTTTTGGAATTTCTAACCCGATAGTTCTAGAGCAGTAGTTCCCAACTCCTGAATGTCCCCAACAGGGGACATTCAGCCGAGTCTGGAGCCAGTTTGGGGAGGAGGTAGGGAGGGAGTGCTACAGGCACCTAGTGGGCGGAGGCCAGGATGCTGAGGAACATCCTGTAATACACAGGACAGTTCCTGCCACAAAGAATTATCCAGTCCAGATGACCAACCTTGTCAAGGTTGAGAAAGCCAGCTTAGGGCTACTTAGAATATCTTTCCAAGCTGTTTCCAAGACTCCACACGAAAAACCCCACAGGACTCTAAAGGGACCCAGGCATTTGGTATTGGGTTGAGTCACCTCTATACTTTCAAGGCCTAGGATAGAAGCCAGATTATAAGAGGAGGGAAAATTGCATCTGCCAAGAGAAACTTCCCGAGCTAGTTGGAAAGACTGGGGTTCTGAATTACAGGAAGGAGAAAGAGCCACTGAAGCCGTTTAGTTATCTGTTCATTTATTCATTCAGAGACCATCATCAGGGGCCTCCGATGCCCAGGCTCTGTGCTAGACTTGAGGGCACATCTGTAAGTAAGACCAACAGGGTCCCTGCCCATGTGGAGATTCCAGTCCAGTTGGGGGAACAGACCTTAAACAAATAATTGCATAAATAATTATTTAATTACATTGCAATAAGTGATAACAACATACAATGAGTATTTGAAGAGAACCTGAGTATTTGAACAGGGTGAACCACTATAGTCTGGGGGGTGGGGACATGGGAACTGGATGGGACCACATGAGTGTTTACCCAGGCAGATGGAGGCTGAGGGTCATTATGTCCCTTTGCGCACATAGCAAGTGTCCATTTTTCCTGACATCATCCAAGAAGGCGGTGGCCAGGACCCAAGGGTACCAGTGACTGCATTCAACCATACCTCTAAGATGGGAGGGAAAGTTTGCTCAGTATTACTTAAACCAGACTTCTGACAGCTAAGACAGTTTACTTTTCCTTTCTGTGACTAAAGTCCCTACTGGTTAATGTCTGAAATTAATTGAGAATGCCCTCTTGCTGCACACAAACCTGGACCACTGACCCAGGAAGACATATCAATTGTTTGAATGAAGTACTAGACATTCATGGCCAATAGATTTTTCTGCTACATGGAATTTCTGCCACCACTGTGGAGGCAGCTGTGAAACAGTGGGGAGAGGCTAGGGAAAGGCATGAGAAAACTTTAGTTCATGTTCTGTTGATTAGCAATGGGACTGTAAACAAGACACTCAGTGTCTCTGGCCTTGCTTTCCTCATCTGAGTTAAGGAGATAATAACACCCAAGGGTATTGTTTAGGAGTGGTTTTGGCTGCAAGTAACAAGCACTCAGTAACAGGAGCTTAAAGGAATGTTTATTTTTCTCACATAAAGAGAAGTCCCAAGGCAGGTGGTTTTGGCTACTGGAGCAGCAGCTCAGTGATGTCAGGGCCCCAAGTATGCTTTTTTGCAATTCTCTTGTCCTTTCCCTCATGGTCAAAGGATGGCTGCTGCAGTTCCAGGCATCAAGTCCATAGTCAAGGCAGTAAGAAGAAGGGGCAAAAAAAGGGTGGAACTGCCTCTTTACTTTTAATTCAGCTGCCCCAACATTCTCCAGCAGACTTTTGCTTTTATCTCCTTGGCCAGAGCTGTGTCCATGGCCACCCCTAGCTGCAAGGGAGTCTGGGGAAGTGAGGTTTTCTTTTGGTTTTTTTTTAGCTTTTCTAGTCTAGTGAGTGGATTAGCCAATGAACAGCATGTAAAGCAGAGACAACCTTGGGTAGTGGAGGGAGGCAGAGCAGAAACTAATCTTTGTTTCATGCCATCCTCCTCCTACAGCCTCCATCACTCCCCCTCACAGTTGTTGTAGGACTCAAAAAAGATTGTGTGCATGAAAGAGCTTCGTAAAGTTATAGTCATCACTCAGAATATCAGAGCTGCCAGGAGGGAAAGCAAAACTAACCATCCTAAAACAGTCTGCTTTTCCCCCGTTTACTTGTTAGAAGGTTTGGATTTGAGTTAAATCATCATTAAACAGTTTCAGCATTGGCTTGAAAACCTCCCCTCTTGTGATCCCTCCTTGTTCTGTTCATTCTTTGTTCTCGGTGCAACAGGGGCCAGTCAGTTCTCTCTGCAAATAAAATCAGTGAGAAAACTTCCGTGTACGCTTCAAGGCATATATAGCGCAGAGAATGCCGACTGGGCTGGGGTGTGTTAATTCATCAGCGGGAAAAAAAACTCTGTCAATATTTGCAGAGAAGAGAAGTCTCCACAAATAAGAAAGGCCACATTATGGAAATGGAATGTTTTGTGCAGAGAGACATTTTAGAATCAGGGTCAACGTAGAGGCTCGGAGGGTTAAGTACTTGTGCATAAGAGTAAGGCACAGACAAGTCTACTGGCTGAGAAATAAAATGAGACTTTGTAACCTACCCCTCCCCACTGCCCCACGTCCCCATTTGAAGAAATAAGGGGCATTTCCCAGGAACAATTTTGTGGAAAAATCTAGAGGTGTTTATGCCAAAAGGACCTCGGGGAGAACCACCTCTACGAATCACCACAGTGTCCTGTGTTCTGAAATGGATTGGCTGCTTTGTTCCTCTTCAGTCGAAAAGGATTTAGGGGAGGGTGGCTGAACCAATAGCTTCTTAAATTGGACAAGCTGGGCTCAAACCTAGCTTACCACGTACTGTGTGACTTTGGGCTTGTCATTTAACCTCTCTGTGCCTCAATCTCCTCAGCTATAACATGAGGTGAAAACATCAGTACCTCCCTTGCATGGTTGTCATGAGGACTAGATCAGTTAACTTTGGTCAGTAGGGTACTGACAACGGAGCTCGCCCGTAGAAAGTGCTCCGTTGGTGTTAGTTATTATTATTATACGTGAACCATTGGCAGATGGCAGATCTGGCCGTCAGGAGACACTGGCTTTTCCCCAGCCACGCCCATGAATGTCGCATGTAATCAGTCAAAAGACACGTTTTTTCTTTCTTTCCTCTTTGGTAACCGGAGCAGTGATTTTGCAAGCAATCATGCATTTTCAAGAAGGAAGGCACAAGAGACAGGGGTAACCAGGTGCTGATAAATGGCATAGCCCAAAGGCTAGGAATCCAAGCTTTGCCATCAGACATGTTTTGGTTTGAACTCAGTCGCTGCTACTCACTAGCGCGGTCCTGGGGAAGTTATCTACCCTCATGTGTAAAGGAGAGCTGGTAAATGCTCCTGGGTCAGGGGGCGCTGCTCAGAAGATTCAATAGGACAATGATGTAAAAAGGTTGGCGCCATGCCTGGCACACAATAAGGGTTCCGTAGGTTAATTTAGTAACGATAATTCAGTCAAAAGCAGCCTGTGGCCGAGGGATTTGCCTCCCGATTTTCTGCCCCGTAATCTGTCATCCCACCAAACGGCAGACCCAGACCAAGTGCAGGTGGAAGTTTTGCTTAGGTCCTGGCTTTGGGTGGAATGCTGCCATTTTCCCACTCCGCTCATTTCCGGTCACCCCTCAGCCTGCTGACAAGGTCCCGGAACCCTGGAGGGCCAGTCCCAGTGGCTGGGCTTTGAGGGGAGGTGGATGTCAGGAGCTGGTGTTGGATGGGAAAGGGGGCTGTAAGCAGAAGAGACTGGACAACCTCCCCACCGCCTCTGCAGTCCCCATTCCTGTTTCCATGCAGCGTGGGAGCGGGGAGAGTGGCTCCGGATGCAATCGCATCCTTCCCTCCGTCGGGAGAGAAGCGAGTTATCCAATCCGGGCGCTCAGGAGAAGGCACTAAGCATGCTCGGCACATCCTTTCCCCTCTATGAGCAGCCTGTCCTCAGGAAGAATACTTTCCACCAACCCTGCACCCCAAATCCTAACAGTTTATAGGGGCAGGCCCAGGGGGTGGGGAGAGGCCTGCAGAGGCCCAGACCTGCCCCCATGATGGGGTGCAAGTTCATGCTGCAGTGGCCTCTTAGGCACCTTGTGCATGGTCCCTGGTCTCCTGGCCTCCAGCCTGGCTCGTGTAGAAATGAGCTGCTGTTAATGGAAAACAAACTGATGGTTACTAGAGGGGAACGGAGGGAGGGATAGATTAGGAGTTTTGGATCAGCAGATACAAACTACTACATATAAAATAGATAAGCAACAAGGTCTTACTATATAGTACAGGGAATTATATTCAGTATCCTGTAATAAACCATAATGAGGGAATTCCCTGGCGGTCCACTGGTTAGGACTCTGTGCTTTCACTCCTGAGGACCAGGGTTCGATCCCTGGTCGGGGAACTAAGATCCCACAAGCCGAGTGGCCTGGCCAAAAAATAAAACCATAATGAAAAAGAATGTGAAAAAGTGATGCCTATACATACGTACATATATATAGGTATCACTTTGCTGTACACTAATACAACATCGTAAGTCAACTATACTTCAACAAAAAGACAAATGAATGAAATGAGCTGCTGTTTTGCTCTCCATCCTGTGACTCCTGCAGGCTCTGGTGAGGGGTGGGTAAGAGAGGGGTATCCCGATTCCCCCCAACTCTGTGTGTCACTTCTACAGACCCCAGTTGATGCTTCTTGGCTGCAAATGCTACAATTTTTCATTCAGAGGGTCCTTTTTGTATTTGAGACTCACTCAGGAAGATCTGAAAATTATTAAAGGATAGACTGTTTCCCCTTTGGGGCAGAGGCTGTGTCTGTTTCGTTCACTTATCCCCTGGGCCTAACATAATAGGAATCCAATAAACATCTGTTGAATAAATAACTGAAAATCAATTTAAGTAGTGAGTCTGTGAATATACCCTATGTACAAAGATGTTTGTTGCAGCATTATTTATAATAATGAAAAACGATTTTTTGTAGTCTGGTGAGGAAATCTGTGGTATTGAATACAATGAAATGGATGCTATTATTAGAATCAACATGAGGACTATAAGAAACATGAAAAACTGTTTATGGAATAGAAAGGAAAAGGATATAAATGAAATTTAATAATACTGTGATTAAAACAATATGAACAATATGAAATTTATACGGATTAAGATAGGAAGGCACATTTAGAAGTAAATTATTGTGTAAAATTAGTGGGCTTATGAGCAATGAAGAAACACTTTTGATGAAGTCTCACAGTGGATTCTAGAATATTTTCTAAAAATCTTTTAAAGAAACCCCAGGGCTTCCCTGGTGGCACAGTGGTTGAGAATCTGCCTGCCAATGCAGGGGACACGGGTTCGAGCCCTGGTCTGGGAAGATCCCACATGCCGCGGAGCAACTAGGCCCGTGAGCCACAATTACTGAGCCTGCGCGTCTGGAGCCTGTGCTCCGCAACAAGAGAGGCCACAATCGTGAGAGGCCCGCGCACCGCGATGAAGAGTGGCCCCCGCTTGCCGCAACGAGAGAAAGCCCTCGCACAGAAACGAAGACCCAACACAGCCATAAATAAATAAATAAAAATTTAAAAAAAAGCCCTGCTACTAGCAGCTAATTAAAAAAAAAAAAAAAAAAGAAACCCCAGCAGTACTTTCTAAACAGATGAACCAGTTGTTTGCTGTTTTCCAGGGTCTATTTGGTAAGCTGTGAAAGGCCCCACTGGATAGGGGGCTTCTGAAAATTTCCATCTCCCCACCTCCTGGTGCAAAGCAGTTCGGACCTGACAAAGTTATTCTTGGCAAATGTAATCTGTCTGAGTCCTCAGCGCAAAGAGCTTCCAGCAACCAAGGTGCTATAATCTGTGCTGGTAAAACTTGGTCCAGAGCGGGGATTTGACAGAGGGCTTTTCAGGCTTTTCTTTACAAGTCTGTTCCTTCTCCTTTTCTGTTTTTCAATTTTGGTAAACAACCCAGGGGTGTAGTCCCGCGTTCCTCCAGGTCCATGTGGTTGGGACACAGGGAAGGATGCCTTGTCCTGACTCCACCCCCCGCCTCTGCCCATGCAGCCCAGCCCAGACCTCTGTCCCCTCAGCCACTCCTCCGGCTGCCCTCATCCACCCCTCCCACCCCGGCACCCACCTGTGGTCTCCCAGAGGACCCCAGCACTCAAGGAAAGCCAACCTGCGCCCGCCCTCGCACCTCTTCCCTCTGGACCGCCCGTGTCCTTAATGCCACAGCTTGACTCTGTGTGGGACCTGCTGGGGTCCTGCCCAAGCACTGGGGTAACTTGCCTCTGGAACTGCAGCTTCGAACTATCCAGGGCTTCATTTGCAACAACTGCACCCTGGGACAGCGAAGTAGGTCTCTGAGGAGGTCCAGGTGGGGCTGGCCTGGGCTCTGCCCCCCGAGCCAGCGTGCCAGCGAGACAGAGGGCCCCAGCACCACCACGGTGGGCACAAGCCAAGAGGGGCCACTGGGTGGAATTCCACCGCATCTCCTGGTGGCCCCTTCCTCTTACCCAAATTTCTGGGCCTTCCACTGGGTGAGTTAGAGCAGAACCCTGAAGGTCAGCTTTGGGGGCTGACAGATGAGAAGCGTCTTAGTGTTTATCTGGTCCCACCTGACATCACAGGACAAGCAAAGGCTTTCATTTCTCTTGTATTTCCCAGTGCTGCCATTTACTAGGGCAAGTTTAATAATTGCTGTCATCTATGCAGCGCCAGTTAGGGATGTGCTCAGTGTTTTGTATGCTCCATCCTCTGTAATCCTCTCCACAGCTCTGGGGTATGTGTACTCTTCAGAGATGAGGCCCAGAAAGGGCAAGCTACTGGCCCAGGGACGCCCAGCTTGCAGCTGGTGAAGGCAGGATCCAAACACAGATGGGTTTTCCTCCCAAGCTGATGACTTCATCCCCACTCTGTGCTCCGTCCTCCTGTCCCGCTAAGCCAGTATCCCTCACAAAGTGGCAGAAAGATATATAGACCGCGTTCCCTTCTCCATAAATCTACACTGCAAAAATTCTGACCTCTGAAAGTTGCTTTTTCTTTCTTAAACATACTTCTAGCTCCAAAACTTATCTACTGGCAAAACCTGCCCTGAGCTGCCACAAGGCTCTTTGTGATCTTGATTTATCTCACTTATTGTGAACGTTCATGTGTTTTACTGAGGAAATCTTTTTTTTTTTTTTTTAATTTTTATTGGACTATAGTTGATTTACAACGTTGTGTTAGTTTCAGGTGCACAGCAAAGTGACTCAGTTATACATATATCCACTCTTTTTTTTAGATTCTGTTCCCATATAGGCCACGGAGGAAACCTTAATGATGACTTGGATTGTGGGTCTGTCCTGGAATCTGCTGGAGATACAATATGGTGCATAGAATGTACACTATGGTACTTCTCTAGAACCTGGAAAATTCTGAATTCTGAAATACATCTGGTCCCAGGGGATTCAGATAAGAGCCGTGGACCTGTGTGAAACTGCCCACTCACCTCACAGGGCCCCCCTGCTCACCCATTCCCTGCAGGAACTCGACAGATGTAGGCAACTTGGTCATAAATGTCAAAAGTTGACATGTACATGCCCTTTGACTCAACAATTCCTCTTCTAGGAATTTCTTCTAAGGATTTAGGAATAAGGATATTCATCCCAGCAAAAATCTGGAAACAGCCTAAACATCCCAAACTAGGGAAACAGTTTAAATAAGGGCTAATACATTCATACAGTGGAATGCTATGCAACCATTAAAATCGCTGCTTGACTTGTAAATTTAGTAATATGGAAAAATACTCATTATGTGCTGTTAAGTGGCCTGGGGTGTGGGAAACCCAAATTTACAAAATGGTACGTACTATATGGTCCCATTTTTGTGAAAAGGGAAAAAAAAAAGATAAAATGACAAGAAAGAACAGTGTCAGCACATTTCCACTCCTGGAAGAACCGTTGTCTGCTTTGCATTTCTCTTAGACAAAGGGCAGCCCTGGGCCATCAGAGCGCTGAGCTGGCTGAACTGGCTGTTGATCTGTGATGATAAAGGACACCATCTGTCCTTATGTCACTAGGACCCTTCCTGTCTTCATCACTGCTCTCCCAAGTGAGGGGCCCCGGGCATAGGCGGCCAAAGCGCCAAAACAGATTTTAATTGGGCACTTTCTGTAAACTGATGTGGGGTCATTTAGGGATTTTTTCACCCATTCCTTCAACAAACATGTCTTTTCTTTGCCGGGCACTGTGCTCAATGCCAAGGGTGTGGAAATGAATAAGACAGGAGGCTCCTGAATTGTACGCTGCCCAGTGGCTGTGGCTGCGTCTATTCATCTCTGTCTGCCATGTTTAGCATGGGACCTGCCATCTCCTAGGTGGGGCTGGCCAGACGAATGATGGATGAACAGGGTCCCTGTCATGGTCTAGGGAAGGGAAGCAGATGAAGAAATACGCTTGATAAAGTGCAGTTGGTGGCATGTCGGTGGGGGGGGGGCATACACAGGAGGGAAGATTTATTCTGGGGGAACAGGGGGAGGGGAAGGCTGGTGCTAATTCAGCCTTTATTGGTTTCACAAGCACTCTCTCTGGATGGATGATCTCATTATGCCTGACCGCATGGTTAACGCCAGCACCAGTGCAATGAACAAGCTTATTCAGTGCCTTGGAGCAAAGAGGGTAAATGCCTTCGAGGTGCTGGGACAAAGGGGCCTTCATGTTACATCCCTAATAAAGGATGGTGACAAAGAAGACAGACAATTCAGGCTCCTGCCTGTTTAACCCAGGGGGCTCTTTTCCCCTTTGATCTCTCAAGTCATGGGGACCATGGGGAGGGGTGGAATCCTGGGGGAATTCACAGGTGGAGCTGTTTTATTTTTCAGAATAGTTTCCCTGCCCTAAAAATGCCTTGTGATCTGCTTATCCCTCCCTCCCTCCCCCCAACCACGGACAGCCACTGATCTTTGTACATCTCCGTAGTTTTGCCTTCTCTAGAATGTCATACAACTGGAATCCTACAGGACGTAGCCTTTTCACACAGGCTTCCTTCACTTAATAATATGCATTTAAGGTTCCTCCATGTCTTTTCATGGTTTGATAGCTTGTTTCTTTTTAGCGCTGAATAATATTCCATTGTCTGGCTGTACCACAATTTATTTATTCCTTCACCTGCTGAAGGGCATCTTGGTTGCTTCCAAGTTTTGGCAGTTATGAACAAAGCCGCTATAAACATCAGCGTGCACGTTTTCATGTGGACGTGAGTTTTCAACTCCTTTAGGTAAATACCTATGGAGTAACTTGGTTCATGGCCATTCTGCTTCCTGGTTCATGACCCAACAGGAAGGACCTGGCTAGGAGATGCACAGTCAAGGGCAGGACCAGAGGTGAGGTGGATCTGGGCACCGATAGACAACTGGGATTTTTAAAAGTCTGTAAATCAAGGATAATACCAGCATTGCCTACTTCATAGAATTGTTGGGGAGAGGGGTGTCAAATGAAAAATGGATGTAAGAATGCTTGGTAAAATGTAAAGCATGATACTCTGAGGCTTGAGGTTTTATATTTGTGCAATAGCCATTTTGCCACTGTATGGAGGCACTTGATAAATGTTATCTGCTTAATTAAAAAAAAAATATTTATGCTCATTAAAATCAGTCACTTAACAAGTAGTTCCAGAGTGCCTGCTCTGTGCTAGAAACCAGGTTCTGGGGATTCAGCGCTGAACTGAAGGTACCACTCACACAGATCTGACTTTCCAGTGAGAGCCCCTTGCCCCTTCAAGCGACAATGCACGTGAAAGTGCAATTGTAGGCCAGAAGCTCTGAGGACCCAGAGGCACTGGGGTATCTGTCCTTCATGGGGAAGTGAGTAGGGGATGCATGAAGGGGGACGTTGGGCAAGGGAAGCCCCGTGTCAGCCTGGAGCCTTCCTGCATCATCTTCCCAACCCTGGAAGGTTCCCTCTTGACCTTTCGGAGGCAGTCAGAGAGACTGATGTCTGTCCACCAACCAGAAGATACAGCCACCTGCAGCTTCCTGAGCACCGTGAGGTCACTTCAATCCCTTAACCGGGGTTTGTGGGTTCCCTTCCTTTGATAATAATTATGCCTAATGGTATTGAGCGCTCTGGATATTCCAGGCACCATTCTAAATGGTTTACATGCAGTAACGCATGTAAAATTCTCACAACTCCATGAAGGTAGGTCCTGTGTTATTCTTTTTATATCCGTTTTTCATATGAGGATGCTGAGGTAGAGAAAGGTGAAATAGCTTGTCCAAAGTACCAGCTGGTAATCCATAGAGTTAGGATATGAACCCAGGCAGACTGAACTCAGCACCCATTCTGTTAACCCCTAGGCTCTGACACCTTTGATTATATGACGGTGGATAGGATACAGTCCACACACAGGAGGAGCTCAGGGCTTATCAAGGGAGACAGGCCTATAAATAAGTAGCTATAATGCGATGCAGTCTGAACTGTGATCATGGTATGTGTCTTGTGGTGGAGAAATGCTGAGGGGGTGACTGCCCAGCAATTGTCTATCTTCCTTCCTCTCTCCCCTTCCTTCCCTCTTTCCCTCTGTTCCTGCCTTTCTGTCTTCCATCTCCAAATATTGATTGAGCATTTATGATATACAAAGATATGGACCAGGCTACAAGACATACAGGGTCCTGTCCCTGTGGATCACTGTCTAATGGGGAAAGCAGAGAGTAAGCAATAATAATTATACTGATCCCATGAGTCTTGTGTAGGGTTATCAAATCATCCTGGCTTTAGCACACAAAGTCCCCAATTCTGGGAACCCCCTCAGTCCTGGGCAAACTGGGATGGTTGGTTATTGGTTACCCTAGCTGTGTGAAAGGGGAAGCATGAATTATTAACTTCTGTTTGATTTACTTGTAAATTTGCTCATTTGACTTTATTTTTTTTTTTTTTGGCTGTGCCATGTGGCTTGCGAGATCTCAGCTCCCTGACCAGGGATTGAACCCAGGCCACGGCAGTGAAAGCCCAGAATCCTAACCACTAGGCCACCAGAGAACTCCCTTGACTGCTGTTTTTATGTTGCCTTTCTTTTGATCATCAGGGAGGTTGAACGATGCTTTTGATGCTTTTTAACCAGATGTATCTACTTGTCTGTGAATCAGTGGCTCCTATTATCAGAATTTGTCTACTGAGGCAGAGGCTCTCAAACTTGAGTGGACATCAGAACCGCATGGAGGGAGGGCTCCTTAAAACACAGATGGCTGTCTCTGATCCAGCAGGTATGGGGTGGGGCCTGAGAATGTGCATTTCTAACAAGCTCCCAGATGAGGCTGATACTGCTGGTTGGTTGGCCCATCCTTGGAGAAGCAAGGGGAGAGCTCTTCATTTCACAAAGCGGTTCTCAACCTGGCTGCACGTAGCATCACCTGGGGAGCTTTCCAAAATACAGATGCTCAGGCCCTCCCCTGGATTGAGTGAATCAAATCTCTGGGAATGGAACTTGGGCTTTGGTAGTTTAAAAAAGTTTCTCATGTGATTTCATCATCACTGTAGGGATGAGCAGCAAATGGGAAGGTGAAGAAAATAAAATGCTTTCTACTTTATTTGAAATAGGTTATTGTGTGGGTGTGTTTTATATTTTTTAAAATAAATTTATTTATTTATTTATTTTTGGCTGCATTGGGTCTTCGTTGCTGCGCGTGGGCTTTCTCTAGTTGCGGCGAGCGGGGGCTACTCTTCGTTGCAGTGCATGGGCTTCTCATTGTGGTGGCTTCTCTTGTTGTGGAGCACGGGCTCTAGGTGTGCGGGCTTCAGTAGTTGTGGCTTGCAGGCTCTAGAGCGTAAGTGTAGTAGTTGTGGCGCACGGGCTTAGTATCTCCACGGCAACTAAGTTGCTCCTGGACCAGGGATCTAACCTGTGTCCCCTGCATTGGCAGGCAGATTCTTAACCACTGTGCCACCAGGGAAGTTCCGTGTTTTGTATTTTTAAAAATTAAATTAAATTAGCCTAAACCCAATCCCGAAGATTTTCTCCTGTCTTTTCCTGAAAGTTTTACAGTTTTATGTTTTGCATTTAAATCCATGATTCATTTAGAGTTATTTTTGTATTAAGTGTATAGTTTAGGTTGAGGGGTATTTTTTCTTTTGGTTGTGTTTTAGGTTTGTTTGTTTGTCTATGGAAGCCCAATTCCACTACCACTATGTATTGAAAAGGCTATCTTTCCTCTATTGAATTACTTTTGCACCTGCCAAAAATCAGTTGAGCATCTTTGTATGGATCTATTTTGGGGCTCTCTATCCTATTCCATTGATCTATGTGTCTATTCCTCCACCAACACTACACACTCTTGATTACTTTTGCTTTTTAAGTCTTAAATCTGAGTAGACTGATTCCTACACTCTATTCTTCTCTTTCAAAATTGTTTTAGGTATTCTAGTTCCTTTGCTTTCTCATATAAAGTTTAGAATAATCTTGTCTATATCTACAAAAATCTTGCTAGGAGTTTGACAGGAATTGGGTTAAACCTGTATATCAAATTCGGGAGAATTGACACCTTTGCTATATGGAGCTTGCCAATCCATGAACATAGTATGTCTCTTCATGTATTTAGATCTCCTTTGATTTCTTTCCTAAATATTTTGTGGTTTTCAGCAGAGGAGCCCTATACATGTTTTGTTAGATTTACACCTAAGTATTCCATCTTTTTGTGAGCAACTGTAAATCGTATTGTTTTCAAAATTTTGATGTCCATGTGTTCCTTACTAGTATATAGAAATACAACTGATTTTTATATATTTATCTTGTAATCTGTGTCTTTGCTAAGCCCACTTATTAGTTTGAGGATATTTTTGTAGATTCCTTGGTGATTTTCTACCTGAATAATCATGTCATCTGCAAACACATCTTCCTTTCTGGTCTGCATGCCTTTTATTTCCTTTTCTTGCCTTACTTCACTGGCTAGAACTTACAGCACTATTATAAGAGTGGTAAGAGTAGATGTCTTTGTCTTGTTCCCAATCTTAAGTGGAAAGCATTCAGTCTTTCACCATTAAGTAGAGTTTTGTGGGTTTTTTGGTAGATATTCTTTATTAAGAAAATATTCCTCTATTCTCATTTTTCTGAGTTTTTTTTTTATCATTAATGGGCATTGAATTTTGTCAAATGCTTTTTCTGCGTCAACTTATATGATCATGTGATTTTTCTCCTTTAGCCTGTTAATAGATTCCACTAATTGATTTTCAAATATTGAATCAGACTTGCATCCTTGGGATAAACCACACTTGGTCACAGTGTACAATTCTTTGTATATATTTCTGAGTTCCTCTTGCTAATATTTCATTAAGGGTTTTTGAATCTAAATTCATGAGGAGTATTGATCTGTAGTTTTCTTATTTTGTACTCCCTTTGTCTGGTTTTGATATCAGGGTAATACTAGGATAATACTAACTTCATAAAGTGAATTGGAAAGTGTTCCCTCCTCTTGTATTTTTTAAAATTAATTAATTAATTTATTTTTGGCTGCATTGGGTATTTGTTGCTGCGCACGGGCTTTTTCTAGTTGTGGCGAGTGGGGGCTACTCTTCATTGCGATGCGCGGGCTTCTCATTGCGATGGCTTCTCTTGTTGTGGAGCACAGGCTCTAGGCACGCGGGCTTCAGTAGTTGTGGCACACGGGCTCAGTAGTTGTGGCTCGTGGGTTCTAGAGCACAGGCTCAGTAGTTGTGGCACATGGGCTTAGCTGCTCCGCGGCATGTGGGATCTTCCCAGACTGGGGATTGAACCCGTGTCCCCTGCGCTGGCAGGCGGATTCTTAACCACTGTGCCACCAGGGAAGTCCTTGTATTTTTTTTGATAAAGAATATATATAGTGTTATTTTTTCTTTAAGCATTTGATAGAACCTTCCAGTGAAAGCATCTGGGTCTAGAGACTTCTTTTGGGGGGAGCTTTTAAATTACAAATTCAATTTCCTTAACAGTTGTAGGCATATTCAAATTATCTAGTTCATATTGAATGAGTTGTAGTCATTTGTGTTTTTCAAGGAATTGGCCCATTTTATCTAAGTTGTTAAATAATGTGAATTCTCAATGGCTTTTTAAAATTCACTTTCCTCTATTAGTTCCTCTCACATTGAAATGAGATGCTGATTCCCCCACACACCTTCCCTACCCTCATTCAGGTCACAGAGCTGATAAATGACAAAAAGCATCATCCTGAGTGTCAACCCAGAACCAGCATCCTGGACCCTCAGGCAGAGCCCAGGATGCGACAGTCCCAATGTAAGCTCACAGAGTTTCAGGGAAGCAGCTGGCCTTGGGCTTCTCTAAAGTGTCCTGGGATCCGAGAGGGCTGGAGATCCTCTAAGTCCTCCAAGCCTCCCTAGAGCGACCTCAGAGGAAGGGAGATAGTTGGAGCCCCTTCCTCTGATCAGGTTTCAGAAGAAACGCTGGGGACCCTGGGCACCACTAGGTGGCGCTCAGAATGCACACTTGCTTGCAGTGGCCAATGGTGGCGCCCAAGATGCTCAGCTTAGCAAGACAGGGCTGTGGGGTGTTTTGTTCTTTCACTGAGATGAGCTCTAGAGTCCAGAGCCTGCAGAGACCCCAGGAGCACTGGGCTGGTGGAGTTTGCAGCACTTCCTCAGATTTCCCTGCAGACAAAGGTGCTAAAGCTTGAGAGGGTGGAGCTGGCTTTGAGGTGTCAGAAGCACCAAAGAGCAGCTGCGGAGAGGAGAACGTCCACTGGGAGCCTCTATCTGGTTAGGAAGCAGTGACCCCCCCCCGGCCAGTCCTGGAGCAGAATCCTGAAGAATCTACCCCGGTCCCCTTCCAGGCCTGGCTCCTCAACGTCCCCCCTCCCATCCTAATTCCTCCACCAGGGATCAAACCCATGCCCCCTGCACTGGAAACGCGGAGTCTTAACCACTAGGCCACAGGGAAGTCCCTTTTTTTTTTTTTTTTCAGCCCTTGAGGAAAGAGTCCTCTGGTCCTCTGGAATCCATTGGGACGCTGAGGTTGTTCCTGCCTCGGCCACTAACCGTGCACCTTGGGCAAGTCTTGTGCAGCATATTTTCTAGATTCTGGACTAAGTCCAAATCCTGACTACCACTCACAGGCTGTGCCACCTTGCACAGTTCCTTAACCTTTGTGAGCCTCAGGTTCACGTCTGCCGCGTGGAGATGCTGACACCCATGTCACAGTGTTGTGGCGCTTTAATCTAGGTTGACGTGCAGGACAGTGTAAGCCCTCGGCGGCTGTTAGCGGTTATTTTTATTCTCACTCTTATTACTAGTTTTTGTGCCTTTCCCACCCCAGCCCGAGCAGTGGATGTATCTGTTTTCTGCTGCTGCTGTAACAAATGACGACAAACTTTGTGGCTTCAAACAGTGCAGATTTATTCTCTTACAGTTCTAGTGGCCAGAAGTCTATGATCAAGGTGTTGGCAGCATTCTATCTGGAAACTTCTGTGGAGAATTTGTTTCCCTGGCTTCCAGAGGCCACCCACATTCCTTGACTCATGACCCCGTTCTCACATCCCTCCAACCTCTTGCTTCTAACTCCCATCCTCTTTCCTCCCTCTTTTTTTTCTTTTTTGGCTGCACGGCTTGCGGGATCTTAGTTCCCCAACCAGGGATTGAACTCATGCCCTGCAGACTCCACTGCTTCCTGCAATGGAAGCGTGGAGTCTTAACCACGGAACCGCCAGGGAAGTCCCTTTCCTCCCTCTTTTAAGGATCCTTTTTACCTTGGACCCATTCAGATAATCCAGGATAATTTTCCCATCTCAAACTCTGTACCTTAATGATGTCACCTAGTGAGGAGAGGAGCAGTTTGTGAGAGATTCCAGGGAAAGTTCTCTCTTCCACAGGACAGGAATGAAAATGAAAATCACTTAAGCAGTAGGTATGTAAAACTGCCATATGCAGAAGATTTTCATCACAGCATTACCTGTAACAGTGAACAACTCGAAGAAACTGTAGAATTTGGTTAAGTATGTGCTGGTGTATCGATAAAAAAATGCCCTGCTGTTACTTAAAATTATATGGTAACTAGAAAACATGAAGAAAGGTTTAGAGAATAATATTAGGAGAAAAAAATTATGCACAAAACTCTGTGTGTGTGTGTATATATATATATGTATATATATATATATATATATATATATGCTGTGATTATAACTATGTAAACATTATGTGGATTTATAAGAATTAAAATTAGAAGGCCATTATTAATAAATGGAAATAATTACTTTGTAGGGCTGCTGGGATTTTGAGTAGTTAAAAATACACTTTAAACTATTCTACAGTGGACTCTATATATTTTATTTTCTCTAAAGACCCCCCTGCAGGAATTTCTGAAGAGGCGAACCAATTGGTTGCCATTTTCCCGGGCCTGCTTGGTGAGCACATTATCCCAATTTCCCTGGCAGTCACCCTCCGCTCTCGAGGGTCCCAGCCTTCAGAGGGATGCTACATGTGGCAGAGTGGAGGGACGGAAAGGGACAAGGTCCCTCAGGATCTCAGCAAGGTGCTGGCCCGAACTCCTGCCCTCCTCCTAGGGGGGCCAACATATTTCCCAATTGTTTAACACGGCTGGGATTGGGCTTTTGATGGAGACAGAAAGCATCTTAACCTCAACCCTTTCCATGACTTCTCCACAGCTTTCATCTCATTTTAACGACACTATAAAGTCAACATACTACTTTAAATATTGTATATTAACGCATATATGTGGAATCTAGAAAAATGGTACAGATGAACCTATTTGCAGGGCAGGAATAGAGACGCAGACGTAGAGAACAGACATGTGGACACAGTGTGGTGGGGAGTGGAGGGTGGGATGAATTGGGAGATTGGGATTGATGTATGTGCACTGCCATGTTTAAAAAAGATAGCTAGTGGGAACCTGCTGTGGAGCACAGGAAGCTCAGCTCAGTGCTCTGTGGTGACCTAGATGGGGGGGATGGGGGGGTGTGGGAGGGAGGTCCATGAGGGAGGGGATATAGCTGATTCACTTCATTGTACAGCAGAAACTAACACAACATTGTAAAGTAACTATACCCCAATTAAAAAAAAAAAGCTGTTAAAAAGAGCCACTTTTGATACATCTCAGTGTTCATTGCAGCACTACTTACAATAGCCAGGACATGGAGGCAACCTAAATGTCCATCAGCAGAGGAATGGATACAGAAGATGTGGTACATATATACAATGGAATATTACTCAGCCATAAAAAGGAATGAAATAGTGCCATTTGCAGAGATGTGGATAGACCTAGAGACTGTCATACAGAGTGAAGTAAGTCAGAAAGAGAAAAACAAGTATCATATAATATCGCTTCTATGTGGAATCTAGAAAAATGGTACAGATGAACTTATTTGCAAAGCAGAAATAGAGACACAGATGTAGAGAACAGACTTATGGGTGGGAGGAGGGGGGAAGAAGGGGTGGGATGAATCGGGAGACTGGGATTGACATATATACACTGTTGATACTGTGTATAAAATAGACAACTGAGGGGAACATACTGTATAGCACAGGGAGCTCTACTTAATGCTCTGTGGTGACCTAAATGGGAAGGAAATCTAAAAAAGAGGGGATATATGTATACATATAACTGATTCACTTTGCTGTACAGCAGAAACTAACACAACGTTGTAAAGCAACTACGCTCCAATTAAAAAAAAAAAAGAGCAACTTTTGGAAACTGTGTTCTGTAGAAACAACTTTCCTTATGCTCCCCTCCCCCCCATGTCCTTTGTCCCATCTTTTGCCCATTTTTTCCTACCGTCTTTTTTTCTAGAGCTGTGACCCTCAAACTTAGGTCATGTCAGAATCATGGGGAGGAGCCAGTTTTTTAAATATAAATTCTTGGATCTCACTTTCAGAGTCTGCTTTAGTCCAGTTCCCGAGTGTGGTCTTTGTATGTACATTTTTACCAAGCTCTCCAGGTGACTGTATAGGCACTAGATTTCAGAACCAGTGTTTGGCTACATTTTAGGGGTGTGCCCTGGAATTGTGGGCAGACCTAGAGGGGATAAAGAGGAGAGACCATCTGAAGAGAATCAACACTGTGCTTGCTTCCTTTTCCTTCAGATACGTAATCAAACATCCAAATGAAAAATGGCAGTGATATTTGCAAATTATATATCCGATGCAGGGTTAACCTCCAAAATATATAAAGAACCCGAACAACTCAATAGCGAAAAAACCCAAACAATCCTATTAAAAAATGGGCAGAGGATCTGAATACAAATGGGCCACAGGTACATGAAAAGGTATTCAACATCACTAATCATCAGGGAAATGCAAATAAAAACCACAATGAGATATCACCTCATACCTAGAGGTGAATGTGGCTATTATCAAAAAGACAAGAGATAATGTGTTAGAGAAGGTGTAGAGGACCCTTGTGCACTGTTGGTGGGAATGTAAATTGGTTCAACCCCTACGGAAAACAGTATGGAGGTTCCTCACAAAATTAACAATAGAACTACCATATGATCTAACAATTCCACTTTTGGGTATTTATCTGAAGGAAATGAAAACACTAATTCAAAAAGATATATGCATCCCCACATTCATTGCAGCATTATTTATAATAGCCAAGACATGAAAGCAGCCTAAGTGATGGATGAACAGATTAAGAAATTCTTGTATATATACACAATGAAATATTGTTCAGCCATAAAAAAGAATGAAATCTTTCCCATTTGCAATAACATGGATGGATTGGAGGGCAGTATGCCAAGTGAATAAGTCCGACAGAGAAAGACAAACACGGTATGATCTCACTTATATGTGGAATCTAAAAAACACAACAAAACACGGAGCTCAGAGGCCGGAGGTGGGTGTGGGGATGGGAGGGAGAAATGGGTGAAATGGATCAAAAAATACAAATTTCCAGTTGTAAAATAAGTAAGTCATGGGGATGTAATGTATGTATATTTGAAAGCTGCCATGAGACTAATCTTAAAAGTTCTCATCGTAAGAAAAACAATTTTATGTTAACTAGACTTATTGTGGTGATCATTTCACAATATATACACTGTATTATGAAATACAGTATATTTCACAAAAATTGAATCATTATATTGTAACCTGATGCTAATATAATGTTACATGTCAATTATATCTCAATTTAAAAAATGACTTGTGGCCTGCAAATCCAGAAGAAACTTTGGTAAAGATGTACATGCACCTGATTGGGGTCAAAATTAAGCAGCCGAGCTGAAAACTGTGCCCTCGTGGAATGACAAATTGCACGTGCTCAAAAGATGCATTTAAGCAACTGGTTGAGATTCTGACGGAGGTTAACAGTTCTTTACAATTAGATGAAGGTGTGGACTTTGATGATTCAACCATTTTTATACACTTTGTTCTATTTATAATGAGAATGCAATACTATTAACATATTTTCATTGATTCTAAGATACAACCCCTGCCCCCCTGTACACACACTTTTAGCAGCTGTATAATTGGGATGTCTTATGATCAATGTGTCAAGTCATAACACGGTTGTCATTGCCTGACATATCCAGAGAGTAGCACCGTTAAAAGAAACACTCCCTCATCGATGCCACTGATTGCCTGGAAGCCTACTTCGGGTTGAAAATATGCGCCCTGACAGCCTTGAGTTGAAAATCACTAAGAAGATTTGGTCTCTGTGAAGAAGTTTTTGAGGATAACTTAAACCAGTTTTTCTTCACTTATACCTTCCTATTTAGGTGTACCCAAGGGCGACATGTGATATACCTAAACAAGTACTTTTGATAAACCTAAAATAAAAATGTTAAGAGCTAAAGCATTGCATCATAGCTTAATTGGCAGCATTGTTTTTTCTTTCTTAGTTGTACATAAAACAGTGGTGCTTCTTACAACTGATGGCATCTTAGATACAATGAAATGAAGGAACACCTCACACACAGCACTCCCTGCTTGCCAGGCATTAACAATTTATACCCGGGACTTCCCTGGTGGCGCAGTGGTTAAGAATCCGCCAGCCAGAGCAGGGGACACGTGTTCGAGCCCTGGTCCGGGAAGATCCCACGTGCCACGGAGCAACTAAGCCTGTGCGCCACAACTACTGAGCCTAAGCTCTAGAACCCGCGAGCCACAACTACTGAAGCCCGCGTGCCTAGAGCCCGTGCTCCGCAACAAGAGAAGCCACCGCAATGAGAAGCACGCGCACCGCAACGAAAAGTAGCCCCCGCTCGCCGCAACTAGAGAAAGCCCGCGCACAGCAACGAAGACCCAACGCAGCCAAAGATAAATAGATAAATAGATAGATAGATAGATGATAGATAAAACGCTCCAATCTTTAAAAAAAATTTTTTTTATACCCACTAACTCATTCAAATCCTCCTGATTTTTAGTCTGTTTTACAGATAAGCAAACTGAGGCACTTGGGAGATAAGGTCACGCGACTAGAGATTGGTAAAGCTGGGTGGGGTTCCCACCCAGGCAGTCAGCTCCAGGGTCCAGGCTCAGATGCTGCCCCGCAGGATCTCACGTAGAAGGGTGTAAATATACAATGTGTCAGATAGTAACTGGTGAAGTGTTTTCAACTGGATTGGTATTTTAGCATTTGAGAGAGCATAGAATTAATTAGGGAAAAAAGGTGCAAATATGTTGCGAAGACAAGGTCAAGTGTGTGACAGGCAAAATGGCAGTAGAGGTAGCCTACATCAAGGTAATTTCTCACCCTGAACTCCCCAGCAAGCACTGCTTCATTTTACCACAAGCACCTCACATCAGAGTTTCTCTCGGTTTTCTCCTTGCATCCAATGAACATTGAAAAGAGCAGAAACAAAAGCTGTTTGGCTGCTCATCTTTTTCCACATGACATGGAAATGGGGAGTGACTTTTTTTTTAAAATAAATTTATTTATTTTATTTATTTATTTTTGGCTGTGTTGGGTCTTTGTTGCTGTGTGCGGGCTTTCTCTAGTTGCGGCGAGCGGGGGCTACTCTTCGTTGCGGTGCGCGGGCTTCTCATTGCGGTGGCTTCTCGTTGCGGAGCACGGGCTCTAGGAGCACGGGCTTCAGTAGTTGTGGCACACGGGCTTCAGTAGTTGTGGCTCGTGGGCTCTAGAGCGCAGGCTCAGTAGTTGTGGTGCACGGGCTTAGTTGCTCCGCGGCATGTGGGATCTTCGCGGACCAGGGCTCGAACCCGTGTGCCCTGCATTGGCAGGCGGATTCTTAACCACTGCGCCACCAGGGAAGGCCCGGGAGTGACTTTAATGAAGCCTTTTGCACAGATATTTGCTGCCTTTGTCAGAGAAAGAGACGGTCCCAGTGTTCAGGGATCAAATTCGGGGTTGAATTATTCTTCTTTGCAAAGGATTAAGTAGACATGAGGACAAAGAGTAAAAATGTGGATTCAGTATTTGACCTGATGGTAAAGGCTACCTCCTAAGTTTACTTAGCAGATTTTTTTGCCCTGAATTAGGGCAAATTTTATATTATTTTACTGCTTTTACACACATGACAAGATTGATAGGATGACAATGAAATTTGAGAGATGGGTACCTGCAGTTGATCGGGAAGACTGAATCTTTGAAGGATTAGTTCATTTACAGGTGACAAAAGTTACAACCTCGGTGATAAAACAAGAACAAAAGAATCAGTCGTCTTTGTTCATGGAAAATTTCTTTTGAAACCTGTTTTTTTCCGAGGTAAAAACAACCATCAAAAAAAGAGACTGGGATCAGAGACCTTAAAGCCCATTGTCTGACCCAAGCTTCCTGCCCTCTCAGCAAGAGGATGCTCATAGACTGTCTCAGGACAGGAGCCCCAAAGAGATGCAGGAGGCTTCTTCACTCCCCGCCGCCCACAGCAGCACTGTCTCCTGTGACTTCCCTGCCGCCATCTGCCATCTGACTTCTACAACCCACATCTTTATGGGCATCTGAATTCTCAAAAACCAGGAAAAGAAATTGTCTGGGTCCTGAATCTGCTATGCAGCAGGCACTCCTTTCAGTTCAGCCTGACTTTTCTGAAATTTACAGTCTTGGTAATTTAGCATTGACCAAAAAAATAAAGGCAGAAATTTTTAGGAAACTTATAAGTAATTTAAAGCATTAGTTTTGTATTAAGAATCAAATGCAAAAAAAAAAAAAAAAATTAAATGCGACTGTGTTATTGAGGAAAATGTGAAATCTAGATGAATTTTAAAGGGAAAATTAAAATTAGCAGATCCATTTCCGGCTTCCTGGTCAGCTTCAGACTAGACACCCTCCCAACCCCGCCCCCGAAGCCCCCAGGGTTGAGCATTCATTTTCAGCTGCCCTGAGGGATACTGATGTGGAAAAGTTTGAGAAGCTCCACTTTACAAAGAGTCCCTTGAGCCTCATGGCCATTGATCGTTAGGCAGAAAAATACAGCCAGTTCCTTCGGTCCTAGGCTGCTTTCCATTGCTGTCCACCCATGACCATGGTCTGCCCGTTGATGGGCAGGGTCTTCAGAGTTGAAGGCTCTCTCGGTAGAATGTCCCCTGTAGTTTTAGCCCAGGAGCCCATGTAGTGTGGTTTTCAAGGTTAAATTAGAGACCACCCTAGAATTTGGGGGCTGAACTGAGGCCTTTTCCTCTCTCTGTCCCGTCTGGCTTTGGTAGGGAGTCAGAGCTGTGACGGGCTCGATTTGGGAGCCTAGTGAAACAACCAGAGCACTTTGAAAAACCAACAGAATCCACACCTCTGTGCATAGAGAGGATGGAATCTTTGCAAATCTTTGAATAAGTTTTTCTTATGGTACTGAGCTTTTAAAAGAAGATAACACATTTCCATGTATTCTGATATTCATTCATTCAACAATATTTTTGTACTGCTTTAGGCATGAGGAATATAGCGGCAAACAAAACAGATAAAAATCCCTGCTCTCAGGTAGCTTACGTACTAAGGTGGGGAGAGAGAGAATTTTAAAAATCATTAAGATATCTAGAATATCTGATGGTGATCTATAAAGAAACATAAAGGAAGAGGATGAGAGTATGTGTGTATTAATGGGTTGGTTGCGATATTAAGTCAGATGATCAAATATCACTCAACAGGTGACATTTGAGCAAACAATTGAGGGATTCTGGGTGTGTTGTTTTGAAGGGACAGCCTGTTGGGTTGCCTGATGGATTGGATATAGGGTGAGAGAGAAGGAGAAAAACTGGGGTGTATTCCAAGGTGAGACAGGCAGCTTCTGACACGGCTCCTTACGAGCCCCGCCTCCTGGTAGTCATGTCTCTGTGTAATTCTGTTCCTCTTGAGTCTGGGTTGGACCTAGTGACTTGTTTCTGATGACTAGAATATGGCAAAGTTGATGGAATGGCACGTCTGTGAATAGGCTACAAAAGATTATGATTTCCTCTTGCTGGCATATTCTCTCTGTTGCCCTCTCAGCTTGCGCGCTTCAATGAAGCAAGGTCCACGTGGCAAGGATCTGAGGGCAGCCCCTGGCCAACAGCCAGCAAGGAATTGAAGCCCTTAGTCCGGCAACCCGTGAAGAACCAAATCCTGCCAACAACCATGTGACCTCAGGGCGGGTCCTTCCCCTTTTGAGCTTTGAGATGAGACCGCAGTGCCTGCTGATACTGTGATTACATCCTGCGAGAAACCCTAAAGCTGAGGGCCCAGCTAATCCATGTCCAGATTCCTCACCCACAGAAACTGAGAGATAATACATGTATGTTTTAAATTGTCATGTTTGGGGATAATTGATTATGCAGCAACGTATAACTAATACACAAGGGTTTTGGTCTGGGCAACTGGAAGAAAAAAATGATCACTAATCATATCATAAGATGAGTGTAGATAGAAGAGTTTTCTGGTTGGGAAATAGTCAATTTGGTTTTGGATATGTACAATATACACATATTTCTGTTTCTGTGATCATGTTTCAAATGGTAGTTAGCTACCAGTATCTATGATCTAAATGCTCTCCCATGAACCACTTTAAAAAATGTTAATGCAGCTTCAGAAATCAGATTCTATAATAATTTTAGTCACAATTATTTCTAGAAGCTGAGAACATCACATCCAGTACCAACCTATTAATTCTGGTGTCTCATTTTTGGAGTTTTTTTTTTTAAGTTTATGCAAAAACTGGGATAATTTCATCTTTTTATCTCTATAAGGAAAAGATTTGCTGGAAGAAATTGACAGTACAAACCATTTAACAGAAAGAATCTTTAATTTTTAGCATTTGAGAAGTACTTATTTATATGTTAACAAAGTTATTCCCTGTCAGTAGAAGATTGCCAGCCTACTGAGGCTTTGAATTATGACAGCCTAGATGGCGACCAGAAGTAAGGCATGGAACCAAGAGAAATGAAGGAGGTAAAACTGGCAGGCAGTGGTGATTGGTAGGGCGTTGGGGTTAGGAAAAAGGAACTGTGCAGACATTGTATACTGCTTATCCACTCCCTCATCTTTCTTGCCCAAAGAGCACCATTTTGGTTCTGGTAACAGGTGGCCAGTGTGACCAGAGAGACTGGGTCTCTACAGGACCCCAGAAGGTGAATCGTTGTTAATCTCAGCCATTCTGATGATTCCATTCCCTTTGCCCATGACTGGCTTAGGAATGGACATACGACGAAATCCTGACCAGTGGGATGTGAAGGAGATCTCCACTGGGGCACTTCTGTGAAGTGTTTCTTTGCTCTTTAGAAGAGAATGCTGGGGACTTCCCTGGTGGCACAGTGGTTAAGAATCTGCCTGCCAATGCAGGGGACACAGGTTCGAGCCCTGGTCTGGGAAGATCCCACATGTTGCAGAGCAACTAAGCCTGTGCACCACAACTGCTGAGCCTGCACTCTAGAGCCCGCGAGCCACAACTACTGAAGCCCGCATGCCTAGAGCCTGTGCTTCACAACAAGAGAAGCTGCTGCAATGAGAAGCCCGCGCACCGCAATGAAGAGTAGCCCCCACTTGCCACAACTAGAGAAAACCCACGCGCAGCAACGAAGACCCAGTGCAGCCAAAAATAAATAAAATTTAAAAAAAAAAAAAAGAAGAGAATGCTGAGGGGAAACTTTCCTTTTCTGCCTCTGGACATTGTTGTCTGCTCGTGTGACCTGGAACCCGGGAAGCCATCTTGGGAGCATGAGGGGAGTCAGGCTAAGAGACTGAGTCAACAGACCGAGGGTGGCCCCGTGGAAAGACAGAGGAACTTGGGTCCTCGGTGCTGTGTTTGCTCCACCACATTAACCAGTCCTAGAGCTGCTGCATTTGGGGGCTTGTTTTTATATGAAATGGACTATTTCCTAATGGTTTAAGGCAGTTAGTTGGGTTTTCTGTTACCTGCAGCTGAAAGCATTCTGAGAGAGGAGAATTCTAGGATAAGTTCTAGTTTTCTGGCTTGGTCAGCAGACTCATTTACTGAAACAGGAAATTCAGAAGGAGAAGGTGCCAAGGCTGGGGGCATGGAGAGAAATGATGGCCTGGGTTCAGGATACATTTATTAGAGGTACCTGTGGGACAGCAAGGTGAGGACATCTGTGGAAGTTCTGATGTGCGGTCCTGCAGGTCAGGAGCGAGCTCTGAGCCAAAGAAGAGCTGTGAGAATCCTCGTGTAGCACAGAGGTGGTGGCTTTATCACAGCCTTGGCTTGGGCTTGAGTCCAAGCTTTACCTCTTGATACCTGTGTAAGCTGGGTCAGGGAACTTAACGTTTCATTTCCTCATTTGTAAAGTGGAAATGCTTACCTCAGTGCTTCCCAAGTAAGAATCTTACTGTACTGTAGCAGAGACCATGCTAGATCTTCACTAAACCTGTTTTCCTTTCCCCCTGGATCCATGGGCAAACCTCATATCCCAGGGTTCCATGCTATTAGGTTGGGGTCATATGGAGGAATTCTGGCCAATGGGATGTGATGCTCTCCCTTCCCGCATCTGCCAGCTGGCTGCAAAGGATCCAGGGGAGGCCCTGAGGCTCCAGGGAATGACGGGACCTTTAGGTGGAAGAAGCCTGGGTCCCTGAGTGACTTGGTGGAGAATCCCCACCTCCCAACCTACACAAAACTGTGACATGAACAAGGAATAAACCTAGACCATGTTGTTTCTATAGCAACTAGCGTTCCCTACCCTGATTCACCTACCCAGCATTCCCTGCCCTGACTCACATACCCAGTGTCTGATAATCAAGATGATTTAGATGGTACCTAAATGATTATAAACTTTAAATTGTTACCCATTTATTTTATAGGTATTAGAAAAAATATAGACATGCACAGAAAACTAGCTCACAAGTCTTATGATTTCAGAGATATTATTACTTGAGACAAAGGTTGATTTAATAAATTGAGAAGGTTAAAAATATCGAGTAAATGCAAAACAGGTGTTAGGTGAAAATGGTAAAAATGGTAATGGTGGCACACACACACGGGCTTACTTTACGAGGCGGTTGTGTGGCTAAAAGGACAAAATGTATGCAAAGTACCTCTCCTAGGCCTGGCACATAGTAAGTGTGTGATAAATGGTAGCTCTTATCTTGTAGCTCGCAAGCCTGTATCATAGGATTTATCATATGCATCATGTGCCTGGCTTATTGTTTACTTGCTTATCACCCCCGCTAACGGTGAGCGCCTTAGGGATGGGGATCTGTCTTACCTCTCACAGAATCTCTAGTACTAGCTCAGTGCCCAGCACCTAATGGGAAACTGATAAATGGAGATTGAATGTTGATAATCTGGGGGCATAACATCCTTACTAGGATTACAGATTTGAATACACTGGACTATGAACCCCACACAGACAAGACCCATGTCTGACTCAGTGCTGGGTCCCAGCACGCAACACAGCAGCTGGTGCATCGTTGGTGCTCAAGAAAGATTTGTTGTAAATGAACGTACTTATTTTAATCATTCTCACAGACTCCTACACCGTCCACATGGGCCTGAACCTCGAGAACAATACTTCTCACTATAGATGAGGGAAGTAAGGTCTGGAGAAGCAAAGTCAACCTAAGAGATCACACAGACAGAGGAATATGCAGTGGGACCTTTGAAATTCCCATGGGATGTGGAATAATTCTTCATTATATAAGACTGTCCTGAGCATGGCAGGACATCTAGTATCCTTGCCAATGCCCACTCATGCTAATGGTGTCCCCCGTCATTGTGATCATCAAATATGCTCTCACAGATCTCCAGAACACCCCATAAGGAAGAGTACCCCAACTGGGAGCTACTGGTCCCAGAGGGATGAAGACTGAGAAAAGGAGAGTGACTTGCCCAAATGACTGAGCCAGGCTTTAGACACAAATCTCTGATATTGCGCCAGTAATCTTTCTCCAATCGTTGATAGTATGAAAGTTCAGATCAAAAAGTGAGTTCCGGGAGGGAGCAGGGGTTTGGGTTAGTCATGACCTAGTACCCCAAGGTGGTGTTAGGGCTTCTGCCACCAGCTCATGAGGAGCAGAGCCCATGGGACTCCCCTCCCCTGTCCCCTTGTCCTTTCTCCTGTTTCCCAGCAGCTCAGCCCTGCCCGGGGAAGCAGGCAGCATGCAGGAGCGGGGAGAGTGGGGCAGATGTATCTCCCTCCGAGGTAAAAGCTGGTGCTGCCTCCTGATAGAACTGAGATGAGTGTGTGTGTTTTAAAGCAAATGTTTCAGGACCCGAGAAGGGAGATGTTAATGGCTCCATTCGAATCCAGTGGAATTTATTTTCCATCAGGGCCAGACTTTCTGAGAAGCGTGGTTCAATCAAGGTTAGACATGAAAGAAGCACTTGTGGGCTGAATGGACACAAAGTCAACCCCCAAACATTCATCCACTGCACATTTCTTAATTAAATCTCCAAAACTGCAGCTGCCTCTGGTTGGTACACAGAGAGACATGCTAGATTTTTCTTGCTCTTTTTGGCTTTTTCCATGGTGGAAAAGGTAATCTTTTCAAACTTGTTTTCACAATCAGCATTGAGACAACCAGCTAACTACATACCCAGGCTGACCTGTGTGTCTCCATCTGAGGGGCCCATCAGTCAGTAATGACAAGTTTGGCCTGCCCTTTCAAAATGATTATTTTAAACAATGAATGGTGTTTACAGAAGTGAGGCTGGGAATAGAGATTCATAATGAATAGCTCCAGCAATAATTGCTTATTTTCTATATTTATCGGAAATGACTGCATACAGTATTGCTGTTTTCTCTGAAAAGAAAAATGCGGTAATTATCACAACTATTTATCTACTTTCCTATTTTAATGACTAGCAATTGGCATTTTTTAATTACTAGGGCAAAAAGGAAAATGTTACCCCTTGGATGAGAGGGCTCTAATGTCATTAAGAACACATTTGCACATTTGTATCAGTAACTGTGCAGAGAAAAAAAAAAAAATATATATATATATACACACACACATATATATATATGACATTTGAGCCTTGCAACATAGCATCCAGCTGTTCGGCCTATGACAGAAAAGTAACTTGGGGTTGAAACTGTCCCTGGAATCCTCGAATGAGTTAGTTTTCCTTGGAGTTGTACGGGAACTACCTCTCTTAACCACAGAGGCATATTCTAATAGCACACGTTCATTTATGTTTAATGATATACTGGCAAATGCTCAACAACCAGCTTTCCAGGGAGAAAAAGTCCCCATATATGTAGCACCGGCCAATTTCTATGGTGTAAATATTCCCTTCATGGCAGATTTTAAGATACCAACACGATATCATTGAACTTGCGTTTGGGTCGAGATGTGTATGATTGACTCTCACAAGCTGTGACTGGCTCCAGCACATCACTGGATATAAGTCACATCTGACACATTTATTGAGACCCTACTATGTGTGAAGCACTGTCCTAGGTGCTGAAGTCACAGCAATGAACCAAATAGGCAAAGTTCCTGCCCTAAAGGAGTGTAGATTGAGTAAGAGACAGATGATCAACAAACAAGCTACATTTGTAGAGACGTGGATGGATCTAGAGTCTGTCATACAGAGTGAAGTAAGTCAGAAAGAGAAAAACAAATATCGTATATTAACGCATATATGTGGAACCTAGAAAAATGGTACAGATGAACCGGTTTGCAGGGCAGTAACTGAGACACAGATGTCGAGAACAAACGTATGGACACCAAGGGGGGAAATGGCAGGGGGTGGTGGTGGTGGTGTGATGAATTGCGAGATTGGGATTGACATGTATACACTGATGTGTTTAAAATGGATGACTAGGGCTTCCCTGGTGGCGCAGTGGTTGAGAATCTGCCTGACAATGCAGGGGACATGGGTTCGAGCCCTGGTCTGGGAAGATCCCACGTGCCGCGGAGCAACTAGGCCCGTGAGCCACAACTACTGAGCCTGTGCGTCTGGAGCCTGTGCTCCACAACAAGAGAGGCCGCGACATGAGAGGCCCGCGCACCGCGATGAAGAGTGGCCCCGCTTGCCGCAACTAGAGAAAGCCCTCACACAGAAACGAAGACCCAACACAGCCAAAAATAAAAATAAACAAATAAAATGGATGACTAATAAGAACCTGCTGTATAAAAAAATAAATTAAATAATATTCAAAAAAAAACCCAAACAAGCTAACTAGTGAACATGCAACATACCTTCGAGGAGCAATGAGTGAAAAATGAGGCAGAGTAAGAGGGAGGGTTGTGACAGAGTGGGGACAGAGTGCTTTTGTGTACAGTGGATGGGGAGGGCCTCTCTGATGGGTGTCACAAGCACAGGTTCAATGAAGTGAAGGAGTGAGTCCAGAAGGATGCCTGGGGAAAGAACATTCTAGGGAGAGGGAAAAACAAGGGCAGAGTCGATGACGTGGGAGTGGGGACGATGCCTGGGGGGTTGTGTTTGGTCTGTGTTTCTGAAGGGCCTGAGATGTGGGACGCCTGGGGCTATCTTCTAGGACACAGATGTATTTCTGGCTATTCGTGCTCCAGTGAAGCATTCTCGCCCTAAATTTAGGCAAGGGTCGAGACTGGGATTGACCCACAACTCTCTCTCTCCCACCCAAGTGCAGAGGCTCTCCTTCGGGATGTGTGATATCCTAGCTTTTATTCTCATGTCTACCATGCCTCCAGCTCCTTCAGTTTCCTCAAGTAGGTGGCTCCTGATCTCTACATCCCTCTTATGTTCAGACTTATGCCCCCTGCCTGGAATGGCGCTCTGCAGGGAAGGATTTGTTCACTGCTGATTTCCCATCTCCCATAAAACTGCCTTGTCTCCTGCCCCCTGTTCAGCACTCAGTAAATATTGAGTTAATTAACACAAGAAGATGCAAGCGTCTAATTAGTTCATTAAGACTTCCAGCGAGGTCTGGCCTGAGCTGTTAACTCACACCCCCAACATTTTAAAACCCTCTTTCTGCCGGTTTTGCTCACCGTTCAGCACCTACAGAATTGCCTGGGAACAGGCACTCATAAACATTTGTTGAATGATTGAAAGCATGAACATTGTTTCATTCTAATTGACTTTTATTTTTATTCTAAATTTATTTTTATTTCTCCTTCATACATTATAGATAGGGCATTCTATTTATTTTCTTTCTTCAATTGTGTGGGAAGGGAGGTAAAATTATCTATGAATTTCATTTCAGCGCTGTGGAGGAGGCATTACAATCTTTTGTTCTGTGAAGTGGTTGTTGGGTCTGACAGGTGTGAGAATTCCTGGGCTGGACAGAATGAGCCTCAGTTACTTTCCAGTTACTAACAGCCCCTGGGGGTCACCTTGAGCATCTCGGAGGCTGTAAGAGAACTTGGGCAGGCCGAGGGCAGCTCTGGGGACCTTGGGAAGCTTCACCAGGGTCTTCAGTGAGACCCACATTGGGCACAAAGGCAGGCCTTCCTTTCTGGGCATCCCCGATGAACACGAGTTGGAATCAAGAGGGAGAACCGTTTAATTTCCAGCGCTTTTAGAACCTGTGCAATGATTCAGACAGTGGGGGCTTGAAGTGAGTTTCTCACTTCAAGCCGTATTTGATGTTCAGCACACAAAGAAAGTACAAAGTCAGAGAGGTGACCCGAGAAGTGAGGGTCCCTTTCTTGAGGGAGCAAAGTCTTGCCAGGTTTAAACACAAATCAGTGTGCTCTATGCTGATAATGAGATTGGGAAATATATTGACAGTGCAGGTGTTTTAAGTGTGAAGATAAAACAGACGGCTCTTTTTATCTATTTATCGGTGACAAGTCTCCCAGCTCAAGAGATTTTGTTGTTCTATTTTATTTTATTTTTTTCACGCTGACTTCTAAAGTAAAGAAATTCACAGCAGGACCTAATCTTCAGAAATAGGTAACTGGCAGCTCAGGTTGGACTGTCACAGCAGTAATCATTGGCTCTGTCCCCCGCACCCTGCGATCAAGGCTGGAATGGTCATCTCTGTGTGAGAAACCAGGAAACCAGGCTCAAGAAGGTGAATGGATTTACCTGAGACCAGCCTTCTGGTAAGGGGCAGCTGGCTCTAAGACTTTTGACAGGAGAGTTCATAATAGAAGGCAGGAACCATGCTGTACCTTCAGGGTTCTCCAGAGAAACAGAACCAACAGGAGGTATATATGTATATATTTAGAGAGAGAGAATTTATTCTAAGGAATTGGCTCACAGAATTATAGAGGCTTGGCAAATCCAAAACCTGCAGGTTAGGCCAGCAGGCTGGAGACTCAGGGAAGAGTTGCAGTTTGAGTCCAAAGGCCATGTGCTGGCAGAATTCCTTCTTACTCAGGGGAGGTCAGTCTTTGTTCTATTCAGACCTTCAACTGATTTGATGAGGCCCACCCACTTTATGGAGAGTAATGTGCTTTCCTCAAAGTCCACTGATTTCAATGTTAACCTCATTCAAAAACACCTTCACAGAAACATCCAGAATAATGTTTGACCAAATATCTGGGGCCGTGGCCCAGCCAGGTTGACACACTAAAATAACCATCACACGTTCATTTTAAAGTACGTTTCTTAATGATAGCAAGGGTAGGCCATATTCAACATAGAAATATGAAAATTGCAAAAAATATAAAAAAGGAAAAACTCTGAGTCCTGCCAAGGTCTATTAGGATGGATATTCCTTACTATCTTCATTCTGGGCATGCAAACAGTATAACAATATGTTTTCATGCCCCCGCATGGTATCATTTCACAGTAATGTCTGGCAACACCCTTTTTTTTTTTTTTTAGCAAGACCCTATGAATTTTTCCCCAGGTTAATAGATATTCTTCTCCATCCTGAGGTCTGTCTCATGATGGCTGTAATGAATGACTTCCCCTCCTGCTCAACATCCTTTCTCTTTTTTTGTCTGATAACAGCCTTTGGCTCAGGTGGTGCTAAGTCCTACCTCTTGAGCCAAAGGATAGACAAACGTTGTAAATATCAAGAAAGAGGGTTTTCTTTTCTTTAGGTTTATAGGCTGGCACAAGATAGGTCTAGGTCCAGGACTGCTGGAGGCCATTTTTGTCAGTACTTGGACTTGATCCTAAGAACAAAGCTGGTCTAGAGGAAAGCAAAATAGAGAAATGAAGAAAAACAGACTCCTGAGTACATTGTTTGAACACCTGGATCCAGCCATGCCTAAAGCTACTCTCCTTTACTTTTCAGCTATAGGAGATCATAAATTCCTCCTTTTTGGCTTAAGCCAGTAGAACTAGATTCTATCACTTTCCCCTGAAAGAGTTCAGAGTCCTGTCTGATATGGTATCACTCCACCTGACATGCACCAGTACATGACTGTGTGATGTTTTTTGGTTTTGGTTTTTCTGATAATTTATCTATGATGGGAAAGATGTTGCAAAGGGATTTGGAGATTGCAAGATGACTTAGACATATTCCCTGATCTCAGGGAGCCTGTGATCCAGTAATTGCAGCCAAGTGCGTTTTTGTCATCTACAGGGATGTAATTCCAACAGTTTTTGGGTATCAGGACAGCTTCCCAGAGGGATAAGCATTTGACATTGACCTTGAAGGAGAGGGAGAAAGGGTTTAAAATTCCTTTTCAGGATCTAAAAGGTCCTCCATGGCCTAGTTTTGAACCACATATTCATGTGCATATGAATGGCCTGGAGATCTTACTAAAATGCAAATTATAATTCAGGAGGTCTGGGGTGGGGACAAGTTCCTGCATTTATAATGAGTTCCCAGGTGAGGTGGGGTGCTCTTTGAGGAGGGAAGGGAAGGCTCTTGCCCATTCCTCCAGCCTCACCTCACAGCAGCCTCTACGTGGCCCCTCTGCTCAGCCTTCAAGGCTCCTTTGTGTCCTGGGAGCTCACCCAGCTCTGACCTGCCTCAAGGCCTGCAACCCACTGGACCTTTGCCTGGATTGCTCTTTCCTGCAGTGGCGGGCGTGCTTCTCTCCAATCTCCCCTCACAGGTCCACACCTCAGCAGGCCGTCAGCATCCTTGCCTGTTTCACATGGTGCTTCCCCAGCACTCGCTATTTTCAAGCTTGTTTCACATCGCCGCTAAAGCAGAAAATGATACTTGCAGGGCTCACCGGCCTAAATGGATGAGGGAAATGTGGAGGGGCTCCGTATCTCTCACCTCTGTAGTCTGTTCTTGGCCCGTGGCCTGGAAGCTTTCTTAGCAGTTACTAGAATCCGCAGTGATCAAGTTGAGTTGTTCACCGTCTGCCTGAAAGGCAGAACCTGTTCATCTCACTCACGGCTCTCTCAGACACATGGCAGGTGCTCAGCAAATATTCCCCGAATGAATCGAACGTGTGTGTGGAGTGACAGGAAGCAGGAAGGACACTTGCGGCAAAGGGAGGATCGTGGGCAAAAGTGCGGAATGAAATGAGTCCCCCGGTTGAGCTGGAGCCTGGGTAGAGCATGTAGAGGAGGCGAGAGATGGGAAGGAGGGCTGGGACCATTCCGCAGAGAGTGCTCCAGAGGCAGAGCCGGTAGGTGATGGGCACCATGGTCAGATCTGATCACAGACCAGCTCGAGGAGCATCCCTCTGGCCGGTGGGAAGGGGGAGAGGGAGAACGGGGGCTGGGAATGGGGCTCCAGTCATTGCCAGAAAACTCTTAAGGCAGTTCAGGTGAAAGTGGAGGTGGCGGTGGAAGGGAGGAATGGAATAGATGTGCAGGCAGGTGAGGAGGGTGACGGGAAACACAAGACTTAGTGATTGAGTCAGGGTAAGGGACCAGGGACGTGCACCCAACAAGGATGATGCTCCGATTAGAAATGGAGAGGTTAAAGGGAGGGGCAGATTCTGAGTGAAATTAGAGTCATTCCTTGGTTCGCTGATTCTAGTTTGGAGGATGGTTAGAGTTATATAACATGAACTTCCAAACTTAATGTAAGTGTATACCTGCGCTACTGACAGCAAAAGCGGGGGGTGCATCACCTTGCTCTGAACGTCAGTGTCTACGATCTAGAATGGGGGTGATAAGCATGTTTTGTAGAACTGTTGGGAGGTTTTGAGACACCACATGTAGGTGAGCGTTCATGGGAGGATGCAGGGGAGTGCGTGTCGTGCTGTGCCGGCCGGAACTCCTCCGGGACAGAAGCATTTATTTCCCCAGTTGCTGGGCATGTTGGTGGCTGATGGGTGACAGAGAGCCCTGACTCACCCAAGGTCAGCCACATCCAGGGACGGGTGGATGTCGGGTCCAAAGGCTCAGCTCCCCGCCAAGCTGGGACAAGTCTGAAGCATCAGCCTAGCGCCAGAGCTCCCAGTGGGATGAGCTAAGCTTTGTTGTGACGGCACCACAGCCCAACCTCTCCCTCTGTCTAATCCTGCTTCCTTTCTTACCCCACAGGACAGGGTTTATTCCCAAGTACACTCCCCCGTAAACTTCCTGTATGTAAATCCCCATCTCTGAGTCTGCTTCCTGGGGAACCCAACTTTCGATGGATGATGGTATTATCTTGGCACAATGATTTTAAACCACTAGAATATCGGGTGTTACTAGCTGGGCAGAATCTTAGACACTAGTCTGTAAACCTTCAGAAGCTGAGAAAGAGGCCTGGCCTGTGGGTCAAGAGGCTTCTCACGCATGTCAGAAATTCTTTTTTGTGCTATTGAACCCTTCTTAGACTAATGTTTATAAACACGTAAAACAAATACATAGGATTGCAAACTAAACACATTTTATCGAAACATAGTTATCAAAGTGTTACAAAAATAAGACTATGACTATTAATATATGATACAGCCATATAGAAGGTATTACGATACTGTAATATAGTTAACGAAAGATGTATCAGTGGGTCTAATAATCTATAAAAACAGTGAGTGTTGATATCCCAAGATGTATATAGCAGCTGTAGTGTGATATGAAGAGATCTGACTTCTGCTGATGAGAAATTACAGGGTTTGCAAATACCGAGGTCAACAAAAGTCAAGATGTCATTTTCCCCTACCCACAACCATGGACCCCCTGAATTCTCTGCATGGAAGCCCAGGGGGTCTGTGGACCTCAGGTTTAAAAAAAAAAAGCCTCGGTATTATAATGTCTGTAATCTACTTTAAGATGTTTAGTTCTAGATGGTTAAGCCAGGCAGGAATCCACACTCCTGGGGTGACAGATAACATTAGATCAGAAGGCTCCCACCTCAAGGCATCTGCAGCCATCTCCTCTGTTTTCCGTATCTCTGATCAATGCCTGGTGTCTTACTGATTAGTACAGAGAATAGCAAAAAGGGGGGAGGTTTACTGGTGGAATTTGTGGCTAACAAATGTTAGAAATTGGCTCTCGTTAGTAAAATTAGTGGTGTTCAAGATTAGGCAATTGGCTGAAATGTTTTTGAGACACTCTCCGTGCTTGGTTGAATGGGCAGAAGAATCAAACAAGGCTGGTCCTACACCCTCAGGGATGGTGCCTGTGTCCGGCCACCGGGTTGGAGGTTAGCTGGTTGCCTAACGTCAACCATAGGGGTAACAGGATCCTGCCTCTGAAACCTTGCTGTCTAATCCTCAAGAAAACTTTCCCTGTAACGTGTGAACAGATCAGTTAAAAAGTTGGAGAGCTGGAACTTTACCAAGTTTATAGTTATGTGGTATAAACCATTTGTTAACTGTATGCTTGTTAAAGGTAAAGTCTGTGAAGTGTGGTGGAATTTAATCTGAGGATCACTTTCAATCTTACTGGTAGCAAGAGGTTGCAAGAGAAGTTAACCCTTGCCCACTTCAAACATTCTGGAAAATTCTTACAGCTACCAAAAAGAACCCAAGAGATTGTGCATGACCATATTGGCTTAGGTCATTTTGCAACAATGACATAAATTTTCAAGAGTTCTGTCAATCTAAAATCATCTACACCACCACCAGTACTTTACAAGAGACGGATTTAGGATACAGATGCAAGACCAATCAGAGCAAAGTGGGTGGAGCTTTGAGTTAATTACCTGATGGATGTTTAGATAATTAGCCTGGAGGGGATGAGAGGAGGTCAGGGTCTAATGGCCCCAGAGAGAGGGTCTATTTGACTTGGCTGCTTCCCTACACAGCTAATGTGAACAATTCTTGCTTTGTTGGGATGATTCCAGTCTTAGCAAACAGCCAGCAGGGCTCCCCTAAATGCTCCTCCAGAGGGAAATGAATCCTGAGAAGGTGGGGGGAGGTGTCAGGGAGAGCCGAATGTGAGAGTGCTGTGTCTGCCCTCCTTGCTGTATTGGGCTTCATCGGGGATGAAGAAAAATCTCTTTGAGTCTTACTTGGAAAAAACACAAGATTTTATCAGGAATGGATCATAGTCCAAACTAATTCTTTCCTTTTACCAGCAATCCTGTTGTATAAAACCAAGTAGCAATCACAAGACTGGGGTGAAAGAAAATAATACACTGATGCATCTCTAAGTTATAAGGGAAGGGGAAGAGGAGAGAGATGAGTAGGAATCCAGTTCACATCACCTCAATAAACACTTTGCTCATCCCAAAACAGAAATTGTAGACCAGCAAGCTCATCCATCCAACCATCCACTCATTCATTCGACACATGATTTTTACCTCCTACAGTGCCCCAGTTCCTGTGCTAGGTGTTGGGGTATGTAAAGAACAGGAGAATTAAGGTCTCATGGATCTTAGACTGGTGGGAGAGACAGACAACAGACACATATTAGACGTAATTACACAAATTAGCATGTAATTCTAATCATAATAAATGTTAAGGAGGAAAATGGAGGATAACATGAAAACATAAAATAGGAGGAGGGGTGGCGTCTTACCTAGCCTGGGAGATCAGGGAAAACTTCCCTGAGGAGGTGACATTTAAGTTGAGGCCTGAAGATTGAATCAAACATCAGGAATGGCTCCTAGCAGGTGAAGGGTGTGTCCGTGTGTGTCTGTGTGTGCATGTATAGAGCATTCCTTGTAGAACTCATGCAAAAGCCTTAAGGTGTGTAGTAGCCCGGCCAAGTTCCAGAAGTAGAAAGAAGGCAGAGTGACTTAGGTGGGGCATAAAGGCAGAATGGTAGGGGAAGAGGCAGGGACTGTGCTGGGGATACGGATAAGAATTAGATACAGCTGTCCTTGGGGCTCGCCATCAAGTGGGAAAGATCATTGTGTGACTGGGTGAGTCATGGCAAAATAGAGTTATCTACCAGGGGGCTGAAAGACTTCAGAGAACAGTGTGGCTGATACTGCCTAGAGGAGTCAGAGAAGGCTGCCCAGAGGAGGTGATATTTGATCTGGGTCTCAATGGTTGCATAAGAGTTTGTTAAGCCAAGAGAAGGGCAGAGAGGAAAGCATATGCAAAGGCCAGGTAAGCAGTCAGAGTGACCAGACCATAGAGTGTGATACAGGAAATATCAGGAAATGATCCAAGACCTACCATAAGAGCTGAGGGCCAAGGAATATTTTTTTCTTTTAATATTAGTTCAAATGTGAACTTTACTCTGCCTGATAGACACAGTCAGCTACATTTTTCTAATTTTAAACACTAAAAATATTGCCATCATTTTTGTTTTCTGGGTTCATAAGTGGATTCAATTCTAGTTCTTGGCTGGGTGGAATCTTTTCAACTACCCAAAAGCTAAGGCCTCTGCAAATATGTTTAAAATAGTTATATTTTTGCAAATTTATTCTACATGACCCAGCCCTGGAGTCTGTGATATTTACATAACTCAGATGTCTGAGCTGGGGGCCATGACACTGATTAAGCTTTGAGGAATTTACATTTTTCTATTTGGAGACTTACTGAAGCACAGAGATGATTCTTGCTGTATCCTTAAAATCCTCTCATTACACACATATACTTCACTGCCTAGATCTATCTGGGGGCTTCTTATTTCTGGAATATTCACTAATCCCATCCATTTTCCAGTCCGTCAACAACATACCTGGTCTACGATTTCCCATCAATAGAATCATGTATTTGTTCTGGTTAAATGTTAATATTTAAACTATACCAGTAATTAGCTATGCAGTAGTGTACTAGTTAATGGGGAGGAGAATTTGTAGTTTGCCAATTTCTATGGTGTTAATATTCCCATCATACTAATTTCAAGCTACCTATTTTTGACAACTGGCTCACAAAATTCCTGAAAATTTAGCGATTGGCACCCCACTGGGGCTGTGTGACCTTTGTCAGTTTACTTAACGTCTTCAGACTGTTTTCTCATCTGCAAAATGGAATAATAATAGTAACTACTGCCTGGGGTGGGTATGAATATTAAATAAGTTGATACATTGAAAGCATTGGCCAGGGTACCCGTATGTATAATAGAATGTGCATTCAACAAATAATTGTTGTGATTGTTGTTATAGTTTACAAGTACCTGATTAGTATTTAATGAATTAAGCCAAAACAAACAAACAAAATACTCCCTCTAGACCTCCTATTAAGTTGTGGATTTCTACAGATTGCCAGAGAGGTGGGTCATGTATAGTTATTTTGCTGCGTATGAGTCTTTTATTAATAGGTAGGATTTTATTCACTTCCATTTAGCAAAAGATAGTTCTACAATTGCTTCAACAGCATCCTGCTAGTGTACTGTTGGACTTTCATGACTTTGTCATCTTAAAAAACAAATCTTTTGGCTTTTCATGATTCAAAAAAACACTGCTGAAAGCATGAAAAATGTCCCTTATGATTTTCTCTTTAATACCTAGAAAGGACTGAATTATAACTTATTCCTTTGTGTATTTCAGAGGGAATGGAAATTAACTTGCCTGCTCTATGCCGCTAATAATATAGTACATGACGCTGTCAAAACAGCTTTATAGATTAGCAACACTACCCGCAGATGCCCTGCCAGCCTCCAGAAGTTATATTAATGGGCAGCTGCAGAAAATCTGGCAGAGGGAGCATCTGAGATAATGGTTTTGGTGAGAGCTTCTGGAATGTCTCTTGTGATCCTTAAAGAAAAACAGACTAAGGGTGTAATAATCTTTCATTTTTATAATAAAGTGTCAGGATGTGTCTGGCTACACATTACAGAATACCTAACGATGGCTGGAGCAATAAAGACATTTAATTATCTCTCATAACAAGATGTCTAGTGATAGGCAGTTCCAGGTTGGTGCAGTGGCTCCGTGATGACTTTCTCTCCTCATCCTCCGTGCGCTGCCTTTGTTCTTAGGCTTGTTGCCTCATGGCTGCAAGATGGCTGCTGCAGCTCCAAGCATCTTGTCCTTACACCACCATGTTCAAAGCAAGAAGAGGGGAGGGGATGGCTTTAGGGAACTCTCCTCTCTTGACTTTTCTTAGAAGCCCCCAAGCTGACTTCTCCTTGAAGCTCATTGGCCAGAACTCAGGCACATGGCCATGCCTAGCAGTAAGGGAGGATAGGAGAGACAGCATCTGGCAAAGAGCAGTGGTATCATCATGTTGGTTTAGCTCAATCATGATTTATTGCCTGGAGCTTTGGGAGGAGTCCTCAGTCCCTGAACTCAAGGGCTCTTTATCATCTACCAGAGCAAAATTCAAGTTCTAGGTTCTGTTAGCAAGAGATGGGGGTGTGGAGGTGGTAGAGCAGTATATGCCACCTATAATAAATAAATGTCACATGTATGACCCTCATATGTTAAATTTGACTTTGTGAGGAAGTTGAGGTTGAGTAGTGGGCACCTGATTCTGTCTGCCCGACATCAGTTCCTCTTTCTTCTAATGACCAAACCTTGATTTGCCTTTGGTGAATCGTCTCTTGCGGGCTCCTGGAACACGTGCAGTGGATCGAGACTCCTAGGGGTCCGGTGACCCTGGCTGATCCGCTCCATCCACCTTCAGTCCACAGTGATTGTTTCGGGGTTGGACACCTGGCCCAATCTAGTTCATGAGCCTCAGTCCTAGGGGATTTTGGGTAGCTGTTTGAAACAATTAGGTTTCTTTGGGGGCTGCTGGTAGGATGTGAGCCTTGGCCATCTCAAGAGGAAAGCAAGACAGGAATTAGAAAAAGAGGTTGCTGCCAACATTGTGTGAACGCCTGATTCCAGCTGTGCCTCGTCTCCTTGATTTTGGCACACACAAGCCATCATTGTCCTTTTGCTTATACGAGTCTGTGGGAGGTTTGTCTATTGTCACAGAAAGAGCCCTCAGTTACCTTCTAAGTGAAACTTACCTGACCTCCTGAGGGAGCGTGACTCACTCTTTCATTTTTGCCCCCACTGACCTGAGCTAGGCTCCGTAGTCACCCTCTCAGTGCCCAGCATTGTTTTTTCCTTTATGTATGCACCTGTCTCTCCCACTAGGTTGTGAAGCTTCTTGTGGCATGGACCATAGTAGCTAAGAGCACGGGGGCTGAATCCTGGCTCTGCCTCTTCCTGGTGTGACTGCTCCAGTCAAGTTGTTTAACTTCTCCAAGCCTCAGCTTTCTCATCTGTAAAATGGGGACGATATTGGCACTGCATGTATTAATTTCCTTTAGCTGCTGTAACAAGTTACCACAAATTTAGTGGCTTAAAACAACACAATTTTTTTTGGCCATGCCGCACAGCATGTGGGATCTTAGTTCCCTGACCAGGGATTGAACCCATGGCCCCTGCAGTGGAAGCACGGAGTCTTAACCACTGGACCACCAGGGAAGTCCTGACAACACAGATTTTTTAATCAATATTTTTTTAAATTGAAGTATAGTTGATTTACAATGTTGTGTTAATTTCTGCTGTGCAGCAAAGTGATTCAGTTATACATATATGCACATTCTTTTTTTTAATATTCTTTTCCATATGGTTTATCATAGGATACTGAATATAGTTCTCTGTGCTATACAGTAGGACCTTGTTGTTTATCCATTCTATGTATAATAGCTTACATCTGCTCACCCCAGCCTCCCACTCCATCCCTCCCCCAACCCCCTCCCCCTTGGCAACCACCAGTCTGTTCTCTATGTCCCTGATTCTGTTTCTGTTTCGTATATAGATTCATTTGTGTCATATTTTAGATTCCACATGTAAGTGATATCACATGGTATTTGTTTTTTTTTTTCTGACTTACTTCACTTAGTATGATAATCTCTAGGTCCATCCATGTTGCTGCAAATGGCATTATTTCATTCACAAGACAACGTGGGAGTTCCCTGGCGGTCCAGTGGTTAGGACTTGGCACTTTCACTGCCAAGGCCCAGGTTCAATCCCGGTCACGGAACTAAGGTGCCGCAAGTTTCGGGGCACGACCAAAATAAAAGAAAAAACCCACAGTTTTTTTTTAACCTTACAGTTCTGTAGGTTGGAAGTCAGAAATGAGACATAGGTCTCACTGGAGAGAATCAAGATGTGGGCAGGTCTGCATTCTTCCTGGAGCCTCTAGGGGAGAATTCGTTCCCTTGCCTTTTCTAGCTTCTAGAGGCAGCTTGCTTTCCTTGCTTTGTGACTCCCTTTTTGCATCTTCAAAGCCAGCACTGGCGGGTCAAGTCTTTCTCACGTCTCATCACTCTGACTTTGCTTCCGTCGTCAGTTCTCCTTCTCTGACACCGACTCTTCAGCCTCCCTCTTCCCCATTTAAAGTATTCCATTGGGTTTCCCTGAATATTGCCCTTATTTCAAGCTCAGCCAATTAACAACCTTCATTCCATCTGCAACTTGAATGCCCCTTGTCATGTAACATAATATAGTCACAAGTGATGTAACATATGCACAGGTTCTAGGCATCTTTGGGAATCTATTATTCCACACCATATCATAAGGGTTTTTGTTTGTTTATTTGTTTTAATGTTTAAATGAGATAGTACATGTATACTGGTACATAGCAAGCGCTCAATAAATGTTGGTTATCATCTCTGTTTCCTCAGTGCCTGGCACATAGCAGGTTCTTGTCATAGCTACTCCTGCCATTGAGATGTGGAATCTATGTCCCCTCTCTTGAATCTGGGCTGTGAGATCGCTCAACCAATAGAATATGGTGGAAGTGACACTGTGCCAGTTTTGAGGCCCAGGTCTTAAGAAACGGACAGCTTCTACTTCCTGTCTCTTGGGACACTGGTTCTCAAAGCCTAGCCACCATGCTGGGAGGAAGCCCAAGTGGCCCCATGGAGAGGCCCCCATGGAGAGGACCTGACAGCCAATGCCAACCAGACAACCATGGGAGAGAGCCGGCTTAGAAGTGGGTCGTCCAGCCCTAGTCGAGCTGCCCCAGCTGACACGGAGTGGACATGTGACACGCTGTCCAGCAGAGTCCTGCTCAAATTGCAGATGTGTGAACAAATGAAATGGTTATTGTTGCTTAAGCCACTAAGTTGGGGGTGATTGGTTATGCAGCAACAGGTAAAAAAAAAAAGGCTCAAAAAATTATTCAGGGAATGACTAAGTAAATAAACCATCAGGATTTAAAGAGAGGAAACAATCTGCTCTTTAAAAGATTCTTGCACGTTTCACCCACAGATCATTTTAAAGCTTATGAAGCATCTTCACAAGGGCCGTGAAGGATGATGTCTTTACAAATGACTAATGCCCCAGCTGCATTTGCACCTTGTAACAACCAACTGAAAAGTAAAAACCTTCAAGAATGGCCACTTCACTCTGAATGGCTGGACTGGATGGAGGTATTGACACAGGCTTTGTGAGTTGAAGCTACTTGGAAAGGAAGATCTCAGAGTTCACTCTGCTGCAGTATCTATTCCCACCCCCGCCCCTACCCCCAGGCTAGATCCTGAGCAGGGAGCTGGAATTGGGTTTCCAGGCTGGGAGGATCATTTCCCACCCAGTTCTGGCATCACACAGGGTGACATTCTCATTCAGGTGCAACCCAAGGTTCGATTACATCCCTAACAAGAAGGCTGAAGGGAGAGCACAGAAGCCCTTTCAGAGGAAAAAGGCATTAAGAATGCAACATCAAGATCTTGATTTATAACGTTCACATCTACCTGTCAGTCTCCTTGGATACGCCTCTCAATTGCAGGGTATGGTTTCGGTTAGGAATTCTGCTCACATGCTGGGGTTGGTAGCTGCATAATTAAACGAAAAAGAGCCACCCAAGGAAGCTGGAGAAAGATGACTGCCTTCGGATGGATGGCTAGGGAGGAATCCTAGGACCTCAGAGCACACTGCTGCTCTTTGCCACTTCTTCCCACCAGAGTGGAAGGTGTTTTGCTGCCTACAGAAGGTGGGGGGTTATCAGAACTCCCTCTGACCTTTATGATTGATTGCATGGCCTAGGTCAGACGCAATGGCTTACGGATCCATACGTGCCCTCCCTCACTCTGCATTAGGCCAATTCACCTGCCCAGGCGTGGCAAGTGCAGGGCTAGACCACTATAGTGGGTTGAATAGTGTCCCCCCAAAATTCACGTCCACCCAGGACCTCAAATTGTGTCCTTATTAGACATAGGATCTTTGCGGATGTAACTGGTTAAGATGAGGTCTTACTGGATTAGAGGGGGCCCCAAATCCAATGACTGGTGTCCTTATAAGAAGAGGAGAGGACACAGAGAGACACACAGAGAGAAGACCCTCTAAAGACAGAGTCAGAGATTAGAGGGATGCAGCTACAAGTCAAGGACACCAAGGATTGCAGGCAACCACCAGAAGCTAAGAGAGAGGCAGGGAAAAGATTCTCCCTCAGAGCCTCCAGAAGGAACCCATCCTGACAACACCTTGATTTCAGACTTTTAGCCTCGTGAACTGTGAGAGAATGAATTTCTGTTGTTTTAAGCCACCCGGTTTGTGGTACTTTGCTATGGCAGCCCTAGCAAATTAACACAACGGTCCAGCACAGTGATGTTCTAGGCAGGGTACAGAGTGAAAGATGCAGGAGGGACAGAGCCGAGAATGCCCTGGTTCCCTCCCAACTCACCAGGAAAAGAAGTCACATTTGGGGTTGGAGGGAGAGCCAGGAGTGAGACCCTAGTGGTGCTCATTCACGCGGAGACTGGAAGCAAGATGAGAAGTGTCTCTCCCAGCACCACCAATAGACATCACCCCAGTGGAGCAGAGCCTTAACTGAGCCTTGCGTTCAGCTAGAGCCCTGACCTGGTGAACTTTCATTTTTTCCTCTCTCTTTACTTGTCAGAAAAATAAACAAGCTTATCTCAAGTACTAAATCAAAACACAACCAGGGACTTCCCTGGTGGCGCAGTGGTTAAGAATCCGCCTGCCAATGCAGGGGACACAGGTTTGATCCCTGGTCGGGGAAGATCCCACATGCTGCGGAGCAACTAATCCTGAGCTCCAAAACTACTGAGCCTGCGCTCTAGAGCCCGCAAGCCACAACTACTGAGCCCATGTGCTGCAACTACTGAAGCCTGTGCGCCTAGAGCCCGTGCTCTGCAACGAGAAGCCACCGCAATGAGAAGCCCGCGCACCGCAACGAAGAGTAGCCCCCGCTTGCCGCAACTAGAGAAAGCCCGTGCACAGCAACAAAGACCCAACGCAGCTGGAAAAAAAAAAAAAAAATTAAAAAAAACCATAACCATGTCCAAGGGTAATCATAACCACACACAGATGTTTTTATCCGCAGATTCACATGTACACTGTTGGTCTCAGGAACAGTGACCACAGCTGTTCAAAATGGCATGGGTCCACAGGGCTCAGATTACTCAGGCAGGAAAGGCCACTAATAAATGCTGTATTTTCAACCGCAGGTCTGGGTATGGCTTAGTAAATAAGAATATGCAATCAAGCAGAACATATATGTATTTGCCTTGAAAATTGTAGTTAATCAAGTTTCACTTCTGTCCAAGCCAGCCTAGGGATAGAGCCAAGCCCAGATGACACAGAGCAGAGAGGTGGATCCTGGTGACATTGCCTGAGGCCTAGATGAAGCTGTGCCTGAAGCCATCTCTGCCTACTGCCTTTTTTTAAAAAAAGTTGAACAGCAGTGGAGAAGGCCGAGTTAATCATAATCCTCATATCGTGGCACTTTATGCAAAATCTCCTATTTACTTCTTTATTTCCAATAACTCTTAGTGCTTACTCCTTTTTCCCCTCCCTTCCTATGGGCAATCTTTCTGATGTGTCTAACAGGTAACTTTGTGTTTGTATGCTTTGTTGTATGTATTTTTAATTTACACAAATTATTTTGTCGTGTCTCATTCTTCCTTTTATTTTTTTCACTGAGTAACATGGCTTTTTTTTGGTTTTGTTTGTTTGTTTGTTTTTTGGCCGCACCGCATGGTTTGTGAGATCTTAGTTCCCTGTCCACGGATTGAACCCAGGCCCTCGGCAGTGAGAACAAGGAGTCTTAACCACTGGACCGCCAGGGAATTCCCGAGTACCATGTTTTTAAGGTCCATACATGAGACTACGGCTACCATGCTATCCATGCTTCTTATTAGTTCATACTTCTCCCTGGTGTATATTTACTATATTTTATATATCCATTCCCCTGCCACAAAATACACTGCATGAACATGCCATAAGTGTCCCCTGATAGAGCTGTGTAAGAATTTCCAAGGATCATAACACTCGCATTAGGATTGCTGGGTCCTGGGAGCACTTCATTTGACTAAGTTGCCTGATTTCTCTGGGTAGTATCCCAGTCTACACTCCCAACAACAATGTCTGAGGGTTCCCCCAGCACTTGGCATTTTCCAGCTTTCTTGTTTCTGCCAGCCAAGTAAAAATAAGGTAATAGCTCATGTTTTTAAAATCGGCATTTCTCTGATTACTAATGGTTTTGAGCATCTCTTCGTATAGTTCTAAGTATTTTGAGTCACCACTTCTACAAACCGCCTTCTGTAAACTTCTTTCAACTGCCTGTTCATACCCCTTGTCCAGTTCCTCTTGTTGATTTGCAAGGATTCCTTATATATTATAATGATTAACCCTTGTCGGTTTTAGAAATGGAAATATTTCCCTCTGTCTTTCATCTGTCCATGAACTTTGCCCATAGTGTCCTTTGTGGACCAGAAATCTTTAATTTTAATGTCATCGTGGTAGGTAGACATCTAAAGATGTCCCCCCAAGACTCTCGATCCCCGATCATCCAATCAAACACTAATCAAGGTACTGCAGTGAAGGGACATTGCAGATGTAATTAAAGTTATGGGCTGTGATAGTCCGTTCTGGCTGCTATAGCAAAACACCAGAGACTGAGTGGCTTATAAATTTGTTTTGTTTTAAACAAAAATTTATTTCTCATAGTTCTGAAGATCAAGGTGTTGGCAGATTCGGTGTCTGATTCATAGATGGCACCTTCTAGCTGTAACCTCACATGGAGGAAGAGGCAAGGGAGCTCTGTAGGGCCTCTTTCATAAGGGCACTAATCCCATTCATGAGACTCTGCCCTCATGACCTAATCACTTTGCAGTGGCCCTACCTCCCAATGCCATCACCTTGGGGCTTAGGTTTCAACTTACAAATTTTAAAGGACACAAACGTTCACACCTAAAAATAGGGAGATTATCCTGGATTATCTGGGTGTGCCCATGCCAAGCACTTGGGTCCTTAAAAGCAGACATTTGTCTGGCTGACATCAGTGAGATGCAAGAAGAGAAATCCAGGAGAAAGGAGGTCAGAAAGACTGGAATCGGAGGAGAACTTGACTGTATCCTGCTGGCTTGAGAGAGAGAGGAAGGAAGCCACGAACCAAGGAATGGGTGCGGCCTCTAGAAGCTGAGAAGGATCCCTGGGCTGACAGCCAGCAGGCAAACGGGGAGCTCAGACCCACAACTGCACGGAACTCAACTCTGCTGACATCCCGAATGAGCCTGGACATGGATTCTCCTCCACAGCCTCCAGACAAGAATCCAGGCCAGCCTGCTGGGAACCTAGGCCAAGTTCCCAGCTGAGTCCACTGGATTTGGGACCTACAGAACTGTGAGATAATAAATAAATGTTGTTTGAAGTCAAAAAAATTGTGGTAATTTGTTATGACAACAATAGGAATTAGAATAGTAATCAAATTTATCAGTCTTTTGCCTTATGATCTGTGCCTGCTTTTGAGTTTTAAAAAAAAAAAAAAGTCTCTCCTAACCTATATGTGTGCAGCATTGCCAGTGGGTGGGGTGAAAATTACTTTTGCCGGGAGGTGAAAGGAATCTTAACTCCTTCCATGTGTAAAGCACAGAGATACATACAATATGTAAACAGAAAATCAGTATAACTGTGGTATTAAAATTTCCCTGAGGTGAGGGTCAAGGGTTACAATTAGGGGGAAAATGTCTAAAAAAGCTCCTTGAGAGGTGATAATAGAAAAAGGTTGAGAAACATTGACCCATGTCACAATGATAGTCTATAGTTCAAAAACTTAACTTTATGGTTCTATCTTTCATACTGAGGATTTTAATCTATGTAAAATCTTACTGAGTTCCTCTAAAAAAAATCCATATGGGATTTTTATTGTGACTGCATTGAATTTGGGGGGGAACTGACAACCTTAAAATATTAAATCATCCCACCAAGAACATAGAAAGTCACTTCACTTATTTGGATCATCTTCTGTATCCTTCCCCAGAGTGTGAAAGTTTTCTCCATAGAGGTCTTGTGTATTCTTTGGTAAATTGTTCCCGAGACACTTTAAAATATCTGTGACTATTATGAATGGTGTCATATTTTCAGTTCTGTATTTATTCAAATCTAAGATGCCATCAATGTAAGATGCATCCCAATTTCATAGACATTAAAATGTGGAAAAAATATGTCTTAAAGTTACTTTTTTCTATTGATGTATTGCTGGTGTAGAGAAATGCTATTGATTTTTATGGGCTAATCTTGTATCTGGCAACACTGCTTATAAATTCTAATATTTTGTCTGTTGATCCTTTTGGTGTTTCTAGGTAAATAATGACAGTTTTATCTCTTACCTTCCAATTTTTACACCATTTCCTTCTTTCTTTATAGCCTTGGCTATGATCTGTAGTACTATGTAATCATTAGTGGTGATAGTCGACTGCGAATTTTCAGTTTATGAGCTGGTAAGTTATTCTTCTTAAGTCAGTATGCTTGGGTTTTCTGAAATTTACAATCCAAGAACCCTAACTGATATGAACTAACTTCTTCAAGGATATTGAGTGCGGAACTATATAGCCAGTTCTTGAAGGAATCCAGATTTTTTAGTCATCTGTCTTCTCCACGGCACCTGGTACAAATGTAGTGGCTTAGTCCTGCCTTGGTTTGTGGATAAAGGCAAATTCTCTTAGAAAGTGGTGTGGTTAGGAAGTGAATAATTGGTGGGCTTAGTAGAGTGATAATAATAATTAAGATAATTACAAAGATAATGATTTTTCCATCTTTATGACTTTCAGTTTTCAAAGTAATCCTTTATCACATTTGATTCTCATGATAGTCCTATGAAGTTGGGTAGGAAAAGTATCATTATCTTCATTTTTCACATGAGGAAAGGAGAGTTTTATTTTCTACTTGGGTCCATGGGTAGCTTCTTGGGAATTGGCTTACAAGAGTTGGTGGGGACAGGGCAGTGGGGTAGAAGGGTCCCTGGATGGAGTAGAGCTGGGGGGCGGGGGCTGCTTATCTAAGACAGCCTGCAGAGCATGGCTCAGATAAAGAACTACAAGTGAGCAAATGCACAATGTCAGAAAGAGTATTGGATCTGAATGGAGGAGGTCTAGGGTGGTAGTTCAGAACTAAGACTTTGAACCCAGGTTGGTGAGAGGCCATGACTGAAGAAAAGCCCACATCATATTTAAAATTTTATGTCTGCATTGTGCTAGCATTTGCAATAATGCTATGCTAGCATATTGCTAGCACGGAGCAGCCCTGTTTGAAATTTTGTTAAAAGTCCTTCAGCCCCTATATCAGTGAGGGTTCTACCAGAGAAGCTGAACCAGTAAAATTCATATATATATATAATATTTCCTACTGATTATAAATGGAGAGATTGATTGATTGCAAGGAACTGGCCGAAGCAACTGTGGGGACAGTCTAGGCGAGTCTGAAATCAGTAGGGCGGCCGTGATGAAGGGCAGGCTGACTTCTTGGCCTTGAGCTGAAGCTGCTGTTCACAGGCAAAATTTATTCTTCATCAGAAAAGCCTCCGTGCTGCTCTGAAAGCCTTTCAACTGATTGAAACAGGCCCATTCAGATTATCTAGGATAATCTTCCTTCCTTAAAGTAAACAGATTATAGACTTTAATCACATTTATAAAATACTGTCCCAGCAACACCAAGATGAGTGTTGGATTGAATAACTGGGAACTACAGCCTAACCAAGCTGGCACGTGAAATTCACCATCACAGCCCCTATGGAAGTATACAATAGAGCATGTTCATCCGTTGAGTTCATTCTCACTTGAGTCTGTTGACTCAAGACAGGGAAGGCTGTAGAAAGCGAGAGAGCTCTGAATTACATGAAGGGGAGACAGTAGTAGGTTGATGACATCAGTTTCTTCCTCCCAAACGACCTCTCCCAATCTTCCTTACTTGCTGACTGGCTGACTGGCTTACAGGAACAAACAAGCTGTATAGGTATAATATAAATCAGAGAGAAATATTAAAACTAAAAGAGGAATGTCCGCCCATTGTGCCTGAGCTGCCCCACCCTGCCTCTTTGCTATCCTTGTAAACAGTGCAAAACATAGATTGTGTAGGTTAGAAGAGAATTGTAAAGTTCTTGCATTTGTTCCATTTTCCTGTTTAGTTATTTATTGTGCCCTTGTATTTTGTAGCTTTTCTTTTTTGTGTTTTGCAAACTCTTCTGAGGGTAATGTGGTGAGTTTCGAAGGTGAGGAATGAAGTGGATGAGGAGAGTTCTAGGGCTAGGTCTACGGACAGTCCTGATATAGTTAGCGATGAGGGATAACAGGTGGAATCTGACACCAGAAGTCAGTGATGAGAAATTACAGCCTCTGAGACACTGCGCTGTGCTACTCAATTAAGGGACACAAGCGACGCTGTTCTTTACAATGAAAGTCATGAACGTGCTTCCACAGGCTGGTGACCCACGAGGTCCTGTCCCACCGTGTGTTGGTGTGACAAAAAACTCGAAAGTGCAGCAATGGCCCGGCCCACTGAAAAGATGCTGAGCTACAGGCCATGGCCATTGGATAAGGAAAGAGCTAGTCATTTTAAACAGCAATTGGAATCTCAAACAAACAGTGTAAAGCTTTGGAGAAAAACTCACACTCAGGCACAGGAAGCAAATTATCCAGCAGCAGAACTTAGTGCCCAGAAAAGTAAAGGCCACACAGTTGCTGAAAACCTAATAGTACCAGTAAAATTGTGGCGAGTAAAGTGTCAGGACAAGATGCAGGCTGAGGAATTGGAAAGGTTTTTCTCTCAAAGAGTATAATAAATCAACATAATGATGACATGTCACATGATGCTGAAGAGGTTTATATAATAAAGTGAAAAACAATACCTTCTCTATCCAAGCTGATATGTCAACAGATTTCACCAATACATGTCATGGTGTAGCATTTGTAAAATTTATAAATGATGACATTCAAGAATACTTTTTCTGGGGCTTCCCTGGTGGCGCAGTGGTTGAGAATCTGCCTGCTAATGCAGGGGACACGGGTTCGAGCCCTGGTCTGGGAAGATCCCACATTCCGTGGAGCAACTGGGCCCGTGAGCCACAACTACTGAGCCTGCGTGTCTGGAGCCTGTGCTCCGCAACAAGAGAGGCCGGGATAGTGAAGAGGCCCGCGCACCGCGATGAAGAGTGGCCCCCGCTTGCGGCAACTAGAGAAAGCCCTCGCACAGAAACAAAGACCCAACACAGCCAAAAATAAATATAAAAATAAATAAATAAATAAAAGATTATTATTAAAAAAAAACAGAATACTTTTTCTGCTGGAAGGAGTTGCCCCAAATAAATAAAGACCAACATGTATTTTTTTTCATTTAATTTATTTATTTTTATTTTTGGCTGTGTTGGGTCTTCGTTGCTGCACATTTCTCTAGTTGGGGCTACTCTTCGTTGCCATGCACGGGCTTCTCATTGCAATGGCTTCTCTTGTTGCGGAGCACAGGCTCTAGCCGCGAGGGCTTCAGTAGTTGTGGCACGCAGGCTTGGTTGCTCTGCGGCATGTGGGATCTTCCCGGACCAGGGCTCGAACCCGTGTCCCCTGCTTTCACAGGCAGATTCTTAACCACTGCGCCACCAGGGAAGTCCCCCAACATGTATTTTTTATTAAGGTTTTTTTTGCATTATTTCGTTTGTTCATTGTTAAGGTATAATTGCCATATGATAAACTGTCTAATTTGATGAGTTTTGACATATTTATACACCTGTGAAACCATCACCACAATCAAAATAATGAACACAGTCATCAACCCCAAAGCTTCCTCATGCCTCTGTGTGTAATCCATTTCTCTCTACTCCTGGGCCCAGGTGAAAATATTGATCTCACTGCTACTATACTTTGCATTGTCCAGAATTTAATATAATGCAATCATATGGTATGTATTCTTTGGTGTCTGGCTTCTTTCACTCAGCACAGTTATTTTGAGACACCACAGAATCATCCCGTTGTGTGTATCTGTAATTTGTTCCTTTTTATTGCTGAGTTGCATTTCATCGTATGGATAGACATTTGATGTTTCTTTTGACAAAGCTGCTAAGAACATTCATGTAAGTATTTATGTAAACATATGCTTTCATTTATTTTGAGTAAATACCTACCTCGAAGTGGAATGGTTGGGTCATATGGTAGGTATATGTTCAACTTTATAAGAAATTACTGAACTGTTTTATAAAGTGGTTGTACCATAGTATATGTATTACCTGAAGACTGTAAGAGTTCCAGTTGCTCTAGATCTTCACCAATATTTGATATGGCCAGTCTTTTTAATTTTAGCCATTCTAGTAGTGGGTAGTACTATCTCATTGTGGTTTTAGTTTTCATTTCTTTAATTACCAATATGTTGAGCATGCTTTCACGTGTCTATTTGCCACCTATATCACTTCTTTGGTGAAGTGTTGTTCAGATGTCTTGCCCATTTTTTTTTATTAGGTTGTTTATTCTTATTGAGCTGTTAGTACTCTTTATATTCTAGATATAAGTCCTTTGTCAGCTATATATTTTGCAAATATTTTCTTTCCAGCTGGGCTTGCATTTTAATTTTCAGAGTTGTCTTTTAAAGAGCAAAATTTTAAATTTTGATGAAGTCCAAGTCGTTGATTTTTTTTCCTTTCATAGTTCATGTTTTTTTGTGTGCCCTATTTAAGAAATCTTTGCTAAGCCCAAGGTCACTAAGATTTTTTTCTAATGTTTTTGTTTAGAAATTTAATATATTTAATGTCTTTTCATGTTTGAAAACAAATGGTCTGTCTTGAAGGAATTATTTGGCATCTGTAGGGATGGTGCTCCATCCTTGGTTGACTCCAGGAAAGGTTTTGCCTCTCTTATAAAACAGAAAATCTGGATGTTGTCAAAACATACTGCTTTCTTCCTTGACACCTGATGGTATGAAAAACTCTTGGTGATTAACTGAAAAAGTTCTAGTTGATGCTACAACAATAGTTAACTTTATTAAAGAAAGACAAATTCATTCAAGATTGTTTAAAAATGGTGTGAAAATCTGGGGTGAGGAAGAAGGACTTATTTTCTCTTGGAACACTCACTCTTGTGATCCAGCTGCCATGTAAAGAAACCCAAGCTGGGTATGTGACCATGGGAGAGAGAAAGAGAGAGGTCCAGCCTTCTGCTGCTGTGGTGCCAGATGTTTGAGCAAAGCCATTTTGAGTGTTCCAGTCCCAGCTGCCATCTTACTGAAGCCACAAGAGAGACCTCAAGTGAGACCAGCAGACACTGTTACCAAGCAAAGAGCTCAATGCCCAGCATACATGGAAGCCAACATCACGGCACCGGTTTCTGAGAAAAGAAAGAGCTGTGTTATGAGGTTGACCAGCAAGGAGACAGGAGGCAAGGCTCAAATCTGTCTCTCCGATCTGGGGTTTGGTCAAACTTTTATGAATTAGGGGAGGAAGGTTGGGATGTGGAAGTGCTGGTGGCCAGGTTTCGATTGGAGGGCCTTGGAACTTGGCCTTTTATGATAAGGTGTGGTAGAGGGGCTTCAGCACCGGATCTTCCTGGACAATGGACCCTGTGCTTCTGAAAGGGCTCTGGCCTTCAGGTTCCGGTCATGTCCCTGCCCTTTGGTTCTAGGTGTGGTTTGAGGTCAAAATCTTCTCCTCTGAGCATGCTTCGGCTGCATGACTTGCAGTTTTGTTCCATTGTCTCTGAAAAACAACTCAGTATCTTGTTAAAAACAGGATAGGGCCCGTTTGGGGCTGGTTCTGTGGTTACAAAATGAACCATCTGGTCAATGCAGAGAATTTTGTGAGTTAATAAAATGGTTGTTGTTTCAGCCATTAAATGTTGGGATAGTATATTACCTGGCAATAGATAGTCAAGCAGTCTAGTATAAAGGTCCCCAATGAAGCTTCCTGGGTTGAGAAAATAACCCTACTGTAGAGTATGACATCTGCTCTCTTCCAGCCTTTGGGAATGTGCTTCCACTACTGAAGAAGGGCAAAAACTCAACCTCTGCCTCTGCAGCTGGTCCCCAGCCTCCTCCGAGTTCAGCCAGACCTACCACCCCTGTGCCCAGAGCAGGGGGGGTCTGTGGGTCAGAGCTGTGGACTCACATTCCCCTATGCACTCCTGCTTCGGAAGTATTTTCCCTCGTGCCCCAACATCCCTCTCTCTGCCTTTTCTCTAGAAAGATCTCTGGCTCTCAGGTTTGTTGCAAGAAAAAACACACCTATGTGACTTGTTAAAATGCAGACTCCTGGCCCATGACGCTGCAGATTTGGCTTCAGGATGCATATTTTTACATAGCGGGTGATTGTGTATAGGCTGTCATGGGAACCGTGTTTTGAGAAACTCCGCCCTGGGTTCACAAGGTTCTCCTGGTGGACAAGGGGCATTTCTCTGTCACGAGTTGTTCTGGATGAGTGACAGTGTGAACGTGCGTGTGCGCGTGTGTGTGTGCGCGTGTGACTGTCAGCACGCGAGCATGTGTGAGTGAGCAGGGACGTGTGATAACGTGTGTGTCAACCCAGCACCGTGAGCGTGCGCGGAAGGTACTAGACCCCGGGTAGGACACAGGGTCGGGCGGCCGCGGGTGCGAGGGGCAAGCCAGGGAAGGGGTGTAGTTGCCCTCGGGAGGAAGAGAAGACCTTTGGGGTGGGACCCAGTTAACTTGATGGCAGTGGCTGCTGGCCCTGGTGGCCGCCAGCGCCCAGCAGCTGCTCTGTTTTTCCTACAAGCACATGCTCCTGTGCTCCGTCTGAGTCCAGAAGCTCACGTTATAAAAAGGTGTCCTGTGCGGGTGATGGAAAAATGGCAAAGAAAACCACGTGGACCTGGGAGGGGATCTGGGCTGCGCTGGAGCTTGGCAGACGGCTGAGCCCTCCCGAGGCGCCCACGGCTCCCTGCCAGCCCTCCGTGGCCCGCGGCCATGCTCGTCAACGGCCTGGATGCTGGGGATTTCACCTTGTTTGGTACCGCCCCTGGCCCCCTTTAAACGAACTCCTGGCAGTCGAGCTGGGAATTAGTTGTGGTGTGCTTTTCAAAAATTCTCCACTGCCGTTTGGAAAGTGAAAGACATAATAAAAGTAATAATAACACTTGCTAGAATTTATAGAGCGTAGCTCTCCCTTCCAGACACTGCGTTGAGTGCTTTGGGGGCATTTACTCATTTAATTTCAACTTGGAAGATCACAGACATCTTCTGGAATAGCGATCCTGAAATTAACATTTAAAGCAAAGTATAGATTATCTCTGCTTAAAAGTTTTAAATAAAAATATAACATATAGGAAGATGCACAGTCCACCAGCGTGCACCTCAATGAGTTAGCACAGGTGAGCACAGCTGTGTAACCAGCCTCCAGGTTAAGAAATAGAGCTTTGCCTCCTTCCCAGACCCCTCCCCCGGCCCCCGCAGAAGTGGAAGGAACCGCTTACCCTGCTTCCTTCCCAAAGGAATTGCTGTCCTTTCCTCTAACCCCTAGGTTCATAAACTTTCTATGAATTGAACCACACAGGTAGTTTCTTGTGTCCAGCTTCTTTCCCTTGATGTGTGTCTGTGAGATGCATGTATGTAGGGGCATCTGGCAGTGTCTCCTTCGTTTTCTTTGCTGTAGAGCATTCCATTGTGTGACTACATTGCGTTTTATTTATCCACTCTGTTGTTAACAGATTTTTTTTTTTTTTTTCTGGCTTGGGCTATTACAAATAATGCTTAGATAGCTCCACTTTTCCTTGTTTGGTTTAAGGAAATATTATGATATGTCCATATTCAACTCACAGTCAAAAGTGCTAGATTCACATCCTGGATACACTACTTACTAGTTCTGTGAACTTTGGGAAAAGTCCTTAACCTGTCTGAGTCTCATTTTTTTTCCCCCTCTGGAACAAATAATAATGCCTGCTGACTTCAGTTTCCTCATCTTTCAAGTAGGAATGAATAAAATCTACTTCCTAGGATTACAGGGAAGGATGGATAAGATAAGGCCTTTCCTTAATTCCTCCTGGGACTGTTGTGGACTTAAACGAGGTCATTCCTCTGACGTGCTGGTGACATCCTCAGAACTGAGCCAACACATTTCCCTGTCCTTGTGTTAATACTGGGAAAAGAAAAAAAATAAGTATTTCTTCCTGGATTATATTAAAGAGAAAAACCACAGACTCCAAATGGTGTCACTTGTGCTAAGGCCCATGATACCAAACCTAGATTTAATACCTAACCTAATTGTAGTTTCAACATTCACCAGAAATGTAATCTTAATCAACCAGTCTGAAATTTTCCAGTCAGCACAAATGAAGTGATTTTCAAGGGGACTATCTATTCCTGCTGTCCCCCTCTTTCCCCAAGAAGAGGCACTCTGCATGATAAAACCTTTGTAGTTCCCTCCCCCACAAAAGATGTCCTGGCCTCAAAATAATCCTTTTGTTTCTTTTACTAAGAGCTCCCTTGCCCCATCCTTCTTCTATATAAACCTTCCAATTTGTTCAACCCCCTCAGAGCACCATGGATGCTGCCCCATTCGTGAATTACCTAATAAAGCCAATTAGACCTTCAAATTTACTTGCTCGAATTTCGTTTCTTAACAAATATAAGACTGTAAACTAACCAAATAGTTTGCTCATCAAGACTGACAGCTTGGTCGTGAAGAATCTCACCCCGTGACTCACACCATATCAAAAGCTATTGTATCACTATATTTGCCCCAAATCTCAACAGTCTCCAGCTATGCAAGACCCACTTTGAAACCAACCATCTCCAGCCCTAAACCCTGCAACTGTCCTCCTAGACATCCTTCTTCTGAGACATCACTCAGATGTTTCATGGTGATGTTCTCCCTTATTGCAGTAAGTCCAATGAACTTGCATGACCTATGGGTTTTTCTGGGCTTTTGGGAGGTCAGTGGTCAACATTTCCCTTTCTGCCCTCCTCCTCCTTCCATAGGCATCATCTCGTCTGATCTTCCTAACAGTCCCAGAAAGTGGGTATTGTTTATCCCTATTTTATAGATGAGAAAGCTGAGGGTCAAAGAGAAGTAGCTTGCTCAAGGCTACAGTTGGCAAGTAGAGGATTTGACCTCTGGCCCACTCTAAGTCTCTGCCTGTCTTTGTGCTAAGCACATGGGGGGCATTATTCACGTTGTTATTACCTAGAGTCAAGCTGAGTCATAGGGAGCTTGGCCCATCAGGGCTCCTGAAGACATGGAGGCAAGGGTGATCTGACCACTACCTCCTGCACTGAGTCATCTGTTCTAGACCCTATTTTGTAGGGGAGAAGGGGCTTCTTCCCTTCTAGGTTCTACTCTGAAAAGGTGGAAGTCATCATCTTAAATACCATCTTCAGCTAAAGACAGGAGAAGATGTTAGGGGTGGAGAGTCAGTTATGCGAGGTGACCAGGAAAAAGCACAGTGAACAAGGGTAAGGTTGTGATGCAGATTTAAGTCCTTGCTTTCTCCACTGATAAGAGTTTCTAGAAGCTGTGTCATCCTCCTTTTCCTGGTACAGCAGAGAGACACCCTTACAAATGGAGATTTCCTTATACACGGAAACATCTCTTAGGAAGGGTAGCTTCTACTTGATTTTCAGAGCTTCTCCCACGTCTGCCGTTTCTTAAAAATAACCAATTTAAAATAATCCTTATTCCAAAAACACACTTTGGGGTGGTAAATTCTGCTCCCCTACAGTTTATATTCTAAACTAAAATAATCTGCTCATCAAGACTGATAGCTGAGTAGTGAAGACTCCCACCCTTTGGCTCACATCAAGCCAAAAGCTATTGGATCATATTCTATTCACCAAATCCCAAACACATGTTACTATTCCATACTCAACTCTCAGTCAGAAGTCCTGGATACAGTACTTCCTAGCTCTGTGAACCTTGAGAAAATTACTCAGCCTCTCTGGGCCTCATTCTCCTTTGGAAGGAATAATGCCTAACTTACCGCAGTTTCCTATTCAATCAACACGTATTTGTCAAGCATCTACCACATGCCAGGCACTGTTCTAGGAGATTAAGGAGCCAATAGCACAAAGATCCCAGTGTTGTTTTGTGCCTTTGTCTCTTCAGTCCCGCCCTCTTTTTTCTTCCAGTTTTACTGAGATATAATTGACATACAGCACTGTATAAGTTTAAGGTGTACAGCATAATGATTTGACTTACGACTTACATACATCATTGCCATGATCACCACAATAAGTTTCGTGAACATCCATCCTCTCAGATAGATATAAAATTAAAGAAAAAGAAACAAATTTTTCCCTGTGTTGAGAACTCTAGGGATTTACTTTCTTAACAACTTTCACATATAACGCACAGCAGTGTGAATTATATTTATCATGTTGTATATTATACTCCCTGGTACTTACTTATCTTATAACTGGGAGTTTGTACCTCTGACCACCTTCGTCCAATTCCCCCTCACCCACACCCTTCAGTTCCCTTTTCTGAGAAGCTTTTTCCCCCTGAATCTACCCTCTTCCTCTCCCCCGACCTCCACATATTTGCCTAGCTATTGCCTCCTCATGCTTCTACACTCAGGTCTGATGTCCTTTCCCCTAGGAGCCATCCAACAGAGCACTGGCCACTGTTTACTGAAATGCTGGGGAGCTCAGTCTCCACAATTGTCTCCCCATCACCTATGAGCTTCCCCAGGGCAAGGACCAGATTCCCTGCACTTTTGTATCCTCGGTGCCTGTTACAGGGCTTGGCTTATGGTACAATCTCAGTACAAGTTAAATATAACTTTTCTTGTACAGGTGGCCAAATAAGACAGTGTGATGGACACTCAGGGCACATCTGTTGAGTCATCAGCACTCCAAGGACGTCAGTACTGCCCTCAGAAACCAGAATTTAGTCCAGGTAGGTTGCAAGGGATTCAGCCATATTATGGGGGTCTGGGTCAAGAACTTGCCTTCTCCAAGCCTCTGTCTCTCATCTGTTAAATGGGAAGAACAAGAGCTGCCTTTACATGTATCCAGTGTCGACTGAAGAAAAATGCACAACATAAAATTTCCAAGTTACGTTTTATTTGGGGACCTTACCGAGGACTATAGCCTGGGAGACAGCCTCTCAGGGAGCTCTAAGGAACTGTTCTGAAGAGGTAAGGGAGGAGCCAGGATATTTAGGAGTTTTTGCTGAAAAAAAAAAAAAAGAAAAAACCATGTGGTCAAACATTGAAAGATTACTGCTAATCCCCCAAAACAGACATCTCCAGTTAATGATTTTAGTGCTTCTCTGTGTATGGGAAGATGCAAGAATCTAGGCTCATTGAAATTATTCCTTAAGCATGCATCTTAAATATCTAGGACCAGTATCCTGTTTTAATCCACCCTGAGTTCCCCTGAGGGCACACCGTTGAGGGGCAGCTGCAGTGGCTGATGGCTTGATGGCAGGCAACCTTCATTGTTTACTGGTTTGGCAGGCAACATTTTTTTTGTCCACACCAGCTTAAAAGGTGCTTTATATTATTTTAACTCATTTAATCATCTCAACACCCTCGAGGGAGGGGCTATGATAATTGTCAATTTATAGACAAGGAAACCAAGGCACAAGGGGTTTGGAGAATTTGCCTAAGGCTACACTGACACAGCCAGCAAGTAGCAGACCTGGAAAGGAGACTGTGATCTTGACCACTACAGACCACCCTGCCTGGGGCTGTGGCTGCCACCCTAGAGACTCATTACAGAAACTTCCATAGAGCATGTTAGCACAAGCTCTTCCCCTGTTCACCTAGAGCCAGTTCCTGGCAGTAAAGTCGCCGCCAAACACAGTTTCCTTTGAAAGTCCAAACTGTTCCCCTGTCTTTCTTGATGAGGCCTCAGGAAAAATGAATTGTTGCCTCTGTGTCTCTGTAGCAAAGAAACAACTGCCTTAACATAGTAGCAGCTTGTGTGTATGGGAAGCACAGGGAAAACTAATGGTAATGAATTGATAAGTTCAATTCCAGATGTGTTGATGATAAAATGAATTGATAAATTCATTCATTTATTTAACAGATATTTATTGAGTACCTACTCTGTCAGTGTGGAGAACTAATTCTAAACAAGGCAGTTGAGGCCCTTGCCTGGATGGAGTTTATGTTTTTGAGATGGGAGGAACAAAAAAAAAGTTTTCGTTTTTTTTTTTTCCCATCACTTTTCCTTCTTTTATTTATTTAGTTTGTCCAAATTTTGGTATTTTGGCTTTTCTTCAAGTATTTCATTCTTGCATTTTCCCCTAAAATATGAAAGAAGAATTTAAAAGCATTTAAATTTAAAAGCATATATGTGTGTGTGTGTGTGTGTGTGTGTATGTAAAAATGAGAGTGTTAAAGAGGGATTTATACAATCTAAGAAACATGAAATTATAGCATTGGAAAGGAACTTTCTGATCCAGACACCTGTCTTGAGTGAATTCCATATGAAAAATCACAGCACATTAGAGCTGGCAGGGACTTCTTAGGTCTACTAGGCCAATATTCCTCAGGCACTGATTTATGGGATGGCCTTGGATTTCAGGGAATTTTTTCCTACTTATAAAACTTTAAAATCTGAAGGTATTTACATTTGACTCACCTGGACACAGATGGATAAAGACAAACTTGACTCTCCATGGTCAAGCCAATACTGTGAATTTTTTATGGATCTATCTGTAAATATAATTTCCCTATGAGGATTTGTAGGGTTTTATTAAGGATAATGAATAAAAAAGGAAAGCTTAATAAAAAATTCCTAACTTGGGACTTCCCTGGTGGCGCAGTGGTTAAGAATCCGCCTGCCAGTGCAGGGGACACGGGTTTGAGCCCTGGTTTGGGAAGATCCCACATGCCATGGAGCAACTAAGCCCGTGAGCCACAACTACTGAGCCTGTGCTCTAGAGCCCGCGAGCCACAACTACTGAGCCTGCGCTCTAGAGCCCGTGAGCCACAACTACTGAGCCTGCGCTCTAGAGCCCGCGAGCCACAACTACTGAGCCTGCGCTCTAGAGCTCTTGAGCCACAACTACTGAGCCCGTGTGCCATAACTACTGAAGCCCACGTGCCTAGATCCCGTGCTCTGCAACAAGAGAAGCCACCGCAATGAGAAGCCCACGCACCGCAACGAAGAGTAGCCCCCACTCACCGCAACTAGAGGAAGTCCGCACGCAGCAACGAAGAGCCAATGCAGTCAAAAATAAATACATAAAAAATAAATATTTATTTAAAAAAAAGAGTCCAGAGCCTTCTCCCAGTGGAGTCACACAGGATACTCTTAACTGCTTTAGCAGTGAGTTGTGACAACACGTGTGAAACGGTGTCTATCAGGGAAGCTCCACTGAGCCTAGGAGTCCAGGGACTTTACTGGGGCCAGTCATGTAGGGACCCTTTGCCTAGCATGTACCAAATTTCCAGACTTCCAGAAGGAAGGCAGAGGTCTGCATAAACCATACTGTTAATACAAAGAGTTTTGGCATGGCGAGCCACTGTTTTCTGTTCTGGGGATGGTGAGAGCCCTCTCCAAATCCAAATTCTCAGATGCCAGCCAAGGGCTACCCTTGCAGATACTCTCAGGTCAGCTACATTAACTCTTTTCTGCACAGGGCCTCGGATCCACATGTGTCTTTTCTGGATCAGTGACCACTGCATCACAATAGGTTCTAGGTTCCGTTGGAGGCGACTTGCTTTCTGAAGCCATGCATATCCCACACAGGCCACAGGAAGCTAGGAGTGGTGTGGCAGGCCACCTCGCCTGTCAGACACATCCTTCTAGTGTGGCTGCCATCCTGTGCTGGACTCCTTTCCACCCCTCCGCTCCAAGTTACTTATGGGAAAATATGGCATGACCCTCCTCCTGCTAGAGTCCGATATGCCCCTTGGGTCTGATCATTCATCTCTGGCTGGGTCCCAAGGCAGAGGTGGAAGGCGGTACAAGGTCCTGGCATTTGAACTACTCCCCCTGCCTTCTTTTCTCTTCTTCCCACAGTCCACTGAGGTGGGAACAGGTGGCTTCCCATGTCTTCTGGGTCACAACATCATATGTGGAGTAAACTCTGGCATCTGGGCCACCTGGCCTGGTTGTTGCTAACGGATTAATGGGAGCTAAAGAAATATAGACAGTCCTTTTCTCTCTTGGCAAATCCTGGCTTCCAGTACTACTTCATGACTCAAAGCTGATGAATGACCTTTTTGCTTTAGATGAGGCCTTTCCTTCCACGGGGAGAGAAGCCTCGTGGTACGCAAGGCATGGCTGGCTGCAAAGGTGGGTGAAATTTAACATCCCCGCATTTCATTCCAGAAATGGTCATTTGCATTTGTATGATGCAAATGATGTAAATGTGCTTTTACGAACATTGTCACAACGACTCAGCCGTTGAGGTAAGCATATTCATCATGCAGATAAACTGAGACTAAAAGAGGGCTGGTTCATGGCAGAGGTTGGACTTGAATTGATGTCATCAGACTTGATGTCCAGGAAACTTCTGACATTCATTGCTGGCCAGAAATCTTTATTGACTTTTGTACTCTATGGACAGATGTGGTTAAAAAAAAAAAAAAAAATCTGCTCTTTCCCATCCAGCGTGGTAGTCTGAGTAATGGCCCCCAAAGATGTCCAATCCTAATCTATGGAACCTGAAAATATGTTGCCATTGAAGGTAACATATTTACAGGTGTGACTGAGTTAAGGATTTTGAGATGGGAAGATTATTCTGATTATCTAGGTGGATTCAGTTTAATCACTAGGGTCCCTCTTAAGAGGGAGACGGAAGAGTGAGAGTCAGAGAGAGAGAGATTGGAAGATGCTGTGCAATGACTTTGAAGATGGAGGACAGGCTACAAGCTAAGGAATGCAAGTGGCCTCCAGAAGCTAGAAGAAGGCAAGGAGACAGATTCTTCCCAGAGCCTACGGATGTGACACAGCCCTGATGATACCTTGATTTTAGCCCACTGAGACTGCTTTTGGATTTCTGACCTCCAGAGCTGTACGATGACAAATTTGTGTTACTTTGAGCCACTAAGTTTGTGGAAATTTGTTACAGAAGCAATAGGAAACGAATACATCTAGCATCCCTTCAGAATCCGTCTCAGCCTCTTGGGGTGGTTGCCTCTGGGGAGCCACCCTGCCCCTACCCTTGCTTCCTGTGATGTGGGTGGGGCTGACCCCACATCTGGCTCCAGGATGAACATGTTATCCAGGCCTGGCCAATGAGAATACCACATGCTCTGTCCCAGTGACAGGTGAGGGCATGAGCACATGACCACAGCTGGGCCCAGCAGAATGAAGTGCTGGACTCTTGCTGGAGCCGTTGGGAAGGAGGCAGGCAATTTCCACCGTGGGTACAGAGCTGAAGCAGCTAAGCCTGGAGCAGGTGGCAGCCACCTGAGAATAAGGACGACACGTAGGTGAGCAGAGCTCTGGAAAGAGACATTGTCCTCAAGACAGTGCTTGAAACCTTGAATCCAGTCATGCCTAAAGGCGGCTTTGACCCTTGAAGGTCCCAATTACAGGAGCCAGTAAAGGTCCCTTTTGGTTCACCCGAGTTGGAGTTGGATTTCTGAACCCAAATGTCGCTGGCTAATAGAGTTGCTTGGTCAGGGGTCATCTAAATGGTAGCATTGGATGACTGATTTTGTTGAAGTTCAGCACTATTGAGCGTAGCCTAGTACTACTCAAGAGGGGGCGTGTTCTTGTCCAAATGGCACTGACCTTGCAATTAAAACCAGGGAGAAGAGATGGATCCTTTCCGCCCAGAGAATGTTACCGCTGAGTATTACTACCTGAGTCCTTTTACTTAACAGATCCTAACAAACACTTAGGTATCTGGATATTGCATTTCTCTGGCTTTATCTCAGGTGGCTACTGAGACCCAGGGAAGGAGAATGACTTGCTTTAAGCCACATGATCGGCTGCTGGCTGACCTCGGATCAGAACTCCTGCCTCTGAGTCCCGGCACCGCGCTCTCTCTGAAGCATCTCATGTGAGCGTAATCCCTCCCGCTCCCATGGCTCTGAAAATTCACACCCTGCTGTGTACAATTAGTCCTCGCTGCTCTCCCTTGCTGAGAAGCATTCTTAATTTCATTTTCAGAGCCCTGGGTTTGTCATTATCATAATGAGATTATTTCACATCTTGAATATTAAAAATTTGACTCCGCAAAATAAGGTTTGTGTTCCAAGGTGATTGTTGTTTACCAGCGCCCAACATTCAGCCTGCTCTCTTTTGAGAAACGTCACTTTGAGGGTAAGTCGCCCCCCACCTCCCCCACTCTCAGTAGAGGTCATGTTCAAAAGGATCTCTGTTTGAGTTCCTAATATCGATGGCATTGCTCTGACTCATCTACAGGAACCTAGAATTATCAGCTTTCAATTCTAGAATCACCCCAGCATCTTAAAGTTTACGTAGTCCCATCTTTGCAATTCTTTGAATCATGATTTTTTCCTATAATTTAAAGATGTCCTTTTAGGGAGTTCCTTGGTGGCCTAGTGGTTAGGATTCTGGGCTTTCACTGCCATGGCCCAGGTTCAGTCCCCAGTCAGGGAACTGAGAATCCCGCAAGCCGTGGCACAGCCGACAAAAAAAACCCCAAAAAAACCCAAACTAATTAAAAAATAAATAAAGGTGTCCTTTTAAAATTAAGACAATTTTTTAGAGCAATTCAAGGTTCACAGCAAATCTGAGTGGAAAGTACAGAGACGTCCCGTATACCTGCCCTCACTCATGCATCACCTCCCCATTATCCACACCCACACCAGAGCAGGACATTTATCACCACTGATGAAGCTGCACTGATACATCATAATCACCCCAAGTCTATAGTTTCCATTAGGGTTCGCTCTTGTTGTTGTACATTCTATGGGTTTAGACAAATGTATAGTGACATGTATCTCCCATTATGGTATCATACAGAGTATTTTCACTGCCCTAAAAAATCCTGTGTGCTCCAACTATTCATTCCTCCCTCCCCCCAACCCCTGGCAACCACAGATCATTTTACTGTTTCCGTAGTTTTGCCAATTTCAGAATGTCATATAGTTGGAATCATACAGTGATTGGCTTTTTTCACTTAGAAATATGCATCATTCCTTGCATTTTCCTGTGGGGAAAGTAAGCTTTGGAAAGTCAAGTATGTATCACTCAGAGTTCTTGGTTAAAGGCAACTACTCTGCTAGCTTAAGAGGATCGTGAATATTTTAAAGGCTGTTCAGTAGCTCACAGAAATCCAGGAGGGTCAGAGAAACAACTAGGTGCCCACTCAACTGCAAACAAGCCCCTCAGGGTCTGCTCCAGTAAAGACATCCCTGTTGCTGTCTGTAGTGTGTTGTAGCGGATGACTGGTGGCCGTCATACTTTATAGGTTATAGGTAACCACACTCGGTGCCTCAGCCCCACTGCTGGGATAAAGGACACCTGTACTCCCAAAGGGGTTGTTCCAGTTGCTTCAAGGAAAATGTATCATTTCACACAAACCTTTGCTACTTTGGTACACTAAAATGGTGTTGTCTGTTTTGGTTTGCTTCGCTTAAATTATTGAGGTTGTAACTTTCCCCATGTTCTATTATTGAGTTATATTTCCTGCCTGTCTATATGAAGAATTCCGTCCATGTTTTTTGTTCATGTGTCTATTGGGGTCTTGGTGGTGTTATTAGTTGCTCACATGAGCTTTTTATATATAGTAGTTTCACACTTCATTTTTCTTTCCTCCTTCCTTCCTTCCTCCCTTCCTTCCTTCCTTCCTTCCTCCCTCCTTCCCTTCCTCTCTCTCTCTCTCTCTCTCTCTTTTTCAATGAATATTTCCATCACAATTTTACTTGCTGTTTACCTTTGTTCTTTTTCCTCTGACATACAGGAGTTTTATATTTTGGAGATGAATATTTAACAAGTATTTCTCAGGCTGTCCACATAACCCAAGAGATTGTTTTACGGAAAAACATCTCTAACCCTGAATATTTAGATAATTCCTTTTTTTGTGTCCTGCCACCTCACAACACGTTTGGGTCAGTAGATTTGTAGAGAGCCCTTTCATCTCCAGAGAGGGTCATAAACAACTCTGAGAAGCATGGTTTTTCACTACACCCCAGGGCAAAAAAAAAAAAAAGATGAAGGTGAATATTGTTTGAGCCAATCTTTTAGGCAGACTCATCTTATCCTCCCATCTAAACAACTGTTGAAGGGAGAGAGGAGAGGGGGGCAAGAGAGAATGTTAAACCCTGGTTTAAAAGTCACTGAGGTTTGACCTGCACTAGGAAAGGCTCTGAAAGTGAGCATGTCTGTGAGTGCAAAGGGGAAAATCCAGATGACTAGTGGAAAAATCTCTCTGTTAACTCCTGATTGCCTGTCCCCCAACTCTCATGCGCTTATATGACCTCTGTCCCCAAGCTCCTCAAAGGGTTGATCTTGATTAGGCATGACCTTGATGAGAAGTCTAGGCGAGGTGCTGTTCGATGTTTGAAGAGCGGATAGACGTGGTTGATTCACTCTGAAGCATGGGTCTTGGTGCCACATAACCATGGTTCAAATCCCACCTCCCACCTGCACATAACAGCTGCGCAAATGTGAGCAAGTCCCTTAATCTTTCTGAGGCTCAGTTTTGTCATCTGTGTAATGGGATGCTCACACTGTCCTTGTGTGACTGAGATGAGGGTTAATGGTGGTGGGTGTCACGTGTTAGCAGTGTCTGGCCCGCGGCAGGTAGCAACAGGAGCCCATTGTAACATATCAGGAAATTAACTGGCAGTCCTCGAGGGTCATCTGCTATGTGTCCAGCATTGCAACAGGTCTGTGGCAACAGGTCCCAATGTCACCCTCCCTGAGCTTATGCAGTGTGTCCCAGGAGATGGGGCATAGCTCACCAAATGACTCGCACCTGTACGACAGTGTAGACATGCTAAATTATAGAGGAGGGGTCTAACTCTTACAAGAAGGAAGAGATCTCTGTAAGCTGAAGTAAGTAGCGAAAGCATCATGGTGGAGGTAGGGGTTTACCTGGGTTTTGGTGATTTAAGAAACATATTCTCTTTTTTTCGACAGAATATTTTTCCCTCTGAAAATGAAAATAGCTGTACAGTTTTCCTTTTTAAAAATAATATGTACTCTTTAAAAAATAGTTAGAGGGCTTCCCTGGTGGCGCAGTGGTTGAGAATCTGCCTGCTAATGCAGGGGACACGGGTTCGAGCCTTGGTCCGGGAAGATCCCACATGCCGCAGAGCAACTGGGCCCGTGAGCCACAACTACTGAGCCTGCGCGTCTGGAGCCTGTGCTCCGCAACAAGAGAGGCCGCGATAGTGAGAGGCCCGTGCACCGCGATGAAGAGTGGCCCCCGCTCGCCGCAACTAGAGAAAGCCCTCGCACAGAAACGAAGACCCAACACAGCCAAAAATAAAAATGAATAAATAAATAAATTAATTAATTAAAAAAAAAATCACTTCCACCATCAGTATTTATGGCTTCTCTTTTCTCCATACGCTTCCCAGCACTGGTTATCGTCAATATTTTATAATCTTCGCCAGGCTGCTAGGTAAAAATGATATCATTCATTTAATATGTATTTCTACACTGCCTAGCGTCTACGCTGTCATGTTAGACATGATACAGGAATGGTCCCAGTGGTCCCAGAGCTCAGAGACCACTGGAAATAGACACGTTGAGTAAGTGCCCAGTGAGGTTTTTCAGTGATGTAACCTCATGTCTAACAGTGGACCAAGGAGGTGGCTGTTCTTTTCTGCCTCTGTTAACTCACGGAAGGACACAGATGGTAGGGAGACAGTACAGGACATCCCAGGGATTCAGGGGAGGAAGATGTACTCAATCATGCTTTTCTACAGCATCCTTGGAGTCCTATTATTAATGTCTTGAGGACTGCACCATGCCTATGGGGATTTATATCCTGAGGTGGCATACTTTAATTGTACAACATGGGATAAAATAATAATAATATAAAACGGTGCTGGAACAACTGGATATCTGTATTAAAAAAAAAAAAAAAAAGACCCCCATGTTTACCTCATACCGTACACCAAAATTCACTCAAAATGGATCAAAGACCTAAACCTAAGTGCCAAAAGTATGACACTTTCTTCAAGAAGCCACAAGAAAAAAATCTTTGTGGCACTAAGTTAGGCCAAGATTTCTTTAACAGAACACAGAAAACATGAACCATCAAAGAAACAATTAATAAAATGGACTGCGTCAGTTTTCAAAACTTTTGCTCTTCAAAAGGCACAGTTAAGAAAAACAAAAAGGCAAGCAGACTGAAAAAAAAATATATAAAAACATATATCTGAAGAAAGGCTGGTATCCAGAATACATAAAGAATTTAATAGTATTACAACTAATGAAAAAAAAAATAACTCAATAAAAAAAACAGCAAAAGATTTGATCAGATATTTCAGAAAGGGAAATTTCTGAATGATCAAGAAATGCATGAAAAGATGCTCAACATCACTAATCATCAGGGAAATGTAATTAAGACTACAATGAGATATTACTGCACACTCAGTAGAATGGCTAAAATCAAAAAGACCCACAGCACTAAGTTCTGACAAGGATGTGGGACTCTCCTACTTTGCTGGTGGGAGTGCAAAAGGGAACAGTCACTTTGAAGAAGACACAGTCTCATAGAGCGTCTTAGGTAGTTTTCCAAGATAAATGAAAACATGTGTTCATACAAAGACTTATATGCAAATATTCATTGCAGCATCATTCAGATTAGTTAAAAATTGGAAACAGTGCCAATGTCCATCAACCAATGGATAGATAAATTGTAGGAAATTGATTATCATGGAATACTGCTCAGCATTATCTCTTCCAGAGTTTTAAATTTTCCCCCAAGAATGTCTTTATTAAATCCCTCAGGCAAGGTAGCACAAAGCCTGCTTGAAATGGAGGAGCGAAGAAGTAAAGAATACCAGAACAAGCACAATGAATAGTTCAATAAATTACCATGCCGTTAATTCAAAGTGTGCTTAAGAAATGCTACTGTTGTCACTGAGGAGGGGCACAAGGAGGGACTAGCAGAGGTGAAAAGGGAAAAAAAAAAAACAGGGAAGGCACCCAACAGTCACTGAGTGCCATGTCATCCTCTTCGGTGTTCTGTCCTTTGAGGCAGCTGCAGCTGCCTTCATTTTATAGGTGGAGAAAGTAGGGCTCAGTGGGGTGAAGTGACCTGCCGCAGGTCACCCAGGTCCACCTGGTCTTTCTGAGCCCTCAGCCCAACTGGCAGTCTGGGAAGAGAAGAGAGGGGACCCTGGACCCACCGCCGCTGCCTGGCTTCTGGCTTTTCAACCTTGGATCTGCCAGCACCAGCCCCGTGACCCTGGGTATGTCACCTTTCTCTGCCTCAGTTTTCTCCTCTGTAAATGAAGGTAAGAATGGCCCCCACCTGGAGGCTTGTGGTGAGGGGAAATGCATAAAGCACTTTAGACACCATGTGAACGATGGCTCCCTCTGTGACCACGCTGAACAGGGGTGCAGGGTGGGCAGGGGGGTGGGCGAGACCATCTGACTGGGGCTGGAGGGCTTTGGGTCATCTGGATGGGAGTTTGGGTGGTGACCAGGGACCCCCAGTTAAGAAATCCCGGAGAGGGATGAGAAGTTTGGGGAGCTGATTTCTGGGCTGCGCGTGGAGACGGGGAGGGTGGTTGAGGCCACCTAGAGGGCAGTCAGAGGGGGCTTGGGGTCGTGCCCAAGGGTCCGAGGGTCTGACAGACCTCCTTCCTCAGTAAGGGAGGGAGAGGAGTCTCTTCGGCCTGAACTGGGTGGAAGGGCAAAGGCAGCATCAGAAAGTGAAACAGAATAATAGCGCCTCTTTCTTCCCTCCTTCCTCTCTTCCCTCCCCTATTTTCTTCCCTCCCTCTCTCCTTTCCTCCCTCTTTCTCTATCGCTTCTTCTGTCCTTTCTTTCGTCCCCACCTTGTTCTGAAAGGCCAGGGAAGAAGAGCCTCGCTCAGAGCCATGTCATGAGTAACCCACTTGTGTCCTTGTGGTTTACCTACCTGAAGAAGAGTTGTACTCTAAGATCTCCACATGCTGTGGGCACATGGTTTCTGATTCAACTCCACAAATATTTACTGTGCTCTGGTTAACTGAGTGTACTTTGCTGGAGGTGCCAGAGAGATGCAAACAGGCAAAGCCCATCCTGGGAGGAGCCAGTCTGGGCCCCCTGGCTGATGTTGGCCCAAGACATGCCCCCCCTTCCCCAAGGATGCAAAAGAGCTCTCTGTCTACCAGTGCCCTAGGCCCACATCTCTCTCCAACAAAGTGCAGAAACTGGCGCCAGTTCTGCAAGATCTGAACAAGACAGTACATTGAAGGCATCACCTACAGGAACGAGGTGTATCAGCCTGCAGGTATTGGCGGGCTTGGCAAATATCTGTCGGTTCATTGCTGATGGCAGACACAAGCCGGAATTCTGATTTTGCATCAGTTTCTTCCTCTCCTCTGAATTTTCCAAGATCATCCACACACGTAGAACTTTCTCCTCAACACCGTGTTCAGGGGCCACGCCAGGTTTTGAAATAGACCCCAGATTCATTTGTATGTTGTTTCACTTGGAGAGTAAGATTCATGCCTCACAGTCAACCAAGGTTTATTTGCCAGGCCCCACGATGAGCCTGGTGTTGATGTGCAGAAACTCTTGGGGTAAAAGGGAATTTAGAAAAATGAAGGAAAATAAGGTCTGAGGAGGGATGAAGGGTTGCAGCCAGGAAGACTATTTCTTTTTTTTTTTTTTTTAATAAATGTATTTATTTATTTATTTATTTATTTATGGCTGTGTTGGGTCTTCGTTGCTGCGCGCGAGCTTTCTCTAGTTGTGGCGAGCGGGGGCTGCTCTTTGTTGTGGTGCGTGGGCTTCTCATTGCGGTGGCTTCTCTTGTTGCGGAGCACGGGCTCTAGGGTGTGCGGGCTTCAGTAGTTGTGGCACATGGGCTTTAGTAGTTGCGGCTTGCGGGTTCTAGAACGCAGGCTCAGTAGTTGTGGCAAACGGGCTTAGTTGCTCTGTGGCATGTGGGATCTTCCTGGACCAGGGCTCGAACCTGTGTGCCCTGCATTGGCAGGTGGATTCTTAACCACTGCGCCACCAGGGAAGCCCCAGGAAGACTATTTCCCAAATGCTTTGGGCTCTCTGACTTCCTGACCTGGGTGGGATGTGGAGCAGTGGGTGAGTAGTTCTGGTTGATACATGATGAGCAGAAGTGACACGTGCTCCTTCTAGGTTGGATCACTGAATTGTTGGGGTCAGACCTGCGAGAGACCCTCTTTCCTCAGGCACTGCAACCGGCCAAGTTCTAGGTGGGGGCTGCTTCAGCCTCATCCTGTACATGGTATTCCACATGTTCAGCTCCTCTGCTGACCCACGGCAGGCATGTGGTGGAGCGAGACCTAATCCCTGGTTGTTTTAAGACACTGAAGTTAGGGGTTGTTTGTTATTGCAGCATAACCTCACCTGTCCTGACTGCTACACTTGGAAAACAAAAAACTTGATTTGAGAGGCAGCCTTCCATTTACCGCTCTTCAAAATTCAAAATATCAAATCTCCTTTCTCCTCAGTCTTATCAGTCAACACTGTCCTTTATCTGGTCGATATTTACCATGTAGCATGCATAAAAGATACAACAAAGTTTTGTTAGGATAAGAATGGAAAGAAAGCAATGACTGTACTTGTGGTTGGGAAGTTTATTACTGTGTGATGAGGAGACAAGAAATAGAACTTTTCTCTCACCCCTAAGGGGCACAGAACAACAGAATCGCAGACTACTACCACTGACCGTGACCATAGATTTTAGAGGGGATCTAATTTAACTTCCTAGCCCAAGAAGGCATCACCTCTCCATCTCAGATTTATTTTTACCTACCAGGTGCCAGTCGCTCTGCTGAGCACTAGAGAGAAACAGAGATGAATAAAACTCAGCTTAGTAGGTACAGTGACCCAGGAGGGGTTTGGACCTAGTGCTCAGAACACAGAGGAGGAAAGAGGCCACTTCTGGTGAGAAATCAGGGAAGGCTTCTTGGAAGAGGTGGTAGTTCACCTGTCAGAACCTTATCCCTCACTGTATGTTTGGGCCCATTCCTGACTGTGAGAATGCAGAAATGTATGCTGGGCATGGTTCACCATCCTTCCTCACCAGGTGGGACAACTCAACTCACCATGACCCACCAGGGATTAGGCTTCTGACCTCTCCCTTGGCCCTGAGACTTCCCAGACTGCCTTATGCGTGTCCAGGCTTTCGTCCAGGTACAGTGTGGTCTCTGCCCTGGCAGGCGAGGGACCAGTTGGGTGACCTGGGAGCAAATCCCAGCCTGCTCTATAAAACTAGGAGTTAAATGAGAGCCTGCTGTTCTAGGCCAAACACTGCAAGTGCCCATCTAGTCGTGCTCCCTGCGGGGAATCCCTGCCTTGGTCAAGGATGGGCAGGTGGGTGGGTAAGGGCAGCTCCCATCCCTGATCTCCCATGGTGGGGAATCACTGGAGAATGACTTTGTACTGGATCTTGTTCAGCTCGGCTGCCTTTAGTAAGCAGCTCATTCACAAGTGAGCGCAAATTAATACAGTACAAACCGGCTACATAAATATCGTGCTCTAATTGATTATCTTCTGTAATCAAAGGCAAGGCTGCTGACTTTGTTACTTTCCCTGCTTAGCAACTGCTGGAGGAAGACTTTGCGGGGAAGCGAACCGAGGTTGTTGAGGTGGTTTTTGCTGCATGTATCTGTTTGCAAATTGTGTCTCTGATGTATTGAGAGGAGGATAAGGCCCATTACATTCAGATTCAATAAGTATCAAATGCCTGCTGTGTGAGAGGTATAGAAAGACCCATTATCTTATTTCATCACTAATTGCGTTAATAGTAGTAAAGATCTGATAATATGCGCAAAACTTATTGTAGTCTTTACAGTAACTTTTTTTCCTGTTATATATTATTGTTGGAATTTAAATAACCCTTTAGATCTTCCATTCTAGGTAGTTTGATAAGTGGACTATAGGAACCGATTTTCTCCAGCTAGTACTAGGTAGGTGAGACAGTTGATCTCTGCACTGTTTACCTGCATCCAGTTTGACTGCTAAACAATCTAAACACATGGAACTGGAATTTTTAAGTCACTTCACTCAACACAAGAAAGCAACGCCATCTTTCCATTTACCTGCCAACGCTAAGGCGGGCTTGGTTTTTTCCAGCAGTTGGTTGTACTGGGAGGAGTGACTTAGTGGGGGCATCCTCTCCCATCCACCCTGCTAAGACTCTGCCCTTTGGAGGATTTGGAGGGAGCTCTACCCTTTGGGAAATCAGACTTCGAAAATCCACAAAACCCCTTTTTCCCTGTTGAGGTGGGGTGAGTGTCAGACTGCATAAATCTCGGGGAAAGCTCAGCTGTCTCCTGACCCCTGAGAATTACGCAGTTTTCCTAACCTTGACCTGAAGTCAGACGTCTTTAATCCCTTTCCAAAACGTCGCTCGTGGTGGGCTGTCGTTGGAAAGAAAAAACCAAACCAAACAAACAAACAAAACCCCAAAAAACAAAACAAAAAACCCCCCAAAACCGCCCTATTCTGAGACTTGGGAAAAGGGCACTCGCTCCCTGGGGGCTGGGGACAACTTCCCGGCTACCCTGCCCAGGGATTTTAAATAATCGCGTACCGCCAGACCCCTTCGCGCTTCCAGTGGCCGACCCGCAACCAGCCACCTCCCTCTTCACAGGCCGGCAGGAGGGGGTGGCAGCACCGAGGCGATTTTATTCGTATTTTTTTCCTCCCGGTTTTGTCATAGAAACGCTGACACACAACCTCCAGACTGCGGCCGGCCCGGCGCGGGACTGAGGGCTTTTGGGACCCTGCGGGAGCGCGGCGCGCACTCCGCGCTCCCCGGGAAACAGCTGGACGCGACCAAATCCCTGGTAGGGGCGGGGGGAGCGCGACGCTCCGCCCCGGCGCTCGGGTCCCTCCCTCCGCCCGGCTCTCCGCAGGCGCCCTCCCCTCGCCGGGGGCTGTGAGTTGCATTTGGTAAAACCCAGCCCCGGAATATGTGGATCTTTGGAGCGCAATGAAGTAGCCTTTGGAGAGGAGGGAGGGGGCCCGTCCGACAGCCACAGCGGCCAGAAAAGCGGCAGCGGCGGCGGCACCACCACCGCTCGACCCGCAGCCGCCCGGCCCGCGAGGAGGCAGCGGCGGCCGCTGGCGGGGGCGGAGGCGGCGGCGGAGAGGCGAGGAGGAGCCGCGGGAGGAGCAAGAGCGCGCAGCCGGCGGGTCCACGCATCTCAGCACTTCCAGAGCAACTCCGGCGCCTTCCACACCCCTGCCCGGGGCTGGGGGCTCCGAGAGCGGCCGCGAAGCCAACCCTATCCTCCCTGCGAACCCTGCCCAGCCCTGCCCTGCGCCTCCCGGGCTCCGCTCCGCGCGGCGGGTTTCCCGCTCCTGCGCTCCGGGCGCGCCTCCCGGACGCCCGGGTCCCCGCAGCCAGGACAAAGCCATGAAGCCGGGGCTGCTGGAAGTGATGAGGATGAACAGAATTTGCCGGATGGTGCTGGCCACTTGCTTGGGATCCTTTATCCTGGTTATCTTCTATTTCCAAAGTATGTTGCACCCAGGTAGGGGGCGCGTTAGCGTGGTTTTGTTGGATATTTTCTGCTCTCTCGCGCTTTTGCTCCCTCGCTCGCTCCGCCTGGCTTCTGTCTCTTCCAACCTTACCTCTTCTCTATGGGCCACCTCGGGGTTCCTTGCTGACCGAGTCCGCCCGGATACCCGAGTCGGGATGGGGAGGAGGAGGAAAGATGTGCTCTCTCTTCTTCTTCCTCCCGGCTCCAGGCTGGAGGATGAGACCCGAGGGGCGGTAGTTTTGTTTTGTTTTGTTTTCTTCTTTGTGTCTCTTGTCGGTCTGTCTGCGAGGTAGCAGGGCAAGGTAGAGGTTGTGGGAAGCTGCTGAGGGTGGAGGGTGGGTTTGAAGAGAACGAAACTCCCTCCCGGCTTCTGCCGAGGTCCGAGGATGAAAGTGGCGCCGGGAGCCAGCCGCCCGGCGCCCCAGCGCGCTGCCTCTTCCTGGTTGGGGGGCCAGGGGCGAAGGGTGCGCGCCCCGGCGAGGTTGCCAGTCTCCTCCGCGAGCTGGGGAGCCCGGGGCTAGGCTCCCACGTGTCCGGGGCTCGGCACCGCGCTGAGCAGGTGTAGGGAGAGGTTGGGTGCCCGGCACTGCCCCTCCACCAGGCTGCGGATGGGGTCCGGCGCCAGCTGTTTGCCCCGGGGTTCGGCTCCGGCTCCGCATTGACCTTGCGGCTTGTGCCCCGGGGCCTGCTCCCTCCCCGCAACCCCGCTCCCGACCCTGTGCTGGGGGACTCAGAGCTCCTGGGTCGCGCGCGCCACCGCAGTTTGGGAGGAAACTTTGGCCGGGTCCTGGGCTGACCGTCAGGTTGCATCCCCCCCCTCCTGCGTTCCGAGCCCCCCCGGGCCCGCCGGGCCGTGTGGGAATGAGCCCCCTCCCCGCAGTCCCCGGTGGCTTAGACAAGTTCCACACCTGAAATCTGGACTCGGGGAGGGACAAGGCTTGCCCCTTCCGAGGGGCGCGAAGGAAAGTTTGAGACCTGGGGAGGGAGGGACGACCTCGACCGTGGCGGCCCCGGGTTCGCAGCTCCGCTCTGGACCCCAGCAGGTAAAACCTTACAAAGAAGCTTCCGGGGCAACGGGAGTCTCCCCGTGGAGCCATGGTCCTCCACCCCAGCAGGCCCCCACTGGGCCACATCGGCTCCCAGATCCATTTTTCACGCCTCCGAGTTGCCTTTCTCAGTATAGTCACAGCAGTAACTTGCTTTTATAATTGCAAGGAGGGAGGTGCAAACACATTTCCTTCCAGGGCTGTAGGGTTGGTGTTTTCTTTTTGCCTCCCGCATTCTCCTTTAAGTGTGTATCTAACCCAGACGCAGCCCCGAATTCATCTAGCCTGCATTTGGGTCGACGGCATAAAGCTGTTCTTTCCGTCAAACAGGCAGGGCTGCCCGGTGTGGGATTCCTTGACAGCTCAGGGCAGAATGGCCCCTCTGCCCCGCTGGGCCTGGAGCAGTAGTTAAGGCGGCCACTTTGCCAAGAATATGGTCATATGGCCTGGCACTACCACATGTAACCTCAGGACACCAAGCCAGCCTTGTAAAGGGTGGCTTTTGTTTGCAGCTGGGTATTTTTAGTTTCATGTCAGCAAACTACAGCGGTGTTTGTCTCCTCACCCAAACCGGTGGTTGTGAAACTTCTAAGGGAATTTAAAAATGGACCTGGCTTCCCTGCCGGCCGCCAGGCGATGGCTGCGATGGGCAGGACCAGACAGACAGTGCCATCCCGGGCCAGACTCCCCCGGGGCGGGGGCTGGGGACTGGGTGGTGTACAAATACACTGGAGCTCCAGCAGTTTAAACAAAGGGCCGAATGATTTGGTCTAGACACTACAGATGTGTTTAGGCCACTTAAAGTTTTGCCTGGACCGAACATGCCAGGTAATTCTCTGCAGAAATGCCTGGAACAGGGATGAATATTAGTCTCCGGCAGGAATGTACTTTAACTTCTCTGTACCTGTTAGTTGTCCGGTGAGATGCTAACTAGAAAGACTGCTACTATCCATGGTTTTCATGCATCCTGGGCTTTTCTTATCCTCTGTGAGAATTAGGAAATAACCGTCTAGCCAGAGATACCAGGAAGAAATTTCCAACTTGTAATTTGCACTTTGTGAAAATTTCCAGCTCCAATTGGAACATTAAGTTGACTTGAAAGCAGTGGTGTTAGCTCCTTTCAGTCTGGCCTTTTGGAACCAGGGACAGAACCTTTTCCAAGCCTATGCTGATAAGGATCCTCTGTCTTTGATCCTCTGCTCTCAACCTTGGCTTCCCTTCCGGGTCCCACTTCCTCCCCAAAAAATAGCATTTGTTGATTATTTGTGTCTATATGAACATGTTCTTCTGATACTTTCCCCCAGTCCATAGCAAAGACTACTTTCAATACATGCTATTGAATGTAGAACTGCAGGTAATTCAATTGAAAGGTCTTCCTTATTCCTTTTTTTTTATGGCCACGCGACAGGCGTGTGGGATCTTAGTTCCCCAACCAGGGATCGAACCTGCGCCCCCTGCAGTGGAAGCGTGGAATCTTAACCAGGGGACCGCCAGGGAAGTCCCGAAAGGTTTTCCTTATTTTGAATTACATATGGTTCCATGAAAACTCCATGTCAATGTCAATGGGACATTAAAAATATGCTTTGAAATTCATATTAAACATTTACCCCCCCCCATTTTATTAAACTACACTGTTGATGACAGCTGATGCTATATCTTTTTCCTACTGCTTTGAATTTCCTTAAAAGTTAGCTGATCTTTGGTTCTCCGAAGGATTTAGGGTAATGATAGCTGATCCTTTAGCCTGGCTCTGCAGTTTCTGTTTCTCCAGATCACCCAGGGAGAGGCAGAAGGGACCACAGCATGGCACAGATTGTGTTGCTAAAAATTTGGAGCCCTCTGGCAGGAGGGCTATTTCTATTTCTATCTGAAATAGAAAAGTAGTATTCAAAAAAGAAATGGATTCCTGGCTTCGTTGATGGCTAGAGAATACCTGGAATGTGTGAGGAGGGAGAGAAAGAATAAAAGGAGACAGCTGGCGGGGTGGGGTGGGGGGTGGCACTGGCTGTCTCTCCCTCTGAGTCTAATCTAGGGTTCATTGTCTTTTGTACTTTTCTAATATATAAACTTGAGTAATTGATCTTTAATTTGGTTGGAGGGTTCAGCAGAAGTGGGCCTTGTCAGTAAAGGCAGTTTTCTTTAGAGCTTTGACACTCTTAGTTAATAGTCTTAGGGCAGGGACTGGGTTTTAGACCCCATTCTAACCACAGTGTTTGGCACAGTGCCTGGTACATAGTAGTTTCTCAATAAAATATTTGCTGGATGAATGCATGAAGTGGCTAGACTCTAGGAGACCTGCTTCTCCAGTTTCTGGGAAGGTTACATTAAACCTTGCCAAGAATACCTAGTCAGTAAGTCTGGCTCTCTAGGAGGAGTGTGGAACACCGGGGACAAGGTCTGGACACTTCTCTGCCCTCCTGGCCTCTGAGATCCCCCGAGTCATGGATCAGGTTTAAGCTCATCATGCGCCAGACAGGAGCATTCCCCATGGCCTAGATTTGCTGCCCTGAAGTGTGAGGCAGTGAGACACTGCTTGGATGTCCTGGGTACTGGGGAGGCTTGGCCTCATTTAGCCACTGACCTGTAGAAACCTATCTGCAGGGGACACCTTCTGTGGGCGTGAACCACTCCTGATGTCGGTGAGAATGGAGCTCCATGCCTGTGGTTTCTGCACAGGTTTGACTCCATCAGCGATCATGTCCTGTGAAAGTGCCTCCCGAGCATTGACGTGGCTCGCATACCTGCCGAGACCATACCTGCCCCAGATGGCTGGCCTCTGATGGAGCTGTGTCGGGCCGGGCAGAGCTGAGAGGCCGCCAGGCTGCATTTGTGCTGAGTGTGTGAAGGCAGCTCCTCTGAACCTTCCCTTTGTGTTACTCTGTAGGGTTGTGGTTTTGTTTGAAAGCTCCTGTTCATAGGAGAGAAACCTGGGGAGAAAGCCTTTTTTTCTCTCTTGCTCTTCCTCTCTCTCTTTTTTTTTTTCCTTTTGCGATATGTTTACTTTCATTGTCGCTTGGGATTTCTTTGCCTTGCTTGAATGTATTGAAAGATTATACCCTTTATTTAAAGAGTTCTTGGGTTACCCCTTTGTAGTTCACTTGATTAGATTGGATGTGAAATGCTCTTGGGTTATAATTTTAATTTAATTATAAACGTAATATGTGCTCATTTGAGAAAATTTAGGAAGTACAGAAGAAAAACAATCATCCATTAATCTATGACCCAGAGGCAATGGGTACTTTTCTTCTGTATATTATAGAATATATATATTAAAAAAATTTGAGATCACATCCTGGATTTTGTACCTTGTTTGATAGATAATATGTATTTTAGACAAATACATCATTATGGTCATTATGGTGACCAGTTATTAAGTTTAAAGACAGAAAATTTAACCACAAACTTTTAAATTTATAGAGTTGCATATACCTCTCACCTTCCATCCCCACCCCTTTGCAGGATGTCAGTCTGGTATCATGCCTTTTTTTTTTCTTTTTTCCCCCTGCATGTATTTAATTTTAAAGAATCTTTTTGCTGATACATGAAATGAATTTGGAGTTATACCAGTTCATAGGGACTGTTCTTTTATATCTGACATCTTTATCCTTTGAAAAGATGTCAAGAAGGTCTCAAATATGACACTGTTTTAAATCCTGGAAACAGCATTAAATGACTGAAAGATAAGATGTTTCTAGCATGGGGTCTCCCCTTGGTGGTTTAAATGTTTGCACCTCAATGGGGAATTTCATAGTTGCACAAAGATAAGACAGATACACTTAGGCAGTTTCCTTCCACAGTTATAGCCGCTGTCCAGGAGTCCTCATTTCGTTGCCTCTGAAATAAAAGTGGTGATTGGGCACCAGAAAAAGAGCGGTTGGGGTATTTCTGATGGCTGAGGGGTGGGAGAATCCACCCTCCAGCAGAGGCTGCTGTTTGTATTTATCTGGATGAAAAGTCATTTTGCTTATGACGAGCTCTGTGGGCAACAGCCATTTAAAAACAGGAAATCAAAGGCTTACAAGCATGGGTACCACCCTTTCCCTTAAAGCCACCAAAAGGACAAAGCTCTTCTTAATCTGGGGACGGTGAGTGGAAAGACTTTCATGAAAGTCACGGCTGCTTGTAAGGTCAGAGTCTGAGACAAAACAGAAGTTGTTTTACATACTCATTTTCACTTTTTAGTTTTTCTTCTCTTGACTTTTGAGACCCCATCTTTATCACAGGTGAAGAGGGAGGCAGTTCTGCCTCTGAGATCATTGAATAATCTGATCTGTCCATTAAAAATTCCTAGAATTTGTAATTTGATGCATCTCACACCAGATGTGATTGATCAGAAAGTGAGAGTGGAGTTGCTCGCTCTTTCTCTCTGTCTCTCCTCTACTCTGTGTGGGGTATTGTTCTAGGCACTGGGGATGCAATGAAACATTATTTTTGCCCTCATGAAACTTACATTCTAGTGGGATAGGCAGGTTTTAAGGAAATGCAGAAGTCACATAGGTGCCACGTCAGATGGTGTGAAGAGAGAAAAACAAAGCAGGGGAGATGAATGAGGGATGTGAGAGGCCAGGCTTGCAATTTAATACAGAGGTCGTTACGGGATGTCGCTGACAAGACGACTGGACCACAGAGACCGGAAGGAAGTGAAGGAGCTGACCACGTGTCCGCCCAGTCCCAGGCAGAATGTTCCGGGCAGAGAGCAGCACAGGTCTGTGCCCTGTGGCAGGACCGTGCCTGACAGGCAGCTCTGAGTGTCTGGAGCAGAGGGAGGAAGAAGCTAAGGCTAGGAGGTGGAGAGAGATTGTGTGGGCCTTGGCCGTGACTGGGGACAGGATGGGAAGCCCTGGAAGAGTTCGGGCCGAGGACTCTTGGGGGAGGGGGCACAACAGGGGTGGATGAACTGAGGCCTCTTTTTTTTTTTAAATTAATTTATTTATTTATTTTTGGCTGTGTTGGGTCTTCGTTTCTGTGCGAGGGCTTTCTCTAGTTGCGGCAAGCGGGGGCCACTCTTCATTGCGATGCGCGGGCCTTTCACTATCGCGGCCTCTCTTGTTGCGGAGCACAGGCTCCAGACGCGCACACGTTGTGGCTCACAGGCCCAGCTGCTCCGCGGCATGTGGGATCTTCCCAGACCAGGGCTCGAACCCGTGTCCCCTGTATTGGCAGGCGGATTCCTAACCACTGCGCCACCAGGGAAGCCCCGAGGCCTCTTGCTTGCTCTTCTGTGTTTATCTTCAGCAGCACTTGGGTGCACTTAGGTGAAGTGGTTACCATGTAAATCCCACTTCCCCTCCACAACGCCCCCCCACCACAAACTAGACCACCCCGTTGTCAATTTTTTAAAGTAGTAATGTACAAATCAGAAAAAAAAAAAAAAAAAAAAGATTTGACAGGAATTTTAACTGAGCCTGTGTTGGGAAATTCTTAAAATGTTCAGGGTGTGATCCACGGCATTCATAGATAAGAACAGCCATCAACAGCCCCTGACTTATGGAAGCACTCAGGAAAAGTAGAGATTGAATGGATTGATGACTTGGGAGTGAAAGACCCAGGTCCTACTGTGGGCATTCCCCTCTCTGCCTAACCCTATGAATTATTATGTTTTATCAATTCTAAAACACTCATTTGTTTTCCCACTTTTTCCTTTTTATGAAATTTGATGTGTTGTAATTGATAGTATCTTAGTACTGTGCTGACCTTTAATGGAGAGCCTTTTTTTTTCTTGGAGAAACATAACGTGGCAATGTCTTACAGTTGATGGCTTCGGACCCACCTCTGTAAATCGTGAAAGTACTTTTTGTAAACCATGGTGCACTCCATAACCTCAGTAAGGTGATGAAAAATGGCACTCAGGCTGCAACTGAGGGCCTGGAGGTACCTGATTAGCCCTGATCACCTGCTTCATACAGGCTTTGCTGGCGTGCAGGCCTTTGAGTCTTTTCTGCTGTGCCTGGGAAATTTGCACCTATTTTCAGAGCCTCAGGGCTTGCAGTTAGCATCTCTCTCTGGTTAACTGATGAGGTTGGTAAGAGTCAGAATGGGGACGTGGGAGAGTGAGTTATTTAATGTGGGACTCAAACCTGGAAGTTCACAGAGAAATAGACCTCGTGATGTTTCTTGAGGAAAATGTCACTGATGTGGATTTTTACTTTCTTTCGAGGCCACTGAACGCCCATCGCCTTCGTCATTTCTCTTCTCTAGCCCTTTTAGAAATGGGTAGTAGTTATTTGTTTACTTGTACATCTCCACATTTTGAGGAACCTCTACCAGGTTCCTCTTTATAGCCTCTAAGGTCGGCCCAGAGGTGCTTAGGAAACATTTAAAGAGTAAATAAGTGATTGGCAAAGACGTCTCTTCTGCCCCCTTGCCCACCTCACAAATATGCATACAGCCCAGAGGGAAGAGCCAGGTTGGTTTGCTGTATCCAAATAGCTTCTGGTGCGGTCTTGTTTTATTTGTCTCCCAAACCTCTTTGCTCCTGGTTTGCTAGGATTCAGTCAGGCTTCGGGGCAGGAACTAGAAAGCGGTCTAGGTATTTTAAGCAGAAAAGTATTTAATGGAGGGAATCTGGTCCTTACCAAATTGTTGGGAAGGCTGGAGACATAGGGCTGTCGGCTGGACCTCCATGAATGAGTCTCAGCTAATAATAGTAGTATATGTAATAACATATAGGCAAACATATATTGGCACGGCTGCTCAAAAAAACTGACCCACTAAGTGTGCTACCACCTCTGAGACTGTCTTTGGAACTACTGAATCCAAGAACAAACTAATGACACTGAGAACCTGGGATCAGAAAGCTCAATTCCAGAATCGGGGTGCTTCCCCACTGCAGCCACCTCTCGACACCCAGAAAGCCAGAGAGTGGTGCCTTCCATGCTGTTGTAGAAAAAACCCTCACATCCCCGTCACCGGGAGGGTGAAAACAACCCAAAAGGCAGGAAGGTGGCCTCTTTCTAAATCTGAAGTGAGTGCTTCTATTTGGGGGAGTCAGACTCACATTCAGAACCCTAGCTTCAAGGAAGCCTGGGAAACACAGCTTTTAAATCAATAGCCTCTGCGGTATAGAAAGACCTTCTAGAAGGGGGTGGAATGGATGGTGAGCCGACATCCAGAGTACTCACCACACCCTATTGGTAAAACATATGTGAGCAGCCATCCCCCACATATTTTGTTTATAGCAAGCGTATACATATCACTCCCATTATCTAAATATGTAGGATAAGGATATTTATAAGTTTCTGACAATAGTGATCGTAAATCCACATGTTCATTACCATCTGGGAAATTCTGTTATCTAACTCCCAGTCAACTCCAAGTCTCTCATCCTTTTTGCCTTGTGATATTGGCATACAAGACTCTGGGAGAGAGAGGAATGCCATTTTCCCGTGTGCGTGCATTATGAGTATTATCTCCAAGCTGCAGTTTCTTTCTTTCTTTCTTTTCTTTTTTAATTTGGCCACGCCGAGCGGCTTGTGGGATCTTAGTTCCCTGATCAGGGATTGAACCTGCGCCCCGGCAGTGAAAGCACTGCGTCGTAACCACTGGACTGCCAGGGAATGCCCTCCAGGCTGTAGTTTCTTGACTGGGATCTCTTTAAGCCTCTATTCCATTTTATGAGGATTAGTTTAGGTGAAAGTAGATAATATAATCTGTAAATCTACTTACGATTCAGTTGTAAATGGTGATCCATCGAAATATGCTGAGAGCAGTGGGGTGACTGAGTTCCTTTGTCCTTCCTCCGTCTCCCTCCTCAGGATGCCTGAGTTTTATAAATGGCATGTAACTTGGTATGACAGGTTAGATGGGGGTGTTTGTTTTGATTAACATTTAACATGAATTCATATTTTTAACATTAAATTTCTTTTTCTAGAGTCAATGAAAATGGAAGGCCTGATGTTTCCTTCCCAGGCCCCTTTGCGCTAGATCGAATGTCCACTGGACTTTGGGACCCCAGGTGTAAACTGGTCTTGAATAAAGTTGCTGATTGTCAGACCTGCCACAGTCAAGTTTGGGTAAAAGTACAGTGTTCACCCGGAGCTTGTTCTGGCAGTGGTGAGTCCGAGTTCGGCTTTGGATACATAGTATGGGCAGGAATGATATTTCCAATATCACTGGAGTTCAGGTCCCACTCAGATAGGTATGGATAGAAATAAAGAAACTCGGTAATGTAAGCGTTGAAATCCTAATCAATCTCTGGCTTGAGTGCTTATCTTAAAAGCCTTGTGAAAAAAACCCACAAAGGCAACACCAGTGCAATAGGCTGGTGGATGGGTTTCTGTTAGAAACTGTTAACTTCACAGGATCCCAGAAGAGGGAAAACACAAAGGCCCCTCTAAGGTAGTGTTGTAACACTTTACATTTCTTAACAGTAGACATATTTTACCTTCAATACTATTGTTCGTGATCGTTCACTATGGTGGAAAAAAGCACAGAATTTGCAGCCCAGGACCAGCATTCAGGCCCTGGCTATCCACTGTATCCATTCGACATCACTCAAGGTATTTTTGTTGAATGCTTGTTAAGAGTTAGGCTCTGTGCTCGGTGCTGGAGATACAGCAGGGACCCAAACAGACATGGTTCATGTCCTCATGGTACCTTCAATGGACGGAGACATAAACAAATGCATGTTTAAACCATAGAGTGTGTTTGATGGTGACAAGTGCTGCAGAGAAAAAATAAAGCCGGGAAGGAGGATGTGACATGGAAGCAGGGAGGGGACTGCACTTTTAAATGGAGGGGTCAGGGAAGGCTCCCTGAGAAGGGGGTTTTAAGGTCGAAGGAGATGAGGGTATAAGGGGGATGAGCTGATAAAGAAATTCAGATATTTATTGGGTATTATTTCCTGGAGGCTGACATGGGTCAGGTGCTTAACATGTATTATTCCTTACAGGAATCTTACAAGGTTCACCTATTATAATCACCATTTTACAAGGCGAGGTGGGGAGACTGAGGTCACACAGAGAGGAACTGATGACACGAGAGTTAAACCATGGCTGTCTGACTGTTGCTCTGAATGTCTAGTAGGGGCTCTCAGTTGGGGGCTCCCCCCTGCCCCCCACATTTGGAAATGTGTCTTGCCGTGCTTGTTTGTCCCAAGGATTGAGGACATCAATTTAGTGGGCAGGGCCAAGGATGCTAGACATTTCGCACAGGGTAGGATCTTTGTGCCCATCAGATAGTCATGCTAACCAAGGGCCAATGATACTCATCCTGGAGAAATACCTCAAGACCCTACACGTTTCAGCGACATCTGGTGTAGTACCTGGCCATACTCGATGACTTGGGAGGGTGCCCGGCTTATTGTAGGGGCTTAATAATTGATTGAATACAAGTCACAAACGCAAGAGATTTGCTCTCCTCGTTTGCCAAGGGAAGGTAGTAATATTATCTCTTCCGCGGTAGTGGTGAGGATTAAATGAGAAATGAGATGTGAAAATACATTGAAAATGGACGCAAAAACAGTGTATGCATATTGTTAAAATAAATGCACTGTGTTTCCTCATTCCAAGATTTTAATCTTTGTGTTGACAACAACGCTGTTGTGTTTCATTCTGCTGGAATCCTGAGCAAAATGTGTAATGTTTATCCATTTCGTGGGTGTGACCTACCCTGTGAGGTTTACCAAAAGGGTCCTCTGTCTAGACTCCTATGATATCGTCTTTCTGGATGCCCTGACCCTCCGTCTGCTGTGCTGTCGCACCTCCCATGCCAAGGCCAAAGCTTAGCTGTGCCTCTGTGTAGTGTTTTGCAAAAGCTGAGTTTACCTGGTGAAAAATCAGCTTGCGGTTCCATGCTGAATGCAAAGGACATAGGTTTTCCCCCCAATTATGCACATAAATTACCCCTCAGGTTCTCGTTAGCTTTAAGAAGTGACACTTGAAAAAGTACAACACAGGGCACCCGTCAGTGCCATTTCTGCAGCGGAGCTCTGAGGAGGATGAAAGTCGTTTCAGAAGAATAGCCATTGAGGAACGGCAGCCCTTACAGGAGCCGTGGTTGGGTGCATTGCACAGGCCAGGACCGATTGGCCTTGGTCTCCACATTCGAGCCTGTGGTGTGCGGAGGAGGACTTTCTGAGTTCTTCTTGCACAGGGGCCAGTCACCCCCCCCCTGTTAACTGCAGGCCTGGTGGGGCTTCCTCTGCTGGCTGGCACTCGTAGCAGGGGCAGAGGCCCATTTCTGCCCGTCATCACCAGAGCAGGTACTGAAATTTAGTCGAAAGACTGTAATCCTGATCTGCGCGAGGCCCAGGGTTCTTCAGCCTGAGACAAAGGGCCTATCTGATGCTCTTCCACTCCGCCTCTGGCCCCTCAGACAGTTCCTGCTGGGCTTAGTGCTTAAGGGAGGGTGGGAGTCTGTCAGTGCTCCCAGTTCTTTACAAGAACTTTATCTTTTTAAGCACGTGGCGCTCCGGATGAACTTCCCACCTCATCTAACTGATTTAGACCAGTGGTTCTCAACCGGGGACAGTTTTGCTCCCTTCTCCTCCCCAGCGCAGGGACATTCGGCAGTGTCTGGAGACAATTTGGTTGTCACAGCTGGGGAGGTGGGTCCTACTGGCATCTAGTGGGTAGAGGCCAGGGATGCTGCTAAACATCCTATAACACACAGCGCAGCCTCCCACAAGGAATACTCCAGCCCAAAATATCAGTAGTTGGGAAATCCTTATTTAGATTCCGTATGTTGCTGATGCTTTACTAAAAATAACACTAATGGGATGATCACTTAGTGATACTATGTATCAGACAGTATGCCAACTGCTGTACTTGGATAATCACATTTACTCTTCACCACAACCTGGTGAGATGGGCGTTTACCAATCCCATTGTACAGATGAGGAAACTGAGGCTTCGAGAGGTTAAGAAGCTTGCCTGAGGTCGTAGAGCTGGAAAGTTGGGACAAGATCCTGGCTTAGGTCTAACTGACACTGGAGACTGTTCTCTTCACCTCACCAGTGTATCTCATCTACATGTTCTTGGTTTTAGCTAATTAGGTCAAGAAGTAATTATTTTATAAGGGCCTTAAGCACAGCTGTAGATTCTCTGTGGGGCATTCAGTGATAGCCCCTTCTCTTCTTACCTATACTCTATCCTGGGTGAGCACATCCCCTCTTGGGGCCAGTGCTATCACCTGTGTTCAGATGACACTCACCTCTCTTCAACTTGGTTGTGTCTTGAGGTAAAATTCCAGTTCATATGTTACCTCCTGTGTGAAACCAACATCCATCTCCTCTTGGCCAGGTAAGCGGATGGGTGTCCTTGCCCTCTGTCTCAGGGTACTTCCTATGTGCACGCCTCTGTCATTATGTGCGCTGGTGTATTGGCTCGTCAAGAGCAGGCCGTGTCTTGTGTGCCACAGTATCCCAGCACCTAGAATAGAGCCTGGTAATAGTAGTTGTCTTACTCTGTTTGGGCTGCTGCAACAAAATCCCACAGACTGGGTGGCTTATAAACAACAGACGTTTGACCTCTCATTGTATCTCCACAGGGCGGAAGGGGTGAGGGAGCAGTCTGGGGCCTCTTTTTGAAGGGCACTAATCCCATTCATGACAGCTCTGCCCTCATGACCTAACCACCTCCTGAAGGCCACGCCTCCTAATATTATCACCTTGGGCATTAGGTTTTCACAGTATGAATTTTGGGGGGACACAAACATTTAGACCATAGCAGTAGTCACTTAGTAAATATTGATTGAAAGGATGAATACATTGATAGTAATTGG